>NC_136069.1:1243927233-1244556519 GCF_964261635.1 Lissotriton helveticus | reverse complement strand
GTGCTGGGAAGATTTTTATGGGAACGGGCCATAAGGCAGCCTTCCCACTAAACATTGAATTAATGGCAACAGCTGAACAGCACACAATTCACCATTAACAGAACTTTAACCAGCTGTAATGCTAAATCTGCCAGGTACAATTTTATATCCTCCTGGTTGCAGATTTCTGAAATTCAAAGTTGATGTTCATATGTATACTAATATGCCCTTTCTCTCACAAAGTATCACACTTTGCTCAAACTACCCACAGATGTTTGTGACTTATGTGCAAAAGTAGCCTTCACCCAACTATCGGTGGGCATTGCCTGTACCAAACTACTCAGTTTGTTTGAGAGTCTGTACACTGATTTGGAAAGTAGGTTTCATCACTTGGCTTAGTCAACTAGTCTTAGATAATTAGCTCACAAGAACCGATGTGGTAGTGACTCTCCCACTCCCTGGTTCTAACAGTAGAATGCAGCAAACTACTGAATCAATGAAAGGCTGTAGTTGATTGAATGATGATCAAGAAATATTAGAACCAGTGACTGGGGAGGGGCGGTGGGGGGGGGGTATTTGGGCAAGTTGTTGTGGTTTATGGTGTCCCAGCACGGAGACACTCCGATGGAGTAACCAGGTGCTTTACAAGCTTAATAATAATAATAACAATAGATCCCCATATATATTTATCACTGATTTCTCATATTGTTACACCCAGGTCATCTGGATATGAATCAATCATCACCAAATTGTATTTTTATTTTACCTATAGTTTTCCGTCACGAGTTAGATAATCAGCTTTGTCAGAGCAATGAAAATCTGTAAATTTGAAATGTTCAAGAGAGTGGGCAGAAAGGAAATGAGAGGAAATGAGCAAAAGCTGTAAACAAATTTAAAAGCAGTGGTCTCCATTATGTTGCTACTTCACACCAATATCATATAGTGTTGCAAAGCTTACAAAATTAAAAATATTAACATTTACTGCATTGAAAAGGAATGAGATGAGAACCAAATCACATAAGATGAAATGCAACATATCAATTGTTTGGCTATAAAAGTGCTAAATAAAATGTCCGGAGTCCTTACATTGGATGCATACCCAACGGAAAAAGAACACAGTTGCAGGATTAGATGGAGGAGGGAAGACAGCCATCTTTAATAGCACACATTTTCATTTGAATTAAGGAGGAGACCAGCCTCTTTTCTTGACTTAATTAGGCATCATGACTAGAAGTTATGCCTCGTGTGAGTTCTGCCTGAGTAGAAAGATCAATGAGCCCTAACTCAGATAGTGTTGAATATATGCAACCATGACTAAACATCTAATGCATTGTTGCTAAAAGAAGAAAATCTGAAAACATCAAGGGCACCCTGTGGAATATCAAACAGAACAATGAACTAAACTTTGCCTAAGGACTCAGTCTAATGTTTGGTAAAAAAAACGTTTTAAAAAGTTTAAAAAAGAGAATAATAACCATCTGTTTATCTTCATACAAAATTAAGTACAGACTGTCACAAGCTAATTCTTTCTCCCAGAAGCATGAAGGACATTATACAGGATTTAAACAATGAACCAAGGCTTCCTAACGCTTGAACCAAGGGACGGTCTTCCAGTTTTCTCTTTGAATGATGCATACATTCAGTTAGTAGACTGGCTGCTCACCATAGACAGATACTGGTTCAAAATTAATAAATATTAAGAATAGGCCCGACAAGGGGACTCTAATGAAGCGCTGGATTAGAGCTCTACTGGGTATGCAACCGAGTGTGCGAAAACAAACATCTGATTTTTGAGACCGCTGTGAGGGACTTGGATGTGCAGGAGAGGCCCTGTACCATGTACAATGTAAAGGTTGAAAAATTTGCTATAAATGAAGATTGCTAATTATTGGTTGGGACTGATATGAGGAGAATGCGCTGCCTGGTCTTTGTTTCGTTGTAATTTGTTTTTATTTCTGCTTCTATTGTCATATAAAGCAGTCAAATGGGTTTTTTCCTCCCAAATAATATGGCCTTTCGGTACATTTCCTTAAGACAACATATGATTAAGACTGCATTTTGTTCCTTCTCGTTATATACATGTTTGGATCGGGGCCTACTGCAGTGCTAACCGCAAACTGTAACAGTGTCACATTCTGCCCCATTGTTTTGTTGGTCAATTCTGATTGACTAAGCAGTGATGGTTGTAAACACTGTAAACAGCTGGAAGACATAGCAGCTAAACTTAAGTCTTATTGTTTTCAAGTTGTGGGCCATGCCCACTGCTGATGGCCATTGTAGCATGCAGTGTATTTATTGTGCTAACTGTTCTAGCTTAGGGAAAAATAATAAAAACACCTTAAAAAGGCCCTACAAGACAGAAATATACACACTGACCTCTGAATTACATTTTTCTTCTTCTTTATGGCCTGCCTTAAGGGTTCTCGCAAAGTGACCTGTGCAAAGTCCTGAAGGGCAGCATAGATCGTGTGGCGGATAGCATGGTTGAAAACACTCTCCATCCTTCCCATGAGCACCTGCAGTCCCTTGATCATGGCAATGACCTAGACAAAACATAGATAATTCAGCAAAAAAATAAAAGATCGATATATCACTGTGGCATACTGTAGATCTCTTGTTCCCATTAATTGCATACATTACCAATGATCAGAATGTATGCACTCTTGTGCATTCATGTTAGCTACTTTCACTGGTTCATAATGTGTAACATGATATTGGTTCATCTGACACTCATATGAAATGTATGTTGCAATATGCAGTCAGTATTCCATTTGAAAACATAATGATCTGTATTTAAAAACGAATTACACACATTGAGAAAAACACAAATCTCCCAAAAAAGGCAAACCCTTCACTTCTAAATAGAAATTAACATTTTCGAGCTCACATCAGCTATACGCTTAGGAACAGATCGATGTTGTAGATAGTAGCCCCTTCTTTTAAGCAGGTAGAATAATGGCATACTGCGTTAGCTTTCAAAACCACACAGGTCCCATTGCCGTACATGTGAAACACAGAAGGCATGCTTTAAAGCAACCAATTACTGCATCATGCGAAGATGTAGAAGTTTTACATTTCAGAAGTGCATTACCAACTTTAAATTAATGCCCTGGAGATGGATCACTAAGGCGGAAATAACAGCTTCACTTGGTCATTTGCTACATCTACCAAATCCATGTTTGCACCCACAAAAAAGGACTCTGCGGTTCTCCTCCTCTCCTCTCTCCAATCAATGTAGCCCTGTGGTATTTTTAGCTCTGCTGCAAGTTAACACTACTGCTAATTGTGACAGAGGCAAGTACTACTAAGTCCACCAATTGTGATAGAAGCCAGGAAGTCACTTCTGGTACATGCTACTGATAAAGCAGCTAGGGTCACGGCCAGCATGATAAGCAGGGCACGAGTCGGGGTACCACGCGGGTGGACAGCGTCCCCCCACTTATTTTACCGGAGGAATGCCAAACCCCCTGCCAAACAGCTGGACTTCACTCTTAGGCCTCTCTGGGACGAGGAGCTCGGCACCTTTCGTGACGTCACTTCCTGTCGTGACGTCACTTCCGGTGACAGCGTCCCCCCACTTCTTTTTTTACGACTTGTGCCCTGATGATAAGTATATGACATTATTCTTCCTGGAAGCATTAGATGAGGTCAAACTCTTGCAGAGAGATGATCAGTCAATATTATAAATGCAATAATGATCAAATTATTGTGATCACTACTATGAAGATATCTATTTATATAGTAGTTCTATAGCGTGAACCTAGCCAAAAGGCCGAGAAGCAATGTGCAGCAACAAACAGAAGCATAAAGTCAACAAGCCATAGGAGAGTTTTGGACTGCTGAAAGTGGGTTCCGTCCAATTAATTCCCCTGGATTTTTTGCTATTGACTACCCTGTTTTTTGGCCTTTAAATGTGAATAAGCCTTACAACCTGGGTTTCACTCACTATAAATTCATTGTAAATGGACTGACAATGCTGTTATGTTATGTGAATTTGTAGAGCGTGGCTAATAACCTGTGACTGTATCCAGGCGCTGAGTAGGGCAGGTCTTAGGCGGGAGATCATGCCCGTTTCATCTGGAAAAGCCATGACTTGAGGTTTCTTCAGAAGTCCATGAGGGAGAGGGCGATTCGGAGGTGTTTCGGAAGGTCGTTCCAGGTCTAACCTGTGAGGTATGAGAAAGAGCGCCCTCCTCTTCTGGTCTTCTTGATGCGAGGGGGGAGTGCTCTTGCCTGGGAAGCAGATTGAAGGTGTCCAGTGGGTTGGTAAAAGTTGAGGCAGTGGTTGCGGTATGCTGGACTGGTGTTGTGGAGAGCTTTGTATGCGTGGGTGAGTAGCTTGAACTTTCATCTTTCCTGAACTGGGAACCAGTGGATATTGTTGAGAAGTGGAGATATGTGGTGATTTTTTGGGATATTCAGGATGAGTCTGGCGGCAGTGTTCTGGGTTGTTTTGAGTCTGTGTAGGATGCAGGCTGGGATTCCGATGTACAGGGTATTTCCGTAATCAAGTCTACTTGGGATACAAGCCTGCCTGGATGATCGTTCGTCTGGTGTTTAGCAGGATTCATATGAAAATCTTGCGTAGCATTCTGAGGCTGTGGAAGCATGATGATGATGATGATGATGATGAGACGCCGTGAATCTGTCTGCAGAGAAGTTATTGTCCAGGATAATGCCAAGGTTATAGGCATGGTCCGCAGGGGTGGGTGGTGGGCCAAGTTTTGAGTGTCACCATAAGGCGTCCCAGGGGGAGTGGTTGTTGCAGAAGATTAGAACTTTGGGTTTGTCTGTATGAGCTGGAGACAGTTGTTTTTCATCCAAGCAGGGACGTTGCTCATGCAGTTGGCAAAGTTTGCTTTGGTGGTGCTGGCTGAGACGATAAGGGAGAGGATAGTACAGGAGAGAATGCTAATCACATGTCCACCTATTAAGATACGGCCAATAGTTACACATTAACATGTGAGCACACATGCATGTGGGCTGCACATAGGAGACGACTACCTTAGGCAGCCTGGTATCTGCGCAATTAGCATGTCACAAAAGCAACCCTTCAGGGACTGCTATTGACCTGTGATAAGCCTTATAATGTGAGGGGGCCTTCGTAGTGTCGATCTGTAGCGCTTACTGAAGCTCCGTGGTGCTTGAACTGTATTGTACATTATGGGTGCAATATGCAGTAAGGAATATGCTACTTACCAGTATGCATCTGTTCTTGGCATAGAGGGCTGCAGAGTGGTACATTTATGAATAGATCGCCATCTGGTGTTGGGCTCGGATGATTGCACTTGTTTTTCTCCTGGAGAAGTCTTTTGTAGTCACGAGGCTGGTGACTCCTCCCTTGGGTGATAGTGCGCATGGGCATCGGCTCCATCCTTAGATTGTTTTGCCATAGTAGGGTTAGATGGAGTAGTATGATAGAATACAGAAAGAGATGCCCATGTAAGTGTATCTAAATAAGATAATGTTGGAACAGACACAGGTTTCCGGGGAGGCAGGGAAGGCATGTACCACTCTGCAGCCCTCTATGCCAAGAACAGATGCATACTGGTAAGTAGCATATTCCGTTCGAGGCATATGGGCTGCAGATGGTACATTTATGAATAGATTACACAGCAGTTACCTCCCTAGCGGTGGTCACCAGTGTCTGTTGCAACAGTTTGAAATAAAGCTTTTAATACAGCCTGGCCCACTCTTGCTTGTTGTGTTGCCTGCACGTCAACACAGTAGTGTTTTGTGAAGGTATGCGGTGTAGACCAAGTTGCTGCTTTGCATATGTCATCTAGGGGAATGTTCCCTAAGAATGCCATAGATGCCCCTAGTTTGCGTGTAGAATGAGCTCTAGGGGGAACAGTTAATGTTCTCTTTGCTTTAATGTAACATATTTGTATACATTTTACAATCCATCTGGCAATGCCTGCTTTAGAGATAGGGTTGCCTTTATGTGTTGGGGAAAACGCTACAAATAGTTGTTTAGTTTTTCTGAAAGTTTGAGCTCTTTCTACGTAATATAATATTGCCCTTTTGACATCTAGTGTATGTAGGGCCCTCTCTGCTACCGTCTGTGGCTTTGGAAAGAAGACAGGTAGTTCCACTGGTTGATTGATGTGGAATGCTGAAATTACTTTAGGTAAGAACTTTGGGTTTGTTCTTGTATTGTTAATGCCTGTAACTCACTTACTCTCCTAAGGGAGGTAATGGCTATAAGGAAGGCCACTTTCCATGTAAGAAATTGTATTTCACACCTATGCATAGGTTCAAAAGGTGGTCCCATTAGTCTGGTGAGTACTATGTTAAGGTTCCAGACTGGGGAAGGTGGTAGTCTTGGTGGAATAACTCTTTTGAGTCCTTCCATGAAAGCCTTAATTGCGGGTACCCTAAACAGGGATAGATGTTGTCTGTTTTGCAGGTATGCTGCTATAGCTGCAAGATGTACTCTAATGGAGGTGTAAGCAAGGTTACATTGCTGTAAGTGTAGTAAGTAGCAAATAATATTTTGTGTAGATGCCTCCAGAGGGTTAATGTTGTTACCGTTACAGCATACAGCAAACCTTTTCCACTTTGCTGCATAGCAGGCTCTGGTGGTGGGACGTCTTGCTTGCTTAATAATTTCCATACAGTTTGGAGGTAAATTTAAGTATCCAAATGCTAAGACCTAACGAGCCAGATCGCTAGGTTCAGTTGTTTGGGATCTGGGTGCATTATTTCTCCATGGTTCTGTGTAAGGTGCATGGGTGAGATTCTTAATTTTTGGTGTGGCACCTGTGAAAGTTGTAGGAGCGTGGTGAACCACGGCTGCCGTGCCCACGTTGGTGCTACTAGTATCATGGTCATTGAATGCTGTTGCAATTTACAAACCACTAATGGAATTAGTGGGAGAGGGGGAAAAGCGTATGCAAATTTGTTGGACCAATTTATCCATAATGCATTGCCCTGTGACAGGTGGTGTGGGTACCTGGATGCGAAGCTTTGGCATTTTGCGTTCTGATGAGTGGCAAAGAGATCTATCTCCGGTTGTCCCCATCTTTGAAAGAATGGCTGCAGTATTTTGTTGTGCAGTTCCCATTCGTGTATTTGTTCTGACTCTCTGCTTAAGATGTCTGCTATCTGATTTTGAACTCCTGGTAGGTGTTCGGCTAACAGACAGATGTTTTGAGGAATGGCCCATCTCCAAATTTCCTGCGCTAGTCTGGATAGTTAGAGAGAGTGTGTGTCCCCCTGTTTTTGAATATAATACATTGCTGTCATGTTGTCTGTTCTGATCAGGACTGCTTTGTTGAGAACATGCATTTGAAAAGCTTTTAATGCTAGGAACACTGCTAGTAGATCTAGGTGATTTATGTGCAGTTGTTTTTGCTGTACATTCCATCTTCCTTGTACTGTGTATCTGTCCATATGAGCTCCCCATCCGGTGAGCGATGCATCCGCTGTTAGTACCACTTGTGGAATCGGTTCTAGGAACGACCGCCCTTTTGGAAATGTTTGTTGTATTCCACCACTTCAGAGAGCGATGCGTGCGGTCGTCTACCAACACCAGATCTGTAATCTGACCTTGAGCCTGATTCCACTGTGTTGCTAGACATTCTTGAAGCGGACGCATTTGTAGTCTGGCATACGGGATCAGCAGTATGCAAGAGGACATCATCCCCAATAACTGCATGAACACTCGAGCTGTTAATGAGTGTTGCGGTTGAAACCTTTGAATCAATGTAAGCATTGTCTGAATCCTGACTGGATTGGGGTATACTCTGGCTTTTTCTGTATCTATAGTAGCCCCTAGATATTGTTGCACTTTGTTTGGTTGCAGGTGGGATTTTGTGTAGTTCACCGTAAACCCTAGCTGGTGCAGCAGTTGAATTGTCTTTTGTGTGTTTTGAAGACATTCCTTTTGTGACGTGGCCTTTATTAGCCAGTCGTCCAAGTAAGGAAAGACATGTATTTGCTGTCTTAGGTGTGCTGCAACCACTGCTAGGCATTTAGTGAACACCCTTGGTGCTGTTGTGAAACCAAACGGAAGGACTTTGAACTGATAATGTTGTCCTTCTACTACAAACCTGAGGTATTTTCTGTGGGCTTTGTGAATTGGGATATGAAAGTAGGCGTCTTTTAGATCCAGTGTAGAAAGAAAGTCCCCTTTCTTCACTAAAAGAAATTCTTGTTGTAGCGTGACCATGTGGAAATGTTCAGAATTTATGTATGCATTGAGAGGTCTGAGGTCTAGTATTGGCCTTAGAGATCCGTCCTTTTTGGGGATTAGGAAGTATAGAGAGTATACTGCTGTTCCCTGTTGATGTTGTGGAACCTTCTCTATAGCATGCTTTTGTAGCAGTGATAGTACTTCCTGTTTTAATAATGTCAGATGGTCTTGACTCATTGGACGCTGTCTGGGGGGGGGATGTTTGGTGGGGTAGCTGTGAGTTCTAGGCAATAACCATGTTGGATAATTTGTCTCATCCACCTGTCTGATGTGATGTTTTCCCAGACAGGTAGGAACTGTGATAGGCGTCCCCCGACCGGTGTTGCATGGTCTGGGGGGAAGCTGTATGAAGTCACTGTTTTGGAGTTGCCGTTGTTGTTTCCGCGACCTCTACCCTTGTTATTATTACCTCTGTAACTGCCTCTAGAATTCCCTCTGGGTGATGTTGGTGTAAAAGAGGTTGATTGCTGGCTTGTGCCTGTATTCTTTGATCCGCCTCTATAGGTGGACCTACGAAAGGAACCCCTCTGAGCTGGCTGTTGCAATGCTCCCATTGACTTAGCCGTTTCTGTGTCCTTTTTCATCTTTTCAAGCGCCTCATCTGTACCTGAGCCGAAGAGTGTTTTACCATCAAAGGGCTGATTCAATAAAGAAGTTTGTACTTCCTGTTTGAACCCTGAGACCCTGAGCCATGCATGTCTTCTTAACATGATGCTGGTGTTTATGGATCTTGCTGCAGTGTCTGCTGCATCTAAGGCGCACTTAATGGAAGTGTTAGTTATTATCTTCCCTTCTTGTATCAGCTGATCTGCCCTTTTTTGATGTTCCTAGGGAGATGTGTAATGAGTTTTTCTAACTCATCGTAATGAGCTCTATCATAACGCGCAAGTAGCGCTTGAGTATTTGCTATGCGCCAGCTGTTTGCTGCTTGGGATGCAACTCTTTTGCCAGAGGCATCTATTAACTTGGACTCCTTGTCAGGAGGAGGAGCTTCTCCTGCGGTTAGTGAGTTTGCCCTCTTACGAGCGTTTGAGACTACTAACGAGTCCAGAGGTATTTGCCCCTTAATAAATACTGGGTCTTTTGGGGCTGCCTTATACTTTTTATCAATTCTTCGGTTTCACACCCTAGCCCTCACCGGGTCTCTGAATATGTCTGATGTATGAGTGAGGAGACCCTTAAGCATTGGTAGGGTCCCTGAGGATTTTTGTGCAGTAGGTAGTGTTTCTAAAAGGAAATCTTCTATCTGAGGTTCTGTATGTAAATCTACCTTGTGGTATTTTTCTGCCCTATTAATTAGTTGTGCAAAACCCGAATTATCATCGGGGGAGAGGGTTTTGAGGGATACAGGTCAGGGTCATTATCATTATCTGACACTGCGTCATAATCCTCCCATGGGTCTGCGTCTTCTGGGATAGTATTATTATCATCCCTAGGAAGGTCCCCATCCTCTGTGTCACTTTCTACATCTGTTTGAGGTGTAGATGGGCGTGGTGTAGAAGGTGTAGGAATAGCTGGCAGAGTATGAGGAAGAGGAGAAGAGGGTGTGTCCATAGGCTGTGGAGAAAGGGGAGGGGTTGTATTTGTCCCCATTGTTCTCTTCTTAGGAGGAGGAGCTTTGTCCTCCGACAGTTGAGTCTTCCTCTTTTTAGGTAGTTTTGTCACCACCTTGCCAGTCTGTGGATCAATGAACAAAGTCTTTTGTTTTGGATCTGTTTGTTGCTCCTGTGTCGGTACCGAAGTCTTCGGGTCCGAAAGGTGCTTTTGCTTCTGTATCTCGGTGTTATGTGTTTTCGGCACCGAGAGTTTGCTCGAGTCCGATTTTTTCGGTGTCGAGGTAGTCTTCGACGTCGAAGCATGTTTCGGTGTCGACGCGAATGTTACGACTGCAAGCTCTCTTTGGTATGGTGTCGATGTCGATGTCGACCGTTTCTCGGCTCCGACATAGTGTTTTGGTTTCGGTTTGGTTGCCGAGCCCGAAGGCGGGGCGTCGGAAACTCTTTTCGGTTGTCTGACCGGGCTCGAAGGCGGGGTCGACACTAATCGGGGTCGGTTTTTTGGCAAAGGGACGTCGTCACTCACGGTTTGATGAACGTCGACTTCTTCGACTTCAGACTCGTCCGCTTCCGACCCCTACCCGTCCTCATCTTCTTCTTCCTCAGGGTGTTGGACCTCGAACAGCTCTGGGATTGCATCTGACTCCTTCCTCAACATCTCGTGTCTTCGGGCTCAACGGTTTCTAATCGTCGACTTGGAGGAGAAAGCCGCACAGGCTTCACAGTCCCTGGATTCGTGGTCAGGTGATAAACAGAGGTTGCACACCTCGTGTAGGTCCTTGTGTGGGAATTTAGCACCCCACGTTGGACATTTTTTGAATGGAGTCCTTTCCATGGACTCCGGGTTGGACTACGTCGAGATAGGCCTCCCGGTCTCGTCGACGTAGAGTTGGATTTTTTTGTTGTTGACCTCGAAACGCGTCGGAATGGAAATGAACTCGCGCTCGATAAACTATACCGTCGAATTGGAAAGGGAATACGCGCCGAAATATAACTTCTTTCTCGAAGTCGATCCGGAGCGCTTCGATCCTCATCCGAACCCGATGCCCATGCGCAGTATCACCCCAAGGGAGGAGTCACCAGCCTCGTGACTACAAAAGACTTCTCCAGGAGAAAAACAAGTGCAATCATCCGAGCCCAACACCAGATGGCGATCTATTCATAAATGTACCATCTGCAGCCCATATGCCTCGAACAGACAGTTTCGACCCAATTAAGCCTACAGGGTCCAGCGAGGGACCAATCTAGGTGTAAACATGCACCCCTAGTGTAGATCCACAGCCCTTTACATCATATCAACACTCCTTATGAGACTGTAAATATTGTCATATTTCTCTGGCTCAGCTCATAATCAGATTTGAGGCTGTTGTTCACCCGACTAGATCGAGTCAATTATTCTGCCATCCAGAAGGAGGATCAAAGGCCTCCCAACACAATAGTGCTATTGGCAGTGCTTGAAATCTGCATCTGTTAATTAGCTTGTCACACTGCACCAGGGCTGAGACAGCCCAGACCCAAAGAAACAAAGACGAGATCCAGACCTCTGGAGCCAAACACAGGAGGGGCTCCAATATGAGCCCTGAATTTTTTGTGGGAAGGGATAAGGCATCTGTGTCAGGTAGGGGAGGAGCTGAGGCTCTCAGGGAAACTCTTCCTACAGAGAACGTGAAGTTGCCATATTGGAATGTCTCACAATGCTGTGCAAGAGGATTGGGACAGGGGTGAGTGATGATGTGGACCCATAGGATTGGCCAAGGTCTGCCTGGCTTGTAGAACTTTAAACTCCCCAACTAAAGAAATCTTGCTTAAGAGCCAGCTGAAGGAACTACAAGGATGGACTAAGAGGCTCCAGCTGACCCTGAGGAATAGGATGGATCGCTCCAGGGACAGCAGCTGGACCCTTATGCCCCTGAGGAAGAGTTAGGGTAATCGACCTGCAAGGAGACCCTGGAGGGTTCCCCTGAGACTTCTGTGGACTGGTCCATCAGCTGGGCGACCCCCATCAAGAAGGCTACCACTGACACACAGGTGCCCCACAAGAAGGCCAAAGACATGGGTCCTTGGGAGTGTGTTCTACTTGTTAGCTGTGGAGGGGCTGTTCAAGACGTCCCAACCAGCAGGAAAGAGTACCAGGTGTTCAGGCAGACAACAGGTCTGGCACAGGTAGCCAAAAGAATCGAGCTCCCCTCCAAAAGTGTCTAGGCTTGGCCACCAAGAGCAAAGTGTGCCCAAAAACAGCCAAATCGACACTACAGGGACCGACATACAGCCTGGTGCACTGAGGAGACCAAACAGAGATCAAAGAGCATAGTGATTCGCTGTCTTTCTTTAACAAAATCCCCGGGAATGGCAAATCCCCCAGGGGTCAGCGCAATCGTTATTTCTTTAATTTCCATGGTGCCTTTCCCCAAACCAATATTGGCCCTGGGGTCCCATGCCACGGGGCCTGACACAAGGCAATAGGTCTCGAGGGCCCCATCTCACCAGGACAAGGAAATCAAGATGAGCAACACTGTGCTCTCCACATTGCCACCAGGGAGGCAAGAATCTCAGGAACGATGTGGTGTGCATCGTAGGGCAGAGACCACCCCACTAGTGTTCCACATTGGTGAATCAGCATGCCCACTTCCATATTGGTACCAGAAGGTGCTGGCCGGGCGAGTAGCTGGCCTGGCAGCAGTTGAGTGGGACCACATGCTGCACACGAGGGAAAACAAAATGATGAGGCATGAGGGTGCCCTGGGTGTGACTGAGACATCTATTCTACAACAATACAAATAGAAAGAAATGTGATGCAAAGCCACACAATTATGGGACGCTTCCTGCCCTGCTACCGAAAGCCACTATTTAGATATCATGGATTGGGTGAAGTAGCACTTATAAGCCCCAGCGAAGGCTATCTAATTTGCATATACTTCTACTGTGGTAATTGTGGAAGAGGCAGATGCACCACCAACACTTTTAAAGCATGTTTTGGGGGGCTGCTTAAGTTCAGCAGCCTCCAAAAGGGGGTTTCTTAGAGATTCACTCCGAACATCCTTGAGCCTCTTAATCATAAACCCAGTAGAGGCGTTCCACTGATACTTGGATTCCATTTCACTAACAGTGCACCCTTAGCAGAGGTTCCAAAAATGTCAGGCTTGATTCATGTGTATATGGCCCAGTGTTGTGAACCACTGGGACTCCAGTACGCACTACACAAAATAATAATCCTTTAAACCATTTTGTTTATTTCTTCATGTCCTGATAACAAAATTCTCAAATATTCATCATCAATATCATTAGTAAACTGATGCAGTATTTCTCACAATAACATGAAATTATATATGACACAATTTTCTCAAAACACAGGATTACAAACACAAATTAAAGGGACAACCCAATGCATTTCGGGGCATAATTGCCCCTTCGTCAGGGGTCTAAGTCCTAAGGAAAGACGTGTATCCTGTGGTCTACTTTATATAACTATTTAGAATAGTTGTCTGCAAGGACGCTTTTGACAGCGGTTCTGCGTATAATGTCAAGCCTGTTACCACGTGAAAACAACCTGCGGGTCTAAAATGCAGGCATCGACCTCGCTGCCGTTTTCCCACGCGAATACGTCCGTTTAAACGTAAGGTTCTTGTCAAGATATTTCATCCGTCGCCTCGTTTGTTAACAGAAACCTCCGGCCTTGGCCTTAGTTTACTAATGATATTGATGATGAATATTTGAGAATTTTGGTATCAGGACATGAAGAAATAAACAAAATGGTTTAAAGGATTATTATTTTGTGTAGTGCGTACTGGAGTCCCAGTGGTTCACAACACTGGGCCATATACACATTTAAACAGTGGGCAGGCACTAATCTGGTACAGCACACTTATCGTTTTAAACGCTAAAAACAGAATATAAATACGAGTGCAGAACCCTTCTTCATTCATATTAGGCTTGATTCATGAGCAAACAATGAACAACTTTTGTTTTTTTACCCATGGTGCTACACAGTGGAAGACAATTTGACCTTCATGATATATTTTTGACATGGTGCAAAAAAATGCCACAGACCGAAGGAAAGATCAAGGCGTTAACCTTTGACCAGATTCTCCCCTTCCCAGAAGAGGTGGATTGACTTTGCACATGTACTTTCTTGTCCAAGAAACACCCTACTTTTCCCTTGCCAGATCACTTCTTACTGACAACTGATAGGCCGACCAATGAAGGCCACAAGATAATGTGTCTGCTCTGTGATTTCATTTTACCACTAGGACCAAACTGCAGGCTGCATTTTTCAAGTGAAACGGAGTTTTTCTGCAGACTGAAGTTTCTCCGAAGTCACTGTCATTCAATTGTTTTTCTAAAGGGGTCATTCAGTGAATGGTGCGTCTCAACATTCTGGAAAGCCACTTGTTGGTGATTGTTAGCGATGCAAGGTAAAGAGAAAATGTTTTTCTCTAGACTCAATGGCCTCTAGAAGGAGAAAGGCATCAAACACACATGATTGATTTGACCTTAAGGTCCTCCTACATTACAATCCATTAAGTCCCCTGCTGCACTGATTATTTTTGTCTCAAACATACTAGACATCCAAGCCTCCCAGAACTAGCCATTTCCTTAAAGTAACACCTTATGCATCATGCGTCTGTAATCACACATTAGTGTATATTCTGCATCTGATAATAATCAGGTGCCGTAAGCAACCTCACATTCGATTCTTGCGCCACTTTCCTTCCTAGATAGCATCTGAAAGGCTTTCTGTCAAGCACCAAAGTAGTTTATTTTGGTGCACGAGAGGAAAGCAGTTTTGGTTTACATTGACAACATCAATGCTTTCATCTGCATGGACCAGCAGGATCCAGGATTGTATTTGCAGTTTGCCAAAGAATGGCCTTGCACTGCTTTCTCCTTTGTCACTCTTCATTCTCCTTGGGCAAGGAATGAGAGATCCTAGATATGGTAATATCCATCATGCACTACTAGAATCAAAACCAAACCTCCAATATCTACTATGGTTTCTTCGACACTTAGATTTCCTCTCAAGGCTATGCACTTGGCAGTATACATACCTCTACGTTCCAAGAGTATGTTTACTACAGGCAAGGGGCCAAAGTTTCCTCACAATGCCTCTTCCATCTAAGATTAGCCATGAAAGTTCCTATATTTTGTCCCACCCTCTCAACATGGATCTATGGGATGCGTTTTTCAGCCTTTCACACAAGCATGATCTTTGGTTTCAAAAGCATTGGAACTTTATATAATTCTGATTTGTTTCTTAGTTTGAAGATGTTTCTGAACAACAAAACCCGTCTTGTTTCAATACAAAAGTGTGTAAGTAGCCAAACAAAATCTGACCTGAAAACTGCAGTGGCGTGGCTCACACTACAGGGAACGTGAAGAACTTAAAAAATACTGAATACTCTGGTCGGTGCCATATTTCTATAGGCTATAAACTCTTCTCACATAGGTATAAAAAGTTGATAGTATTATGCTTATTTTAATATCTTTTTCGATCTTCCTCCCTGTTGTGGACATATTTTTACAGAGTCGTCAATTTTATTTTCCGTTAATGAAGAAACTGCATCTTCAAAAGAATGTGAACATAATTTTAGCATCGGTAGCATCAACACGCCTCTTCTGCATTAACCTCTTTGATTACAAAGATAATGTTCTCGGAGCTCCTCATTTAATCGTGTTGAGTGCATCAGCCTCAGGTTATTCCTGCTTCTGTATTAACACAGACTTTATAGGAAAAAAGTGAAATACTCCTATTCAGGGTCCTTTCATAATTACTTAAAAACAGTTTAGCAGGGAGCATGGCCTAGCGGACAAAGATGGTGGACGCTCTCAGCTAGAGCTCCTGACCGGCTGCGCCCGTGCCACAATCATCCTGGGTGCTGACAGGGGTATTGGTGACCAGGGAGCCCCTGATCATTGTTGGAAAAGTCCGGGGCTCCCCAGCAGAATACAACCGCTGCCCAGGGATGATCGCAATGAGCAGTGAAGAGCAGTGCTGGGTGGGGACTAGTCCTGAAGATGGCAGATGCGCAACTCTAGATTGAACCCAGAGCCGCAGGAGCTGCTGGTTGCATGCCAGGAGACAGGCCAGGGGATTCCTTTCGGGTCCCTCGCATGGTGAGGCCGGGCTCTTACCCCGGAGGGCAGGGAGTGGAGCTCTCTATTCCCTCCTCCATAATGGGGTGTTGTGTTGGCCCAAAACTGGTCCCAGGATGCTTGTTTCCGATCCAGGGAAGACATTGCAGAGCACCAAGTCCTGTTCCTCTCAGTGTCTCACCGCACACATTGCGTCGTGGAAGGGAGTCAATGTGCGCCCTGAAACACCGAGAGGAACAGGTCTCAATATGCCCTTGAGCTTTGTGCTAAGGTTAAGGTGGGGCTAGTTGAAACAGACGGAAAAAGGGTGCATCTGGGAAGGCTGAAGTGTGTATGCTTAAAAGCAGCATGAGCCTCTGCTGTGAGTCACATACAATATTCACACAACCTAACTCTAAATGAAACTTTTTGACACAACACAGAGTTTGGTGTGTATCCCAGCTCTCCAAGAAACTTAACACATTTTCAACACTTTACTTAAAAGAAGAATGGTAAAATACTGCCAAATCTAGGTGTTCAAAGTTAGTAGAGGCAACATTCATACGACTGACAGTGGTCATTGCTGTCAAAAGTTGCTTTCATTAACTAAAAACTCAAAAAGGTGGACACTTATCCAACGATATTTCAATTTTGTATTTTCAATAAATATTTTTAACAGTAACATTTGCTTCCCCCTCAAAAATGTAAAGTATGATTAGTATTTAAGTGGAAAACTATCCTCATTTAAAATAATGCAACTATGGGGCACTGTCACAGTAAAATGTGACAATGTTCAAGGGGGTGTAGACGTTCGAAATGTATAGGCAAAAATGATGGCTTCAAAGACTGCATTCAATTTTTTGAAGAAATCAGTTTCCTTTATGCATTCCATTACAGCACATGAAGGGCCAACACGAATTTCACAACAACCTTGTTGCTTCTTCAGGGCCATTATAAAATGTAACAATATGATCAAAATCATCAAAGTAGTTTTATGAATCAACACTTAGTCGGGCAGTATTTTTGCCTTCATTTCCTGAATAAAGCATTCAACGTAGTGCCCCGTTACATCCATCCCATTAAAAAAACAGTTCAAAAGTAAGGTAACTATGTTTTTTTACTACTGAAGGCTTACAAGTAACATCATGACTGAGAGGGCTCTTCTACTTCTAATGTACTCTATACGCTTTCATCTATCACCGTGTTTGAAATGTCTCCAAAAGACAAAACAGTAAGACTTCAAGAGACAGGAAGAAATAAATCTGTCTTGAAGGAAGGCATTGTACCTGGAGCAAACTGGGTACATCAGATCCTCTGCATTGTGGGACACTACAGGATAAATATGATTAAGACTGAGGAAAGGAAAGAGCTAGGGTTACTTAATTAAAATGACTTACTATAATAGCGTAACTGTTAGATCTGGGGTTCTCTAGTTGGCAATGGTTATCACCTTTGTCCAAATAGGGACCCTTACTTCTAAGTCAGGATAAGGGGATTACCCTCCTTAATAACCCCTGCTCACTCCCTTGGTAGCTTGGCACGAGCACGACAGGCTTATCTCAGAGGCAATGTGTTAAGCATTTGTGCATATACACAGTAATACAGTGATAACACTACAGATGGACACAACACAGGTTTTATAAAAATAAGTATTCTTTATATAGACTTAAACACAAGACCATAAACGACAAAAATCCACAATACTACACTTAAGATTACTTAAAAGATGATTAAAGTCTCTTAGTTCAAGTTGATGGTAGATGCGACAAAGATCTCCTCAAAGTACCTGGATGCGTAACGCAAAGTAGACAGAAAGACTCGCAGAAGGGGAGATGCGTCGGTTCCGTGACCCGGGGGAACGGTTGCGTCCTTCCTCAATGCTTGCGCAGAGTAGGGGACTCGTCCTGAGCCTTACCGGTGCGGAGGTGATGCGTAGATTCTCTGCCTGCGGGCCTGTTGCGGTGCGCAAGATTGCGCCTTGATTCGATGCAATGATCCAGTTGCGATGCGATAAGATGGCGCCCTTGATGCAGCGATGCGATGACGATGCGATGACGCCCTGGAAGCCTTGCGGAGACTCTGTACTTTGGAGCCGCGACAGGCCCTGCGACGCGCTTCTCCGGCGATGCGATGGCGACTCTCTCGATGGCGTCACGCTTCTCCGGCGATGCGACAGTAGGCAGCTTCGATGAACACACGCTTCCAGGGAGAAGTGACGAAGGTTCGCTACTCCAGCGTTGCTCTGATTTCAGCTGTGGCGGCGACCTGTTTCTTCTCGATGCGTCGCGCTTCCAGCTCCGAGCGGCACGCAAGTGACTGGAGTCAGAATTCCCAGCAAGGAAATTCAGGAGGGAGCTGGAGGTGAAGTCTTTTGGCCCTGAGACTTCAGCAGGAGGCAAGCGCAGTTCAAGCCCTTGGAGAATATTCTGTAGATGAAAGTCCTTACAAAGTTCCTTCTCCTTTCCCTTGGCAATGAAGCAACCACTGCAGACCAACCCAGCAAACAGCACACTGGCAGAGGGGCAGTCCAAACTCCTGCAGCTTCCTTTGTTCTTCTCCTTGGCAGAAAGGTTTCTTGTTCCAGAAGTGATCTAAAGTCTGTGGGACTGGGTCCCAATATTTATACCCAAAAATCCTTTGTTCTCTGAAGGCAGGGAGGCCTCTGCCTAGTTCAAACCAGTTCCTGAGCACTTTGTTGACATGACTCTCTTCTTCCTTTCACTGTGCAGGGCAGAGACATCAACCGCCCCCACAGGAGGTGGAGCCAGCACAGGGGAGGGAAGATACAGCTCTGGAGCACTCTGTTGAAAGGATTCCTCTTCTCCTTTCACTGTGCAGGGCAGAGACATCAGACAAGCCACAGGGGGTGGAGCCAGCATTGTAGAGGAAAGGCACAGCCCTATTCAGGTACCAGTTGCACTCCTCCCTCCCATCTGGATGTAAATCTCCCTATTCACGACTGGCTGTCCCAGACTGTCTCCTGGAATCTCCCCAGTCCTGTCACACACAAACCCAGACAAGGAATACACAACTCATCAGAGGCGGGCTTAAATGGTTAGGCAAGCAAATACCTGCTTTCTAAAAGTGGTATTTGCAAACACAGGATATTAAAATAAACTTTACTAAAAGATGTATTTTATTATTCTGAGTTCAGGCATACTAAATTCGATTTTCTACCATGTTCCCTGAGTCAGTTAGGATTGTAAGAATGTAACAATCTTAACTGCCCAATCTGGCCTATAAGAACAGGTAGCCTTCAATAGTGAAAAACGAAAATGGCTGTAATTCACTATTAGAACATACTACAAACCTAAGAGCATGTCCTACCTTATAATTACAATGCACCTTGCCCTTGGGCCTACCATAGGGGTGTCTAATATGAAGCAAAGGGGAGGTTTAGGGACTGGCAAGTGGGTGCACTTGGCCAAGTCGACATGGCAGTGCTAGACTGCACACAGGCCTTGCAATGGCAGGCCTGAGACATACTTTGCAAGCTGCCTCTGCGGGTGGCACAGCCAGTGCTGCAAGCCCACCAGCAGTATTTGATCTACAAGCCCTGGGCACACATGGTGCACTGTACTAGGGGCTGACAGTAAATCAAATAACCCAATTGTGGAATAACAAATCAGTACATCAATTTAACATAGGGAGCACTTGCTCTGTGGCACGGATTAGCAGTGGCACAGTGCCCAAAGCATAAATCCAGCAAAAACATATCAAAACAGAGGAGGCAATCCGTCAAAAATGGAAGGGAGACTCACGCCAATGGTGTCAGGTCTAACAGTAACTTAATACTTTTTTTTTTTAAAGGAAATAAATAAGGGTGAGCCACAGGAGAAAACCCTCTGCGGAGACAGCATAATTGTTTCATGATGTGGTTGATCTAACCTAGTGCCCTATAATGTAGTAGGTCTCGATCCAAAGAGACACCATCAGGTTATTCATCTAAAAAGCATTGAGAATGGCACTATAGTAATTTCTTATTGTATATTTCTGACACAATGCTAGGAGGCAGGATAGTGCCCACTGAAAAAAATATCATAAGCTAAGTATTACAACATTGCATTTGCAACCAATATATTCTCTAGTTACCCATAAACAAAAAAAGTGAAACTAATGACTCACCTCTACAAGTGCAAACTTCTCTTCACTGTCGTAGTTGTACCTTGTCGCTCTTTCATACTCCTCTGCATTGTCTGGGCAGTCCTTGTTTGAGTACTTGTCAGTAGGATGAACCAACTTCCAAGAATACTATTTACAAGATAAAAAAGGAAATCTTTTAAAAAAAGAATGAAAAATGATAAACACACATTTGCTTAGTGTATAGGAGACTCAGAAAAAAGTATATCAAGTAGAGTTTAGAAGACGATCTCTGAAGACAGCGACCTAGCAACAAAAGGTAAGCGTGTAACAATTTAAGGATATTTCAAGTTTCGTATTAGACGCAGATTCAATGCAAGCATCTTGTGCTGGAGTGTTTTTCCAGGGATGATTCTTCAGAAACAGGACCAATAACTGGCACTTTAAACCATTCTCCCTCGATTGGCATGCAAAATGCAAACGGATATCGGTGAGGTCAACATATGATGGTTCACACAGACCGATTCAGCTTTTCTTATGCTTATCCACTCTTCCCCAGTAATATGGTCCACCACTTCCTGTATATCTGGGCTCTTAAAGGAGGTGATCTTGAGCTACTGGAAGCACGTCAGGTGCCAATAAGCATCCCGATCAAGACATGAAGCTCAGTCAAGAGGTCATTCAGAAAGTCTGAAGCTGAATGGAGCTACCTCCTGCATACCCCAAAGTCCAAAGAGCGGCAGCTAGCAAAACCAATAGCAGGGGCTGGAAATGATGGCATTTACAGGCACGTAATGTCCCTCCCTGAAGAAAAACCCTAGCATTTAGGACTATCAAAGACATGCGATGCCATACTGGCACAGACAGCTCATTCCTGGCAAAATGGTGGTATAATGGTGGCCAGTACTGGTGTTATCTAGACCACCCCTTCCTTAGCGGTGGTACCGGCAAATTGGAAATAATACTGGACATATTTTAGGTATCCTAAGTCCAACAGTGCTCCCATTAAAGCATTTGTTAATAGTCTGGGAAATTTCTCACTGATTGGAAGTAAAAAAAAAATCAGAGAGCCCACACATCAATTCACACTATAGGATCCTGAAAGTACAGCCACACTCCAAAAAACATTATAGTCTAGCCTTTGACCTCTGGTCAGGCAAACAGGTTTTTTTTTATATTTGTATTTTTCGACAGCTATTTGATAATCAACAATATTAACCCTGAATCAAAAGAATAGTTTTTAAAGCACACTCAACATTCAGAAATGGAGCTGAAGTGGGCTGAGTTCTTGTCATCACTCCTCCAGAGACATATGAACACCAGAAGTCTCTGATCCTGCTTCATACCATGGAAATTACAGGTAAGACAATTCTCTGTGCAAAATGACTACCTATTGAATCGCGAACTGTAAAACCAAACCCATGTTAATCCACAAAGAGGAGTAAAATAGGTTATACTCCAACAGTATCTGGAACTTCAATAACAAGAAGAATGCTATTGCTCTTAACCACTAGAATATAGTTATACATTTACCCTCCTTAAATGTATTTCAGTCCTAAACATACCAACTCACAGGAGTTACTGATGCATCAGGAAAAGAAACACCAATGTAAATCATTTTCACTGGTATTTCAGAATCAAGGAAGAGATGTTTGGGAAGGTGTAGACCAAAGCCCAAGTCCTAGCTCAAGAGATGTTCAGAATAGTTACACTCCTGGACAATGAGGAAGAAGCAACCTCTGCAGTGTTGGAATGAGCCCTAATGCTCTTTGGGGTTCCTCTTTGGCAAGAGCGTACCAGATCATAATACACGATACTATTCATCTGGTAAGAATTTTCTTTTGAATGGTCCTGCTCTTCTTGGTATCGACATAAATGAACAGGTGAGTATCGATCGGGTATTCCTGAGTCCTGTCTATATAGAAGTTCATCTTTTTGTAAGGATCCAAACAGGTGAGCATGTCCTCAAGCTTGGTAAATGAGGAGGTAGGAGGAATACCAGAAGGTTGATCCCCTGACCCATATGCAACAGAATCATCACTTCCAGGACCAATTAAGTTTTTGTTTTCAAATCCAGTTTGTCCGAAAAGAGCTGAAGAGGGGGATAAACACATAAGCCTGCAGCTTGTTAAGTCGCTGAGCTTAAGTAATGATGATTAGGAAAACTGTTTTGATGGTCAAAAGGCACAATAGACAGCTTTGTATGGACTCGTACAGACGCAACAAAAATGTGAGCATCAACTTAAGGTCCCACTGTGGCGTTACTAAGGAGAAAACTTGTAAGTCAACCCCTTACGGAATCTCATAATGACAGTGCATTTACAGGTAAATAAAAAGCAGCCTTCAACAATGACCACTGCAAAGTATTATAACAATCAACAGAGAAGTGTTTTTGCAAAAGATATTTGTAGAAGAGCAAACATGTAGTTTAATCGACATAGTCAAAGATATTAACTATGAAGGAAACCAATTTAGTTTTTTTTTTTTAAGGCCCTCACTCACCGACCAGGTCACCGATCATGTCGGTGAGTGAGGGCCTTCAAAAAAAAACTAAATTGGTTTCCTTCATAGTTATTATCTTTGACTGTGTCGATTAAACTACATGTTTGCTCTTCTACAAATATCTTTTGCAAAAACACTCCTCTGTTGATTGTTATATTAATTTTGAGGGGAGCTAGCAGTACTTTTTCAATCCCTTCCTCTCTTGTTGTTATAGGCACTGCAAAGTATTGCCAGGGCTATGGACAGCACGAAGCAAGATTTCCTATCACTGACCACCACCAAAAGATCCGCTGCTGCACCGGGGGAATTCTGGATGGTGTATTTCAGCAGACCAGGATGACACGAGGCCCAGAAGGCATACAACTGTCAGGGCCATAAAAAGAGCCCTCACCTGAAACATCGGAATCATATCATGAATGTTCCAAATCCTCTGAGGAGGTAAAATGCCTGAGAATGGCCTATCCAGCACCACCCCAATGTATTGGAAAAAGAGATTCAAGTGTAACTTGGGCATTTTTAGGTAAAAATCTCAAGTCGAACTGCAGAGAAGTTGTGGAATTCAGAGGGACTGACACTAGCTGTGGCAAGTACTGCTTTCAGCAGCCAGTTGTTGAGGGACAGGAATACGGATACCCCAGCTCTGCGAATATGTGTCCCAACCATCAAGATCACCTTTGGAACCCTAAAATTGCGGATATCCATTTCAAAGGAAAGATTGTGAGCTGGTAGTCTGCAGACCATAAAACACAATGCAAGTACATGCAGGATCAGTATGTTAAAATACATGACCTGCAAGCTGAGGGACACTCTAGTTGGTCGCCCCCAGAGCCAACAGAACCTGCAAAAAGGTTAGCATATTGACTCAAGGACCCTCACCCACCAAGGTGGCATGCTTCATCATTGGATTATGCACAACGTTGGGCACCAACCAGGTTCCACAAGTAGACCAATTTATGAGATTTTTTTTGTTTTATGTTGTTCATAAGACGACAATAAGCTCCATGGTCCTTTTGCTCTGCAGGGCAAAAGACCTCTTCCTGTAGGAGCATGCTTATCAGAGGTGAATGTGGGGAGAGAGGGAATTTAAGAAGGAAACATCTCCTGAAAAGGGAGAATGTAGCCAAGCTCTATTATCTGCAAGACCCAGCGATCTGTCAGATAGTTCTCCAACTTCGCATGCGAAAGGACACCCTCCCTCCTACGGGGCATACATGCTCCTTTGGAAGCAAGCTCAATGGTTCCTTGGGTGGAGATGGGGAGGAGAAGGAGGAAGAAGGATGTTGCTGGCCATTGCGACCCCTAGGCCCACTGTAAATGTAAATGTAAATTGATACTTGTATAGCGCACTACTCACCCGCAAGGGTCTCAAGGCGCTTGTACGAATACCTCTGTGGAACCCATCCTGGCTTTCCCTGTGAGGTGTCCACTCCTGGGCACCCCCAAGGTGGAGGCCAGGCATCCTTAGCATTGTGGGGGCCGTTGTGGAGATTAAGCAAGCTATTGCCCAGAGTTGCAGAGTGGGACTCCATGATTGGAATAGGCACCGAGGCGAGAATTATCAGGTCCGTGGAATTTTTGAGCTCAAGACCCGCCGAGGCGGGGAATTGAACCCTGGTCCCGGGCTAGACCTCTGCAGCAGGGTCTGCCGCTCTAACCATTGAGCCACACTTCTCCACACTGTGCTCTGGTGCAACAACTGGTTCATCTGCATTATAGGCTGTGAGGGTAGATGCTGTTGAAAAGGAATTTCCCTGGAGAACCCATGAAAATGGAGGTACGCTCTGTGAAATTGGTGGATGGGGGAAGCCAAAATCAGGAAATAAACTGTAGTCCACCCCTCTTGAACCATTCAGGTGCTAATCTTCCTTCTCGCCAACCAGTTGGGAGATGTTGAATGGCATGACCATCAGGTTAGCCTGGACATTCCCTGATAATCCAGGGGAATGTCTCCAGGCATGCCAGAGGATGGCAAAAGAGGAGTCCACCAAGCATGCCACTGAGTCAACAGTGTCCGAACCAAAACTGAGGATGTATTTGGCTGCGTCCTACCCACAGTGTACAAACTCCATGAAGTGATTGTGAAATAATTTAGAAGGTTTGGTACAAGCCTGTACACCTTTGTAATGACTAGGATGGTTTTGATCGTAGGAAAATTAGCAGCTCATTGCAGCAGCTTTGAAGACAGCGCCGGAGGCAGTACCATCAGAGAGACCTTAGATGGAGGAATGGTGTCGGCAGGCACTAGCCTTAGGCTGAGTGGGACTAAATGGTGCCAAGGGAATACCCATCATCCGAAGACAACTTGGGACAATAGGGTTTCAGGGGGACCTAAGATGCAACTGCAGGAACATGGCAGAATAAGTCTGCATTACCTGTGCAAAGACCACAAACTGCATGGGGTAAGCTCAAAGGGCGGGAACCTCTGGGAAGGCCAGAAGTGTCATAGGGTCTGGAGCCATCGCCAAGGTATTGACAATTAGTTGCTGCTTTGGAGATAAAGCCAGTGGAGGGCGTACCACTTGGGCAACACTCTTATTTGATTTGTCTTTAAGCGTCTTGAATGAAATACTAGTCATTGGTGAGTGGGTGGATCTGCAAAGACTTTGGACCCAGCGTACGTTGAGGGTGCACACCATAAGCAGACCGGCCTCCTGCTTTTTGATGCCACATTTCTCACATGAACTGGAATCATGCTTCATCCCAAGATGCCACAAGCATACCCTGTGGAGTCCAAAATGGACATTTGCTTGTGGCAGGATTGGTATGGCTTAAACCCTTATTTTCTGGGGCTTAAAGAGGGTTTGACATCCTACCAGCACCGCAAAAGACATATTTTAAACGAAAAGTGTTCAGAGGAGAGTACTCTAAATCTGCTAAGGCCAGAACCGATGTCAGTATGCTGGAGTGGCAATCTGGCTCTAGTGACCTCGTGTTTAGGGTTGTCCCGGCACTAGTTCTTAGTCCAGCACACCCTCAAGCATAGGGGAGCAGTTTCAACTTTTCCAGATCCAGTCTGGCACTTGGAAGGGATTCAAGAGGTTAGAAATGTGCAGGCAGATGTATCCGGCATAAATAGGCAATACTCGTGAGATATATTCCAGCAACACTCATCCACTTGGATTGGTGTAGGAAGTTTTGGGAGTAATCAGCCAATGGGAAATGTATGCACACTTTCCAAAGGAACGGAAGCCCCAAATCCCCACCACACCTGCAACTCCACTCCGTTGCAGGGAGTGAAGAGAGATCATGACAATGTGTCTGATTGGAACTACATGTGACAATGACGCAAGAGCTTTTGACGGTGGCTGCCGAAGGAAGTCCTCCGCTCCTCGAGGAGGGCTGGCGAAAGGAGCCAGACCCCACCATGCACAGAGAGTCAGTAACAGAGCTGCCCCGCACCTTCAGCACCGTCTGCGGCTCTCAGGGCAGCAGGAGCCACGCCTGCCTCGGAGGGCAGCAGCGGGAGTCGCACCCCAGGGGCCTGCACTGAAGCCTGAAGGAGGCAGCGGGCAAGGGGCACAACAGTGGGTCACCGAGAAGAGCTGAGGGACAGCTCCGGGGGGAGCGCTTGACTTCACACACTGCCTTTGCAGGCTGAGTGTCCTGGTGCAGAACTAAACAAAGTCGATCTGGCACACATCCCTCTGTGCCATGCCCACAAACCCACTGCCCTGCAGCCACCCTCTAGCTGGGTGCCCTATGCCAGTGGGGTGGGCACAGGTGCATGAGCCCTGTGCCCCTACAGTACCCACGGCTATTCCTGGGCACTGTAAGTACAGTGATGCCATTAAGAGTATATGGTGCTGGGAGGTTGTCATTACGAACTCCACAGCACCATAATGGCTACACTGAAGGCTGACAAGTTTGTTATCAAACTTCTCAGCACATTAAACCCACACTGATGCCAGTGTGGGATTTAATGTAAAATGCACTGCAGAGGCCATCTTGGAGATGCCCCCTGAAACCTAACCTACAATCCACGTCTTGTCTGAGAGGCTGCCTAGGCTGCCACACAGCAGACATGTTGCTGGACCCCTGGGTGGAGAGCTCCCGCTCTCCTGGGCCTGCTACAATGCACATCCTGGGACGAGGTGCCAAGCCTCCTCCCCCAGGATGGGCAGAGGAAGCTTCAAAGGCATTTCGCCTTTGTGAGCTTCTCCCGACCACTTGTTGTACTCAGCAACTGGCCCCCACCAGTTCTGACCCACACTCTGGCGGGAAGACTGGCGGGAAACCCTACGTCAGGAAGGGGGGTGTGCCAGCCTGTACCAACTCCACTCCTCAGGTGGGAGAGGCGAGGTGATGCACGACCCCGGGCTCCAGCCACCTTGAAGATGGGGAGCCCCGCCCAATCACAGCAGGCTCCTGCCCCCCTCCCACAGGAGAGGAGCAGGCTTGGGGGTGTACCCACCCCAGGACAGGGACCCATTGGTCCCTGCCCTTGCTCTACCTGTAACACCCCTAAATTTAGTATTTAGGGGCACCCTGAACCTTCTTCTACAGATCCAGATTATGAAACAAGAAAGAAGAACAAGGAACAAGAAGACCTGCCGTGCAGCTGCTAATAAGAGGAAGACACCAACTAATTTGGCCCCAGCCCTGCCGGCCTGTCGACCCTCGAACCTGCTCCTGCTAAACCCCGGCGTATCCAGTGGTCAGCAACCTCAAAAACCCTGGAGGACCTGACTGCCTTGTGACTCTGACTACCTGGGTCTCCCACAAGCAGTAGTACTGCTCAAAGCAAGTAACAAGCCCTGGCATCAGCCCAGAACTGCGAACCCTGCACACTCTGTACCCACCAAGCCTGGCCTGTTCTGGATTGAATCACAACCCTGAAGACGTCCCCCCATCGATTCTGACTTGAAATCCAGTGCCCAAGGAGCGTCCTCGACGACCCAGACGCCGCCTGCAGCCTCAGGACAAGGGACCCCTCCAACTGCGACCAGCAGGGGGTAAGATTTTCCGATTTCAAAAGACACCCCTGCACCCGGCCCCCTATGCCCAATTCCTGGGTGCCTACCTAAGCTCCAAGATCCCAACTTACCCCTCGAAGTGTTGGTCGCTCCAGAAGATCCTCCGTCCCGAGCCTGCAGCCTTGGTTCCCTTTTCAAGATCTCCATTGAATAACATTGAGCGCCCGACGGCTCAAAAGCACTTTGCACCCAGTCCCCCGAGTGCCTCTGGCAGTGCACTCTGTGTCCTATCCTACTCCCCCATTTGCACTGAGCAAGTGACCAGGAGCCCAGCTCCCACAGCCGCGTGGCCTGCTAGCCAGCAGCCACCAACCGAAGGCCCCCTGCCTCTCATTGGATAACATTGGGCCTAACTACCTCTGCACCCGGCTGCCCCTGTGCCGCTGAGGGTGTACCAACTGTACCTACCTGACCCTGGGGGACCCCTGAGTCTATGTCCAGAACCTTAACTTCACCAGTTGAGTACTCACCTGGAAACCGAAAACTTACTTTCCTGCCATAGGATAACATTGGCTGGTTTGACTCGAAAAATCTTTGAAGTGTGAAGTTTTGAAACTCTAAAATGTTCCTATAAAATCAGCCGAATACCGAATTCCGAAGTACTACTACTACTTATATGCTCTGCCATCAAGCCTTACATGCCGGGTAGAGAACTCCGCTCCACCCACATGGCACTCCTGACCACTCCACGTTTCAAAAAGAAGAAGGCTGGTGGAACAAAATTTGCTGTCCTTGCCCCAGCTTTCTGGAACTCCCTCCCTGTGGGACTTCGCACTTCACCTTCCTACATAGAGTTCCGAAAAAGTCTTAAAACCTTGCTTTTCTCCCGAGCTTTTGCTGCCTAATCTCTCCTGCCACTGTTGTTGTTCGCAACCTGAAAAGCGCCATGAAACCGCTTGGTAAAAGCGCGCTTAATAAATATTTTTTAATTAAAATACTCACCTGGAGAGAAGCCAGTACTGTATCTTGTAGCCCAGTACTGACCCGCAAAAGTAATCCTAACCTGGGTTACTAGTAACCTGAATTTTCTCTATAGGAATCCATTGTCTGCTTTTCTGTGAAATTTCTTCGAAGTGTCTACTTTTGAAAACTTGAAATATTCCTTAAAAATCGGACCAACTACTGAAACGTAATTACTTACTTGTCTTAAGTAGAGATCCCAGTGCTGGACCTAGGAGCCCAGTACTGGATTACAAAAGTAACGAGAACGTACTTTACCTGTAACCTGAATTTTCTCCCATTGGATAACATTGCTAGATTTTCACTGAAAAGTTTCAAAGTGTGGACTTTTAAAATAACTTTATATTCCTTAAAAATCATTGCAATAACCAAAAC
Source organism: Lissotriton helveticus (assembly GCF_964261635.1). NCBI lineage: Eukaryota > Metazoa > Chordata > Amphibia > Caudata > Salamandridae > Lissotriton > Lissotriton helveticus. The sequence continues at coordinate 1,244,527,828 of NC_136069.1, read as the reverse complement.
GTTTTTACTAAACTGTTTTCAGCTTAGACCCCAGGACTGAATCTAGGATCCTGTCCTGGAATCACAAAAGTAATCTACAAAGTAATCACCTACATTTTTGTAGAAAAACCCATTGAGCTCAATGTTGTGTTTAGAATTGTGTTGCCTACTGCAACCCCTGTACCTATTGTGTTTACAAGGTTATTACCTTTCTGCAGAGTAATTACCTGAGATCACTCATAATTAAGAAAAGTATATTTTGATACCTGTTGGTTCTAAAAATAAAACAACTATATATTTTGATATAAAAACAATTGGCCTAGAGTTCAGTTCTTGAGTGTGTGAAACCTTTTGCTGACTGAGTGTGTACAACAAATGCTTTACACTGTCCTCTGGTACTGCCTTACTGCTCGACCAAGCTACCACTTTAGAAAGTAAGGTCAGACCTGACTTTAGCCTCTGTTATACCTCTGGGTTTGTGGACTCTATACACACTGTACCTTACTTTGGTCCAGTATATATAGAGCTACTTTCTCACAAGCACCATTTAGGGACCTGAATGTAACTAAACCTTCAGATTCACAAATAATTTAAATGTCCTTTGATTTGAAAAACAATGTTGTTAAATAATAAACGAAAACAGTTCATGATGTTTAGAAAGTAAAGCTGCTTAGTATTTACATTTTCAGCACTTGAAGGAAATGCTTTCAAGACTGACCTATAATCATTTTTTAGTAGTAGTGAGAGCATTGCAAGTTATAAATGTTTTAGATCATACAATTGCATTTACAGAATACATTGTTCCCCATTATCCCTAGTTCTCAGACCGGCAAAAAGGAACAGTCTTAGTATCTTTGCCACTGTCCTTCTACATCCCTTGTGTCCCACTAATTAGCAATTGGTCTGATAAAAGTCCTTGGCTGAGATTACACTTATTTCAGCTTTACAACTAGTGAAGTTTGAATGAACTAGATGTAATACTTAATTTCTCCCCATGTAGGCAAGGATCAGATCAAGCCGCACCAGTGCTACGGTGCTGTACTCCATAAGCCCCACAATCCCCCCGGCCCACACTCTTATCATTTGCCACCAGGCAGTGTTGACCATAGTGGGAGATATGGTTGATTTTATTATTTATTTTTTATTAAAGTTCTATATAGCGCTGGCTAGACCCGGAGGTATCGGAGCTCTTTACATAAGGTTCAACAGAAATTATAAAATTACTTCAGTTACACGTTACATCAGTTACTAGAAAAACATGTCAAGAGTGTAGAAGAGAAAATAAATGGAGTTTAGAGGGGTAAGGGGGTGGGGTAAAAGGGGTATGGTGTTAGAAAGAATGGCGAGACGAAGGAGGGTCTGCCCCATGTCCGGCTGGGAAGGTGACAACTGTGGGGGAAGTCCACAGTCCATCTCCTCTTTAGCTATCAGGTAGCTCCACCGGCTTCAGCCAAACAGCTAGGTCTCAACGGGAAAACAATTAAAGAGCAAAAGCAGAAGCAGGGAAGAAACTAGACAGATGTCAGAAGTTCGGCTGGGTAGTTGTCGGCCATGGCGGTGTGCCGGAGCCAATCTCCCCTATAGCTGTCGGTGCAGCTCCACCGGGAATCGGCCATGTATGCGTTTCGGGTCCCACCAGAATAGAGAGAGGAACAGGCGGTGATCCAAAGTCAAGACTCAAGACGGGTAGGGGGTAGGGAGGAGGGGGAGGTGGGAAGTAAGGTCAAGAGAGACATTGGTCCTGGTGTTACTGGGGAGAGCCTTCCGAAATGTTCTCCAGCTGGCCACTGGGACAAAGATGGTGAGAGGAGAGGAGAGGAGAGGTAAGGAAGAGTCAGACTCCAAGTTCAGAGCTCCTTGTTTTGAAAAGTCTCCCCTGGCTGCCATCTTAAGGTCAGGCAAGGAGTGAAAAGGTGTTCACTGCAAGACAGACTGGCAGTGCTTGAGAAGTCAAGCGCTCCCCCCGGAGCTGTCCCTCAGCTCTTCTCGGTGACCCACTGTTGTGCCCCTTGCCCGCTGCCTCCTTCAGGCTTTAGTGCAGGCCCCTGGGGTGCGACTCCCGCTGCTGCCCTCCGAGGCAGGCGTGGCTCCTGCTGCCCTGAGAGCCGCAGACGGTGCTGAAGGTGCGGGGCAGCTCTGTTACTGACTCTCTGTGCATGGTGGGGTCTGGCTCCTTTCGCCAGCCCTCCTCGAGGAGCGGAGGACTTCCTTCGGCAGCCACCGTCAAAAGCTCTTGCGTCATTGTCACATGTAGTTCCAATCAGACACATTGTCATGATCTAGTTCATTCAAACTTCACTAGTTGTAAAGCTGAAATAAGTGTAATCTCAGCCAAGGACTTTTATCAGACCAATTGCTAATTAGTGGGACACAAGGGATGTAGAAGGACAGTGGCAAAGATACTAAGACTGTTCCTTTTTGCCGGTCTGAGAACTAGGGATAATGGGGAACAATGTATTCTGTAAATGCAATTGTATGATCTAAAACATTTATAACTTGCAATGCTCTCACTACTACTAAAAAATGATTATAGGTCAGTCTTGAAAGCATTTCCTTCAAGTGCTGAAAATGTAAATACTAAGCAGCTTTACTTTCTAAACATCATGAACTGTTTTCGTTTATTATTTAACAACATTGTTTTTCAAATCAAAGGACATTTAAATTATTTGTGAATCTGAAGGTTTAGTTACATTCAGGTCCCTAAATGGTGCTTGTGAGAAAGTAGCTCTATATATACTGGACCAAAGTAAGGTACAGTGTGTATAGAGTCCACAAACCCAGAGGTATAACAGAGGCTAAAGTCAGGTCTGACCTTACTTTCTAAAGTGGTAGCTTGGTCGAGCAGTAAGGCAGTACCAGAGGACAGTGTAAAGCATTTGTTGTACACACTCAGTCAGCAAAAGGTTTCACACACTCAAGAACTGAACTCTAGGCCAATTGTTTTTATATCAAAATATATAGTTGTTTTATTTTTAGAACCAACAGGTATCAAAATATACTTTTCTTAATTATGAGTGATCTCAGGTAATTACTCTGCAGAAAGGTAATAACCTTGTAAACACAATAGGTACAGGGGTTGCAGTAGGCAACACAATTCTAAACACAACATTGAGCTCAATGGGTTTTTCTACAAAAATGTAGGTGATTACTTTGTAGATTACTTTTGTGATTCCAGGACAGGATCCTAGATTCAGTCCTGGGGTCTAAGCTGAAAACAGTTTAGTAAAAACGTTTTGGTTATTGCAATGATTTTTAAGGAATATAAAGTTATTTTAAAAGTCCACACTTTGAAACTTTTCAGTGAAAATCTAGCAATGTTATCCAATGGGAGAAAATTCAGGTTACAGGTAAAGTACGTTCTCGTTACTTTTGTAATCCAGTACTGGGCTCCTAGGTCCAGCACTGGGATCTCTACTTAAGACAAGTAAGTAATTACGTTTCAGTAGTTGGTCCGATTTTTAAGGAATATTTCAAGTTTTCAAAAGTAGACACTTCGAAGAAATTTCACAGAAAAGCAGACAATGGATTCCTATAGAGAAAATTCAGGTTACTAGTAACCCAGGTTAGGATTACTTTTGCGGGTCAGTACTGGGCTACAAGATACAGTACTGGCTTCTCTCCAGGTGAGTATTTGAATTAAAAAATATTTATTAAGCGCGCTTTTACCAAGCGGTTTCATGGCGCTTTTCAGGTTGCGAACAACAACAGTGGCAGGAGAGATTAGGCAGCAAAAGCTCGGGAGAAAAGCAAGGTTTTAAGACTTTTTCGGAACTCTATGTAGGAAGGTGAAGTGCGAAGTCCCACAGGGAGGGAGTTCCAGAAAGCTGGGGCAAGGACAGCAAATTTTGTTCCACCAGCCTTCTTCTTTTTGAAACGTGGAGTGGTCAGGAGTGCCATGTGGGTGGAGCGGAGTTCTCTACCCGGCATGTAAGGCTTGATGGCAGAGCATATAAGTAGTAGTAGTACTTCGGAATTCGGTATTCGGCTGATTTTATAGGAACATTTTAGAGTTTCAAAACTTCACACTTCAAAGATTTTTCGAGTCAAACCAGCCAATGTTATCCTATGGCAGGAAAGTAAGTTTTCGGTTTCCAGGTGAGTACTCAACTGGTGAAGTTAAGGTTCTGGACATAGACTCAGGGGTCCCCCAGGGTCAGGTAGGTACAGTTGGTACACCCTCAGCGGCACAGGGGCAGCCGGGTGCAGAGGTAGTTAGGCCCAATGTTATCCAATGAGAGGCAGGGGGCCTTCGGTTGGTGGCTGCTGGCTAGCAGGCCACGCGGCTGTGGGAGCTGGGCTCCTGGTCACTTGCTCAGTGCAAATGGGGGAGTAGGATAGGACACAGAGTGCACTGCCAGAGGCACTCGGGGGACTGGGTGCAAAGTGCTTTTGAGCCGTCGGGCGCTCAATGTTATTCAATGGAGATCTTGAAAAGGGAACCAAGGCTGCAGGCTCGGGACAGAGGATCTTCTGGAGCGACCAACACTTCGAGGGGTAAGTTGGGATCTTGGAGCTTAGGTAGGCACCCAGGAATTGGGCATAGGGGGCCGGGTGCAGGGGTGTCTTTTGAAATCGGAAAATCTTACCCCCTGCTGGTCGCAGTTGGAGGGGTCCCTTGTCCTGAGGCTGCAGGCGGCGTCTGGGTCGTCGAGGACGCTCCTTGGGCACTGGATTTCAAGTCAGAATCGATGGGGGGACGTCTTCAGGGTTGTGATTCAATCCAGAACAGGCCAGGCTTGGTGGGTACAGAGTGTGCAGGGTTCGCAGTTCTGGGCTGATGCCAGGGCTTGTTACTTGCTTTGAGCAGTACTACTGCTTGTGGGAGACCCAGGTAGTCAGAGTCACAAGGCAGTCAGGTCCTCCAGGGTTTTTGAGGTTGCTGACCACTGGATACGCCGGGGTTTAGCAGGAGCAGGTTCGAGGGTCGACAGGCCGGCAGGGCTGGGGCCAAATTAGTTGGTGTCTTCCTCTTATTAGCAGCTGCACGGCAGGTCTTCTTGTTCCTTGTTCTTCTTTCTTGTTTCATAATCTGGATCTGTAGAAGAAGGTTCAGGGTGCCCCTAAATACTAAATTTAGGGGTGTTACAGGTAGAGCAAGGGCAGGGACCAATGGGTCCCTGTCCTGGGGTGGGTACACCCCCAAGCCTGCTCCTCTCCTGTGGGAGGGGGGCAGGAGCCTGCTGTGATTGGGCGGGGCTCCCCATCTTCAAGGTGGCTGGAGCCCGGGGTCGTGCATCACCTCGCCTCTCCCACCTGAGGAGTGGAGTTGGTACAGGCTGGCACACCCCCCTTCCTGACGTAGGGTTTCCCGCCAGTCTTCCCGCCAGAGTGTGGGTCAGAACTGGTGGGGGCCAGTTGCTGAGTACAACAAGTGGTCGGGAGAAGCTCACAAAGGCGAAATGCCTTTGAAGCTTCCTCTGCCCATCCTGGGGGAGGAGGCTTGGCACCTCGTCCCAGGATGTGCATTGTAGCAGGCCCAGGAGAGCGGGAGCTCTCCACCCAGGGGTCCAGCAACATGTCTGCTGTGTGGCAGCCTAGGCAGCCTCTCAGACAAGACGTGGATTGTAGGTTAGGTTTCAGGGGGCATCTCCAAGATGGCCTCTGCAGTGCATTTTACATTAAATCCCACACTGGCATCAGTGTGGGTTTAATGTGCTGAGAAGTTTGATAACAAACTTGTCAGCCTTCAGTGTAGCCATTATGGTGCTGTGGAGTTCGTAATGACAACCTCCCAGCACCATATACTCTTAATGGCATCACTGTACTTACAGTGCCCAGGAATAGCCGTGGGTACTGTAGGGGCACAGGGCTCATGCACCTGTGCCCACCCCACTGGCATAGGGCACCCAGCTAGAGGGTGGCTGCAGGGCAGTGGGTTTGTGGGCATGGCACAGAGGGATGATAAAATGTTTTCTCCTATGGGGAACACAAAGGAAGCAAATGCACTTTGAAAAATGAGGCTGTTGCCACTGAAGTGGGGTCAAAAGGAGTACCCTACTACTTTTGTTGTTTATGTTTCACACGTGCAGTGTGGGCTGGGCACGTAAATAAGTGAGCACGCCACTCAAGGAAATGATTTTGGGTTGAAATAATAAGTTAATCGTAGTTTACAGTAATGGTGTGCAACCCTTCTCTCATGTGAATTTGTCAAAATTAGCCCCAGGGGTTAGCACCCACTAAAAACATTGGATTTTTTGAAGGGAATAAAGAAGGAACACAGAACATCGAACATTTCATGCAAGGCGATAAACTTTGGTCCACCGAGTGAGTTTGCTTTTCCAAAAAAAAGTCAGTTGAAGATGCATAATAATGATTTAATCATGACGGATTTATTGTGGATATTTCATTTGTTATGAAGCAGCACGTGTTATAGAAACCGGGTTCGCCGGAAGAAATACACAGTACAGTTTTCGTGTTTTATTATGTCTCCATAGGGGATTATGGGAGGTGTAGTTTCTTCCCCCCAGAAGGCTCGTTTACCTCAGGTGCAAACGTTTGAGTGAAAGAATAAGGCGGGAGTGAGAGAAAAGGGTGGGTCTCAGTTACTCAACCGGAAGGTTCTGACCATATAAAATAAGGAAAAAACGAAGCAGGGAGTACGTCAGCTTTCCACAAAGGGAGAGGATGAGGTTTTCAGCAAAGCAGGTACGTCGATCTCAAACAACACATGGAAGGGAGAGAGGGAGGTGTAAGAGGAGTCGGTCGGAGACAAGAAGGGAGAGGAGAGGGAATATAGTACAGTTGGTGGAAAGGAGTAGGGAGGAGGAAGAAGGGGTTTGAGTACAGTGCTGGGATAAGAGGAGAGAGCAAAAGGCTGAGGCCCCGAAGGGAGAGCGTAGTAACAGTAGTAGAAGTAGAAATTCTTTATTTAGATATAACACAGATATCTTTAAAAGAGGATTACATAGTTCACGTTGTATACAACTTATTAAAAATGAAAACAACAAGACAGTCAATTAGCCAGGCATGATAAAAATAGGGGTCTTCCGCATCCTCAGCCTCCTAGGTCCATAAAAAAAATTATTTTTATAAAGGATAAAAACCAGAAGAAAAAAGAAAAAAAATAAAAAATAAAAATAGTACAAAAGTTAAAATCTAATATACTGGGAACTTCACCCCATTTTCTTTACTCTCACTGAGTTGGATATCAAACAACTAAAAAACGACCCAATTCTCCTAGGGGTACTACTCATATTCTTTTCGTTTCATCCCCCTAGAAATTTGGGATGTATCGTAAGGGTCATTAAGTAATAAAAAAGAAAAAGGAAATAAGAGGGAGGATTTAGCAGGACCTCTTTAAGTTAAAATTACGATAAGCTTGCTGGATGAACTTTGTGAGTCTGATATTCAAGTCAGTGTTTTCAGGGTTCAGAGCCACAATGATGGCTTGCCTGCAGGTTCGGGCGCCCAACCTATTCCATTCGGGTTTTAGTTTGCACCTGCGTTGGAGGTTAAAGGCTGGGCAAAGGCAAACCACGTGTAGCAATGTTTCGGCTGTTTTACCGCACCCTCTGCAGGTTAGATCTTCCACTGTCCGTCTCCAAGGAGGTAAATCTTGCAGAAAACGCCAATCACCCATTCTAATGGCTATAAGGGTTCGTTTTAGATACAGTGGATATGTGCAGGAAAAGTAAGCGGCGGGGAGTAGCCGACTGTAAGAATTTACAAGGGCCCAAGAATGGCTGCGTTTTGAGAAGAGTGCTTTGTCTGTGATGAGTGATCTCATTCTTACACATTTTTTGATGGCGATTTTAAACGCTGTCTGACTGGGGTTAAGAGCCCATAGGTCACCTGCTGACATTTGTTGAATGTAGTCCTTAAAAAGGCGACCAAAAGTTCCACCTGGATTTTTCTGGGAGATTTCCAGCCAGACTAGAGATTCTAGTGAGCCTGGGTTAGCCTGCCTCAGCTTGTGACACAAGTTTAGGTATGCACCAATATTCAAAACCTCATAGTTTGGTAGCCCCATCTCCAGTCTTATCTGTGCAGCAGATGCAGAAGTTGGCAACTGGAGGACCTTTTTATAGATTTTGGTGGTATGTTGATTTAGGGCCGTATTCAATTTACCCTTGAATGACTCTATCCCGTATGATAGGGTGGGGCCGATTTTCGCTCTCAGGACTTCCAGGAGGGGCGAAAGGGTTGGACCTGAGAGGTTTTTCGAAAGCTTGGTTAAAGATACTGCAAGGGTCGTGGCTTTAACTGCAATCTCGTGACGCTGTTTTAAAAGGTTGCCCCTTGAATCCAGGTGGACACCAAGATATTTATACGATTGACCAATCGCGAGGCTTATGTTGTTGAAAGTCCACCCACCGCAGACATGTCGTTTCTTCCCAAAGGGGACTACTTGGGTTTTCTTTAGATTGACTTCTAATTGATTCGCTATTGTGTAGCGAAGCAGTGTGTCAAGGAGCCTTTGCAGCCCGACCTTGGTGAGGCTGAAAAGAACTAGGTCATCGGCATATAACAGATTGCTGAGTGCCGTGCCGCCCACCTTTGGAGGATGACTATTAGTTTCATCCAGGGTCTGTGACAGATCTGCTATAAACAGATTAAAGAGAAGGGGGGCCAGCACGCATCCCTGTTTTACACCTCTCGTTGTCATAATTTTCCGGGAGAGATGCGTGCCGGACCCTAACTTCACTCGTACCCAGGTACGAGAGTGAAGTTGAATCATGGCCTCCAGTAGTTTGTCAGGGATTCCCCACTTCCTTAGCTTTTCCCATAGGGCCGCCCTAGGAACCCTATCAAATGCTGCTTTGAAATCAACAAAGCAGCATAGCACTGTCCTGGATGTTAAGAGTGCTTTGTTGACGATGGTTGACACTGCTAGGAGATTGGTCATAGTCCCTGAGTTGGCAACAAACCCCGTTTGATTCATCGGGATCCGGTTGTGTTCCGTTGCCCGATGCTTCAGGTCCTCCAAGAGGAGGCCTGCATAGTGCTTAGCCTCAATGTCCAAAAGAGCTATGAGTCTGTAGTTGTTAGGGGCAGCGCGAGATCCTGATTTATAAATTGGATGTATTATTGCACCCCGCCATGAATCTGGGATGGTTGCGGTTCTCAGGGCGTAGTTGAAAAGGTTTGTTAGAGTTCCTGACCAAAAAACTACATCAGATTTGAAAAGGTTCTGTGGCAGGCCATTTGGGCCCGGTGCTCCATCTGATCTTGCTTTAGTCACAACCGTCGCTACTCTGTCTTGGGACACCTGAAGATCCATATTGAGTGAGCTTGATGGCTCATTGGGTGTGTTCCGCTGGGTGCTGGCCCCGATCGCGGTCTCTCTCAACGGTCCACATCCTATGGGTCCTAGATGTTCTGGGGAACTGAAATGGTCTGTGAGGAATGATGCCCATTCAGACTCTTGGATATTTGCTGATCCGAAGCTGGTGGTGCTCGAATTGGTGTGGTTTATTAGGGCCCAGAACTTTCTTGGGTTTTTGCTCTTACTCTCCCACACCAGTTTGCACCAAAATTGATTTTCGTGGTTCTGTTTGTCTTTGAAGGTCGCCAACCTAAATGACTTTTGGGCAGCTTGATAGAGATTTAAACATTCGCTGTTCCCAGGATTTTTTGCAAGTGACCGCAGGGCCTTATTCCTGGCTTTCTTAAGTACCTTTGACTGTAATGAAAGTTTGAAATTGTGAGGCTGAGTTGTCCTTCGGGCCTGCTGTATTACTGGAAAACAGTTGGTCAGATGGGAGCACAGCGTTGTCCATATTACGATAGGGGAGATATCTTGATCGTTTCCACCTTTTATACGTTCCATGCATACCTGTAGGATAGTTGGGCTGATATCATCGCTCCACTTAAGGCGCTTAAGATTTTCCGTATATGTTCCCAGACACGCCGAGGGTGCGGGTTTGTGCTTCACTGTGTTTGTGTTAAGGGATATGACCTGGGGTCTGTGGTCACTTTCAGAACGTGGAAGGATACAGAAGCTGGTCAAACAATGAAGCAGGTCCGCGTTACAGATGGTGTAATCCAGATAAGAGTGTTTGCTACCGTTAGACCAGGACCAATTCGGGGGGATATCCCCCGAAGACCTGCCATTCATTACCAGGTAGCCGGCGCTGTATAGTTTCATCACACAGATCTCACCCAGACCGCAATAGGCTTGATTGGTTGGTTTGATTTGTGTCAGAGCCTCAGTAATGGGGAATAAGAAAGGCCCGTCGGTGTCTGCTAAGTCCCCCTGGAATAAGTTGGTGTTAAAATCCCCCGTGACAATGCAGTCTGAGTCGGGGTGTTCCGCAGCTATGTCGCTCATTATTTCCGTTAGGCGTGCCAAGTGATCTTTTTTTGTACGTGTATTGGGGTTGATATATACATTAAAAAGAAGAAGTGGGCGCTGTTTTCGCCACGAGTTAATTTTAACCCCGAGTAGCCAATCTTCCTTGGTACTTAGTCGTGAGATTGGGCCTTTTAGGTTATTTGATATGTATATTGAAAGGCCACCTTTGGCGTGGCCATAGCGGCTGTCCCTGAGTGCGGGTTTCCATAATTCAATATAGCCAATGACAGGAAATCCTTCTGTAGCCCAGGTTTCCTGTAGGGCTATTACGGCATGTTCGCATAGAAAAGAAAAAGTGTCAGGGTGCGTAATTTTCTGGTGGAGGCCGCTAATGTTCCAAGAACATATAAGAAAAATTGGATCAGCTTCTGGAATTGGAGCGGTTGTAGATGAAACTACTGGTGGAATTGGCATTGCTTGGGGTTTGTAGTTGTCGGCAGAAAGCTCTACTTCGGAGGGTAACAGTAGTAACAGTACAAGATTAATGGAAAACACGAAGGGTGTCAGACTCATATGTTATATAAAGGAGACTTTAGAATGTCACGTATGGTTGTTATGTAATATATAACGGTAGAGTTAAAAATGTAACATATAATGGTATAATTAAAAAATGAAGTGATTTTCATAGTTATAAATGTTGGTTGGTAATACAAACTTCATTGTTATTGCAGTATGTTCCCTGACGAAGGACCGGTTGGGTCCGAAATGCATTGGACATGATAAATAAACAAACTGCTTGAAAGGACCTATGCTTTTGTCGTGTGTTTGGTCGAGAGGTTCGGAAGGCCCGCCGATACATGAGAAACTTGGGAAATTTTGCAATGCGCCTTGCGTGAGGATATAAACTTGAATAGATCATCACAAGTATAATGATTGTGCAACCGAGTACACTGGGATTAAGATTGGATGAAAATAAGGAAAAAAGAAAAGAATGATAAAATGTTTTCTCCTATGGGGAACACAAAGGAAGCAAATGCACTTTGAAAAATGAGGCTGTTGCCACTGAAGTGGGGTCAAAAGGAGTACCCTACTACTTTTGTTGTTTATGTTCACACGTGCAGTGTGGGCTGGGCACGTAAATAAGTGAGCACGCCACTCAAGGAAATGATTTTGGGTTGAAATAATAAGTTAATCGTAGTTTACAGTAATGGTGTGCAACCCTTCTCTCATGTGGACAGAGGGATGTGTGCCAGATCGACTCTGTTTAGTTCTGCACCAGGACACTCAGCCTGCAAAGGCAGTGTGTGTGTGTCAGGGTACAGGGCCCCTAAGGGTGGCACAAAAGTGCTGCAGCCCTTAGGGGTCTTCTTTGCTCACAGTACCTAGGGTACCATTTACTACGGGCTGACATGTGGCCAGAGATGCCAATTGGGTTTAGGCTTTAGTACAGATTTTAGGGAAGGAACACAGGCCCTGGGTACCTAATTGGCAGGGATCCAGGGCAAACCAAGGAAAAGTGCATCAGGTATCAGGCAAAAAGTGTGGGGGGTGGGGGGTACTGCAACAGAAACTCACTTTCTCACAGTGCGCATTTGTATAACTCACCATAATGTATTAGGAAGACTGTTTTCCATTCTGATATTTAATATGGCAGTAATACAACGTACTTCAGACAGGAGTTTTACAACTTACTCGCGCTTCTATTTACAAAGGTCTGAGAGGCTTGCAGGGAGCCAAAGGCAAACACGTGGCAAGGTACAAAATACTTTTGAGAAGTGCAAGCCAGCGTAAAATACATTTTAGCTTAACATGTGTCGCGCACTGGCACCGAAGGACATTGAAGGATTGTTATCCTATTAAGTAAGAGCATGAAGGCAAAAGCAGCATCATTAGTAAGGAATGAATTACAACAGAATAAGTCATTTTCTAGAGGTGGTCTATGCAATGACGAAATGCCTTTATTAAGCTGCCCCAAGCAACTCTCCATCTTTTACCATTTGGGTCAAATTAACAGACCGCCCAACGGGAACACTAACGGACAGCACAGGGGATGCATCAACCCTCACTGTCATGAGCAATAGAGTGAAGGAAATAACCTTCAACCATCATGACACCTCCTTCCTCAAATTACACTTTCACCCACTACTGCTTGGATCAATAACACGCCTCTTCACGCCTCTTCACTAAAGTCTACTTCATCGCCCATAAAGCAAAGAACTAGACATATTGGGATTGCTTACCTTAACTGACCTAGGATCTGTAGGATCTGTACTGTATTGCTTTTTAGGCTCATTTACATAAATTACACGATGCATAGTACGCACTGTTTAAAAAACTATTCTCTATTTAAATGCTTGCGAGGACATTACCACTTCCATAACATGGGCGCTCCACTGGGAGAGTAGCTGCAGCCCTTGAAGAGACAAGTCGAAGAGTTTCCGATACTCTGCATCTGTTTTCTGGATTTCCTGACGGCCAGTCCCGGTCACAACCTGAGAAACAATAAATGTTTTCATAAGACATTGACCAATCCCCACAACAACTTGATACAAAATAATCATTGTCAGCGGACCACACACGATTTTTACACACTATTCTCCATTTGGTAACACTGCAACTTCCAACTTGATGACGGTCAGCGGTAGAATCAAAGGCTTCAAAGGACTAGGGCATGTTTAGCCTGCAGTTAATTTAAGTGTTTATCTATATATTTTGTTGACTGCAAAGTATTTCACGTTGAAACATTTTACATCTTTCACAGTATAGCAACACAAAAACAAACACTTGCTTCTCTGTGATGCCTCTAGTGAATATGCTGAGTAGGATGAAGGAACATTTAGAGTCTAAATTAGGTAAACGTTTTCTGCAGTGTAAGCTCCTGGGGAATATAAAAAGCTGTATTATGGACGGATAAAGCTAATACAAACTACAAAATAAATATTTTATTGTGATCCTGCTGTGGTCAGGGAAACACAGCATCTCAGGTAATTGGCTGTGACCAAACACCTTCAAGGTTCCTTTAACAACCTCATTGGCTTGGACAAAACTCAGGCCTACTCTGGCATCACAGGCAAAATGGTGAGCAGACTTAAGCAAATGTGCAGCATTTGAACGTCGTTTTTAAAAAACACATAACAATGTTGATGACTTTAATATCATAACTAAGCTCTATAATTATGCAACTGAAAAAGTCAATTTAATTTTGCAGATGCATTACCATGAGAAACCCTACTTGTTGTGTTAAAGATTTTAGAATACAAGTGAATCCCCAAATTGCCCCATATTTGCCAATGTAACATTAAAAGTACTATACAACATAATGGTTATAATATTAAAATGTGAACACAAGTAAAAGGCAAACACCCCAAAAAAATCCCATTGGTTAAAGTTGGCATTGTGTCACTCTAGTGCTACTATGTGGTATTTGTTGAATCAGTATTACAAGAAAAGTAGATCTTGAGGCAGGCGGTGACAAATATACTACCCTGGCAATACTATGCATTATGACATAGTGCACATCAGTGTATGTGTGCCCCAGTGATCCTGTTTCCTATAATGAATGGTACAAGCCATGCTGGGGACAGGAGCCAGGAACTGAAGCCATTCTCCCATTCAAATTCTTTTCATACATCACTAACATTCATGTGATTGTGTATTTTGGTCAGATAGGGTGCTTGGGCAGTGTGTAAATAAATCAGTCTAGTACAACCACTTGACAAACAATTAGCTTCAGGCCTGAAAAACAGGGTATTGGCAAATTTTCTTTCAATAGTTCATTCAAAGGTGCTCTAGTTCTTAACTAGAAGGTATAATTCTTCCACACAAACTGTATGTATTATGATGTAATGAGGAACTAAATACAAAAGGATCTCACCTCACTGTTGCTGTAACGAGCCAGTTCTGAAATGAAGCGCATATGATCTTCTCGGATTTGGATCATCTGCTCACAGATATTGTACTGTGGGCTGCTGCTGGAGTTGGTACAGGTCCACCTATTGAAGAATTGAAAAAAGGAAGCAAGAAACGATGTCACTCAGCTATACAAATTCAAATGCAGTTTTTTTAGAGAGTTTGACATAGTAGAAGACTCCAAGTTAGATGCTGTAGTGTCAGTTATTTCAAAGCTTCAGCAATGTGCATCTTATACATTGATTGCCCCCCCCCCCTTGATTCTTTATGTAAAGCTCTCCACAAAGATCTAGCGACTTGGCTAAGTCTGCTGTTGTACGGTCTAGTAGGTTGGACCAATCCAAGTTAAATATGGACCACTGTGGCGAGAAAAAGGAAGAAAATTCTCCATCAACTACAAAATGTCAAGCACACCCCTGAGAATGCCATTTTCTCTTATCATTGGGCACAGAACAGAGAAGTCGTCTGACACGATTAGTTGGTTATATATGAGGGACTCGAATCTATAATATGACACAGGCACAGGGACAAAGGGATTTCCTCATTTGCACGGAATGCCCTCTGCTGGTAGCGCTGGCGCTATCTGTATTACAGAAGGTGCCACACAAGCGTCTGCAGCCCCTTCTAAACTGCCCCGGGGACGTGCAAGGCAGGCGCTAATGCCTGTTGCGCCCCCGGGGCTCTTTCGTAATACGGCCCCAGGTTGTTCGTTTCTGCTTACTGTAGGAAGCTGGCTCTGTATATACTATACAAAAGTGAGGTATAGTGTGCACAGAGTCCAGTGGAACCCCAAAGGTAGGCAGAGATAAAAGTAGATAGCCCCTTACTCTCTATTTGTGGTAGTGTGGTCGAGCAGTAAGGCTTTATCAGAGGGTAGGGTTACCCATTTGTTGTACACACTCAATCAGCAAATGATTTCACACACTCAAAGGCTGAATTTCAGACTAATTGGTTTTGTATAAAAATATTCTTTTAGTTATTTTATTTTCAAGAACCAAGCAAGCCTGGCACATGTTGGCAATACATACTTTACAGTAGTAATGTAGTTTGTAAACACAGTTTTGGATTGCAATTGATTATGCACTTTGTTTTGATTACAGTACTGTTACTGAAAATGCAATGCTTTAATAATACAGTACATAAACCTTGTATAGGCTTTTTAGTGAAATTACAGGTAAGTTTTGAGATTACTTTTCTTACACAGTGCAGTATACCTGGATACTGCACTGGGAAATTTCCTGTAAACCGGTAAGAAAAAGCGTTTTGGTTAGAGAGTTACAGTTTAAATGTTTTTCATAGATTTCCCAACTCCACACTTAGAAACTTTTCATAGAAAAACAGTCAATGTTATCCTATGGAGGAAAATAGTGTTATCGGTTTAAGGGTAAGTATTCGGTAGTGGGAGTTGGTATTCTGGGGTTTGACTCAGGGATCCCCCAGGGTCAGGGATGCCCTCTCGTTACACCCTCAGCGTCACTAGGGCGGCCAGGTGCAGAGTGTTGAGGCACAATGTTATCTAAAGGGGGATAGTGGGCCTCCGGTTGGTGGCTGCTGACGAGCAGGGCACTTGGTTGTGGGAGCAAAGCTCCTGGACTTACGCTCAGGGTAAATGAGGCAACAAAGTAGCACCAAAGGTGCACCCTCAATGGAATGTCCCCTAATGCCACTCTCATCCACCTTGACAATAGAATTATTTGCAGAGCAAGTAACATCAGAAGACAATAGGGATGTGGATTGGTCATGACACCTTCAAAATCAAAAAACTGCAGATGAAATTGTGCTGTCAGTTAAAAGAACTGGTACTGTCTATGCCCAATCTGAGGAGAGACTTAACACCTTAGCTGCGGTAGGATTTACCGCGGTGCGCTGAGTTTTTTTTAAACCCGCGTTACATGACGAGCTCAGCTCGTCATGAGCGTACGAGAGGTGTACCTCATGACGAGCTGAGCTCGTCATGAGCGTCGAAGGGGTTAAAGGTTTTCAGTGAGGTGTCAGGCTTGAAAGCTAACATCAGCAAATGCAAGGTGCCAAGGTTTGCATGCACACCCAGAACGGACGCAGACACTCCCTTTCTTATTTGGTAGGCTTTCATAGAAGTAACTTATTCAGGGACTCGGGTAGCCACATCTGCCTTACAGGTCACTGTTTTGGACTAGTTCCCACTACCAATCAATATTAATAGGGTCCTAGAGAAACGCCATATGAGCCACTTCTCTTGACGTCGTAGGACCGAAGTAGTGAAAATGAATCTACTGTCTAAGATTCTCTACCTCTTCCAGGCACATTCCTCCAAGGCAACCTTCACTTCCGCTGAATCAGACCCTCAATCATCTTAATATGGGGGCTAGGAATCCAAGGGCAGCTGCAAAATATCTATACTTCCCTCCTACTTTCGCATGGTGGGTTAGTGATCAAGAGCTAGACCATGAGCTTTCAGGTAACACAATTACAATTCCTAGTGAATTGGGGAAAGACGAAACAGACACACAGAGGTATTTTAAAGATTGTATCATTGCAGGGACGTCCTTGTGAATAGTGTCATGGATAGGGAATAGGCATAGGAGCAGGGAATTATACTTATTACCCATGACTAGAGAACACTAACGATGTGAGATAAGATAGGTGGGACCAAGGAGTTTCACAAACTTTGTCACCTTTCACGCCTATTAGTGAAAAGCCAGACTTTACAAAAAAATGGGACAGAATCAACTACAGACCCTGGAGCTAGGTTCATTGTTTAAGGATGGGAAAATCAAGGCTTTCGGGGCTTATGAGAGAATGTGGTTATGCGATGACTGCGTGTTTCTGCTACCTACAAATCAAGCATTGGGCCTTACGCCAACAGGTCATGGAGGGGCTTACACGGAAACATGACATTCCAACAATGGATGAAAAGGGACAAGTAATATACCATTTGATCTCCTGGCCACACATGTACAAGACTCTAAGCCAACAGCCATGGAAAAATGATGTGGGAAAGAAAACTCAAACTGATAAGGATAGGGAGGCCTTGACTTCTTATTGGTATCAAACCCCCTGAACAAATGCATAAATGTAATGCAGAGAGACCTTCCCTTCTGCTGGGAAGATTGAGAAGCAACAGGGTCATTGATGCATCTGCTGGGCATTGCCCAAAACTGAAAAAAATGCTGGGATTCAAACCATAGAGTGAGACTGTGGATAGGTCTGCAACCAACATGCCAAGGGACCTGGGAGTGGCCCTGTTGGGGCTCTGGTATAAAGACCTACTAGTCACTAACAGATAACCATGTCAATAGTGGCAGCAATACAATCAATATTTCAGTTATGGGTCAAAAAATAAAACCAACTATCCTGGAGACATGGGAAGTACCTTATTTGGGAATTTCTAGCAATCAAGAAAATGATGGTGTCATTAGAACACAAAATTCAAGTTATTTGGCACAAACTGATCTTCCTTCCTGAAGTATCTCTCTGTCTAATAATAAGAACTTACCTGCCTGGATACTAGAAATATTAACACAGCTCCTTTCCGATTACAATCAAATAGAGAGCCTCAGCACACCATCGTCAGAACAATTAGGTTATTCTTAAGCTCTGATCCTGGAGCTTAAGCCATCAGTGTGAAATAATGGAAGCCAGCTTCGTGAACGGAGTCTTTGGGGGCAATCTAGTCTTATCTTTTTTATACTGTCAATTCCACTGGTCATTGCAGAAAAGTTGGGTGTAAGCAACAGTATGGGTTTTCAGAATGCAAACAAAAACAGTTTACCAAAAATGCTTGGTACTAAAATGGTGTGGGTTTCAATAGGAAAAATATTCTACCCAAGTAGAAAAAATAAAGGTTTTGAGTGCAAATGGAATCCAATGTTGTATTCTCATGTGCTGAAATGTACAGATGAATATCTCTATATGCAAAAATATCTCCCCATGCGAGTGTTCATAGGAAACTGCAACAATTTGAGAACTAAAAAGAAATAGATAATTTACTCTACTGGTAGGCATACGTCAATTGAGCACCCAAAAATAATTCACCATTTTGCCATAATACTTGAGCAGCTTGATAAAAATATATTCAAAAGCATAGGTCAGTTCAAACATTAGACTTTTTCATGAATAGTTAATACATTATATATGGGAGGGTCTCAAAGGGACTAAATGCTGGAAATATAATGCAATGTTTTTGGTTTGGACCAAAGGTTCAAGAATCTGAATACCTATATGGAAAAAAAATCAATATTTAAAAAAATCTATTGCCATACTACACCACTCACATATAGTTCAGTCTCGCTTTTAATTATTCATTGAATTCTTCCTTTTTCTTTATAAAAATCACTATAAGCCAAACTGTTCCAGAAAATGGTACCTTGGGACAGAAGGAGCATCCTTATTTTAACCTACAAAGCCAGTTAGACAATGTTTGCAAGGTACTAAGACACTCATTTTTCACTTTTTGGGTCCCATTCAGAATTTGTCCATATTTCCCCATGCGACATGATATTCTATGCCGTCCCAAACATTAAGTCATTGAAATATGCTGGAAAAGCTCTTTTTAAATATAGCACCATTAAGTATGCATTTCCAATTATGGGTCCTAGCAGTAAATATCATTAAAAACGCAAGCATTTGGTATCCCTTCCCAGCCTTTTATACCAATTGCAGAACCACCCATACCCGATACCAGTAGCTTGGTTCCGGCAGGTAAACGCACTTCTCTCCACACATCTTTATAGAGGGTAGGAGTTTTGGCCTTGCTGCTTGAGGCAAGAGTGGTGCTCCAGGTGTGGAGACAATTGTTGCAGCAGATGGGGTCGGTCTAGAGACCGCGCTATGGCACAATGGACTCCTTCCCCAAATGGCAAAGCCTCACTGGGAATTGTCATGCGCGGCTTGACACTGAAATCCTCCCAAGATCTTCAAAATGAATTTGCCATGTCTCACACCCAATTCTATAAATACATGCAATTTCGTCATGCCCTGTCCCCCTACCTGAAGAACCTGGGGGCTCTTCCGAAATTTAATCAGCTGAAAGGCAAACTACTTATGGGAGATCACAAAATAACTAAGATATACCAATCCCTAATAACCAATAGCACCAGCACATTAGGTACCCTCTGAGATGTCTGGCACGGTGACATGGGACAAATTGATGGCGACGATTGGACCGAGGCCCTAGAGTCCTTGCGGAACGCGCTATCACCTCAAGCCTGCGTCTTATTCTATTCAAATACCTTTAAGGTGCATATTACACTCAGCACAGGCTTTGGAGAATCAGATTGGTGGCCTCTCCCAACTGCCTACGATGCAGCAACAGTGAGGGCACCTTTCTCCTCACAGTATGGTCCTGCAGCGCACTTGCAAGGTTCTGGCCGGGGGTCATGACATGCTTGGCTGAGGTTCTAGCCTGGGATCTCCTCATGTCCTCGAAATTATTCCTTCTACATACCACTGACGAGATTGGGGGCAATAGGAACAAACGCCATCCTCTGTCTCGGCTTCTTACCCTGGCTAAGAGAGACATTGCTAGACTTTGGAAAGCAAATTCCCCTCCTCTACTGGATATACGGAAGTAGGGCATGGACTTTTGCATGGGCTTAGAGAGAACGATATTCAAGGCTTCGGATGCCCTCAGAAGCATCCCAAGATTTGGAAACAATGGGCTGATTACCAAGGCCTGCTTCTAGAGCCTCTGACCTCTGTGGCAACACAACTGGATAATGAACCTGGATGAGTGGAACTGGCTTTTTGGACAGCATCGCAATTTATATGCATTGGGGACATTTCGGTGCGGGAGAGCTAATCTCGGGGAGCATAGTTGGGACACTGCACATTTAGTGGTTTTGTTGAATGGTATTTTGCCTTTGTTATGCATCGATGCAGATAATGCCATGTCAATATGCAATAACCTGTATATGTTTGGATTGGGCCTCCGTTGCCATATTGTGGCAAAAAATACAATAAAATTTGTTTTGAGAAAAAAACAAAAAAACACAACCATTAGCAAAGCCAATAAGTCTCTCCAATGCAGGAGCTATTGGTTTTGCCAATGTGATTCAGCTATGTTGTACACCAGCGTGGCAGCTGTTGAGCATAGCTAAAAGTTAGCAACTTAGAGGAGAGCAGCGTGTCGTAAAATGGAATAGCGAATAGTGGAGTAGAGTGTTGTAGAGTGGAATGACACAGAGTGTTGTGTATTGGAGTGGCAGAGAGTATTGTGTATTAGAGTGTCATAGTGTGGAGTGCAGTGGCATTGAATTTAGTGCAATGGCACAGATTAGAGTAGTGCATAGTAGAGTGCAGTGACACAGAGGTGCAGAGAGGAATGGTACAGAGGGGAGTGGCACAGAGCAGAGTGGCAACCTAACACAAGTCACTTGGACTTGGCCACTGTACAAAATTGCTTCTAGTAATCACCACCAAATTCTCTTATCTTCAATTCAATTCAACCTTCTTAGTAAACCAGAGCAGAGTGGGTCATAGCGGAGTAGAGTAGAGTTCAGTGACGTACAGTACCTTGATGTAAAGTGGAGTGGTGCAGAGTGGAGTGGCGTAGAGCTAAGTGATGCAGAGTGGAGTTGAGTGGCATAGAGTGCAGTGGTGTAGAGTAGCATAGACTGGTGCAGAGTAAAGTGGCATAGAGTACAGTGGCTTAGAGTGGAGTAGCGCAGAGCGGAGTACCATACAGTGAAGTAGCATACAGTGAAGTAACAGGGTGGCTGAGAGTGCAATGTTGCAGAGTGGAATGTCAGAGTGCAGTGGTGTAGAGTGGAGTAGAGTGGCATAGAGAGCAGTGGGGTAGAGAGCAGTGGAGTAGGCAGCAGTGATGCAGATTTGAGTGCAATGGCGGAGAGTGCAGTGGTAAAGAGCAAAGTGGCATACAGTGCATTGGCATAGAGAGGAGCGGCGTAGAGAACAGTGGTGTAGAGTAGATTGTTTCAGAGTAGAGTGAAGGGGCATAGAGTGGAGTGGTGCAGGGTAGAGTGCAGTGGTGTGGAGTGTCCTAGAGTGGAATAGTGAAGAGTAGAGTGTGGGAGAGTGCTGTGTATTAGAGTGGCATAGTGTGGAGTCACGTAGAGTGGCATACACTGGAGTGAATAGAGTAGAGTGGACTGGTGTAGAGTGCATTGGCGTAGAGTGTTAGAAAGTATAGTGGCGTAGAGTGCAGTGGTATTGAATTCAGCGTCTTACAAACAGCATCGTAGAATGCAGTGGCACAGATCAGAGTGTTGCATAGTAGAGTGCAGTGGTGAAGAGTGCAGTGGCGTACAGTGCAGTGGTGAAGAGTGCAGTGGCGTACAGTGGAGTGGTGCAGAGTGAAGTGGCGCAGGGTTGAGTTATGCAGAGGGCAGTGGCGTAGAGTTGAGTGGCATAGAGTGCAGTGATGTAGCGTGGTGTAGAGTAGCATAAAGTGGTGCAGAGTAGAGTGGTGCAGAGTAGAGTGGTGCAGAGCAGAGTGGGGTAGAGCAGAGTGGGGTAGAGCAGAGTGGGGCAGCCTAGAGTGGGGCAGCCTAGAGTGGGGCAGCCTAGAGTGGGGCAGCCTAGAGTGGGGCAGCCTAGAGTGGGGCAGCCTAGAGTGGGGCAGCCTAGAGCTCGGTAGCGGAGTGGTCAATGTTGCAGAGTAGTGTGTCAGAGTGCAGTGATGTAGAGTGGAGTGGAGTACAGTGGAGTGTCAGAGTGCAGTTGTGTAGAGTGCATTGGCGTAGAGTGCAGTGGTTAAGAGTAGAGTGGTGTAGAGTGCAGTGGTATACAGTTCAGTGGCAGAGTGGAGTGTCGTGGAGTAGGTGTGGCGCAGAGCGCAGTGGTGTGGAGTAGAGCAGAGTGGTGCAGGGTAGAGTGCAGATGCATCGAATGGCATAGAGTGTAATGGCATAAAGTGGTCTAGAGTGCTGTGGCATAGAGTGCAGTAGTGCAGAGTAGATTACAGTGGCACAGACGATTGGTGTAGAGTGCAGAGGCATGGAGATGTGTGATACAGAGTAAAGTGCATTTGCGTAGGGTGTACTGGCAGAGAGTGCAGTGGCGTATAGTGTTGCTGAGTGGCGTAGAGTACATTGGCAACAGTGGAGTTGTGCAGAGTAGATTGGTGTGGCCTAGAAGCAGTTGTGCAGTGGCGAAGAGAGCAGTGGTGTAGAGTAGAGTAGCGAAGAGTGCATTGGCATACAGTAGAGTGGTACTGGGTAGAGTAGAGAGGCGTAGAGTGCAGTGGTGTGGAGTGGAGTGCTGCAGAGTGCAGTGGTCTAAAGTGAAGTGGGGAAGATGGGAGTGGAGTGCTGTAAAGTGGAGTATTCATGGTGTGGTAGCACACTGCCATCACATTTTCAACTGAAATGACCATTACATTTGCACAGACATACAGTTTTACTAATAAAACTAAACAGTGCACAGACAAAAATGTGTGGAACTTGCATCACCTAGTGTAATGAATTCTTCTGATCATATTAAAGTATTTGTTTCCAACACATTTCAGAAATAACAAAAAAATGCTTAATTTGTGTTCCTAATTCTGATATATTCTGAAATACTTACACAGTTCATATAAATGTGGATATTTGATAGAAAAAAACTCTTTCCTGCCCCCAGTATCCAGCAAGAGTGTCAAATAAATCCTCTCCCTTTGGAGTCCGAGAAAGAAAAATAAACAAGCACCCTTGGAAGACAGCGCCTGACATTCAACCTCTATCTTTGAATGCACAACAAATGTGACATGATAAGAACAAGATGTACAGGCTCGTTTACCGAAAGGGAGAGCCAGGAAGAAGACTGTAAATAAGGTTTGGGCAATGGAAAGTACAAACTCAAGCTAGACAGCTTAAAACAAATAAAGCAAGCAAATTGAAAGCAAGAAAACATGAGTTACAAACCACAAAGGCAATCAACGGGTAGAATGCATTCCTAGGTTAACTTTTTGAATGTTCCCAAGATGTTTTTAGCAAACCAGACTGCTGTGCTCAGCAGCATAGCATGGGTTGCCAGCGCCTGGGGGAACATTTTAAAAGAAAGTATTGCTCCCCCTAACCCGTGGACCAATAGCTCCGGAAGTGCTAACAGTCCACGGTTTAGAGGGCGCAATACTTTCTTCTAAAATGTTGCTCCCCTAAGAAGTTTGCGCCCAGGGCAACTGCCCCTCTGGGACCCCCTCTTCCTAACACTATGCCATGCCACTAGCTGCGCTGTATGGTAGGATCCAATATAGTTATATTCGGCTAGGAATTTTGTGCAGTTTGTTTAACAGGCATAAATAAGCATGTCATTGGTATTATTTCCTTAATGTTCCCAGTCTTCTTACATTGAATCAAATCTTAAGAACAGTGTAACTGATTAGTTGGTGTGTACTTGCTCATGTGTATTCAGCACAGTTCAAAGCATTTATACGTCCAAATATGCCTAAAAGATCCCCAAAGTGTGACGACTACTCAGGTTTACCTGGACTTGTTTTCCTCATAATGGGCACTTGTCTTGATATATCTTGCCAGCTCTATCTGCATGTCTCCAAAGAGTGGAACCACCTGTAGTTGCTTTAGTCAAGTAAAGAAATGCTTAAAGTTAGCTGAAAGACTCAAGTCCAACATAAGTCCCAAAAGATGTAGTTAGAAGAGCAAGAATGAATTAAAAATGTTTTGCTGTGCTGCTTTGTTTAGAAAGTGCTTGCTTTGTTAACTGCTAAAATACATTTGAGGCGCCTTCACAAATAAGCATTTTCAATGATACATAAGTATAGGGCATCCTGTTCAGCACATTAGCACATTTATTCACAACATTTTAAATAATGGGCAATAGAAATTAGATCAATAGTATGACAGCAGAATCTCGGCATGGTAATATGTCTCCCTATTAGGAGTACAGGGAAACGTTACCTTAAAGAATTTGTCTATTTTGCTTAGGTTTATCCTCTTTTTGGCATCCAGTTTGTAGATATTACTAACACTTCCATCCATCAAGTACAAGCCAAAGCCCATGACCTAGAGGCAACAAAAAGCATAGTTTAAACAAAACAGAAAAATCTTTTATTCATTGTAATGCATTCGGATTATATGTGAACATAAGTCACAAAAGCCTTTTTAATTTGAACAGCCTGTGCAGCTAACTTGGTGCATGCCAGGACATAACTTACAATACATACAGGCGCACTGCGGTTTGTAACTGTAATTATTAATTGCAATGCACACATTGAGAACCTGTATGATTTGCAAGGAAAACTGAGAGACATAGAAATATTGTTTCACCATTACAACTGAATGAAGCGCACAAATGCCCGGTGGCCATTTATTTACTGCAGAACACGAAAGGTAACAGGGTACGGCCTACGGCAAGCAGTAACTATTTGCAATGAGTAAGCTGTCAATATTGGACAGCTTTCGCAGAATGAGGACATCAGGAGGAGCAGACGCCCGCGTCATAGACCAGAGCATGCAATATCCCTGATGCTAAACTCAGAATGATATTACTTTTTGTTTTGCATCCATTCTGCCTTCTAAATTTACATTTTTAAAGACGAGCAAACTGGTTAAGGAGTAGCGCATCTCTACCAGGTTTTCATGGGCCAAGTAGATTGTGGTTACTTTCTACAAATCGAAAACAGCCTCCACTTACACTGTCAAAGGAATGCACACTTGCCTGTTGACTATTAAGAGCATTTGCACCATATATTGGACTACTCTGCTTTATTAGGGAAAATTCGCAGCTACAACCAGAAAAGTATCACAAAAAGTTATAGATCCTGGAGATAATCAGTTTATATAGCCAACAGTACCCTGAAAGAACTTGTGGATTGGTCGGCAAGTTTGCTCTAATTGTGCCAATGTAGTATAACTATTTCACCTATATAGTATGTATTTAGTTCAAAGCATATGCAATACATTTACCAGGATCATATCTAATGCTTCACTGGATAATGGTGCCTGCTGAATGTTACAAGTGGAGTAACCGTCAAGAGTTACTGCTTACAGGAAAACTATTATTCCTCACCTTTATATATTTATAGCATTTTCTTTAACCAGTGTCATATTCAGAAACTATGGGCAAGTGTGAAAACTGGCGAGTACAAATAAGATCTTATACTTTATTTAACTGTAACTTAAATGCAAGCTAATTTGTGGGAGTTCCCACAGTGCCCAGATGGGCACTGTCAAAACGTTAGTACTATTTTTAAGAAGGGTCATTTAGTTGTCCCCTTACACATCACAACCCATTTTCTTTTGGATAATGGTGCAATTTTCATCGGAGGCGCACGTGGGAACACATCCTTTCCAATTTGATACAATTTAGGTGAAAATGTGAATTGTTATTTTGGGTGCTCTTCGGTTTCCCTTCTGTTTCTAACAAGTTTCAAACATAATTTTAAAAATCTCACCTTCAAGAGCATGTGTTTTTCACCTGGTGTTAGATACATCTTATCATCATAGTATTCCACACAAATATTTACAATATCAGCCAGGAGCTCTTCGTAGCCAGCAATCACTTCAAGCTGCTGCTGCAAAGACTAAACAAGACAAAACAGAGTATTACATATTTACAGCAGTATACAGAATTAACAGACAGGAAGTTAATGCATGCATAGGCAACAAAATGTTGGGCACTTAACCGTGGTTGGTATACTTCAACAACCTCGCTCACTTTTAGCGTAAGACAATTGAAGGTCTGATCATAATAACTTTTTAGCATTAACATCTTCTGAGGAAAACTGAAAAGTTCAAGACTTTCCTCTAGAGATTGTGAATGACAAGATGTGTTGTGCTATGCAATGAACTATACAACTACAAACCGACTCACTGCAGGGTCAGCCTTCAGATAAGGCTCAATGGCATAAGTAGTGTTGTTTGCACTTACAACGATTACATTAGCTCTTTGCAAGTTTATGACCACCTCTTCGCAAGCTTCTGCTCATTCTGCCGGGCAAGGCATACTCCTTCTAAGCAGGAAGGTTTCAGGGCTCATGGTAAACCTTTTGTTCCTCTAGCACAAAGTTCAGACTTCAGGTGATGTCCCCTAGTCTCTGGGAGACTAGCTGTCTTGCTGAAACCTTCCCTGATCATACAGCAGTCATTAAGTACTCTGCTGCACACTCCCTTCGATGATCATAAAAAACTTGCAACGGGAACGAAGTGTGGTACTTTGGATCCCATTTATAAACAGATCTTCAATACGAGATATGGATCCACTGTGCATGTTCCCTAGACCTGATTGGGATTGGTTCTCTTTCAAATGTCATTTTCACACATTGAACAACAGAAACCGCAGTCCCATCTCTCACCCTTACCATTTACCAAATGCATATGAACGGGAACAACTAATCAGCCATCCTTTGCTAACAAGGGCCTCGTGGAATTTCTAAAGGCAGCCCTGTCTCCATCCTCATAATTTCAGTGCCTTGGCATCCATCCTCCAGCCATAGGAATGGAGGCAATACACTTTCACTGTCTGAGGAAGTCATCTTCAACCTCCATCTTGTACCAATCACAAATTGAAGGTTGGGGCCAGTGAAAAAAAAAATAAAAAAAGATGTGGTCATACTACAAATTCAGAAAACATGCTAAACTGCCACCACCACTTTATATGCTGTACCCAGGGCACAGACAGTAGTCCATTGTCTAGTATTAGGACTCATTTGGAGCCCCCTTCTAAGACACAGGACAGGTCCTGGACCTCACATTGTCAATAAGTAGTCTAGGCCTCTGTGCACATGCTAAGTTAGTATTACGCCACTGTCAAAATAAAATCAGGATATCAATTTTCACAAGCAGCCGGGCACTCGGGGTAGGAGAATACATATGTCTACCATGGAGGGTACATTCCTGTCAAGCTGAGATTGATATGAGCTGTGCCACTTGAAACTGTATGACGCATAGACAGTGGGAAGAGCCAAAGGCAAAAGCCAGTAGTTCAAATTGGAGGTATAGCAAATGAAAATGACTGTGGATAAAAAATGCACTCAGAAAAATAGCCTATGGAGGAAAAAGAATTGAGATGTGAGAAGCTGACAGATGTGTAGTGGGTAAAATCTATAGGCTGCACACAATTCTGGGCTTCAGTGCATATTTAAATGTTTACTGCACAAATATGTTGTGGTCCAACAGCCAAGATATTCTGTGAGTTTGTGGGACAGGCAGAGATTTCAAACATAAATCATCTGTTACCTGACAACCAATGCAACTTTACAAAGACTTGGAAAATACGAGTGTTCCCTGGCCTGACACTAAGAGCTCATTTAGAGTTTGGTGAACCGGGTACTCTCACAAAAAGGCAGCAGATGT
Organism: Lissotriton helveticus; assembly: GCF_964261635.1. NCBI lineage: Eukaryota > Metazoa > Chordata > Amphibia > Caudata > Salamandridae > Lissotriton > Lissotriton helveticus. The sequence continues at coordinate 1,244,500,477 of NC_136069.1, read as the reverse complement.
GCACGTTACCATATTTGGAGTGCCATCGACTATAATGCACTAGTACTTGGTGGACAGGAAATCTGCCATGTTTTCGAAGGAGATCTGTACATACTGTAGCCATCAATGAGCTATCAAGGAAGACTGAGCTAAGAACTATTGCATGACTACATTCTTCCGGCAATTGGCATGGCCATACAGTATTATTCTTTGGTAGACCGGACCAGCAGATATTGCTTTAACTGGGATCCAACAGGTTACGGTACAGAAAAACGCCTATGTTCTTCTGTATAACAGAGGGATTAGGCCCAAAGTGAAAGGCCAAAAATTACAAAGACCAAAGTTCCCATGTGCCTCCCACAAACAAGCAACTCCATTTGTCTGGCATTGTATTTCATATTATTGGGGCAGATTCAGTCATAGGTCACAATTGGACAATTTCGGATACCCACAGATTTAACTTCCTACCTTCATTATCCCCTGTAAAATATTGAGTAGAGTCAGAAAGTATTGCACCCACTTACCTGAGTGATCTTATTGTGATTTGCTAGAAACATGGAGAGGTTCTGCGATTCCTGGATGGACTGTGGATCTGCCATTTTACGCAAAAACTGAGCAGCTCTTGGAAAACAAAGGGGGAAACACGTTCAGAACTGACCAAGCGGTTACTAAGACAAAATACACGTCGCAGTAATAATAGGTGTTAAAGTCAGTTCAGTCATTTCAGAAATCAAATCTATGGGTTCTCAAAAAAATTAAATTTTGTAAATAGGAAATTCCTACTATAACTGTGTCTTTCGCAATAATACTACTCAGTTAGAGTACCTGTTCTCATCTTTTTCACCTTTGCAGTTTGCATGCCACTCAAATTTAGAATGTTTTCACATACACAATAAAAGACTACTTTTACTCCCTGCTTGAAAGCAAACAAGGACATCTTGGAAATTGCAATATTTGTTTAATGGCCTTCACACTCACATTTTTGTCTGACCATGGACTGACTGAAAGTCAAATATAGTGTGGAAAAGAAAATTTTGCCATGTTGTATGTGCCTACGTGTTCCCCATGTTATGTTATATGTGCATGATCGATATGCATGTATTCCCTTCTGATCGATTAAAGACGCAATTACAGTTGTGTCCATCTCTAGTATGCCAGTATCCAGTCCTCGTGAATACAACGAATATTAGGCTTATGTAAACCTGCGTTGCCACGTTTCACAGTGTGCACGTTAATTCATTGAATTGTCCCCGTTTCTAGGCCTCAAAAGGGCCCGGACTCAGATTCAGCTCCTGTTTCCTGAACCCTCTTCGAGGAGCGATACAGCCCCCACCTGTATCCCTGACCCTTAGCTTACTTCTTGCCACGCAGTGCCCGGCCCGGCCTGGCTCTGCCTCCCAGTCTGCCAAGAATATGTTATGTTTCTAGTTATCAGTTCAGCCCTCCTTCTCTGCATTCCTAAGCTACTGAATCGCATCAATAGTTTCCGTCATGGTCTAGCCTTTATGTCTCCATGAAAGAGAAATACTGTATTAATATTCATAGAATATTCCCCGCACACGCAGTATATGTAGAATAATGCATGCACCAGTCTTAATGTCTATTAGCCTTTGCCCTGATAACTTTTGGATTCTATCAACATGTACTCTAAACACCAGATACTAGATATGCCTGGGTACATGTCGCTCTGACACTCCAGACTTTAGTCTCCTCTTCTAGCGCAGAAGTCATAGCCCCCAGTTCTTCCTGGTAACACGTCATTGCCCGTTTGCGCGCACCACTAGGTTAGAGGTCCCAGCTGCTCAGGTAGCCCCCTCCATGTTTCCGCCCCATTTATGACATATTCTGTTACGTTTACATCACATGTCTATGTATACGCCCTGTACACGCCTTCTTGTTACATCATTTTGCCCTTATCTTTCGCGACTGTTACGAACCACGCCTACTGCTACGCCTACTGTATTGAATGTAATGTATTTTGTTCAACTATATATATTGTGCACTGTTATTAAAAAGCTAGCCAATTCCCAGATCCTGCCCCCGGCAGCTGCCATCCTATTCCCGTACAGGCTGTCCTGTTCCTGCCCTTTATGCCTGATTAAAGCCTGTAAACTTCAGCTACCTCGAATCTTGACTCTTATTCATTGAGCTACCTGTTTATTGATTAATTCCGAAAAATAGATCCGGTAATAAATTATTTATTTACCACATAATGGCGCCCGAATAGGGACTTGCCCTTTCCCCACGCGCCAGAGAAGCCACGCAGGCCCCCTGATCCTCTGCAGCCGTGACGGAACCATACCGTGCACGTGCAGATATTTCTGCTTCAAGTATCCCTCAGGCCCACGGAGGAGACGGAGGTTGCGGTCCAGCGTCCAGACGAGGCGGTGAGGAACGCGGCGAGTCCCGACCAGAGCCCAAGCCGAGAGTCCAAGGTCCGAGGTATCCAGAGGCCCACCTGTAACTGAAGTCCTAAGTTCGTCCGTCCGTCGTCGTAGCAGTCCAGTCCAGTCCGAGGCCTTCCGTTCTTGCTGCCCGGTGAGTACCGTTGCTGGGGTAGTATCTAGACAGGGTCAATTAATTTGTCTCTGGTCCGTGGGTTTGGGTACACAGATCCAACACGAAGTGTTCACCTAGGTGGACGCGGGTCCTGACGTGTCTCTTTATGGGACCGGTAAGTTTCGTACTGTTTTAGCAGTGCATCTAGTCATCCTAGTAAGTTTCTGTTCCAGTAAGTTCTGTTCTCGAGAATATTCATGTATTCTGTCCGAACTGTTATGATAAATGTTATTTCATGTGTTTTCAATGTCGTGGTATGAGTGATTTGTTTCTCAGTTATTACTGTGTTTATCGTGTATTGTATTGTGTCCAGACTCCAGCCTAAATTATGCCTTTGTTCTCGAAATTACGTCAGTTAAAAACCAGAAAAGGTCTGCTCGAGGAAGCAGTTCCTGTCCCGCCTAGGGACAGTCCAGGTCATTTTATGTATCATAAGCATGGCATAAGTGCCATATTATATCTAGACTTATGGGTGGAGCACACCAAGGAATTAGACGAGAAATATAGATGGCCGTATCAGGTACATGGGATGCCGAGTGCATTATGCGAGTAGAAGAAGCATTATGGAAAAAGAAAGCCAGACAGTCCCAGAAAGATGCCATCGAGTTATGGCGCAAAGAATCTCATAAAAGAACTGAAAAAGAAATCAGAAAAACAGAATTAAGTAGGGAATCCTTAGAAAGAGCCCAAGAAAGGGAATTAATCGAAATAGGTGAACGAGTTAAAGCCGAACAGTCAGACAGACAGAGAAATGCCCTTATTAAGGGTATGTATCCTCTTCTTGCCGAGGGCTTGCCGAAAGCAACCCCGGAAGCACCATGTAATTTTCCGCCGCCATTAGTTCCGATTAAGCTACGTCACAAACCGACCGCAGCTGATATTTTTCTCTCGTCCTATTTGGACGACACAGTCCCAGAATATGCAAATACTGTTCCGCCAGCTCCCGTAAATAATGTAATTCCTGTTCCTCCAGCCACCGGGGCACCCGTTACAGCACCTGTTACGGTACCCCCGGTCCAGCCTACAGTACAAGTACCCGCTACATCAGTCACTCTGCCAGCCCGTACGATACCCGTCGACGATTCCAGTTTAGGAGCCGCGGGGGGGGGGGGGGGGGGGGAAGTCCTCCTTGTACCCCGCCGCAACACAAACGTCCGTCATTTCTCGAGTTACATGAACGTGCGTTACAGCGTACGCCCAGACCCCAGTCCGTTGCAGATATCAAGCGAGCTCTCACCGAATGCCGTTATGATCCAGTCCCAGGCGATGATGATATGGTTATATATTCATTGCGTGTAAGACGGGTGACCGAGTATTTGGACACCCTACCGAATATGAAAGAAGATCTAGACAGAATAGATCGTTTCATCCGTACAGGAGATGATCCAGAAAGTATTGGCGAAGCCATGTCTCAAAGAAAAGCTGAGACTCAGCTCATGCTATTAAAGTTTCTAATTAATTGTTTAATAAGGGAACAAGATTATCCAACTAAAGATCTGACCGAAATGAAAGTCCTGACAAGGTGGAGTGATCATATAGCCGAGGGAAGACACAAGACACTAGCTAGTATAGAGAGTATGTACAAGAAAATTCGTAAGGAAATAATAAGGTTACACGAGAAACGCAAAGCAGCACAAGTGTCCGAGAAAGAAGACGACTCTCCTACCGAAGAGGTAGACGACGAGAATCCCACCAGAATAGCGTATGTAGGTAAAACTAGACTTCTCGACCGACATTCACGTCCAGAACACAAGAAAGTTTTTCCTCTTCCAGCACCAGAGCAAGGTTCTCTTGAACAAGTATTTCAAGCTACCGATCACATTCTGAAATCACGAATCGGTTATAGTGAACTTAGTACCATGCATGAACAAGAACTAGCCCGATCAGCAGTCCGATGGGCTACTGATTCTACCACTTTTCCAGATGAAATAGTGGCACAAATGTTTCTGAAACTGCCCCCAGCCGAGCAGCGACTGGTGGGTATGTATATGATCCAGCACCTCATTACACTGTATGAGGGACAGCATTCTGATCCAGGTCCGTTACATGATGTCCTGAACGAGTTACTCCAGTATAGATGGAGAGGTCTAGGTACCGATTTAATTAGTGTCATTCTAGAACGGCGCCACAAATATCGAACGTTTCTGAATCCGCATTTTGTTCATGTCTCACCCCCAGAAAGTAAATCATTTTACATAGATAGACAGCATCCGTTACGAGAAGTACATCCAGTTAGGACAGCGGGTGGTGAAATGCAACGAGTATTTGTTTACACCCCTATTACAAAGATGGAACTCTTAGAGATGAAGAAATTAATTCCCTGTCACGACAAAGATCCAGCAGGGTTCCATCGAGAATTAAAAGACATGCTCCGTATGGGAGAATACACGTATCCAGATATCATTAAAATGCTAAAGGTCCTGTTGCCCGCAGGGGTATATGAAAAACTCAAGGAAAAAGAATGGGAGGTGGGAGAGAAAAAGATTGATTGGACAGCTCTAGAAGCTGAAGATAATATACGAGTACCAGGTACCGGTCTTGGGGACAAATGTAAAGAATTGCCCGAGTTATTGATACAAGTTTTGCCAAGGTTACTAGCCACGAAAAAGGAAGATTGGGATGCAATCTCAGCATGCAAACAGAAACAGGATCAAGACACTGGTGATTTTTATTCTAGATTTGAAAAATGTTTTATTATTAACAGTGGTCTGAAGACAAGTAGCGAGTCGTACCCTCATCTTTTTGTTACTAAACTAGTCGAGAATTCAAGTCCACAAGTTAAAAATCGAGTATTGAAAGTCGAAAGTAGTTTGCAAGCTAATACCCCGTCACAAATGCTCCAGATGCTCCAGTATCACCAGAATAGAATCAGGGAAGAGCAAGAACACGAAAGGAGACGTATGAAAGACACGAAAATGAAAGTATTAGTTGCACAATCTGTTCCACAAGACAGTCAGAAGAGGGGTCCGAATCAAGCCAGTCATCCTGCAGCTCCCGTTAAAGGGACTTGCAATTATTGTAAACAGCCAGGTCATTTTATAAACGAGTGTGCAGTTCTGAAACACAACATAGCTACTGGTAAGACTAAAGAAAGACCACGTCCGCCTAGACAAGAACAAGTTACACAGACTTCTCAGTCACCACAGAATGCACAACAGACAGCTCCAGCACCGCAGCCTATCGCTGCAACACAGCATGTTACACAGCAGATGTATCAGTATGCCCAGACAGAGTATCCAGAGTATCAACAGTATTCATGAAACAGCCTAGAGAGGGAGGTAGGCTTGCCTCTCATCGAGATACCTGTAGATCAAGAGGGTCCCTATGTACACAGTCAAGTATTAGGGAAAGACAGAAAGTTTCTGATTGATACAGGGGCGAGTAGGACTACTATCAGTCATGACGAGGTTCCAGGGGCTCCGCTCTCAGGCTCTAGAAATGTTTCCCTTGGATTTTCAGGAAAGCCTATTGTTAACGAGATTTCAAAACCAGTTTCTCTAGAAGTTGGCCCACTGTCCCGAACTACTGATTTGTTACTTACGAAGTCATGTCCAGAAAATGTGTTAGGCATTAAAACACTGAAAGAATTAGGTGCAGTAATTTGCTGCTCCCCAGAAGGAATCCGATTGTTTTTGCGTGACTTTAAAGGTCACTATGTATTACGTGATTTTGATCCAAGATTACTGAATGTCCCGCAGCATTTATGGGCGCAAGGTCCAACTGATGTAGGATGTATGCACATCACACCCCATCGTGTGACTCTCAAACAAGGTATAGTTTTGCCACGAATCAGACAGTACAGATTGCCACCTGAGGCTGTAGCAGCCTTATCCAAAATTATTGACGAGCTTATTGCTCAAGGAGTGGTTGTAGAAACTGACTCCAATGTATGTAATTCTCCTATCATTCCAGTCTTGAAACGTACTGATCCAAATGCACCTCCAGTATATCGATTAGTGATTGACCTTCGAGAGCTTAATAAATGTATCATACCCCAGTATCCAGTAGTCCCAGATATTTCATCCCTACTAACAGCTATTGATTCTGAAGCTACGTTTTTCACTGTTATCGACCTCAAGAACGCATTTTTCAGTGTCCCCATTCATCCAGACAGCCAGTACCTTTTTGGTTTTTGTTTAAATGGAAGGAGCTATAAATTCACACGAGCTCCTCAAGGTTTCACAGAAAGTCCTAGCATTTACAGTCAAGCACTCAAGAGACAACTAGACAATATTCACATGCCAACTGACACTGCCCTGCTCCAGTATGTCGATGATCTACTGATCACAGCCCGTTCTGAACGTGACTGCGAGCGAGCGTCACTTACCGTCCTGTATTTCCTGGCCGAGCAGGGGCACAAGGTGTCCCCTTCCAAATTACAATTCTGTGTCCAGCAAGTGATCTACTTAGGCCACTTACTGTCCAAGTGGGGTAGGCAGTTGACACCAGACCGTATCCAGTTAATAGCGAGTCTTCCACAGCCCAAGACACAGAAGGAGGTACGAGCTTTTATTGGCCTCACTTCTTATTGCAGACAATGGATTCCTCAGTATGCATTTCTAGCCAAGCCACTGATACAGTTAACGACACAGGAGGCAGCCGTATCGACTGTCCTCCCTTGGACATCTGAACATACACTTGTTTTCAATTAATTAAAGAAAGCCTTATGCCAAGCACCTGTTCTAGCTACACCGAACTACAGTAAGCCTTTTACACTTTTTGTCACAGAACGTGATGGTACTGCATTATCTGTTCTTACACAAGATCAAGCAGGACAGTACAAGCCCTGTGCTTATTTTTCGAGCACATTAGATCCAGTAGCCCAGGCTCTGCCTGCGTGCCTCAAGTCAGTTGCAGCCACAGCTCTAGCTATCAGACAAAGTGAATCCATAGTATTAGGACACTCCCTGACAGTACAAGTTCCACACTCCGTGGAAGTTCTTTTAAACCGAACACAGACTCAGCACTTGACAATTGCACGTTTAACAGGTTATGAACTGACACTGTTTCAGCCACACATAGAAATCAGATGCTGCAACATTCTAAATCCTGCTACACTGTTACCGTCAGTTACTTCAAATCCTGCCACACATGACTGTGTGGAAGTTGTTAACACTATGACTAAGCCAAGACAAGACCTGACAGACATTGCATTACCTAATCCCGACCTGACACTTTATGTGGATGGTTCATGTATGAGAACAAGTACAGGAGAACTAGTAGCCACGTATGCAGTGACTACTGAAACTGAAGTTATAGAAACACATCGTATTGACACCCTGTCTGCTCAAGCAGCAGAGCTAGTTGCTCTGACCCAAGCCTGCATACGTGCCAATAACCTGAAAGTAAACATTTACACAGATTCACGTTACGCATTCGGAGTTGTACACGACTTCGGAGTGCTCTGGCAGGAGAGAGGTTTCATGACTTCTCATGGAACCAAGATTCAGCATGGTCTCCTCATTCAAGCTCTGTTAGATGCAATACATTTACCGACAGCTATTGCTATCATGAAGTGCAAGGCACATACGAAAGTTACTGATATCATTTCCCAAGGTAACGATCTAGCAGATCGAACAGCCAAGCTTACAGCTCAGACTCCAGACATTCCGACACAGACATTCACTCTAGATCCGACTACTTGTATGACAGTTAAGGACCCTACACAAGATGTCATAGACATACAGTTACATGCTACTCCCGAAGAAATCAAGAAATGGTCCGAACAAGGAGGGGTCCAGACAGATCAGGGATGGTTGACGAAGGGAAAAGCCACATGGTTTCTCCCCGACTCTATGGTTCAAATCATTATCAATACCGCACGTAGTCCAGCACATCTAGGAGAAAAAGCTATGTTAGACAGTATTCAGAACCTTTGGTTCAACAAGCATTTACGAGCTGCAGCCAAGCAGAAAGTCCGTACCTGTATGATATGTTGTCAATTCAATCCAGGTAAAAGTGTCCCGGTGGAACAAGGTGGATTCCAACCTCCTGACCACCCTTTTGAAGTCCTCCAGATGGATTATATTCAGATGGAGCGATGTCGAGGTTTCAAGTATGTCCTCGTAGTTGTATGCGCTTTGTCCAGGTGGACAGAAGCATATCCAGTTCCAGATTACACAGCAGCGACCACTGCTAGGCAGTTGGTTCATGAATTCTTTCCCCGCTATGGACTCCCTAGGGTCGTGTATTCTGATAACGGCCAGCCATTCTCATCTGAGCTCATGAAACATGTTTCCCTTTTGTTAGGGTACCAGTGGAAGTTCCATTGTGTGCGCCATCCTGAAGCAGCCGGTCTCGTAGAGAGACATAATCAGACCCTGAAAATCCGTATTGCCAAGATATGCAAAGAGAAAGGTGTAGACTGGCTAGTTGCCCTGCCAGTTGCTCTATTTTATATGCGGATGGTTGCACATTCCAGATCAGGTCTGTCCCCGTATGAGGTCGTATTCGGCCGCCCCCCAAACATGTGGGGTACACCTAGACCCCGCAGTATTACAGATGTTTCCAGTAATATGCTGACAGATTACCTAGCTTCCTTGATGTCTGCCCTACACTCTTGTCGTTCACAGGTTGCCGCCGCATTTCCAGACAACACCGAGGTGAAACCGCATGAAGTCATTCCAGGCAATCTGGTGCTAGTAAGGAACTTTGATCGTTCAAGCCCGCTGGAACCCCGTTGGAAGGAGCCGCGACTTGTTCTCCTGACCACCCGCACGGCCGTGAAGTTGGAAGGCCGCAAGGGGTGGGTCCATCTGTCCCACGTAAAGAAGTTCCATGGAATTCGTGAAAAGACATTTACAAAGGACATTTCTAAAGACTGCCTAAAAACAGACTCTGAACTTGATTCCGAACTTAAAGTTCCTCTGTTAGAGAAAACTCCGCAACAGGAGTATAAATTAAAACTCCGGTCTAGTAAAATAAGTCAGCCAGTTTAATTGTCTAAGTCCCTCTCGGGTGAAACGGTTAGACAGGTTTTTGACATGTATGAGATAGACCCCCATAGTGAGAGAGTTAGTCAAAACTCTATAAAATGTATCGTTTTTCTAAGTTTTATATTGTTTTTAAGTCTTATGGTTACCTGCACAAGTTATGCATTACATTTATGTTTTCCAGTTTCTCATGTAAATAAGTTTTCTAATGGTACAGTAGAGCACACATTTAGTGATCTGCCTCCTCACGAGCTATCCTATCGTCTTGCTATGCGCAATAATACATTCATCAGGATGTTACACTATTCACACCAGACCAGCAATGCCACTAATTGTTGGGTGTGTGGTCGACTCCCCCCTTTTCAGACACCGAAGGGAGTTCTGCCACTCTTTCCTTATCCGTTTTCACATAATGGTTCGTGTGGAGCATGGTCCACGTTAACGTCATCCTCAAATGATATGTCCCTTCTAAATAGAACATGTTTTCCAGACAAGCAAGGTCTCTCCCATAGAACAGGGTTAGATCTAGAAAATGAAGTATATGATTTAGGTAATTATTCTTCGCATTTCATGATCTTGAATGTTCAGTCTGATACTACTCCAGATTTACCTGCTATTTCAGTACTACCAGTCAAAGGCGAATTATGTGTCCGAAAGAATGGTTCCGCACATGTAGGACATAGTGATTGTACTATTATTGTCAAGTATAGTGACAGTGGGAAATCTATTTTCAAAGCCTCACGTCATTCTTATTTTGTTTGTGGTCAGACCGCATATGTTCGTCTGCCCCTCGATTGGGATGGAACATGTTACATTGCCTTCCTACTGCCACCAGTTTTTCTAGCCCCATCTGATTATCACAGAAACACACATCTAGTACACGTCAGACCTAGAAGGGAGATCGAGTCCCCAATTGTCGATCAAACTGAAACTACTCTAGAACAGTATCAAGACTTTAATAAAGGTTTCTTCTTCTTTATAGGACCTATCCAGAATAGTAAGTTAATACGTAGGTTAACCAGAACCCTTGAAGCAGTAGTGAATGAGACTACTTCTGCTTTAGGTAACTTAACCGAAGAGCAATCTGCTATGAGATTTGTCGTGCTCCAAAATCGTCTCGTTCTTGACGTCATACTGGCCGATAGAGGAGGAGCATGTAGAGTCATCGGATCTAGTTGTTGCATTTTCATTCCTAATAACGCGCCGTCTGTTATTTCAGCTATAACCAGACTTCATAAAATTGCCCATCAGTTACACCAGAATCCAGGCACCTGGACATGGTCCGGTTGGCTCTGGAGTATTATATCTGCCTGGGGATGGAAAGTATTGTCATTCCTAGGTATTGCAGTAATGATCATATTCAGTTGCTGCCTCTGTATACAATGTGGCCCTGCGATTTGCGGCATGTGTGCTACCTCTTGTATCCCTAGTCCTAAGTCCCGTTCCAAGACAATTCGAGACGAGCAAATGATGCTATATGAAATGATAGATGGTATCATGAATATAGATGTTTCCTGATGGAAACGTAGGGCACAAGGAGGGAATGTGGAAAAGTAAATTTTGCCATGTTGTATGTGCCTACGTGTTCCCCATGTTATGTTATATGTGCATGATCGATATGCATGTATTCCCTTCTGATCGATTAAAGACGCAATTACAGTTGTGTCCATCTCTAGTATGCCAGTATCCAGTCCTCGTGAATACAACGAATATTAGGCTTATGTAAACCTGCGTTGCCACGTTTCACAGTGTGCACGTTAATTCATTGAATTGTCCCCGTTTCTAGGCCTCAAAAGGGCCCGGACTCAGATTCAGCTCCTGTTTCCTGAACCCTCTTCGAGGAGCGATACAGCCCCCACCTGTATCCCTGACCCTTAGCTTACTTCTTGCCACGCAGTGCCCGGCCCGGCCTGGCTCTGCCTCCCAGTCTGCCAAGAATATGTTATGTTTCTAGTTATCAGTTCAGCCCTCCTTCTCTGCATTCCTAAGCTACTGAATCGCATCAATAGTTTCCGTCATGGTCTAGCCTTTATGTCTCCATGAAAGAGAAATACTGTATTAATATTCATAGAATATTCCCCGCACACGCAGCATATGTAGAATAATGCATGCACCAGTCTTAATGTCTATTAGCCTTTGCCCTGATAACTTTTGGATTCTATCAACATGTACTCTAAACACCAGATACTAGATATGCCTGGGTACATGTCGCTCTGACACTCCAGACTTTAGTCTCCTCTTCTAGCGCAGAAGTCATAGCCCCCAGTTCTTCCTGGTAACACGTCATTGCCCGTTTGCGCGCACCACTAGGTTAGAGGTCCCAGCTGCTCAGGTAGCCCCCTCCATGTTTCCGCCCCATTTATGACATATTCTGTTACGTTTAGATCACATGTCTATGTATACGCCCTGTACACGCCTTCTTGTTACATCATTTTGCCCTTATCTTTCGCGACTGTTACGAACCACGCCTACTGCTACGCCTACTGTATTGAATGTAATGTATTTTGTTCAACTATATATATTGTGCACTGTTATTAAAAAGCTAGCCAATTCCCAGATCCTGCCCCCGGCAGCTGCCATCCTATTCCCGTACAGGCTGTCCTGTTCCTGTCCTTTATGCCTGATTAAAGCCTGTAAACTTCAGCTACCTCGAATCTTGACTCTTATTTATTGAGCTACCTGTTTATTGATTAATTCCGAAAAATAGATCCGGTAATAAATTATTTATTTACCACAATAGGACAGCAGAAAAAAATAACCTGCAATCACTTACACCCCATGCAGGCCTATATCTACAAATGTCACCCCCCAAAAAAAAATCAAAGACTGAGACTGAATACGCTTAGTTCTAGCTTCAATGATTTTAAGAAAAAGTTAACTATCCTTTTATAATCGAAAAGGAATGCAATATAATAATTTTTCTTTTGCTGTGCTTGATAATATTTGCTGTAAAAAAACATGAGTTACTTTTACCTATTTTAACAGTCATTCAATCAGCGAAAGAAACATCTAGCAAACAATTTTAAAAACTTGGATGGCACTTACTATCTTTACAATTCTTTGTGTGGTGCTCTTGATAGATTTTTAGTGTACGAAAAGTTGAGAGGTGGCTAATACAATACAATTATAATGCTAGAGCAAAAAAAAGGGAAAACCCATATTCATGTGATCATAATTTTCCTGCATTTACTTGTAATCTACTTATTGACATTATAAGAAAGGCATGGACATGGTATTACAATATGCTTTGTACAGCTGATGAAACAAAATGGTCCAATAAACACCACAACTGCATCTCTCCAATTCAGTCTTTTTGAATCTCTTCCTCGGGCTACATTTGATAAACATTTCATGATCTCGCTAAAATGATGTTCGTTTATTGATATGCTTCTCTGTCGATAGCGTTGCCTGGCGGTAAGTGGTTTGATGCTGGACAGGGTGTCTTAGAGCAGGGGTGGTGTGAATGCCTTGATTTGTTTGTTGCTTCTGGCTAGAGTGTTTCCAGCCTGTGGTTTCTTTGGTATCATAAATCTAGTTTCACTTTTACTTTTGCATAGTCCATTATGACCTGGTGGGTGTGCTTATGTAGTTTTGTGTAGAGGTGACATAGTTTCACAGTATTATGTGGTGCTATGGTTACAGTTGTCTGGTGTCCCTAAGTGTTTGTTCACGATAGCAATTAATTTTCAAAAATTAGAGTGGGCTTACATTGTAGGCTCTGTTGTGTGTTGTTTTTTTATTTTTTTAACAATTCAAGTTTTGTGTTTGAGTTGGCCATGGGCTATTTCGGCCTTTTGTTGTTAACGAATAAGAATGTTAGTGTCAATAAAATGAAATATTTACATCACACAGGTAACTGTCAGCCTACATCTCAATGGAACCCTAATTAGGCACTATGTAGCCATGCTGTGACTCAAAGGTGAAAAAATAAAAGGTAGAAGCCAAGATGCCTCAATATAGCCAAAGGAAAAGAAATCTGAAAGAGACATATTCCCATCCAATATTGCCTGAAGTTTAGCAGTCTTCTCAAACTATGAGATGCGCCCTCGCCTTGGTGGCCGCTGTAGAGGTTGAGGGTGCATGCCTAGCAGTGAGTGGAGTCATATAGCGCCTAGATGCTCATATACAGAACAGTAAGGAACACAGGTGAGATCCGAGGTGATATAGAAGGGGGACAAGGAGAGGAGAGTTATGAGTGGTTTCAGTGCAACTGTGTGGGCCGCGAGACTCAAGGGATGGGTACTTATCTGTTCGTATAGCGCCTAGTGTATTGCAGTACAGTCAGAGTGGCAGTGATTTGGGTAGAGGGTGGAAAGAAATTATGAGTGTTAGTCAATTAATAGAGGGGGCAGAACCTTATGCAGTGCTGACACCGAGCGTGGTGACTTGCAGTTGAATCGCACAACTCTCGGGACCCCAGGCGCTACATTCTCGAAAGGGGAGGGCATTACAAGTAGTTACTTGTGGCTTTGGGCGCTGTTTGGTGTCGATGAAGGAACGTTTCCCCATACACAGAGCAAGAGGAATAAGTGATGTTTCTGGTGGGGGTACTCCGCCAGGATGGGGGTTATCTAGGCGCTTGTGGAAGCTATGACAGGTAATGTGTATTGAAGACGCAGCTGCTGTCCACGGGAGGAGGGGGGGACACGAGCAGTAAAGCGGTGCGGATGGGTGGGCCAACCCCGCAACAACACGAAAGAAGGGAGCAACTGCGAACATTCACCATACACTACCGAGTAGAATATATCATTTCTTTTCTTTTGTGGGGGAGGGGGTGGTGGTACAGGGTTGTCTCTACAGTGCAGTGGACAGTGCGGCATACTACGATACACTGGTTTATGCAAGTTGACTTTCAGCACAGTGTAGTTTGAAGCATAGCTTCGTGAGGTGAGTACTTTATACAGTGCGACACCAGTGCGACTCATAGGAGTGAATGCATAAGGAAGTTAACTGCGATTGGCTATGCAGTGTGCATTGCAGTGCAGTATGTATACTGGCACGCGGAACGATAAACAATGGGATCTTTTATGCAATATTGAATGCGACCTCCTTTGTGCAGTCCGGTTCTGCCGACAGTTTATGCTGTGCAGCGTCAAACGCAGTGCGATGCAGAGTGAGAACTGCAGTGCAAAACTCAGTAGAACAGTTTGACACTTGGCACTATTGTGCTTAAAAATGTGACTTCCGGTTCTCACACACAATGTAAATGACAATGCCATTTATTTAACGATTAAGCTATTGGCAATGTAAATGACAATGCCATTTATTTATGATTTTTTTAAAAACAAAATAAGTCATGAGCAATGCCAATAGCTCTACTTTTAATAATGCCGAGACCATTGCATTGTAAATGCTTGTTTAATGAATATCTTGTATCCTTCCATTGCTCACTTTTAGAAAACTGCTTTTTTTTCTTTTTGTTTAAACACTCCATGAGAGTGCATGTTTTTTCCAGGTTCTCCCTCATGCTCTGCTCACTCTCTCATGTACTTCATCCCCGCAATATACTTTCAGGCTCAATGTTGCTCTCTACTTCTTATGCTACCTTTCCTCCTCCTCCCCCACCTAGCTTTATTAGTATTTTATCTCCTTGTCTACTCCCCGTGCTTCACCCATTAGATCTCCTCCCCCGAGGACCATTTTAGGTCTCACCTACTAAACAGAGCATGCACTATCTGCGGAGTGTCATAATGTTAGTTTACAGTGGGCTTAGAGACCACCAATTACTTATCATTGGTTGACTTCCTTGTCCCTCTCACTTGTTTGCTTCTCATTCGTTAGATTGTGTGGAGTTTCCTTCCTCTTCTTGTGTTTGTCCCTCACTGGAGAATGGACGCATTAGTGTGTCCCTAAACTGCTCGCTTTTTCAGGTGCTACTTTTTTCTTTCAGTCTAAGCACTCTACAAGAGTGCATGTGTTTTCCAGCTAGCTCCCTAGTGTGCTTTTCTTCCCCTATCTGCACTGTTTTCTCCCACCCCTGTGCGCTTCTCCCCTGACCTCTTCAGTGGTGCGTTTGACCTCATGTGCTTCCCCCACCCAGACTGCTTTCCCACCTGGGTGCTTCTACCCACTTTCAGTTCCAAATGTTCTATCACTCTTTTGCATTTCTCTCCCATCCTCCGCTATGCTCTTCCTCGTGCCTGTGTGCTCCACCAATGCCTTCTGTTTTGTTTCCTCCTACCCATGCCCCATCATGTTATTTTCGGGCCACAGTGTTCCCATAAAGCACACTGCCCCCCAGTGTTGCTTGTGTCTCTACTGGATTGGCAAAGAAAAAGAAAAAAAGCAGTGGCGTAATTTTTAAGATGCGGACATGCATGCTATGTACGCCTACAGCATAATGCAACTGTTTTAAAATATATATATTATTTAGCAATGCTGCGCAGCTTGGGAATTCTGTACAGCAAAGCTAAAATCCATTCACAAAGTCACTGGGTCCCAAAAAGCGAGACCTGCTGGTGTTGTCAATGCTTGTTTTTATTTTGCTTGGAGGGTGCAGCAGCAAGTGGACGTTGGCCCTTCCACCTTACAAAAAGGTGCTCTATGTGCTACTGTGGTTATATTCACAAATGCAGGATGGATCCATAAATGAAAAAACATGGTGCCTACGTCAGTTGGTAGCTGGGTGCATATGTCATCATGCATTTAAGAAAGGATTGTGCTAGCAGCGATAGCCACGTAATCAGACCTTTTATTTTTTGTTTTACCCGATGTTGCAGAACATCAGCAAAAATGCATTTTGCTGATGCTGGACAACATTGCCAAAGATGACTGGCAAAGCCAATAGGTCCCAAACGTGGAACCTATTGGCTTTTCCAATTTTTTGAATATGTAAACCTCATCTCAGTAAACATCCTTGGGCACATGGCTACTTAGTGATATGCGCTGCTACTCAAAAAAGGAGAACATTATGTGAATCCCTTGAAGTTTCAATATTAGTAGAGCAGTAAAAAAGCATATGATCCTCCCTAATCACACAGCCAACTTGCACAGTATAAATAAGGCGCACCTCAGAACTAAAAGACTGGCTTATAACAAGGAGGCAAGAAGGGCCACTTTCAAAACAATTGTGTGTAGCCTATTTGAGGCTTAAAGTGATCACACCTAAAATACTAAAAGAACAACACTCACCTTTTGTATGCAGAGTGGTCGTTTTTAACACTGCATTTCATGTTTTTCAGCTCGTCAAGCACTGCGAACATGTTGATGAACTTGCCCAAAGTAAGGAGGTAGGCCTCCGACACAAAGTCTTTTCTCCTTTCGGCATGACACAACCGTCTGACCTCAGCACAGAAACGGTCAATCGCAGTTCTCTGTCAGAAGGGAAAAAGCTGTACTTAAAAAAACATCAGCTAAACCACTTCTGTTTTCTGCTGTGGGGACTCAAAAATCATTACGCATACACACAAGTCAGTTTTAAAATAAAAAAGAATATATATATATATATATATATATATATATATATATATATATATATATATATATATATATATATATATATATATATATATATATTATAGATATATATATAGATATATATCTTTATTTTCGGGTTAACAGATAAAAACTCTTCTATTTGCTTTGGGTGAGGAAATAGGACGCACTCAATATGGGACATGCAGGGAAGTAAGATCATATATAAACAGAGGTGTGTCCCCTAGAAAGGACCATAAAACATGTTCTCGCGTGCTACCGGGCTTCTAGCACGAAGTGCTCCGTGGCAAGACTAGCATGAAACTTACTGCACAGACCTATCGGTTTTCTGGAGCACTGATCTGACATAACAGATTCCAGGACCTTGGTACAAACTGATTCACTCAGATGGTTGAAGTAGAGGCTGCTTAATGTCAAGTAACAAGTCTTCAAACATCCCTTCTGTAATTGATTATATTTTTATATCTTGTAGTCCAACAAACCACATCTTAGTGGGTAAGGTGCGCCACAAAAACCTCAGAGATCACAATCCTTTAACTGCAGGGTTCTTTTCTACCTCTACCCAGTGTCACTATAGGGACAATTTACATCTTTCCACAAAAGATAATGGCCTCAGACTCGCCTTAAAGCTTTAGGATCCGTGCGTTTTCCTTGAGCACTTAATACATTATTTTTTTTACTACTCGTCTCTATGATGTGGCTAGCCAAGCTGATATTGCGATGTCATATGGTGAACTATGTTTGGCGATTTAAAGGTAACTTCTTAAGTCTGTTTGCCAGCCTGATTCTAATATGCCCAGATGGTTTGACGCAGCCTTCTCCTCAGCCAAAAGGCGCCTCCCAGAAGCCTGGTCTAAAATGCCCAGGCACAAAGGAGAGATTAGCAATTATATAGTTCTTGATAAAGAAACGTTAAAGAGGAAGAAAGCTAAGATTGTGCCTAAAAATTGTGACCCGTAATTGTCAGTATGTAAACATAAAAAACAAAAATTATTTTAACGCACTATAAATTCACTACATGCCTCTAGGGGGGGCTTCATCTAGAATTGGGCCGAATAGTACTGCCACGAAATGGGCGTCACATTTTTCTAGCAACTACTGTCATAATTTTGCTGGTGCAACTGAATCCATTCAACGCTTTTTGCCTGGTAACACCACGAATGGTCTCATATTTGAGCTTCATGGGGTAGTCTCTTCTCTAATGGCCAGCCCATCGTGCAAAGACTTTGGGCCCGACGGTGTGACCACTGACTTGTTCAAGTCGAATACTAACCTTATGGCACACCTTCTCACCATTGTCCTTAATACCAGTTGTCACGCTCAGCTTCCAATATCTTGGTCCACCTAGATTATCGTTTCCATTTTCAAGAATGGTAATCAGCTTAAACCACAATGCTAAAGGCCGATATCACTTATTGACTTCATAGTCAAAGTTGTTGAGAGAATTCTTTTTCACAGGATTGTGGAATGGTCAAACACAAATTTCATTTTCAATGAACACCAATATAGGTTCAGAGAGTGGATAGACATTACGGAGCAATGCTTGAACCTCCATCCTATTATACATAAGCATACCGTAGCGAAGCGCTGACCGATGTATTTGGCCTTCAAGGACCTTTCAAGTGCTTTTAAAAGCACCTACTTCAGATTGGTCAAGGCAACCAAAAAGTAAATTTTATATCTGATTTACATCATGACCGAAGGGTGAGATACAATATTAAGAGTGTAAACAATCTCTTAATCTTGAGTGTGGAGTGCCCCAGGGTTGTGATCTTGCTCTAGTTCTATTTATTCTTTATATTAATAATTTAAATTTGTTTTTAGTCAATAGTGTCCAAGATGGGCCTTTAATTAATCATGAACCAATACCTGCCCTTTTATCCGCCAATGATGCAGTGCTTCTGGCACACACCATTAAGGCCTTAACAGCTCTGGTGGATCATTTTTCAAGTTTTATAATAGATTTAGATCTTGAGAACAATTTTTCTAAATCATAAGTTGTGTCTTGCAGGCCTAACAGCCTGTGAATGCGAGCAGTTTAAACAAAGGAATACCCTTGAGAAAGTGTACCACTTCCAATATCGCAGCATTACTGCTTTCACCAATACATGGTCTTAATCCTTATTGTTATGCGTCAAAAGTCCAACCACTCAGTGGGTGCATTGTTTAATGTTATATCTAAATTCGGTAGTAAACCCATTATTCCTTTGCCTGAAGTTAACTAGACACAATGTTTACCTATCGCCTTATTTGGCCCTGGTGTATGGGGCTATTCCAGCACAAATTGTCTGCAACTCTAACAGAATCAGTTTTGTAGTCAACTTCTTTCACTTCCCCAGAGCTGCCTTCCTTTCTTTTGTCTAAGTGAACTGGAACAATCATATAATGAGGATTATATCAAGCTCGCCCCATTGTTACTATGGCTTTCAGTGTGGTCCTTTGTGCTACTCATAATCATAGTGTAATCATTGGCAGTCTCAGCTGTGAGCATGGAATGAAGGTCCCTGGCTTTCTTACATATAATCTACTTTGGAGGGTGTGCGCATGTCTCCATTAATTCTGAATCCTATCAGTAAGCAGGACAAGGCTTGCCTTATTAAAAAACTTTTTTTATAATTGCGCTTTATTTGTTTATACAAGTCTACAAGTAAAGTTGAACATTGAGCCCCCCTTCCATCCTACCACAGCAACACAATTTGCATCACCATACTCCTACTTCCCACATCCCTGCAGGGAGTCCCAGCGTGGGGGGGGCGGCAGGTATCATAGGCATGTGTCCCATCTGTTAGGCTTAGTTGTGTTCTACATGGAGTGATGTGGAACAAAGTGAAAAACCATGCACAAGAACAATGCCTGTGCAACTGCCTGAATATCAAAATTGTAAAGTATCCCAGCAGACCCATGTCCCCCCCACCCCCACCGTTGGACAGCCTCACTTAAGGTCCCTGCTTGGCCAGAGAACTCACTCCAGTGCTCCATTGTTTACCTAACACTCACCAGTCCTATCCATCACTAGTGCTCCGCACGTGATCAGCCTCTGCCCCTTTTCATTCAGGGAGGTCTATCTTCAAGTCTGACCTCCAGTGTGAGGACATAGGCATCCCACATTGTTATGCCCTGGACCACCCCACTCCGCCGACTTCTCATTTGCAGGGCTGTCTGCTCTGCCACGACCCATTTTTGAAGGCCGTCTAGCCAGCTGGCCACTGAAGGGGGCCCGAAGCTTTCCAAGCCATTGCAATGCGACGCTTTTAGAGCGCCAGCACCAGGTCTACCATGCAACAGCATTCAAACACTGTTTTTATTCCATGCAATCAACACCAACAAACACCAGACAAGGCTTCCCTTAAGAAATCGTTTTTGTAAGCTAGAAGTATATTAAAGGAATTTAGAGTATTAATGAAACCAACGTTACAACAATATATAATTTTGTGGCTTGTTCGACTCATAGCCTATTGATGTTTCCCTTAGGACAATATATTAGTGCATCTGCCAATGTAAGCCCTTGTGAAAAACAATCTGGCCCGTTTCTATTGCATTTTGTTTTGTTTAGCGGATGTTACTATATTTATGCTAAAATGTTTTTAATTCCTCTTGAAAAGTTACAATTTTAGGAAATGCAGAACAGTATTAGGTTTTCTACAGGTGCTATCAGGGCAGGATGTCTGCTTTGTGGTTGGATTAATTCCTAAAATATGCAGTGCAACGTAGGAATTCTAGTCTTTTTAACAGATTAACGTAACACACACACATATATATATATATATATATAAATATATATATATATATATATACACACACACACAAAAATATATACATATACGACACCGTACTTTTATGATATTTTCATAATCAAATAAAGTTTACTTTGAATTTAAATTCAATTTATCATATTCGCGAAGCCCTCAAATCTTTCAGGGTGAGGTCCGTGTTGTAGAAAACAAACAAAATTTAAGTACTCACATAAAACACTAGCACAGTAATGTGATACACAAATGTGAAATACAATAACATATAATAACAGAATATATTTATATATAATATTAATGCAACACTATGGACAAGTTAATAACAATCTTTCCATTTGAAGCACAACTCAAGCAATACTGACATCTGGTCCTTAACTTCTGCTTGTAAAGGATTTAACAGTTTTAAAACTCTTATGTTATTATCACTTACCTGAAAGTACATAAAATTCATCAGCTTGGTAACTTCAGGCTCCAACACCTCCACAGTCTTCTCATAAATCTCCACTCGGTTTGGCTGTTCATTACACTTCACCTAAAAGCAAGAAAGTAGTTCTCATTCTATGCATTCGAAATACCACAAATACAGGTCTGCTTCCGTGTGGTTCACCACAGGAAACAAGTTGTGGTTCAGATATGGACAGGTCTTAAATAGTAGCACAAATGTGGTAAATCCCAATCATACTCATCAGAGGTATAGTTATTTGTGTTTTTTCTAACCTATGTCCCTCAGCAAAGATCCATATAATCCATCAAAATGGTAAACTCTAGGAAAGTAACAAAATCTGATGACTTAAAAAGTTTTTTTGATTATAAAAATAATTCCAGTATTCTTACTACACCACTTTAAATTCTGCAGAGACAAAGAATATACCTGCAGGTATTATAACAAGGACAACCCCAATTTGCAAACTTCATAAGGCTACAACTTTTTCTGGCCAACAAACTATCAGGTAGTAACTCGGTCTTTGACTACCACATTTGCTATTCGATATCTGAGGTCATCCACTTGCAAATTTAGTTGCGGCGGTAGAGAACCCATTTTGAAAAGGAAGGTGATTACACCCAGTTCAGTTTTCAGCCAGCCCCAAGATTCTTATGAGGTGAAAAATTGTAAGTATTACCATTCACTGTCAGAGAAACAAGCTAACATTAGGTGGTGGATGTTCAATAAGTTAATCCGCATTGACCAGAAACTCTAGCCAGGTGCTGAAGTAGTCAGCACATGATTTTACGAATTTAAACTTCAGAGGCAAATCTTTGCTTTCATAAATACTCATCTACATACCCTAGTCGTGAACAAGAAGATTAATTCATGCTGTGATTAAGACTAATGTGTTTATCTGCCTATATTTGAAACAATGCTGCATCATCAAACCAGTTCTGCATGTCTGATTCATCAAGAAGGCTCCACACTTCAGCATTCTGTTTAATGGCTGCCAGAACAAACCTGAATTATTTTGAAATCCATGACTTTATTTATAAAGTTTTTGGTAACGCCAAAGGTGCTAAAGATATCAAACAAAAATAGTAACAAAAGTGGGAGGGGGCAAATGATTATAAATGAACAGAAACGATCCGTTTTGAGAGACTTCCTAAAATTAAGATGGTTGAATTGCTCATGAATATTGATGACCAGTTGTTCCATAACGTGGGCCCTAGATGTCTCAGTAAGCGTCCACCAGTGAGAGCAGGTTTCGAAGACGGGCATGTAGCAGTGTAAGTGAGCTGGAGTATAATGATTGAGGTGGAATAGATTTTAAAAAGTCTGTCTTTAATACACAATTTCCTCAGCCCATTTTAAATCCCATGCAAAAGGCACAGGACCTTGAACGTAACCATGTTTTGCTAGATCCACTGGCTCTGGCTCCTAGATAGACACACAGTCAACATTTTCAAGCCCTGCTCCCTCCAGGACAGCACACTTCTGGCTCTACCAGAGCTTGAATAAAGCTGATTCAGGATGATACAGGTAGAGCCCATTTAACAATCAATCCCAGATAATATGCAACTCAAGATGACTTTCACATGCTAGGCTTTAGGCATGAATGGAAGAGCTTTGCCCAGTGTGTCGAGTGCATTGATGTCCTCCCAAATGTAAAGATTATCATCAAACCATTGCCCCAGAGTCATCACCATAGGTATCTGAACCTCACCTGAAAAAGGAGGCTGTCTTTGTAGAGATCCCTGAAAGTTGATCTACAATGCAAAGACTTGAAATCTGCCATCTTCTGCTTCCATTGTCACTCTAAAGGAAGTGCATGCAATACCACCTTGTGATTGCAACTGAAAGGAAGAAAGACCCGAGGAGTGGAGCACTGAAATGACATCTGATAGCGCACTTCCAAAAACGGGGGTCACCTGAAATGAATGTTTGTTGGGCTGCTGGAAGGTGGAAGAGGAAGGAGATTGAGTAAGAGTGTGTGGAGAGGAGATGCAGAAAACAAGGAGGAGAGTCGGAGAATGTAGAGGGGCAGAGTCAGAAGGCAAAGGAGTACCATCCGAGTAGCAGATGAGGGAGAGAATCGACAGCAGTGGTGAAATGTGATGGCGCACCATCAAAAAAGCAGAGAACAGACACAGAGAGCAGAGCAGCCTAAGTGGAAAGCAAAGAAATATCAACAGAGGAGTGGAGGGAAAAGAGAGGAGAGTGGCAGAGGGTTAAGGTGAAGGAATACCATCTGAGTAGCAGAAATGCAGCAACAGAAAAGATCGGTGGAAAGTGGGTCCATGCCCCACAGCAGCAGCGTCCAGTGACATCCGCACCGGTGAGCAGCATTCCGGGGAATTAGGAGTGGGGCGAGTTCCTCGTTTAAAGGGGGTTGTGCTAGTTGCAGATCAGAAAGGAACCTTGCATTGCAGGCAAATTTAGGAAGTACAGCCATTAGCTGCTTTTCAGAGGGGAAAAAAGGCGCACTGCTGCTATAGTAAAAGTGTGCTGTGTTTGCAAAACACATAAATAATGCTGATAAAAAGGAGCTACTTCAAGGATAATAAAGGGCTGCTGCTACTATAATAAAAGCGTGCCACGCTGCCAAACAAATGACCGGAAGGGGCGATTAAAAGGTGCAAGTAAAGCGGCGCCTTGCAGGAAAGCATTCTGTGTCTGCAGTAGGGGAAAATCTTTAAAAAAATAGTGCTTACAGACTGTAAATAAAAAATACTGTGTAACAACTCAAGTAAAAGGGTCAGTCTTCATGGGAGGTTACAAATGTCGAAAAGGCGATATTAAGGAGGGACTAAGAAGCCTATTAATGAATCAGAAGCCAACATTTACAAAAGACAATGACACTGGGCAATAAAAAATATGGGCGAAGTTTCAAGTCTATATCTGAATACAGAATGTCTCCAAGAGACAGCGCAGGCGCTGCCTAGGCGGGACTTAAAAACTACAGAAGCAGACCCTCCGGCCCTTGATTTTCCACCCAGCTCAAGGAATTAAAACAAAAATGTAGACGGCAAGACAAATTGTGGAGGAAACACTATAGGAAGGTAGACAAGATAAAATACAATAAATGTATTAAAGAATAAATTGTCTAAATACTTCTCTACAAAAATCTACTCAGCTAAGAATTCCTCAAGAGAACTCTTTTAAAACAGTGGAGGTTCTTTCTAGTTTATCCTCTTCCCGTATTATGGCTACATGTCAGCTATTCTGCAATCAACAGGCACATTTCTTTGAAAATAAGGTGGAAGAAATCCATGGGGAATTAAATGCTAATGTTACATCCCACCACCCCTGCCTAAGGAACTAACTTGCTCTGTTTCAGATAACTTGATCTTGAATAAATTTCCATTGCTTACAGATGACAGAGTAGCTGAGCTTTTAGGTCAAATTAAAATCAGGGGCTCCTTCTGATCCTCGTCCCCCTAAAATATTCCATGGGATTTCTGCAGAAGTCAAGCCTCCCCTCTACTACTCAACTTCATTCTGAAATCGGATCTTTTCCCCACAGATTGAAAAGAAGTCTCCATTCTCCTATACTGAAGAAGCCATCATTGGACCCTAAATGGACAAAGAACTATCGCCCCATCTCCAGGTTACCTTTCCCAGTTAAGGTCCTCGAAAAACACTTGAATCTGGCATTGTCCAAATTTGTAGAAGAGAAGGGGATCCTACTGTTGTGTTTCTATCTAGGACCCTAATTCGATATTCCCGATTTATGCCCTTATATGGCTATAATAAATAATATCCTTATAAAGGCATAAGAATCATATCCATATTTAGTAATAGCCCATGCAGTCCAAATACGGCAAGGCTACTCCCCTAGACTCCTATAAAGTACAACGCGTTCTTTAAACAAAGCAAACCTCCAGCAACCTGGGAATTCCCCTTGCTTTTGTTTTGATTTGTCCTAGAACTCCTGCGAGCACTGAAAGAACGGCCAGTTCTTAGTGACATCTTTTATTGACGTCTTATGTCCAACCTTACGTCAAACCCGGCACCTTTCAGGTATAAATATACCAACAGTTGCCTTAAGCAAACACAAAGTGGTTTGGAGCAGAGCGGCTATTTCCTTGCCCGAGAGCCCAGCTGATGCGAGAGCCCACGGACGCCGCCCCTCCCTTTTGACGCATGGAGAAAGACGCTGTCTTTTTCTCCAGCCGAGAAAATCCAGCTCCGGTGTTTCCAGCCGCCCTTGCGGGTTGCTGGGATATCGAGTCCTGAGAGAGAGATACCAGACCTCCTGCTTTCTATTACCCAGGTACGGAGATGACTAAACCCTTGAGAGAATTCTTGATTCAGATTCCTTGGCAAAACCCAACTTAACTTAAACTGCAACTTACTTACTCCTTCCCAAGTATTAGGCTTAGGTCAAGTACACCGGGGTAGGCGTAGATTAGAAGCACCAGTTAAGTACGTTAGTCAATGTTTTTATGTATGTATATATTTTATCCATTTTAAAGTATCATATGACTAAGAAACCATATCAATGCTTTTACAGTATTATTCTATAATACTCCTTTTATTGCAATTGTGGCAATTAATTTCTCTTGCATGAGAAAGAAGACTGCTCAATAAATAACACCTTTTATTGAAAACGCCCGTCTCTCTATTTCTCTGCACTGTGGTGAAACTAAGTAAGCACGATTGACTGAGTAAAATAGCTGTCTATTGTTTTCACACGACTCTAGAGATACACTCTTATTCTGAGGGAGCAAAGTTATCACGTTTTATGTTTGCCAGAAGCTAATCCCTTCTTGTTTATCCAGGGAAGTTAAACTCCTCCTTGTTTATTCGAGAAAGTTTCTAGTGACCTCTGAGCTAGCTGGCAAAACTAATTAAGTCTAATATAGTCAGTAGAGACCTAGTCGACCTCAGTCCTACGTCTACACTGCTGAATATATTATTCCAATGCGCAGAGCCTATTGGGAATATAGGAACTAAACTACATGGCGCCCAACGTTTGGTAAGGCGATAATCTAACGCAAGACACTAGAGTAACTCAGTCGTGCTTTTTCACACAGACCCTTTTCCCGTAAAAACTCCAAAAGACATCTGGAGTGGGTAAAAGGTTAAAAATCCTCCGGAACTTAGTAGGATGAGAATCCTATGTATAGTCTTTGGTTTAGTCAACGTTGAAGGATACAGTGTTCCAAAATATTGTGTACCTAATCTTTGTTTCCCTTGAAACTTGATCTGCAACAAAAAAACTTTCTGTTAGTAAAAATGACGGAAAGTGACGATGAAAGGGAGGCAGCTAGAATAGCAGCTCGACGCCTAACGGATGACACAAGTCTCCAAGAAAATGACCCGAATGCTATAATCATTCCGTTAAATGTAAGGAAAACTATAACTATCAAACTTATAGAAAACGGACTGACATCACGAGGTGGTACAGTCATATTCGTGGTAGAGGCCCATGAATATCAGCAGACAGAGGTATTCTATTCATGGATAAACTTTCCAGCAGCAAACGCTGTAACACACAAATTCCACTATTACAAAATAGAGGAACCTCCAGATGAATACACTCCTTTCGAGGGTGTTCAAATCCCACTAAATTACCAAGAGCACCTGCTTTGGTTTAATGGCGCCCTAAAACATAAAAATCACATCACCAGGCTCGGTCCACTAGGTAGACCAGGAGCAACGTGGCCGGTTCTAGCCAGCTACACACCACATCCAGACATTGAAAAAATGTCAAGTGAAGAACTTTTAGTTAAAATAAAAGAATTAACAAAGGCATATAGAGAATTAGTTCATTTGGCAATTGAGGATATAACATACCTCCAGAGATTGAAAGAAACAGATATAGCAGACCAACCATTTGAACTTGCCAGAATCATAGAAAAATCCTATGAAGAACTAGGTTGAGATAGTTTGGGAGGGAAAAAAGGTAAAGCACAATTCAGCTTTAGGCCAAATCACAGTATGGAACAGGACTGATGGTGGCATCAGAAGAGCTGAGAAACGTTTTAGACAGTGGAGGGAAGGCTGCAATATCATGCTGGATCCATCGGCAGCCTTCGATACAGTCAACCACGAGGTTCTGATAGAGCGCCTGATGGAAATAGGTTTTGAAGGATCTGCCTTGGAACTGCTCCAATCATTTCTTACGCACAGAGTGCAATTGGTTGCCTTGGGAGACCTGGTCTCCAAGCCCTTTTATCTTCCCCTTTTATCTGCCTTGTGGGGTTCCTGAGCTGTCTTTTTGAGCACACCACTGTTTAATATATATGTGCCCCCCCCCTTACAAAATGAATCCGGTCCTATGGCTTTGCTCTAGTCGCCAAAGTAGTCAACACACAAATTGTGGTGGATATCACGAATAATATCGATGAAACGGCACACCATTTTAAGGACTGTATGTCAGCCACAGAGTTATGGATGGGTGCGAACAGCTTCATGCTCAATTGAGCTAAAACCGAGGTCCTTCTTCTTGATAAGAATCCGGTCTTTTGGGACCAATCCTGGTGGCTCAGACGCTTGGTCTCTCCCCTACCCTGGTTTCCACTGTCAAAAATCTTGGCATAATGTTTTACTCAGATCTGTCCTTTAAGGCTCAGGCCAACAAGCTTACTTCTTCTTGTTTCTTTCTTCTGTGTAAGATCAAGTTTCTTCCTTGGATTCCCTTAGAATTTCAGAAATTAGTGGTCACAGCCTTTGTACTATCGAGCCTGGATTACTGTACCTTGGCAGAGACCCTTCGAGATCTCTACTGGCTTTAAGCGAGGAAAAGAGTAAAGTTCAAGGCATTATGCTTATTTTATAAAACCCTGTATGGAAATGCCTCAGCATACCTGAAAAATGATCTTTCTTGGTATACACCTAACAGGATACTACCAGCACCCAACTCCAGGACAGTAATTGTCCCCAAAAATCAAGAGAGAAGTGGGGCGGCAGGCGTTTCATCCATACTACAGCACAACTGCCTGAACGTCTGAGAAGACAGCCAAACCTGCTTAGATTTAGAAAGGAGCTGAAAACATGCCTATTTTCTGGCCCAATATAACCAGTTTTATTCTGTAGGCCTTAGTTCTTGAAGTTACTCATTAGACCAGGGGTCTCCAAACCGGTCCTGGAAGGCCGGATCCATGCCAGATTTTGTGCATATCTCCATTGGGATACATGTAATTATTTTAAAAATCTGGCATGGATCCGGCCCTCCAGGACCGGTTTGGAGACCCCTGCATTAGACAGTGCTTTGACACTAGCGCCAAGATGCCATTGGCATTCGAGTGCTTTAGAAACTAATCAATATCACCAAATACGCTGCAAAACTGGTGCCTGGTCAAACGTTCAGGATCACAGCTTTCAACAGCTGAAAGATGTTTTATGTAACGCTCCCATTCTTATTTGCTCCAACTTCCAAAGAACCTTGGTAATGCAAACCAACGCCTCAAGTCCGGGATTGGGGGCTGTACTGTCCCAACCCAAAGACAAAGACTTGCGTCCTGTATTATCCTGAACTGCAAGCTGTTCCAAAGAGAGCAGAATTATTCCACATTAGGCAAGGAGTGCCTTTCCATCCAGTGGGCTTTGGAAGCCCTGCAATACTACCTCCTGGGTTGCTCTTTCATGCATCTGATGTATCACACGCCCCTCTCACCTGGTTGGTTCAACAGAAAGACATCAATCCTATGATCTTGAGGTGGTTCCTTGCTCTGCAACCTTTCTCATTTCAGGCTTTGCATGTGCCCAGAAAGCTGCACTGGAACGTGGATTTCCAGTCCCGCTGCCTGGTTTCTGAATGGCCCCTACGTCCTTTCCTAGGAGGGAGGCTGTGTAGTCCAGAGACTACCCCAGCCAGGAAATCCATCATGGCTGACACCGCTGATCCAGCAGTGTGGAGCAACAACAATCTAGATGCTGCAAGCAGCGCCAGAAGGTGACCCGGGAACTTCACAGTGAAAAATCCGGAAGAGCTGGGAAAGGCGTGCGTGGAAGGAGGAGACAGAATGGACATCAGAGGACCTCCGTGGACCTACAGATGCCAAGTAGCAGGAGGAAGCAGCTGAGGACGAGAGATAGCAGACCCCACCCACTGGGATATGAGGAGAGGATGCCAGTGGGGAGGACTCTTGCAATAAATGCCAAACTACACCGAATCCGTTTGAACCCAGTGGCCAAGGACAACGCTGTGGTTCCTGAAGCCACGACCCCAGAGGAGGGCTCTTGGTCTCAGGCAAGTGCCTTTTTTACATTACTGGTCTGTACGGAGATGGTGGTCGGGGGTGCGGCTGTCGGTTCGTAGGGGCAAAGTCTAGGTGGAAAGGGGCACACTTTGGGGGAGAGAGCACTACACTCTGCACGAACAGGGTGGCAGCTTTACTAGAGGGGGAAAAAAGAGAACCAAAAAGCCAATACTGTTGTATGGTTTCTTAAGGGCCGTCAACCCCCACAACTGTCCTTGGAGAATGGTGGAAGAGGAGTCTGTGAATTCTGGGCGGAAGAAGGAAAGAACAGCAGGGGTTTAGAGCACCACAACACTCTTAAGGAAAACCCTGGGGAGGAAAAGACCCTACTGGAAGACAGAAAGGAAACCCAAGCAAGATTATAAGTTACAAATAAAAGGTTCAAATCTATGCCTCCGTTTGAGTAGAAGTCCAGAGGAGACCACATTGTCCACCTGGTGGGAGGTGGAATAGGCCAATTACTGAGGCGGATGGCAAGCTCACATAATTCGGAAAAGAGTGGCTTGGTAAGTCACTGAGGAAAGGGTTATTCTCAAAGAGGTTGCACAGTCAGTCAAACAAGATAAAATAGGAATGAGGTGCAAAGTTACCAGTGTTTAGATGTTGAAAGTATTGCAATATGGCAGATGATTGGTCTGCTGTGTAAATATGTAGCTATGGAATAATTGTTCTACAATTATATTACAAACGTTAAATCACTGTGTTTCAAAGAGACTACACAAGAAGAGCACTACTATCACAAAATGCAAGCGCCTATCAGTATGTTAAAACCATGTTACCTGGGGAATAGCTCTCGAACAGCTTCTCCATGTGTACAGCATTATAGCATATTCTTGCCCCTCTTCAAGCATCCCATTCTAAACGAAAATACAAAGAAATGGTTATTCAAAGACAGCAATTATATGAATAAAATAAATTGTGAACAAAAACTTGCTATCTTTCAAGACGCTTAGATGGGAGGTTTGGCAGTGCAGAACAAGACTGAAGTAATGGCACTCCTCTCAAAACAAAAAGTTTAAGAACTAGCTATTGGCATCAAACAATAATTTTACCTGATATATACTAGCATAATTTGCTGAGATATCCAGAAAAGTATGCAGCAATTATGATTATTTGAGACTTTAAGTGATACATTAGAGCACATCGCATCACAAACAGGTGGTAGGTATCTCATCCAAAGTTTAGTTCTTCACTGCTGGTTACTGGGACTTGAACAAAAATATTGTCAGTGTCTTGATGTTTTCTCACTTGAGGCCCAGTGCTTAGAATTGCATGTATAGTTTGATAGTCGCAACGTACATCCTATAAATCTAACCAAACTCAATTTTCCAATTGGTATTTTAATGGCTGGGCATTCAGTGCACTATGCAAATGACAATACATTCCCTCATCTTTGCCTACTCTTGTTTTAGATCTATGGATTGGGCATTCATCCTTTGTTTCACCATTTACACTTTTTCTGCTATTATGTGTTATATATAAATAAACATTTGGCAATAACTTGGTAAAGCGAATAGACAAAATAACATCAATTAATTTAAATGTAATTACCATTCCGGAATGAACAGTAGCTTGCTCAATATATCGTGCAATGCCGGTGACAAAGGCATTTCGGTCTTCAAAATTAGTGTTGAAGTTAGGCTGTGGAAAGAGGCATTTTACACCAAAGTTAAAAATTCTCCCCAAAAAATGTACATCTGCATTGAATTGCATTGCTTAATGCAATGTACAAGTTAGTATAAACCAGTGCTTCAAAATGATCTACTTTTAAGTAACTGACCTCTGGGAGTAGATTACAGTAACTCACAGCAAAAATGCAATATGCACAGCGACAAAGGACACAACAAACCTTTCCCCACTGAAGAAACAAGAAGTAGCCAAGCAAATGGGCCTAGTCTCTGAAAGACTACTGTCTTTGCCAATGCTCCCCCCCCCCCCCCGAAGACAGGCGCAAAGGAGCAGAAACCATCTTGGAATGCTTTTTCTTCACGTTAAAAAATAATCATTCCTAGATTTCGCCGTGTGAACATCAGTGCACGGCAGCCATTATGTGAATACTAGTACAATGAAATGTCTTACAAACCTTCGAAGGTTCCTCCCCTCCACCCTCTACAAGCATGACTCTCACACACTCCCCTTACCTGAAAGACATTCCTGAAACTACACTCTGAAAAGACAGACTGAAAGTTCTGGAAAACAGCACATATAGTGCTTCTATTACCAGAGCATCTGTCATGTGGACCAAAACTCCAAACATTAGCTGGTAGACACAAACTGATGGGTGAAACACACCTGGTAAAGGAGGGATGATGGTGGTGGTTCAATGCATGGTTGCTGATCAGGTAACGGTAATTCCTCCAAAAGGTCCACGTTGGACAATGCGTCCTCGAGAGTCACTTGGGCAGCCATGGTGGCACTGGAAAAGAGCACATAACAATTCAGTAAGATCTATCAATTCTATTTCATTTATTACGTTAGTAAAAAAAACATAACACTGTTTAATTCTCAAAACAGCATGGAAAATGGTCTGCACCGACAAAATATTAGGAAATGGGAGTAGTTAGGTAATGAGTAGGGAGAAATTTTAGTTGGTAATAAGCCATATTTATTTCACCGACCAATTCATCAACGACATTTTAGAGCCACCAATGTGCAGAATCATTATCACTTCGTATTGGCATTCAACAGGGGATGCCACTTTTTCCTATTAAAACCTTCCAACAGCAGATCAGAGCTCTAGTCAGCGGTGCAGTTATGCAATGAACAGGAGCACAAGTCATTGGGAAACAACAGTCAATCCTTAACAAACATGAGTAAAATCAACAGTTTTTTCCTAGTACAGCAACAAGGCTTTCTCTCCCCAAACTCACAGTTACACAGGTAGACTGAAAGACAACAAGAGGAAATCAAAAGCACAGAAAGGAGGTAAAGTGCATTTGAGAAAGGTTGCTCAAACTTTTTCGAAGGATGAGGGTGACAAGACTTTCAATATCAATTACCATACAACATAAAGCACATTTGGCATCTCTAAAATTAGCACAGAACTGTGCATAGGAAAAATGCACAGTTCCAAGACATTTATCCAAGACATAAATGTAAATGACTTGGTGAAGGGCATCCATAGTATGCATAAGTCCCAAATGAAATTGCTTGTCAATCAGTTGTTGTCCAAAGCCTGCCTCTTCAGGAGTTACCGCCCACAGACTTCCTGCCAATCATTTACTGTCCACACAGAATATGCACACTTACAGCTTAGAGCATACAATGTCGGTGACCTTCAGTGCACGCAGTGACAGCCATAATACACTCAGGAGCATAATGAGAATGGGAAACAGCCCCATTAAATATATTAAATATTAAATATTTTACTGTGTAACTATATTTTTTGTTAATTTAGTTGAGCTAAAGAGAGGGATTTTTCATAACCTTCCCACCCCAGCCCAAAACTGGTTACGTTAGATTAGAATTCGTGGAGAATAAGGTTTTGGCATCCTCTCTAAGGCAAGTGCATAGTTCTACTGGTTCTAGTGATAAGATACTGCAGCTCAACAAAAAAAAAATGACAAAAAATCCAAAGTTGATAAGAGTCTATCCACAGTTCCACCACTGAAATTTGGTCCAGTGATCTGAGTTAAAGCTCCACAAACCAGATATTGAAAACAAAACATTTACAATATTAGATGTTGGTCTAGAATAAATGTGTTTGTGTTTTAATGGTATTCAATGAACCCTCCTAAACTGTTTAAATATGTTGTCCTGAAGCCCTCAAATATAGAAGATTTTTAACTGCAGGTATTCATTTTTCCATGTACTTCCGGACAAACCCACTCTCCTTTGCCCAAAATACAGGTTTCGCTTTCCATCTCCTACTATCCAGGGCTCCAATTATTCCCGGTTGCTTGTTTTCAACTACCAGCAAGAAGCAACCATTAATTTGCTGTTCGGTCACCAAAGGACTATTCAGAAAAAGAATACAAAGTACCTATTTAGAAACGGTAAATAATGCATGGCAAATATTGCCTTTCCATCTACTATCGCTCCTAAGAGAATGGTTTCTTTAAATTGTTATATATTCTTACACGATGAATCAGCAAGAGCAGCAAAGGAGTGCTTCCACTGCTGTGCATGAGACGAAGTCTCCATATAGTGTAATGTTGCCATATAACAAACAGTTGCTTTGCAATCAAGCAATTGCTGGACCATCACCTCGCACAGGTAAGGGGAGTTGTTCCCACTCTGGTCCTCTTAAAAGGAATTTTCTTTGGTGTGTAACAATAGGTTAGCAGAGGAGATGGTTGACACATGTAAAGTGTTAGTTCAGGTAAGAAGACTCATCACCATGGAAAACAGAATGACTCAACTCAGACTTGGCTAAACATATCATTTTTGGTGCTGTCCACTGCTCATCAGCAACAGCAATGCACCTTTGTTACTAATGTGCCATCTACTACACCATCCTTGCTGCTTCTCCTCATCACCTCACCTCTCCTCCCAATTTTCCAACGACCACATGGTAAAGGCGTGCCTGGAGGTATGCACGTTTGGGATCCCCGTTACAGGTGGGGTCCCCATTGGTCATATCCTATTTCAACACCACAGAGTAGTGCCAGGCACAGACCGAAAGGATTGAGGCTTATCCACATCACTTTTGCCTGCGCCTCTTGTACCAACATAGTGCCATGGTTCGGGAATGGCACTGAAGTATTCACAAAGGTGAAGGTGGAATGGTTGAATAAATCACAACCACTGATAATTAAGCGTGCCGCATCCCAGTCCATCGTCATTTTGCACACCATGCCAACTCAGTTTGGATCCAGCTATATACAATTCAGTCTTGCCCCTGCTCATTGAGGGAACAGTCCGGCCCGAACTGCCAGGCCAGGTCCTCCCTGATCCAGAACAGAAGCAAACTAAGACCTGTTTCGCCAAGTCATTTGTAGATTGGTTCCAGAGACACAGTGAGCATGGGACCTACATCAGATCATACCCGTTATACTTAGGTCATTGCACTTAAGTATAAGGTGATGAGTGAAATGCTTGAATTAATCTCATCCACTGGCAATTATTTAGTCCGCATCCGAGTCCTTCGTTATTTTGCACATCGTGCCATCTCAGTAAGGACCCAGCCTTATGCAAATTAGTCCTGACCCTGCTCGTCTAGGAGCGGTCTAGTTCAGGAGACATGCAGATACTGTGTACTTTTTTTACTAAACCAGTGTACTATTAAATCAGTTCAGGCGACTCCACTAGGGGATCACAGACACCTAGCTCACTGCCGATAGTGCTTTTAGGATGGGGGCGCGACGGAAAGAACATGTGCATAGAAAGAAAAGGCAATAACTGCTTATCTGTTATCGGTGACTGAAGAACTTCGGTTCAACAATTCAATCCGCATAAATAATCTACAACTTATATACCAGTAGGCACCATAGTCGACATTATATAACACCAGATTATACCATCTAGGTACAAACTAGTTCTTTGAGATGTGTCAGTTGAGAGGCTTGCGTCAGTATGGGAAGGTTTAGCCCAAACCCTTTTGCCCCTTCGCCCTTTGCATCAGCATTGAACTCAAATCAACACTTGAAAGGCCATCCTTGACATCAGACACTCTGTTTTTTTAAGTAAAACCTGAGCAGTCCCTGACCATGTGCGTATATATGTTTAAGAAGCTGTCTGCTTTGTTCACAGGGACAGAACTGCTAGGCTACTTCACTTGCATCCGCTTACTCCTAGGCAAATATCTTAGGTACTTCCTTGTCGCCCTACACAAGCTAGCGGCAAAACTTTTCTCATGTGTAGTCATTACCCATCAGTAACCATAGTTTGAGAGAGTAATACTATTTTTGGTTTATGTACCACTAGGAAACTGACCATTTGAGACTGAGGAATTATAGGGACTGATCAGTATAAGTAACCGAATTTGATCACTTTTACATATTCTATGTAGGCAGAGGGAGTGTAAAATGAGGCCTGGGGCTCTCGATTTCTGAGGTCTGATGTTTCTCAAAAGCACTATCGAGTATGAACAAATAAAATGTGGTCTAAGTTAGAATAGAGAATTCTTCCTCACACGCCTTACATATACTATATTTAAATTGCTGTGTCTTTTTTGCGATGTCGCATGCCAAACTTGGGGCACTCAACACACCAACACGTGATCAGTCACATCAATGTAAAGCAGCATACATGTTCACAAAAACACACCAACATATACAGACACACATACATATGCAAAACCAGTGCTGGAATCTGGCACTACTACTACTACTACTACATATACTGGAAATACTCTGTGTGTGACCAATCATGAACTGTTGCTGGCTAGGCTACTTGGGTTCGGTGTATTTGAAACAAATGTGGAGTGCTGCTAAACATGCAGTACTCGTTGAGACTGCATTAGTGAGTCTGATCAAGAGGAAACAGACATAAAGAGAGCGATAAACCTGGACTATTGCCTCCATGTCTTTTTACTAGCCAAAATGATTTGTAGGGTCAACAATAGTGGGTTTTTATAATTAGAGGGTGCGTTGGCAAGATGGGTTGAAAGGATTTTGTGGTTTTTAAATAAATGACGCTGGGTGACAAATCATCAAATGATCCTTAATGTGCTTTGTTCTGTAGATCTGCATATTGCTTTCTGGAATAGTCAGGCGCCAATGGAGGAAGCACAATTACACCTTTCTGTATCCTTCTGAGTAGTATACAGGTTTGACGGTCATGTTTTGTTGCTACTGATAGAACCCACACTTTAAATTTATTAGAAATGTATCTTTGAATGCACGCTTTCTTTCCTCAGCACCAAAATCTTCTGCCCTTTTCCAACATCACTGTCTGACAATAACTGATGCGCATAAACAGAATGACAAAACGTTCTGAGGCAGGTTGTAAGGAAGGAGTAGGAAAGCACACTTTCACTTATTTGATTGAAACCTTTTCAGTACGAAATGTTTTGCCAGTGAACATGGCACCATGGAGTACGTCTAATAGAAATAAACAGACTGCCCTGAGCCAATGACTGACCGAAAAGATTGGCCTATGACTATCACATAGTCATCAAAAGTGGTGCAGCAATGCAAGTTGACGAACACTGTTAATGATACTGACAAGCAGTTGTAGGTAATCTGTTTCCGATGAGCCTCTTAGCATTTTGTCACTAAAACAAAAGGATAGAAAAACAAATCGCCTGACTCTAGACCATGTGGATCTACACTGGCTGTCTCTCCAAGCACAAATAATCTTCAAAACCGTTAGATCGTGAAAGAAAAAGCAGTGTTAAAGTGTACCCTGTTGCACATTATAGAAAAACTGAACATTGATGCAAATACAATGCAACAAGCCAGAACACTGCGAGATTAAATATAAAAAATGCATTAAAATAAACGGAAATAGTAAAGAGCCTGGATTTAATCTAATGCTGGTGGACCCAGGTGGTAAAACCAAACAAAGCAATAGTTGATATCCTAATTGGTGGTACACCTAGTCTCCTCTTAATATATTCACAATTTTAGACAAAAATTATTTACAAGTGCACAACACGACCATCCTAATTTTAAACAAACAATTGTTTGGTGAAATGCGCTCCAGCTTGCGCACCATTGACTCAAAACTGGACACTGTGACAACTCAGATGGAATCCATGAAGACCCAGGTTGGGGTACACGAAAACAGATTGGATGTTCTCGAAAATAAACAATCCGACTTCCATGATTTCCAAGTCGAGACCAAGGACCAGCTATCGCAAATGGATAGACTCTTGGGTGTGATCCGAGCGAAGAACAAGGATTTGGAGGCAAGAACGTGCAGCAACAACCTACGCATTAAGGGGATCCCGAAGACTACGACGATCACTAAGATGGAGGTTATGTTGCTGACCTTCTGAGAGGCCTGTTCACTGAGAACTTATCACCTATGTTTGCTGTAGAAAGAGCACATCGTACCTTGGGAGCTCGGCCACCGGTAGGGGCTCCACCACGTCCTATTCTGGCAAGAATTTTAAACTATCAGTACCGTGATGTGGTGCTACGTCAAGCTCGCATTAAGGGGACCACGACACACCAAGGAAATCAAATTGCTTTCTATCCGGACTTCACTCCGGCGGTTCAGGCGGCCAGGAGCGAATTTTTGGCAGCGAAACGGATCCTATTGCAAGCTCAAATTCCCTATTCCTTGCTCTACCCAGCCAAACATAAAGTGTCCAATGATGGATCCGCTCATTTCTTCACGGAGGCCAAGTCCGCTCTGAAATTTGCTAAACATGTAGGAGGCAAGCAGAAGAAATCTGGTCCTCGCTCTTAAGATGCTACTGAAAACCAGCTAAGTGATAATGACTGATGTATATGCTATGCCACTCCACTTACTATGCTCTACCTGCCTCTGTATGTTATCAGGAATTTTATTGTAGTTTGGTTTCGATGGTGGGTAAAAGACTCTGGACTGATATAAACTCTGATAAACATATAGCATTGTATTGCCTTCGTCGGCTGTGGTTAGCCAAATGCGTTTATTTGAAGTACTCTGTTGCTATGTTATTGAAAATGTAAGTTGTGTTTTGCCATTCCGACAAACGATGAGAGGTACATGATCGTAACAGCAAGGGAAGGTGGGAGGAATTAATGCTGCTTGAGCCACGGATTTGTTCTATTTATGACAAAATGCAAATTCTTCTCCCTGTAGTTTCTTGGCCACCCCACTTCGGTAAGGGGTGTCGTTCGGTACTCACACGTCCCCATGGGAAGTTTCCCAGATGTATCTTTTTTGTTGTTTTGTACGGGTGGGGGTATACTACAACCTAATTGGGGGGGTTGATGTGGGTGGGAGGATGGGATAGGGGAACGTTTCGTACTGGGTTGATAATGTGTGGCCATGCTATGGTTGGTATGATGCGCGGGAAAAGGAGGCCTTTTTGGTTGTGGTGGGGATGCATGCTGAGACTTGTGGTGATGCCCTGACACGCACAAGACTAAAATAAATTGTTTGACCTGGAACATACGCGGACTCACGATAGCAGAAAACCCCGTATGGTACATACATATCTTGCACGACACATATTGATATATGCATGCTGCAGGAGACCCATCTCCGCTCCCCGACATCTGTTAAACGTAGTCATAATAGATGGGGATCATCCTACATCTCAGTATACGCCAACTATTCCAGGGGGGTGGCTGTGCTGGTGCGACGGGGACTTGACTGGAGAGAGCAAGAGGTTTATACAGACCCATAGATGGTACATTGTTCTAGTTGGATATCTGGGTGGCACTTTGTTGACACTAGTGGCGTTATACGGCCCCAATGTGGATGCACCTGAATTCTTTCAGGAAGTGTGAGCCAAGGTGAAAGCTACTGGATGTACCAGTACCCTTTGGGGGTGGGTGGGGACTTCAACACTATTCTCCATGATGACCTAGATAGACAGGTACAGTGTGAACACACCACCCAGCGGCAAGTAAAACGTTCTCAATGCACTACTGGACGATGGTGATATGGTGGACATCTGGCGACTGCGAAATCCATTGACTAAGGAGGGTGCAGGTTTCTCGGAACATCGCCATGCCTGGTCTCGTCTAGAATACTGGCTGATGTCCAGAGATATGGCCAGTTGGGTGTTCGAGGTGCAACATTTGGCTAGAACCATGTCTGACCACTCTTCGTGTCTACTGTCTCTCTACCAAACACTACACGTTGTGCGTTCACCTGGAGACTCTCCCCGCATGCGCTTCTGGATGAGGCATTCAAGGAGGAAATCATTAATGATATAACGGGGTACTTTATATTGAACACAGGGTCTGTAGACACAGTCTCAAATAAAAGATCTAGAGACGCGCATACACAGTGGGGGTGAATCGGCCCTAATTACGGATTTGAAGATCAAACTGTTGGATTATGAGGAGGAAGCACAAAGGGAAGTCAAATTCTTAGGGAAATATGCAGAGGCTCGTAGATATGGAGAGGGGGCTAGACCAGGGCGTACGCTTGCCGGTATGCTTTTAGCTCTGCGCTCCACGGCCTTTGTTCCCGAAATTGACGAATGGGGTACCCAAATTAGAGGATCACCAGCTATTTTAGATATATTCTCATCGTTCTATGCAAACTTATATACTGCAACTCAAACAGACTGCCCAGAAGATATGCAGGTATTTTTAGACTCCGTAGAATTGGCATGGTTCAACAATCAGCACAGAGAATATATGCATCTTCCCGTTACTGTTGAAGACGTCACTGATGTAATCAGGAGTATGCCACTAGATAAAGCCCCTGGGACGGACGGGCTGATGACTGCATTTTATAAGGTATACGCTGAGGAGCTTGCACCTAGACTATTAGCAGTGTTTGGGGAGGCACACAAAATGGGAATATTGCCTCCATCTATGCGCGAAGCTATTGTTATTAAACTATTAAAGCCCGCGAAACCTGAAAATGAG
This sequence comes from Lissotriton helveticus, assembly GCF_964261635.1. NCBI lineage: Eukaryota > Metazoa > Chordata > Amphibia > Caudata > Salamandridae > Lissotriton > Lissotriton helveticus. Next base: position 1,244,460,763 of record NC_136069.1, on the reverse strand, counting down.
CTAGACTCCTATAGGCCATTATCACTTATAAATGTAGATGTCAAGATATTGGCAAAGCTGATAGCTAACAGACTGCAGCCTATGCTTCCCATGATTGCTCTACTGGACCAATCGGGCTTTATCCCCAGTAGATCCACCTCCTACAACCTTCGTAAGGTTTTTTCAGTACTACACTTCTTCCACCCTGACGTGCAGGCTGCGGTGGTGTTCCTGGATGCCACAAAGGCCTTCGACTCGCTCAAATGGCCCTACCTTTTTAGAATTCTGGAGAGGATGGGATTTGGACCACTGTTTCTCAGGTGGATAAAACTGTTGTATACCAAACCAACTGCCAGGGTGCAAGTAAATAATCTTATCTCAGACCCTTTTCCGATCACGCGAGGCATGCAGCAGGGATGGCCGCTGTCTCCATTACTATTTGCCATAGCGATGGAACCCCTGGCCGCGTGCATTTGACAGCACTACACTGACAAAGGTATTGGGTTTAGTGCTCTGAGTCTTTTGATATCACTATAAGCTGATGACGTTACACTGTACATATTGAACCCTAAACGCAACTTAGATGTATCGCTGAGGGAATTTATTACATTTGGCGGCCTGTCGAGAATATCCATACATTGGAACAAATCGGTGATATTTCCATTAACAGACAACACTAAGGCAGTAACCTCGGAATTCCCGCTAAAGTGGGAAAATGACACCGTGAAATATCTAGGTATATGGATTAGCCGAGATGTACAGGAACTCTGGAACCTCAATTATGGCAGGATGATCAACTGGTTGGAGGACAAGGTGGCTTTGTGGAGCAGACTCCCATTGTCCCTGGCCGGGAAAATTGCGTTAGCCAAAATGATAATTTTACCTACGTTTTTGTACTGGTTCGTAAACTTGCCACTCATACTCACTCAGTTCTTTTTTAAGACTTTGAGATTGTTGCTGATTTCGTTGGTGTGGTCGGGCAGCCAAGCTAGGATTTCATGGGAACTGTGTGCCCCGGACATGAAACTATATGCACTCTGCGCACAAGCACAATTTCTACCATATTGGGTGCATCCGACGCCGTTTCAACCAAATGTAGCTGTAGAACAGGATGCGGTGACACCTGTTCCGCTGCGAGTGGTAGTCTATCAGAAACATAAACGGCCCACTGATGGGATCAAAATGGCCGAAACACTCAGATGGGCGTGGGAGGGTTTGTGAAGACTCGCAGGGATACCTATATTGTATGCTCCCTCGATCCCCCTTGCACAAAATCCTATGTTACCTAACGTTAGGGGTGAGATAAGTAGCAAGATTGCACAGGCGATGACACTCAATATTTTTGCAGACTTATACCCAAGAGGGAACTTCAGGGACTATCCGACTGCAGATGAGGGAGAGAGGGTTCAATTTGGGGAATTATTTCTATATCATAAACTCCGTGCGGCCTGGCGACGTCCGCAAACAGATTTCCCATCTCAATCGCCTACCCTAAATGCCCTGGAAAACATATTGACAAATCCGTCCCCAAGTAAATTGATCACCAGACTGTACACACATATGCAGACAGATGCACCTGGGGTGACTTTGAATGCTCGTCTTAAATGGGACACGGAGTTGCCTGTCCCCTTGACAGACGATGAATGGACATACTGTTGTGATCAAATGACTGATCTCTCACCTAACTATAAACTCAGATGAATCCATTTAAAATGTTTACACCGCTATTACAGAACGCCTATTAGCCTACACAGGATGGGATTAAGAGACAACGACTGTTGTTGGCGGTGCGGTACGGATGCGGCATCGTTCCTCCATATGGCTTGGGAATGTCCTGCCATTAGTGGATATTGGTCTCGCATTTTTTAATCTATCAATCAAATCCTGGACCGCAGGGTACCCCTTTCCCCTCTGGTGGGCATATTAGGATACGTCAAAAACACGCACATTAAAAAACGCAAATTGCACGCGCTGCTTTTGTTATTTGCCAGGCGACAGATAGCAAGTGTCTGGGGGAAAAGAAGGGCGCCCACAATTAAAGAATAGCTGAGGGAAGCAACATATGGTCAAACACAACTAGCGACGTACTGGGAACTCATGCCACCAACCTCCCGGCCTAGGGAGATATGGGAGCCATTTATTGAAAGGGCTCGGACACATGTTGACTGTTAATATTGGGAGGCTGGGGATTTAGAAATGCCTGTTTGATCTTCAGAATGCAAAATGTAAAACAAGGTCGCATGGAGGTTACAAGAAAATAATAAGTGTATGTAATAATATATTCCCAGTGGATTTTACATAATATCTGTTAAGTTCAGTCATGCTGCATGGTGTATATCTACAAAGTTGATCGATATCTCCGCAGGTCTATAATGTCGTCGCTATCTTCACGGTGTGCATCGCTTGGACAATTGTGTATGTCAGATGTTCCCGCTCTGTATTTGATTGATTACACACCACCGAACTGTTATGTCCTTTGTATTGTACTGTACCACTCTTTTGAAAAGCAATAAAATAAATAAATAAATAAATGAGGCAAGTAATGAGATCCCACCTGGAGATTATGCAACAAAGACACTATCAACTTAAATACAAACATTTAATATAGATGTTGACGTAAACAATATGAACCACCTTCCATAGAAAGACATTGTGTTTTCAGAGTGTGATGAATAGTCATCATATATAACAGTGCTAGACAATAGAAAACATGCTTTCAAGTGGTTTTCTTGAACATCTTTGAGAGTAACCAGCTGTTATGAAAAGAAAGTTCTGACAAATCCAGTATGCACATGCAATACATACATAGCCGGGTCTCAACACATACTTTGTTTCTGCCCTCACCTAAAGAAAGCTCTGTTACAGCAGTGAGACCCACTAGATTAAGAAACAAAAGCAATAACAATGGAACTGAAAGTTGAGCAATTGCCGGAATTCACAAAGTAAACGGAAATCTGCCTGAAGAAACAAAAGAAAGAAACTAATACACTGTGGCAGGAAGACAAAAGGACAGCAAATACAAGACAATATTGTTCGTCATATGATCTCTAGCAGCAAGTTACAGAGGTCTTAAAACGGACTGTAGAATATCAGGACTCTTCCATTCCCTTACAATCCAGCTGTACTCCACAGCTAGAGAGGGTGTGTTCCTGTCTGCTGGTGTGTCTGTCATGATTATTTTCAGGTCTCGCCTACACAGCACATGTGCAGATGTATTGTTTAAAATACAGTGGGCTTCAACCCCCACCCATAGCATTCCATTAGTTGGTTTTGTTGTCACTCATTTGCAATCTTTTGATCACTTAACTCCTGTAAGCCTCTCTTCCATTAGCTCCTCCTTGGAGCACGAACCAAAGTACGTGCTCTTTTTTCGTATTTTCGTAATCCATAATTTTTATTTTATTTTATAAGCATTTCAGTATTTTTCCAGGACATGCAACGTAATTTTCTATTTTTAACAGTCATACATTATCTTATTTAGGTTGCGTTCACCCGACCTGCTGTCTCTATTGGCTCTTTAGTTACTTACACCCACAACTGTACTACTCTACGCCACTCTTCGCTACTCCACTCTATGCCACTTCACTCTACACTATTGTCACTCCACACAATTCCCTCTACCCACTGCACGCATCTCCATTCCACTTTTTGCCACTCTACTCTATGCCAGACCCATCCACACCTCTCTAACGTACGCCACCCCACTCTATGTCACACTCCTCCACGGCACACCACTACGTTTTTGCTATGCTGAACAGCTGCCATTTAACTGTACAACATGTCTAAAAGACATTGGCAAAACCAATAGCTCTCACGTAGGTGAGACCTATTGGCATTGCCAATGCTTGCTCTACATATGCCTTTGTTGTCTTCATAAATTAAGAGATCGCTATTTAAACATAATAAGGTCGCTGGTTGACCCTTTCATACCTTGCATCTGCTCACAAAAATTAGAGGCTGAAAGGGCTACTTACTGATTTAAGTTTTTTAGCAGTGGAGAAACCCTGACCTCAGTCTGCCTATTTTTAAATAACAAAAACAAAACACCATGTTCCAGTTTTGGGATGGGGCATACACTTCCTGTTGCAAATAGATCTACAGACCACCTTACATCAAACCGTAGCCCTTATGTGCAGTCCCTGAATTCGCCCTCATTCATTATTAGAGGCCGAGTCTCAGATTTACCTGCAATTTAAAACATTGTGGATGTGTAATCAGAACTCTGGAAACCTTATATGAAACCTAGCCCGGCATGCGACATTCTAATCCTCATTTTCTCCAGACAAATAATGTCTCTCACTTTAACGGGTTACTTGACACCAACGATTTACAGGGATATCAGAATTTACAGTTGTGTGCTTTCATTGACAAAAGTGCTTTCTGAGGGTTGTAGTCATGGTTTGGTTCAATGATTTGTAACCAGCATTGGTGTTATAATGCTAAATGTACTTTGTAATGTAAGTAGATCCAATAGTCGTAGATGTTCTTGAATAGATGTTTATTAGTTAAAGTTGGTAAATAGGAAGGCCCCACCGGGAGCAGCACCCAGCTGCTCAGCCCCACTCATTCAAACTGATCGCACATTCAAACCATGCATACACGAACATTCTAATGACATCACACACACACAGGCTGAGCAGCAGGGAAAGATATGATCAGGATATAACACATCTCCCTCTTTTAAAACAATGAACACAAAAGAAAGCAAGAAAAACTAAATACAGTATGCCCTGACGATGACAAGGTCAGGATTTCAAATAAGCAGTCAACACAAGAAAATGAATGACTGTTGATCAGGATATAACAATTGGCAATGCCATTAGGTCTGGCATCACAATAATGTTGTATGGTTATGTGAAATAGATAACATGGAAATTGATATGAATTTGTGTGGAAGCAAGGCACTGTCGAATAAAGCAGTGTACGTTGAAAGGTCAGATGATAGTTGCACTGTCAAGCAAGACCTAAAAATCCACAACACTGGTCCACCATACCTAAACAACATCATTCACTTTCACCAGCCTGACGGACACCTACGCTCAGCCTTACTCTCACATATCCCCCATATTCACAAGAGCCGAACAGGAGGTCGTTAGTTCTCATACATCACACCAAAAACATGGAACGTCCTCACACAACACATTAGAGCCTCCTCCTCACTTTTTGAGTTCCACAAGAAGCTGAAGACCTGGTTCTTCGAAGTACTAGGAGAGGACACTGACCTAAGCACCTGTTCAAGCGCCGGGATACCCGCACGAGTGATTAGAGCACTATACAAAAATACATACCATGTAGGTTAATGACAGACATCCTGCCATTTGTACTGCTGCCAGAGAAAAAAACAATATATTATCTAGGTATGTAAGACACTTTAATAGCATTGCAATGTCATGTGTGTGCCCCGGAAAATTTAACCTCAGGCAGCTGGATAAATAAACAAAATGATCACAACTGTGTAAAGGGCAAGCACTTAATTGTGAAAGCACACAACTGTTGCCTAATCAAAATATGTACACTGGTGTTGAACATGTGGGCAGAGCCAAAGCCCCTACCCTGGTGATTCTCACATAATGGTCTGTTGACAGCTGTATGTCAAATCGGATCATAAAAAGGAAGCCAAGAACAAGAACAAAATAATGCCCCATTGGCAAAATGAGGTCTGGCAAACCTTACACATGACAAAGAGCTAGCCCAACCTTTTGGTTGTTTAGTTCGTTTGCAGGTGTCATCACCACACATCTATTTGGATCTCTTAACCTACCTTAGCTTGGTCGTTTAAAACAATGATTTGGCTCTGGCAGAGCTAATAGGTAAAGATTATAGTTTATTTTAAACAGTATCCGGATAGTAAATATATTTCCCTCTACAAATGCCTCTAACCTGTCTTTACACTCCACTGAACCACCTCTTCCGCAAATCTTTCAAATGTGTTATGGACCACATACCCTTTGCACAACATACCTCTGTCAATTTGTCTGTCAGTCCACACACATTGACCACAAGTATGGTGCACAGAGATTCCCCTGCTGACTAGCTTTAAACAGAATTAGGTCAGATGATTGGAAAAATACATGCTGCAGTGCAATAATGAAAATGTACTTTTGTAATGCGAGCCATTGGCCTATAACCATTCAAACTGGTAATCTGGGCTACATGCAATCTAGTATTACACAGAAGATCTCGCTAAACATCCTACTTGTGTTTGAGCTTGACTTATACAGGAAAATAGATTGATTTCCTAGTGAAAAAACACTTTTCCTAATCATTGTTTTACTGCCAAGGCTTTTGCCCACCACGGTCTCAAAGATTGTTTCAAAATAAATCGTAGTTAAGTTGATGAAACACATGTATCTCTTTGGTTTCTTTGTGAACCCATACAAATTGTGTGGATTTTGGCATATTAGGAGGGTATGTATTGGTGCAAACCTCACATCAATATCACATTGCAGCCTGAGGGGGTATATTTTCATGTTCTTCATAGATTTGCTCGGTATTTCATTGCATTTCTCACATGGACAACCCAAAATCCCGAAACAATAACCAAGCAAATATTGCCATAAAAGTCTGAAGTCCAGCAACACCAAATACTTATATGTTACTAGCACTAAGAAATGTATTATGTACAATCAATTATGTTATATAGATTCATATCATTAAATTGTCATAGACTCACTGTATGTTGCAGTATTATTAATTTTATGACAGATAAAATTCAGGACTATATGGAAAGAGCTATATATAATTCTACACAAACTGAAGAATCGAATAATGCTAAAAAAACTTCCTAGGCCTACCAAGTTTATGAATACACTGAACATGACATCTGTCACACTTTTAGCATTTTCCCCCCCAACACATGGTAGTTTCTCTTCGGGTTTCCTCATACAAGAATACACTTTTGCCAAGGCTAGACCCACATTTAGTGTTCTCATGGATCCTCAGTTGTGTGGGTGTTCAATGGGTTTGAGCAGGGTACCACACACTAATCATCAGGCAATGTTTTGACGGGGGTACACTTCAGTGGGAGGTCTACAGAATTTGGGTACGTGGTTATCCGGTACCCAGGTTAACATACGAAGTTTGGAAAAGCAGAAACCATGGGAAACCCAGTATGTTGCGCCTTGCTTGAATTCCAGCATGCTTTATTACCCAGAATCCCCTGCAATTGTAATATATAGAGAGGTTTGGGGCAATACATACAGCACCTATCTCATGCGTGGATTATTGTATGGAAACAATTTTTCAAAACGCTAGAGTCAAAAAGGACAAACCTCTTTCGTTTTAACATTGGAGAAACTCCTCACAAACTATAACTACACTAGTGACTTAGCGTAACCTCAATCATTTCTCTAAAGTAATTAAGCAATACATTCATTAATGAGCATCAAAAATAATGTATCATGAATGCAAAGACCCATTCTTCTTTAATTTCTTTAAAAAAAATCTCCACAGGTCTGGTTGTAGTCAACGCGTTTCGTCCTTACTGACTACTTCAGGGCTTTGTTTGATTTTTCGATTTCAAGTAACAAAATAATTAATTGCTTTATATGGTTGTATAACTGTCAACATCAGATAATTCAGTTGCAAGGCTTCCCGGTTCCATATTATAATGGATAACACTTCTGTTTCTTTTAATCCTTTACTGAAGACCACAGTCTTCTATGTCTTAAGATTAAAATGGCGAGGTAACCCACAATTCAGATGGTTTACCTAGTGGTGCGATCTGGTATATATAGTTCCTTCAGTTTCACTAATATATCAGAGAGCATCCTGCCGATTTATTGAGCAGTGTACCCCCCGTCGGAGTCAAGTACTGCAAATTCAACCGAGCTATTACAAATGATTGAGGTTATGGTGAGTCAATAGTGTATTTAAAACTGTAAATTATGTTCTAAAATAAAATCACTATTTTCTTTACCTTTCTGTGATAAAACACTCCAGATATTCTGGAAAACAGCAATTGCCTAATAGCCTATTGTCTTGTATAGAAGTAGGCCAAAACGCTGACCATGTGAAGACCATGTTGATTTACTTGGTAATAGTTCTAGCATGCTCCTATTATTACAGTAGGTACACCCACAGGTGAAATACATTGTTAATAAGTAGTAGAAGTGTTGAAAGCTATGCTAGGTGTTGGGACTTTTGCTGTTACTCTCAAATTCCAAAACTTTCTGTAACACTTTTTTCCTCGAAATTCAGTTTTTTAACCAAATCAAACCAAAGTTTAATATTCGGTGTAAGAAAAAATGTGGCATTCATGCAGGTCACACTATTCAAGTTTCCCTTAAGTGTCTACGTTTCAGAACTGTCTGCTGTTGGTACATTCCCCTGGTGATGGCCAACCCGGGCCTAAATACCACAGCCTCCTATTACCAAAGCTTTTTTCCTTGCACGTTCCATGGCTGCATACCTGTGCTTTTTCTATCCATGGCAAAAGGCCTATACAAACATGTGGGATACAGTTTTAAATCGGGAGAAGTGTGGAAATGCAGGACATTTTCTATCACCTATTAAATTAATCTGTATTTTCAGGGTTGATAAAAACACTTTTTGAAAAATCTTCCTCATAATCCTATGGCAATTGGGGTAATACAGGATGCCTACTGGAACTCCCTTATACCTAATCTTAGAATCTTGGATACTTATAAAAAAATACATAATTTTTTTCACCAATCCCTCACCTTAAATTTCTATATATGAGATTTCAATCCAGCAGAAATGGCCAGAGTAAGCAGGGCCATTAGTGTTCTCCCCAATCTGCCTCATCTAAAATGCTCAAGTCTTCCACCCATTTAGTTTTACGGTATCTGAGAAGAATGGGAGTGTTACATAGTAGTGCTTTGTATGTCACAGAGATGGCACCCCTTACTTCGTATCCCATTAACACTCTTGCCTCAAACGGGTTGAACTCTGATAAAGTCTCTGAGCTAATGTAGCTACCTTCAAGTGCATACCTCAGTTGTAGATTTTGTACAATTGTGTTGTGTAGATTATATATTCTTGCTGCTGTGATGAGAAAAGTCCTTCATGCGTCCCTTTCCAAACCATGATAAAGACAGAAAATTCCAACCTGTCCTATTTTTTAAAGCCATATATCTGAGTTGAAAGCCATTACCAGAATCCATACCACAATACTGTTTCTATGTAAGGTTGGTGTGACATTCTGTCCATTTCACAGCTTTCTGCGAACATTGTAAAGCCACCTTGGTCAGAGGTGGGAGTGTTTTAGGGATAGGGTCCCCATACAGGAGGTCTCAAAGCCTTGTGTCTTCCAAGTCTCTGCACTTAAGGTGGAAGGCTTGTTTTTCATTGTCCCCAAACAGCCATTCATGTAGAACAACTAATTGCGACACTCAATACATTAGCTGGATGAAGGTCATGCCCAACCCTCCCTCATACACCAAGTTGGTGCATTTAATCAATGCAATAGGTGATAGTTTACTTCTCCACAGAAACGAATGTGTTTCCCCACAGAAGCAACCAATGAAGTTATGTGATATGGCACAGGGACAATTCTGTATTATAGAGAAGCCTCAGTGGCTCAATCACTTTGTAAGCAGTTCCTCTACCACAACTGTAAGGGAAAACTTGCTCCAAGCGCACAAGTTTCTCTTCAGGGTACCCCGAACGGAATCCAGGTTGAAATGCTTGCTATCCTCTTAACTAAAGGCAATGTGGAGTACAAAGTACCCACCAGTGGAGTGGTGTGGCTCACTGGTTAGAGGCGGCAGACCTGGAAGCAGAAGTCGGCCCGGGACCAGGGTTCGATTCTCGACGCTGCCTCGGTGCCCGCTCTAACCAGGGGTCCTACTCGGCAACTCTGGGCATTAGCTTGCCTAATCTCCACAACGGCCCCCTCAACGCCGGGGATGCCTGGCTCCACCTTGGGGATTCCCAGCAGTGACCATCCCACAGGGAAAGCCAGAACGGGTTCCCCAGTGGTATACAGCGCCAGGACGCCGGCTGGCAACAGTTCGCTTTACAAGTATACACATTACATTACATCACATTACCCTCTTGAATCAAAGTAGTAGTTTGTTCTGCCATTTCACTACCATCTCTCAATCTTATATTACACTTGATTTGTTCCAGTTTACTGTTATTTCGGATGTTTCTCCATAAAAAAACAATGCCTGTATTGTTAGCCTAAAATAAAAATCCAAACAGTGGCCGACTCGATGCTGAGGCACGGACACGCAGCTCCTTTTTTAGGTTTCGCCTAGCAAAGGCTGCGCTTGCGCAGCTCTCGCTGGGAGAAAACTGATGTATCAGAGAGTGGGGCTTGAACCCGCCCCTCTTCTCCATTGGCTGGCTTCCTAAACGGAGGCCAGCCTTCGGAGGAGAGGGGCATCACTCCGTTCAAGCCCCGTCTTTTTGGGATTAAGGGGTGTGTTTTTTACGTTCTCTCTCTTTTCTTTCTCTCCTCTTCCCATTGGCTGGAATTTTACATTCCAGCCAATGGGAAGAGGAGAGCATGAAAAACACGCTCCTCAATCCCAAAAATGACGCTGGTTTCTCCGAGGCATTTCTGCTTCGCCTCGGAGAAACATGGTGGTGCTGCTTGGTTTCCCGCCCGATCTCAGCCACAGGATTAACATCTAGGCGACATAACGGCTCGGAAACGAGACGTCACGACAGCCAGGATACGTAAACTCCTCGCGCACTGACGTAACACAATTTGTCTGACCGTTGTGCTCCAGTCCGGCGCCATAAAGGTGTTCTTGGGTGGTCAAGGGACTTTGCACGCTTCGCTGCCTGTGCGTTCGCGTGACGGCAGAGTCTCGGACCGTTCATTGTGATGTCACGTGCCGTGGCTCGGGTCACAGCGGCGCGGGACAGGAACAGGTTCCTGCCCCATGCATAAAGCTGATGCGCGGTGTGGTGCACCAAGGGCATCGCAAGGGCCAGCGACCGGGCTCCTGCCAGCCGCTCTTCCGGGAAGAATAGAACTGACTGGCATAGCAAATCCTCCTCTTCTGAAAGCCGTGCATACACTGGCAAACGAAGCCGGCATACACACCAGGCTTCTGTGAATGGAGACAGACACTCCCCTATCAGGAGGGATCTACCCCCAAGTCCTCAAAGTGGCTGCGCTACTCGAAATTAAACGGAGCAAAGGGGATACGTTTTTAACAGCAAAAAGAAACAAAATGTGTAAACTACGTGGATTTGCCCCCATTCAGTTCACCGTATTACAATGCGTCCCCGTCTTCGAACAATGACGTACCCATGGCTACCTCCCACATCCGGGTACCGGGGGCGGGGAGCCGGCTGGAGCGTCTCCGGGTCAGGAGAGGCTGCTACAGGCAAGGGGTGCGCCGGGGACGTTGTGTCCGCTTCCACTCGGTCTCGGCGCACGGCTGTTGGGTGCCGTTTGAATTATGCAATCCAGGAACGATGGCTACAGCGCGTGCGGAAAGACACAATTGAAATTTAAAGGGCAGAACTAATATAACTTTCGATATACATTTTTAATAATCGCAGGAAATTGCATAATTTGTTATTCATGAGAAAGCTTGGAACGTTTCCAAAATCATGAGAAACAAATATATTGGATGTGCCGAGAGCTTGTTGTCGTCTTTCCTTCTTTCACTGCATGCGCGCGCACACAACTCCCGATCGGGGCCAATGCTTGTTTTCAACTGATGGCAATTTTGTCTGGTGTCTTTCATTTGTTTCTCCTCTTTCTCTTTCACTCTGCGCTGTAACTTGCATCTAATCCACGAGGCTTGGCATGCACAGTTCTCCAAGCCTGGCTTTCGGAACTGAATTCTGACCCCAGGTTTTGCATGCCACGCCACCGCCCCCAGAGATACGTCCATCATTCTTTTATTTTTTTAGGCTCATTCCCGGTTTCAAGTGAACCAGCACGCTTGTGTTTCCCATCTATGTGAGGTAGTCTGGAAAGTGTTACCCACGCACACAACTCCCGATCGAGGCCAATGCTGGTTTTCAACTGCTGGCAATTCTGTCTGGTGTATATGTTGCCGCTCCCCCGTCCCCCACCACGCTATGCCGAGAGCTTGTTGTCGTCTTTCCTTCTTTCACTGCATGCGCGCGCACATCGGGGCCAATGTTTGTTTCCTACAGTGTAGATATTTTCACTCTGCCCATCTCCTCTTGCTAACCCTGGAGCAGATGCCTGCTGTGCCCGAGTTACCTCGTAAATTAACAATTTTAGCGTGATCGATATATCTGTTTCATCAAGAACATTACACACAAATAATAAATGTGTGCAGCAGCAGGGCCATCAAAGAACACCATCAGAGACTGGTGAACACCACCCAAATGGTGACCTCGTGCAGGCTGGCATAACGGATGGCAGCGTGACAGAGCCTTAAATTGCACACTTCACCAGCTATTTATCAGCACTAATCTCACTGTGTCATTTTATTTAGTTTGCCATCTGGCACTGTGAGATGTGTGAAGAATGATAGCTGTTGCCATGCGAGCTGTGACGTCACGGCGTGACGTTCTGCTGTTCCAGCTGCAGAGAGAAGGGCTTGGGACGGCGTAAAATTTGACCTGGTTTGCATCCAATGAGCGGGCTTCAATCCTGCCTGGCAACACTGCTGCCTTTTATTGAAATACTGGTGTTGTTTTCAAAGCCATGTTTTGTGTTTTTGGATTTTATTGGTGTGTGTGTGTGAGTGAGTGAGTGAGTGAGTGAGTGAGTGAGTGAGTGAGTGAGTGAGTGAGTGAGTGAGTGAGTGAGTGAGTGAGTGAGTGAGTGAGTGAGTGAGTGAGAGAGAGAGAGAGAGAGAGAGAGAGAGAGAGAGAGAGAGAGAGAGAGACTCTGTGTGTGTGGGTCTCTGTGTGTGTGGGTCTCTGTGTGTGTGGGTCTCTGTGTGTGTGGGTCTCTGTGTGTGTGGGTCTCTGTGTGTGTGTGGGGGGGGGCTCTGTGTGTGTGTGGGGGGGCTCTGTGTGTGTGTGGGGGGGCTCTGTGTGTGTGTGAGGGGGCTCTGTGTGTGTGGGGGGGGCTCTGTGTGTGTGGGGGGGCTCTGTGTGTGGGGGGGCTCTGTGTGTGGGGGGGGCTCTGTGTGTGGGGGGGGCTCTGTGTGGGGGGGGGCTCTGCGTGTGTGGGGGGCTCTGTGTGTGTGGGGGGCTCTGTGTGTGTGGGGGGGGTCTGTGTGTGTGGGGGGGTCTGTGTGTGTGGGGGGGTCTGTGTGTGTGGGGGGGTCTGTGTGTGGGGGGGTCTGTGTGTGTGGGGGGGCTCTGTGTGTGTGGGGGGGCTCTGTGTGTGTGTGGGGGGCTCTGTGTGTGTGGGGGGCTCTGTGTGTGTGGGGGGCTCTGTGTGTGTGGGGGGCTCTGTGTGTGTGGGGGGGGCCCTGCGTGTGTGTGTGTGGGCTTGTGTGTGTGTGTGTGTGGGGCTCTGTGTGTGTGCGGCTCTGTGTGGGGGGCTCTGTGTGGGGGGGCTCTGTGTGGGGGGGCTCTGTGTGTGTGTGAGACTGTGTGTGCGAATCTCTGTGTGTGCGAGTCTGTGTGTGTGTGTGTGAGTCTCTGTGTGTGTGTGTGAGTCTCTGTGTGTGTGTGTGAGTCTCTGTGTGTGCGTGTGAGTCTCTGTGTGAGTGTGAGTGTGAGTGTGTGTGTGTGTGTGTGTGTGTGTGTGTGTGTGTGTGTACAAATGCAATAGGTCTCGTATTTGCGAGAGATTAAGCTATTGACATTGTAAATGACAATGCCATTTATTTATCTGTTTTCAAAACCAACACATAAATAAAAATGTTGTCATTTACAATGCCAATAGCTCTAACTTTGGCAAAGGCGAGACCGTTGCATTGTAAATGCTTGTTGCACAATGCTTCTTGTGGACAGAGAAGTTTATTGAGAGAAAGGCGCTATGTGGAATAAATACAGTTTCATTACAATCAGCACCCTCTCTTCCCTGTCCAATGACACAAGTAAGAAAACCTGCTTCACAGCCACTTGGCAGTCACTAGACCACGCTGCTGCAATGCCGCACAGTAAGACAGGGCCTGATAATGTGACAATGTGCTCTGAGACACCACAGAAAGGTGGAAATTTCTTGGAATGTAGTAATCAGAAACGAAAGGTTTCGAAATGAATGCTCACAGAACAGCAATGCAATAAAAAGAAATGCACATTTTAAGTGTGGTCAAATTGCTGATGCACAACACCGTAAAACATATTTTAAGGAAGTTATACTGACAAACCGCAGACGTAGCTGGGTTAATAAAAAAATAAGGATGTTGAAAGATCGATGTCGGCTCCAGCGATCACGAACGTCAAGTGCCTAAAAAAGTGCCAAGATGCCACACTGGGGTTATGACACTTGGAACCCATAAGTTAATTCCAGACTCTGCGCAACAAGGAGCGGAAGCTGCCATTTTTTGATATGGCAGGCGGCCGAATAAGGATAATGGCAATGTTCACAAACCAATGCTAATTTAGATCTCCTCAGAGAACAGAGAAATGGGCAAAAGTTGATATATAGAGAAAAATATTTGTATTTCATACAGCAAATTCAATATGCACCCTGTAAAGTTCAGAGTGCTTTTGGCCAAAACAGAGATGTGTGCCTTACGATCTCACCAGCTACTCTACTTCATATTCTACAGGGCCAAAGACCTCCAAATGTAACACTATACGATTAAACATCACCCATGAGAAAGCTGACATAAACCACATTCCCCCATACATATCAATCCCTAACTGGTCTGAATTTAAAGATAAGTTTACCTCTTTAGCTAACTCCGATGGCAATTAACACTTCTTCCTATGTCAATGACCCTATTCTAGTGGTTTTGTAAGGGACTGCCCTCTATAGCAAGCATATATAAATCAGAAAAATATTAGCACTTCTCTCTAAACTTGACTAAGCACTCATGTGGAGAAAAAAAATAACTAATCAAAAAAATAGACAATTTACACAGGAAGATTTGTAAAATCTAACACTGGTATTCCAAACTCTCATTCATAGGACAAAGCAACTGGCATACCTATGGTGGCCTAAATTCCGGTGCATATAGTCTCACAACTCCTGAATTGTTCACAGGATCCAGGGTCTATGCAGAAAAAGCTAGTCTCCAGGTTCTAAATGAGGTTCTGCATATCTTGGATGAAGGTGAATGAAGCACCCCTACTGGCATTACTGGGCCTCTCAGTTCATCCTGAAACATTGTAGACTACACTGCTAGGACAGTTCTAAGTGGCACTGCAATAAACTGGTTTTACCTGTTCACTTCTGGAAGAACCCAGGTTATGTATATCGGATAATCCAGATCTGTCATTTGCCCCTTTCTCATGAGTTTGTGTTTCAATAATTACCCCGATTAACCAGCATTTGTATCATGTAGAGGAAATCAAAGAGGACGGTATCAGTGGACAACATCCCTGTTCACCAATATATGGATGGCATTTAGATAGACGAGTTCCCAATGAGTTCTTTAGGCTGGAGGCACTTCATGTGACCTTATGAACTGAGTGAACATGAAGGAACCACGTATCCTAGATACCCCTGACGAAGGGAACATCCCGAAATGCATTGGGTGGTTTTAAATAAATCGTGACATGTGGAAACATTTAATTCTCCAGTGTTTTAATGAAAAATCGTGAACAAACATAAGAATGAGTAAAATGAATTGAAGAATATATAGTGAAAAAAGTGAACAGTAATGGAGTAAACCATGGAATAATTGAAGAGTTAAACGCAAATTTGATTTATTGGATTCATTCGGAGTGGTTGTGGCTGTGCAGCTTGAATGGGGCTCAAACGTGGTTCCTTCGTGTTCATTCTACATTGCAGCGCAATTGGGTGGAGCGCGGAGCAAGCAAGCACGCCTACAGAGTGTTGAAGTTATGGAGTACATTAAATACGAGTACAGTAAAATTGGAGTATATCGGTGTTCATCTCACCACCATTAATTTGCTTATGAACTGAGTGCCATCTTTGGTAACATTAATCCATCAAAAACAGAAATCCTTATTCTTAGAAACTCCCATAGAAATGCTTTACATTAATAAATCCCAAGTTAACACTCTAGGGGCCAGATGTAGGTAGCCAAATACCGGTCGGTAACGGCCGAATTCGGCCGTTACCGACCGGTATTTGGCTATTGAGATGTAGGGGCACGGAAACAGGGCAAATCGGTAATTTTACCGAATCGGTAAATATACCGGTCGGTAAATTTACCGACCGGTATATTTACCGACCGGTATATTTACCGATTCGGTAAAATTGATATGTAGGTGGGACTCTTCTGAGTCCCACAAGGCCTACAAAATCGGTATTTTACCATCAAATTCAATTTGATGGTAAAATACCGATTCCGGTGTGCATGCACACCTGTGCCATATGACAGGCAGACCTGCCCTTAGGGCAGGTATGCCTGCCACATGGCCCCCGAACCTTTTTGGGGGGTGCTAGAGGGTGTCAAAGTGACACCCCCTGCACCCTTGTCAAAATCGGTATTTACCGATTCGGTAAATACCGACCGGTAATGCCCCATTCATTCCTATGGGCTTCAAAGCCCATAGGAATGAATGGGGCATTACCGGTCGGTATTTACCGATTCGGTAAATACAGATATTTACCGAATCGGTAAAAAACACATCTGGATGGACCTACATGTCCACCCTTCATATTTACCGATTCTTAATTACCGAATCGGTAAAATTCGGTAATTAAGAATCGGTAAATATTTTTTACCTACATCTGGCAGGTCACATCTTTTAAGGGAACTTAAGCAAATTCTATACAAGAAATTCACTTCCAGTTAATGCCCTTCCTTCCATGATAAGTGTGCCTGTCGGTACTGCACCACAGGCATGCCTGTAATGATATGGGCTGGCAAAAAATTAAGGGGCGGGGAGAAACCAGCAGAGAGAAATAGGCCAAGCTAACCTGCAACAGGTTGAAAAGCCAACACATAAGTGGACCTAGATGCAGGTACGTCAGTAAAAAACACAGCCTAAAAATGTCCCACATAAGACCCCCAACCAGTAGCGACCCATTGTTGAGAGTGCTGCTGGGAGCGGACGTGGGGCGGGGGAGGGGCATGGTGGGGGGTAGTAAACTAAGGATTACGGCCGATTAGAGGTATGTAAACATATAAATAAATAAAACTAATTTCGTTGTGCGTGCTGCATCGCATTTCGCCCAGCAGCATTCCCACCACAAGCCGCTACTGCCCCCTACCCCACATGGATTCAGATGGCAGTAAGTTGTATTTTTGCCCCGTAAGAGACTGAGAACCAAATATGCTCTCTAGTTACAGCATCCTCTGTATATAAGAGACTACTTAAGATCTAGAAACTGGATAGTGCTCCACAGATATCGAAGTCAAGTGTCTTCATGGTAATGACAATAAGAAACAAGAGGTAATCACAAACTGTTAAACAAAGATTGAAAACTGCTACCTTTTCTTTCGTAGACATCTAGAAGCAAGTTTGAAGGGAAGCAAGCGAATTACATAATCACCCAAAACTTACTTAGCGTACAAACATAGATTAGATGTTGAATCTTGTGGTTAATGCTTCAGACAGTCTGTGCATGGTTAACACCACACATCCTATGTGGTTGCTTTTGTGATGCAGAGATGGTTTGCTAATCCTGTTTGCGCAACAAATGAAACAATTGACATAGGCCTAAAATGATGGTGCATGCAATGACCAGACTGAAAAACAGTTAAGTACAGAGACATGCTGATAACAAGGCTCAGGAACACATAGCCAAACCCACTAGTAATGAATGGGGAAGCAGGACATTTGTTAGTAGCACTTGGGTCTCCTCTTAAAGTAAATGCAGCCCGGCACACTGATCGAGTTAGAAGACACAAAGTATGAAGATCAACTATGTATTGGCTTGTCTTCCACCTCTGATGGTGTATTCTACAGATGTCAGGAAAGCTGCATAGTCACAAAAGAATCAGAAGATTAAGTTTGTAAGTGGAGACCTTAAGACATACAAAGCAAAATATTAGTACATACTTTTGCTCAAACTGCCACCCAACACAACCCTATCGGAGATCATGTGTACCAGCAACAAAAGGAATTTTGTACAGTTGATGAAAAAATGTAAAGTGAAATTCTGGAACCCAAACACAGAATGATATAATGTAGTGATTAAATGTTAAGAGAAGGGTGCTGGTGTATACCACTGAGGGTCCCCACTTTTTCTTTGCCTCAGGCCTGAGTTCTAATGAAAGAGTTCGAAATGTCTTTTGTATTTCATGATATTTCAACAAAAAGTGAACTTGCACACAGTGCGGTGTATAAACAGTGAATGGGAATGCTATTGACAGGTAGTAAGTGGGGGAAAGCATATAAAAAAAAAATCTGGCGAAAGCGAGCAGCATAGTGAACTCTAGGTGCAAGGCACCCACCCTTTACGTTGATCTTAGGAAAAGGATGAAAGGAACATTTGTAAGATTTCAGGTTTATCACATATTAATACCCTATGTAAGATTGTGAATCAGATATAGATTAACAGGTGCAGTTATTTTGCAGACATTAACAACAGTGTCACAAGTAGAAACGTAGTACTGGATGCATTGCAAAGAAAACAATTTAAAATATACAAGTGTTGGCAAAGCCAATAGGTCTTTCCTTTTTGCTTTGAACAGCACTTGTGCAACTGCAGTACGGAATCTGCAGAAACGAAAAGAAAATGGATATTGACAATGTGGAACAGCATCAGCAAAAACAAGAAAAGAAAAAGGCGTTTGCAGAACTGGTTCTAAAGATTATGCAATATTTCCCAGTTAATTGTAAATGAAATAACAATTGCCTATTTGTATACCGTTAACCACAGTGGAAGATGTATAACAAGAGGGGAATTTCATCACACTACAGTCCATTATGGATAATCCCCAATGCACTCCGCTAGCACTTTTATGTACTACTGCCTCTGAGCCACATGCAGAGCAATATATAGCAAATTTTCTGTGACCCCAACACCACTGCATGAGCTTGAGGTGCTCCTAGGGTCCTGCAAGATAAAGACCTACATGCGCCTGCGAGATCCCTGCAGCTGTTGAAGGAACAATGGCACTGCTGGTGCGCCCAGATGGGTACATGTTTGCCCAATTATAGACTACACTTAATACACATTAAGTTCCTTTATAGGATGTACTGCACCCCAGTACCACGGAGTAAAAAAACAGTCTATATAGTTAATACACACTGTACAGGTTGCAGGCTCTGGACGCTGACTTCATGCATTTGCAATGGGTTTGCTGAAGTTTGGGCATCAGTGTTTGACACATTTGACCAGATTAAAGACTCTAGAACCCAGAGAACTCTACTGGTTGGACTATTGGGATACGCTAAGAACGCCCCATAAGGGGTTAGATGACTCATAGACATACTGCTCATATTGCCTAAGATTGGGTGGTGATGCATTGAGGTAAATGAATTTCCTCCCTGGTAGGGAGCTGGTTACAGGACAGTCTGCCTGCTAGGAACAGCTTGAGAATTACTGGGAACGTATGCCTACCAAATCCAGTCCTAAGATTATTTGGGGAATGTGCGGTGATGCATGTCTTGAAGCCCACACTACCAGCGGTGGCAGTGTTGCTCAGCGCTTCAAAAGAGTTCGATTCGATCTCCTGGTCCTACATGATCGCAGTCCTTCATCGTATGGGTTTTCCGTTTGTATTCACAAACTGGATAAAACTGCTCTATACTAGACCAGAGGCACGAGTTAGAATTAATGGGCAACTGTCGGAAAAGTTATCCATCCACAGTGGCACGCGGCAGGGCTGCCCTTTATCGCCGTTGCTATTCGTCCTGGTGCTAGAGCCCTTAGCATGTATCCTCCGACAGCACCATGCGGCGTCGGCTTTGCAGTTTCTCCAACGCCCACTTGCAGTCTCAATGTATGCCAATGACATGCTGCTCTATGTCCGGGAGCCAGCGCAATTTCTGGCGCAGCTCATTTGAGAGTACATTCGATTTGAACGATTCTCAGACCTGGGGATCAACTGTTCCAAATCCACCATACTGTCTATTACCGATAGCACCCAACAATTTGACATGGAATACCCCCTAACGTGGTGTACTGACACTGTCAAATACTTGGGAGTGTGGTTGCATAGGGACCAACAGACAGTCATGCAATATAATTTTGGCACCGCCATCACGCGACTGGAAGAGCAGGTCAATCGTTGGATTAAATTGCCCCTATCATTTGCCGACCACATAGCCTTAATGAAAATGGTGGTCCTTCCACGATTTTTATATCTTTTTTTAAATATTCCGGTACGCCTCACGAGACACTTTTTCAACTCTCTTCGGTCACATCTGATCACACTAGCCTGGGGAGGGAAGAAACCTCGGCTCAAGTGGGAGACACTCACCCTTCCATATGACCAGGGCAGGTTTACGGCACCGGATTTCCATCTTTACTATCTCTGTGCGCAGGCGCAATACGCATACTACTGGCAACATGATCCGGCATATATCCCGCATTTGGCGGTAGAGGCGGGTGTAGTCCATTCTATACCGCTTAAGGCCATGATAGTGAACTCGCACACGGTGTATGAGAAAGGGGAATTTGATACAGTACAAATAACTTCCAGAGCCTGGCATGATCTTGGTCAGCAGGCACATAAACTTCCACTATATGCTCCTAACATGCCACTGCTTTATCATTCAAAGATTTCAGTCACCCAGGAGGCTGGTACGCTGAAGAGGCTTGCGGAGATGGGTTTATCCATTATGGTGGATGCTTCCCTGGAGGTCAATTTGTATCCGCAGCCAGCCTGGCCACTCGAGGTGAGGCCTCCGCCATGCAGATATTTGTGCATACTAAGTTCTGCTCTGCCATGCGCGCGCTTCATCCACAGTTCCCTTCTGACCCACCGACCTTTGAGGCACTGCAGCTTCTATATACTGCTAAATCTAGGACCAAACTAATCACAAAACTCTATCGGGCATCGCAGCGTGACACGACGCCTGGGGGAGCGACTGCAAACTGGTGGCCATCTTTAAATGGAGCCCCGTCTACAACTCCACTGGTATTTCACTCCTGTTCTCTCAATTTAACCCCCCCCCTATCTCTTTATCTCCGATCCTTCTCATATATTTTATCTCTTTTTTTTATCTCCCTTATCTTCTTTTTCTTTCACTTTAAACCCTCCCCATCTCCTTACCTCTTATCCTTCTTTTTAATTTTATCTCTCTTATCTTTGTCCACCCCAACTATCCTGCCCACGCTCTCTTCCTGATCTCGCTACCTGTCCTTCAGATGCTCTCTTTTACGCTTAAATGTTGTGTTATATATCATTTTTGTATGTATTCTACTGATTATATGCCTCCTTTTGTGGATTTTCCCTGTAGTACGCCATCTATTTATGCAACCAGCACCTTATTTCGTCTGGTTTTTTTTTACTCTCTTTAATTCCTCTCTCTCACCCCCAACCTTATTCACATTGTTTCTCTCGCTTAATCTCAATCCCTGAACTTTCCTTTTGATATGTTATATTATTATGGTGTAATTTGTCTGATTTTGTTGTCCCCCTCTATGATGTTCCTTTGTTTTGTTCCCCCCACTACCTATCCTTGCTATTTGCTTTTGGCCAAACGTAACCTTAGTGCGATTTCTATGCTGGATGCACCGTATTTCACTGGCGTTTATTCTTTTAGCTGATTCTCATCCTTCCCATTATTAGTTTATTTCACATCTTTCTCATTCTAAACATTAATCCTTGATTGTACAGTTAGACATGTTCTAATATTGTTGTTTATTTTTTACAACTATGCTATCTATTGCTGTTTATTTTATTTGATTTTGCAGTCCCCCCATAGGATGTACTTTAATTTTGTTCTCCCCCATTTCTTTGCTGCAATTTTGTTTCTTTTGGGGCTTAATGTTTCTCTTTCATAGTTCTTCCTTTTTTATATTCCTGTTCTGGTTAATCTTTTGATTTACTCTGCTTACTTCTTCTCTCTCTCCATACTCTCCTAATCATGCCTCCCCTCTCTCTCCCCCCCACCTCAGTATCACCTATCTCGAAACTTGGCCCCAACTCTTGGTCCATTCTCTACCCCTCCCATCTCTCCAAGCATGGTAAGAAAAACTTCGAAAACAAGGTCCTCAATCTCCACCCTGAAACCTTATTTGCCAATTACCATAATAGCCTCAACTCCTCCTTAATCACCAACTACATCTTCTTTTCCAAACGCCCTTCTAAATGGAAAAGCCTATTTCTTCGACACCTCCCTATCTCTACCTCCCGCAATATTCCCTACGGTCTAAAACTCTCCACCACTCCCTCTTCCTCCTTTCCTGGTGAAATTGATATTTCCATCTTCAAATATGGAAACATTCTCATCCAAGCGTCTGAAAAACACCTCTACATCTTTGAACTCCACTTTAGTGCCTTATGCCAATCCCTCGCTCAGTCCCTGAACCCCCTCTCCTATCCCCTAATCTCCTAGCTCCTTCACCTCCCCCCTTGTCTCCTTCCAACCCAACTCTTCTCTCTGATCTACCTACAACCCCTCCCAACGCGGACGTCCACACTCAACCCCCATTGACTACTCGAACTCTCAATACCGTTAATAGCTCTGACACCCTACTCCCCCCATCCCCACCTCCCCTCCTCACTGATTCACCCTCTCTTTCTCTCAACCATGATACACACTCACAACCGCAGCTGTCCTCCCTAGCTGTCTGTTTTATTACCAGCATTAACTACACTCACCCACGTTCCCCCTACCTCCTCTCATTGTGTCCCCCACCTCCTCCTTCCTCTACTCATGATATTCTCTCTTAATCACTACAACCCACCCTTTCTCCCAACATTATAACCTGTAATGACACCCCACTCTCCCAATCACCTAGTTTTTCTGCCTCTCTCCTATCCACCTCCACCAATGACTCCCACCCCCTCCTCTCACTCCCACCACCCACTGTTCCGTCTCCACCCTCTTCCATCCTTGCCTCCCACACCTACGTCCCCGTTCCCTCATCTTTTCATCACCCAACACCTCCCTCTCTCCGCCTATCCCCTCACCTCGACGTCTTCTTCATCCCTGCCCAATGCCTCCCCCAATCAGGGTCTATTCCACCCACTTCTTTTAAGCCTCCAAACTTATACGATACTCTTGTTACCTGCATACTTACTCCTGCCCCCCTTATAACCACGCAATCTTTAAGCTCTGCCGAACACTCCACTCCTACTGATCTCCTCTGGAACAAACCCCCCCCCTATCCTCCACTTCTAACAACTCTTCCTCGTCTTCTCCAGCCTCTCTCACTGATCCCCCTATACCCCGTCTTCTCAATAATACACTTCCGTTCATTCATCTCTCTCCTTCTGACTCCCAAAATACCCAACCCTTTGATGCACGTTATCCTCTCCCCCCTCGTTTAACCGCCCCCCATACCACCCCAACAACCCTCACATCTCCTCCGCTGACAATTCGCTATCACACTCCCCTTTCCTCTCCTACAACCCTCAATATACCTGCCACACCACCCTATACTGTCCCTCCTCCTTTTTTACCAAACCTTCTTCCTAAACCTAATGCCCCAACCACTCCTACCTCCTCTGCCCCACCCCTCCCAAATACGAAACCTCTCACCCATCAGAACTCCCCTCTTCTCCCCCCCCCCCAGGTTACCCCTTCCCCTTCGTTGACCTGGTCTACTCTTTTTGGTGTATTGTACCCCTTCCCCTCCCCAATCCCCCCCTCTTCGATAACACCTACTCTGCACACCTCCCAAAAACTTTCGGTCCACTCCACTCCTCACTCCTTACACTATCACTCCTTAATGTTGAATTTTTCCTTTCATCCCTTGTTTTAGAACTCTCCTCCCTCATATCTGATGTCTCACTCCTTGCTAAGGCCCATTCTTCTGATCACGCACACACATCGGTCCCTTCACTAAACAGCTTATCATCACACATCAACACCCCTTTCACCTCCCCCATCAACAGCTCCCCTAGTATTGGTAACTTTGATTACTCTCCACAAGGCCCATCCCTCCCTACAAACTTCCTGATCCCACCCAAACCTGCTGAACCTTCCATTCCCCCCCCACTTACTCGGCAACTACGATCTCCACTCCTGAACAAGCTGCATGCCCAATATCCTTGGGGCATAATTTATCTACGAACTCCCCTGTCTCTCCCCCTTCCTCTTCGTCCCCTTGTCCTCCTTACCCGCAGTCTAATATCCCAGTTCTCTTGGGAACAAGCAGACTCCCCCTTTACCCGACATCCCCTAGACCCCCTCAACAACTAACATCTATCCTCCCTGGTCCCCCCCACCCAATACCCTGATTCTTCACCCCTCTACTGTATGCTGATTAATTGCCGATCTGCATCTTGCCATGCGACAGATATTGCGGAAACCATTCTCAATGAAAACATCGACATCGCATTCCTAACCGAAACCTGGCTCAGCCCCCACTCCACTCCTATCCTCGACTTGCTCATTCCTCCTGGATATTCCATCATTAGGAAAGATAGAATTGAGCAAATAGGTGGTGGCCTCGCCCTAATCTTTTAAGATGAACTTAATCTCACGCTAGTCCACCTTCAGGACCCTTCCACCTTTGAATACCTTTGCGCTGATCTTACTATTCCTGGCCCCCCACCATTCGTTTACATACTATCTATCACCGCCCCCCCCCCCGGCAATTCTATCCCCTTTACCGAGGAGCTGTCTGATCTTATCATTCAATCTTCGCTCACTCACTCACTCACTCCAAGAATCTCTTTCTTGGCAACTATAACATCCGCTGGAATAAAATTGATGACCCTGCTGTCATCCTTTTTAAAGACACCATGGACATTACTCACCTAACTCAACTCTGCCAATCCCCGACTCAGTCCAAAGGCATCACCCTTGACGCTATTATGAATAGTAAGGATCTGGCCTCTCTCTCAATGATCCTTCCTACAGACTGGTCTGATCATCACCTTATCCTCTTCACTTTGAACTGCTCTGTTACTCGCCCCACCCCTATCGGCACTTTACCCATGAAACATACTCGTAATCTTCACCTTATCCCCCCTGGCGATTTGGATTCCTCAATCAAAGTCCAATTACTTCTTCCCCCCTCCCTCTCACACCACCAATGATCTAACAGAACATTACAACAATTCTATCCTTCAAGCCCTTGCCAAATTGCCCCAATCAAACTTAAACAACAACAAAAAAAAACTCCTAAATCCTGGTTAATTCCGACCTTAATAATGAAAGACGGGCCCTCAGGCAGTCTAAACGTTCTTGGAGAAATCATCCATCCCCTGCTAACCTGGTATTCCTTAGAAAAGCCAGAGCCAAATATAAGAAGCACATCTTCAATGAAAAAGCCTCCTTCCTCCGTTCGCAACATGACCAGGCTAGAACCCGTCCCAGAGAACTCTTAAGCATTCTTAGAAAACAAACCTCCTCTGGTCCCCCTAAATTAGTAGCCACTATTGAAAGATGCGAAGAAATCGCCAGCTACTTCTCAAATAAAGTCAACTCGATTGAACTATCCTTCTCTCCCACCCCTCTCCCATTCCAACCTCCCCCAGCCAATACCACCTCCCTAACATTCCTACTGCACCTTCTTCCTCTTCCCCTTCATGTCAGGACCCCTCTCTACCCCTCCCCACTCTATCCCCACCTGACTCTATTCTTAAGAACACCCATGCTAAAAACAATGCCTACTGGAGTGAATTCATTCCAGTTTCTGTATCTACCCTCCTCAACATCATCTCTAAACTCAAACCATCCTCACACACCAAAGATCCTCTTCCCGTCCAGTTGGTTCAGGAACTCAAACACATCATTGCCCGCTTTTGGACCAATATCATCAATTCCTCCTTGGCCACTGGTTGTGTCCCCACATCCCTTCACTAGGTCAAATCTCCCCCATCCTTAAAAACTCCACCGCTGACCCTCATGACTTTAACAATCTACGCCCTATCTCTAACCTTCCCTTCCTCTCTAAAGCCCTTGAAAAATGTGTCCTATCCCAATTAGACAACCATATCTTTTCCTTCAATCTCCATGACGTTTTCCAATCTGGTTTTAGAAAAGGATGCAGCACTGAATCTGCTACGCTCAGTATTACTGATGATATTCATTGCTCTCTTGACAAAGGCGAATCCTCCCTCCTCATCCTCCTTGACCTCTCTGCTGCCTTCGATACTGTCCACCATCCCACCCTTCTTAATACTCTCAAAGCTGCTTTGGGTTGGAGGGCACTGTTCACCAATGGTTCTCCACTTATCTTCAAAACAGATCCCAACAAATTAAACTCAGTCACTGCCTCTCCAAACCCCATCCTGTCTCACTTAGTGTCCCTCAAGGTTCTATCCTTTCCCCAACCTTATTCAATCTATTCATGGAACCACTCACCCTCATACTCAAACAAGCCAATATCAGTTACCATCTCTCTGCGGACGACACGCAACTATACTACAAGATCAAATCCCACCATGACATCCTTCACCTCAATGATACCTTGAACAAAGTCCAAGCTTGGTTCCATCTTAATCATCTCAAACAGAATCCCAAAAAAACTGATATTCATCCTTTTCACTCCCAAAAACGGTGCTTTGCCTAATCAACTCTGGGTCAATGATATCAAAGCACTCAATTGCTCCCTCTCCACCTCTAACTCTGTCAAATCCCTGGGCATCAGCATTGATCAGAATCTTACTCTCATCCCCCACATTAATAATGCTGCTAAAGGTGCTCTCTTCACCCTTCTCCATCTTAGAAAAATCAAACCTTTTATTCAAGCTGATGACTTCAAAATCGTTGTCCAATCTCTTGTACTCTCCAGAATTGACTATAGCAACGCCACCCTTGTAGGCACCCCTAAAATCCACCTTGCCATGATAAAATCTGTTCTCAACCTGGCTGCCAAGCTTATCTCTGACTGTAAGCGATTTGATCACATCTCTCCTGTCCTCAAAAACCTCAATTGGCTCCCAATCGAAGGTAGGTCCACCTTCAAGATGGCATGTATCACTCACAAAGCCCTTCACCAAAACACCCCCTCCTACCTCTCTGACAAACTACAAAATGCTGGTTGCTCCAGGTTCTTGAGAAGCACTAATGCCCTTGTCCTCATCCCCCGAGACTCAAATGTAAGAAGACCCAATCACGTGCATTCTCCGGTAATGCCCCTACGATTTGGAACTCTCTCCCCAAAGATCTTCGCTGCAACCCCTCCTACCCTCTCTTCAAAAAAAGACTCAAGATGCTTCTTCTCAACAAATACTGGGGTACCAAACGTTGTTGTAATGACACCGTCCTTATTTGATACTCTCCTCGACCCGCCCCCTCATTATTCCTTTTCCTATTGTTTCTCCCCCTCTTCTTCTCCCCATCTCTCCTATTTTTCAACCTTCCGCGTCTCCCTATTTATCTCTTAGTTACACTCTCTCCTCCTTTCCCTCGACTAACCTGAATTGCCCTATCCTATGTGAGTCTAATGCACAATGTAATTTTTGTCTTTATGTTGTTACCTATTGTGTAAAGCGCTCTGATACTCTTGGGTCCAGTAGCGCTATATAACACCTTTTAAATAAATAAATAAATGACATTTGGGGGCCACTCACGTCCTACCTGCTGTCACTCACAGATGTATAATGACTGTACTGTACCTATATTACTGCCCTGTTCAGTCGCGCCCTGCACACTGACACCTGCTCTTGCCATGTCTATCATTTTCAATACGCGTGCTGTATGATTTGCGACAATGTGATTTATGCACTGTAATTATACATGCTATGTACAGTATAACAATGCCATGAAATGAATATTATGAAATGTTCTTTAGTACAATGTGAAAAGCATAAATAAAATATATTTAAAAAAAAAAAAGAATATTTGGGGAACATCCATCACCTACCTAAATCATGGGAATCTCTGGGATCTGAAGAGACTCTCAGAGGGGGGCACCGCACCTCTCATGCACGCCCGGCTAGCTAATGAAAAGCACTTCAATCGCTATTGATAAAGCCCATTAGGCTACAAACCTGCAATTTGGCGCGTTTGCCCTCTAAAACACATTTATAATAAAGACATTTTATGACAATTACTTATTATTATTTGTTTCATACAGCATTGCGTTAACCCGTGTTTAGTCATTACTCTGTAAACAACGTATTGCTATGCCATTTGCACTACTTTTTAAATTTTACAAAAAATGGCAATTAAAAGTCATAGAGCAGTGTTCCTTATGATTGTGAGCTTTTATTTGAAGGGAAGAACCCCTGTGGGCTTTCTATTGGACTGTCAGCTTGACAGCCGTGTAAAGAACGTAATGCTCAAAGAACTGTGATCTGTTTACGCAACTAAGGTAGTGATATATACATTTAAAAAGATGCAAGGAATGCAGAACGATAGGAGCCACTGGAAGTACAATGGCATGATAATGTCACGGTGCATCCAGGTGGCATATCAAATCATGACTTTTAATGAGGTGTGCAAAAAAAGGAAATTATTGCTATAGAGCGGAAGTTTGTGTGATGAGAATGATTTCAAATGGATGTCAATTCAATTCAAAATATCTTTATTCGATTGTTGTGTGCAATCATGAAAGTACAAATAAAAAATTACAGATTTACAATTTATAAAAAATACAGTAATTCATTGGGTTCATAAGCAAGACAGTTACATTTTTGGAGTGCAATTACAATTATAAATACATTTGTAAAGTGCAGTTATGTAGTCATACGTTTCCTGATAATCATCACATTCCTTAGGTACAAAGCTGTTGTCGCTACAGATACATGATTATCTAACGCTTGTATACTAATCATCGCCACACGGCAATGACGAAATCCTAAAACTCTTAATGGCAATATGACATTTTTCCTCATTTCGTGATACAGTTTACAAAATAAAAATACGTGAATGGTACTCTGGGGGGAGACATTATCACAGGGACAACATGATAGATCGTGCGTCCAGTTGTTAATCGTAGGAAAGCTGACCAATCTGTGGAAGATATTGAATCTAAAGCGTGAAAGTAAAAAACGCTCATAGTTGTTGTTTACATAGATTAAATAGGGCTGAATCTTAAAAGTTGCTAAAAACCAATTGGTGCTGCTGGACAGAAGATATTAAAACCTCCACAGCAACCCGGTGAGATTCTAAGAGGGCTAAACACTCCTTTTTCAAATCTTTTCGTGAGATTTCTGAAATATCCAAGGGGTTCGAGAAATATTCCTCTCTCCCTATATCTTTCAAAAAGTTGAAAACATACTTCACCCAAGGTATTTTAGTAGCACCTTCCAATTTCAAAATGTCTGTTAGAACAGCTCTGTTTAAGTGTGTTGCCTCTTGAGTCCAGAGTCTGTGCCATAACAGCACTGGCTCTATGTTAATCAGATCTGAGATGTAACAGAGGCCTAATTCAGAGTGACAGTTAAAATTGGAGGAGCTTTTGGGGAGTGCCAATATATATTTTAAGCAGTGCTTTAAATGGGAAAAAATAAGTGCAGGTACTCATTAAAATGCGCAAGAGGTGTAGTGAGTGGGCGGGGCTAGGGGCGGGGCTAAACGCAGGACATGATGATACTTAACAACTTCTATAATAGTTGCAGCACACAGCCAAACACATGATAAATGTGTTTATATAAACAAAGCAGGTTAACTCATTACACAAAATGAAAGAGAAATGCAATAATATGTTAACATTTCTTTTTTTTGCAATAGTTGCACCTTCTTAATGCCATACTGTTAATTGCTGTTTAGCACAATACTATATATTTTTGAGCAAGTGAGTAGGAAGAAACTGAAAATATCCCCACTTCGAACCAAAGCTCTTATGGCACCAAGCAAATCATCATGACCCTCCCCAAAAGATATCTCTTGTCTCTTCCATCGATCTATCCATTCATACTTTCATCCAACCATTTACCTGCTGATGTTCACCATTTACCGTTTACATTCTGTTGTCTATTCAGTTTTTCATCCATCATTCAGTTGATTTTCACCATTCCGTCTGTCCACCCTTCATATCCAAACCTATCCATCCTTCCTTAAACCTATCCATTAATCTTTTCACTCATCCATCTCTTTATCCACCTTTTCACTCATCCATCAATCCTTTCGCTCATCTATCCATCAACCCTTTCACTCCTTAAAACCATCCGCCCTTTCATTCCATCCACCCTTTCACTCAATCCCTCCTTTCACTCATCCATTATCCCCCCTTTCATCCATCCTCTCTACCTTTCATTCATTCATCCAATATTTAACTTAGCCACCCATCATCGGCCCTTATATCCAATCATCCACCAAACATAAGCAGACACACAAAAGATTTCGGCATGTTAAAAGCCATGTTATACTCTTCAGTATGGCTTTTTTAATTGCCACTGCCAGGGGATTGCCAAAACTGCTAGTTTAGACAAAACGTAGTGCATATTAAGCCCAGACAGACAACTCTAGTGTGCCCATTTGCAAAGCCCCCTGCCGTGCTGGAGCCCCATAATCATTTTCGTAACAAACATTTTAAATGTCAGCAGCAGGAGAATATTAAATGATCTCTTTAGAGCTGTCAGAACGATGGACCGAGGAGCTGCTGGCCTGGCACCGCGTGGATCTCTAGCCTGTCTCTTCTTCAGGGAGTCAGACAGCTAGTCCTGGTGCAGTGTCTCTGCCTGTGCCCTCTGCTCCCACCATGATACTCACAATGGCGTGGTGAGTCTGGGGCAGAGGTCAGGAGGAGGTGTGCAGGTGCTGAACCCGGACCCTCTGCAGGTTGCAAGTATCCTAGTGTTAGAGTTCTCTTCTGCTCTGTGCCGCGTAAAATCCAGAACACAAACACATTACCAAACATGGTTGGAAACTAGTGTAAGCCTTTTGTAACCGTTTCCATTCCAAACCAAAGCCATACAGTGTCCTCCAGGAGACCTTTAGCTTTGCTAATTAACGTATTCACCACATTTACATTTCTTTTAGGAAGGAGGCAGTCTTTCGCTGCCAGCTCTTCCTCACACAGTATAAATATAGTGCGAGGAGCACAACGTGCAAGTCGCCATCCACCACCACAACAGTCACCAGCGGGCTCTCAGGAAAGAAAAGCACTCGTGTTTTAACCAGGGCGTAGCCTTTATTTTGCACATTAAATTCCAACTCCATGCAGCAGGGGAATTTCATGGGTGCACTGGGGCCGGCTGGCAGGCAGGAAAGGCAACATCCTGCCACAGCCTGGGTATATAAGAAACAGACCTTGAGGCATTTGGCGCTAGGAAGGTGGGCGCCTCAGTGCAGAAAACAGTTAGATTAGCACTCCAGGGGCCTCTTAAGAGGCCCCTGGAGCGCTAATCTAACTGTAGGGTTAATGCCCAGACAGGGCATTAACCCTCACATCAAGAGAAAGGATGTGTGAAATTCCACCGCCCTTTTGTCTGATAACATTTCTTATGTTCAAAGTGTTACCCTGCACTGACTTTTTACTTTTCACTACCTGAAGTGCTGCGCTTTGAAAATCACACGCGCGCACACTAGCAGGTAAAATGAATCTCCACCCAGCTCTGTCAAGCACAGCATGACGGCGAGCACCGGTCATTATCCAAAAGAGCTCTGCTGAATAGCTCAGCTGGGGCTCTGATGGGCGGGAGGGGGCTGCAGAAGCTGCGACTCGGCTGCCAGTGACATGTCCCACTCCGGCTCACCAGCACAGCCACGAGCCTACCTTTTCATGAGTACCGGTACTCTCCTCGAGCAGTAGAGAAGTGCCGGTACTCAAAGTGATAAATTTAGGAAGTGCCGGTACTCGGTACCGGTGAGTACCGGCCCATTTAAAGCACTGATTTTAAGAAGGAGTTTTCAGGAACCTGAATAGGTAATGAGTTTGCAAAACCCCAGACCCCGCTACCGTAGGTAGCACCTGCTACACATTTGGCTTTGTATATTTTTATCAATTCTACAGGGGGTCTGGTCCCTAATTTTCTAGAAAAGATTTTAAGAGCAGCGGTTGATCTAGTAAGCTCAAGTTTTTCGCAGAGACAGCTTGGGACCACGTCTCATTTTGGGCAAAAAGTATCCCCAAGTAAGAAAAATGTTTGGCGAATTCGAGCTTCTGTCCCGCTATAAAAATTGGCCTCTTAGATTTAATTTGTCTGCCACAATACATAGTGAAAGTCTTTGAAGTATTGACTTTCAGGCCCAACTCATTCATAAAGCGGGAAAAGCTGTCAACCACCCGCTGTAGACCCACTTGAGTACGTGACATGAGTACGACGTCGTCAGCGTACAAAAGTGCTGGTATTGGGCAACCACCTACAAATGGGGGATCCAAACTGTCTTTGCACAAGGCGTCTTCCAATCCATTTATGTACAAATTAAAAAGGAAGGGGGCCAGGACGCAGCCCTGTCTGACCCCACTCCTGATTGGTATTCGGTCTGTGCACTCTCCCTTAAGGCCATAGCGAACGCGGGCCGACGCGTTGCTGTAAAAACGTTTAAGATAATAAATAATGTTTAAATCAACCCCTAGTTTTTCCAATATCATCCACAGTTTAGAATGCACCACACAATCAAACGCGGCCGAGAGATCCACGAAGGCCAAAAACAAGTTACCTTGTTTAGCCCTCGTGTATTTCCCGACCAGCATCATCAGATTCAGTCCCTGTTCTACGGTCCCCAGGCCAGAACAAAAACCATACTGGAGATCAGACAGAACGGAATTCGCCTCCGCACAGTCCAAAAGACAGTCCAGGATGACTCTACCCGCTATTTTAGTAAAGGAGTCCAGTAGAGAAATGGGCCTATAGCAGGCTGGATCCTGTCTATTTCCTTTTTTATAAATCGGGACAATGACAGATTCCACCCAGGTGGGGAGGAAGTCAGTAGCACAACTGGCATTGAGCACCTGGACCAGAGGGGCGCCCACAGAGATGGAATACTTTTAAATAAATCTATGGGAACCCCGTCTGGGCCAGGCGCCTTAGCGCACTTACTTCTACTCAGTGCCTTTTCAACCTCCTCGAGAGTAAAGAAGAGGTCGTTACTCGGGGGATAGTCAAGAGAGGGGATCGAAGACCCCATATGTTCTTCACCTTCATGCTCTCCTCCCTCGCATACTCTCGAGAAGTGATTAACCCAGTCTATTTCAGGTATTGCTATATCTATTTTTGGCCCCACCTCCTCACTAAGAAAAGGGGTTCTCACTGTCTTCCAAAAGCTCGCGCTGTCATTTCTTTTGGAAGCTAAATGAAGAGCCTCCCTGGCTTCTGACCTCAGGGTATTTTTCCTGTCTCTAATGGCCGTTTTGTAATCTTTCCTGAGTCTGCGGATGTCCTCTGCAGATTTAGGTTTTTTATGCAGCGCCTTTGTTAGGGCTGTATAAGCCCTGGTGCATCTGGAATCAAACCAGCCTCACTCCTCCTTCTGATTCTTCAGTTGCCTAGTCAGGGAGTTTTTAATTTTGTTCGAGATAACTAAAAAGGATGCAAGGTAAGTTTCAAGTGGTAAATCTGTCTCCAAGCATGTAACTATTTCTAAAAAAACATTTTTCAATCACCTTTTTAATTATCTCTGCCTCATTTATCATAGCCCATTTCAGGGTATAACCATTAGTTTTACCAATTGCTAAATCGGCGACTAAGCTGTTACCGACCCCAGCACCAGACAATAATGATGGGGTAGGCAGCAGGACAGACACGCAAAGTGGAAAATGGTCACTCAATGCTATATCATGAACATTAAAGGAATGTATTCTGTTTCCATAACTGTTGGAAATTGTGATATGGTCTATAGTTGAAGAGCAACCTCTACCATTGAACGTTGGGGCTAATGCGGGGGCAGAGTTACACATTTTTTTTGCAAATCCTAAATCGAAATTAACTAACAAGATGTTGAATTGTTCCCCTAAGAGATTATGTTTAAAATGGAAACGTCCCACACCATCATCTCGTGCTACACCGCACCTATTGTCCTTAGTCAGTTCACACAATTTACAGTTAAAGTCTCCCAGTATAATCAACATCAGTTTGTGCTTAAAAAGTTTCCCCTGGGTAAACAGCACTTTAGTCAATTTCCTTAAAACATTTGTGACATCATCACAAGGAATATTATTGTATATATTAACAACGACAATTGGGATGTCTCTAGTCTGATGGAGAACCAACATTTGAAAATAACTGTCTTTGACAGGTTCAGTGATTTTCTCAAAGACCAATCTATTTGATAGATAAACACTCAGACCACCTTTCGGCCTCCCATGAGGAACAGCTACAGCTGGAGTACAGAAAGTTCTGTAGCCTATCAAATGCACAGGTTCAAGACTCCATGTTTCTTGAAAGCAAAGCAAGTCCTGAGATTGAACAAAGTCCATAAAAATAGAGTGTTCAACTTTGGATCTAATACCGGCTATATTCCAGGAAGAAATTTTAAACATCGTTGAGCTCTTTGGTGGAATAAGCTGGGCTGCAGGAGATATCAAGGGGGAGTTGACGTACAAAGGAGGGGCCAGCTGATTGCCCCCCGCACCAAGTTATCTTCTGGTGCCAGAGCATCCCCACCGAGCTCCACAGCATCACACGTGGTTAGCATAGCTGGTAAGTGTTTCCCCGCAAGTTCATCTGCGTATTCTTCCATGCAGGGATCAGAATGTGTTACCTCGTTTAAACCTGACACTGTGGGAATTGTTGTAATAGACCGCAGTCAGTCAATATTTTCCAGCCCACTAAGAGTATCATAGTAATTAAAGGTAGGAATTCCATATCTTCTGATCCACGGTTGTTCACAGTTCATGGTAGGATAACGGTCAGGGGGTATACGTCTAATAGGTGGAAGAGGAGAGTAAAAGTAACCAAGGGGAAGGATGTTAACAAGATGCGAATCATAAGACCCCATGGCAGCTCTTTCCAGTATTGTATGAACCAATTCAGGGGACCGAAAGGATAGAACTACACAGTCACCCCTCAATGTTTTAGTCGAAGTACCCACCCATCTAGCTCATCTGACCACTTTGAACTCTGAGAAAAGGTGACTTTTTAGTCCTACCCTAGATGACAGAAAATAGAGGGATTTGTTTCTCAGGGTTGACCAATTTTCAGTAGTATTAGGAGGGATTGGGGGTACATTTGTTAAAACCACAGTGTAAGGTGTAGCTTCTGGAGGAAGATTTAAATTAAAGAGATTCGGTGTTTCTCCTTCCCCATGTTGAGGCCCTACAGTTCTATTTTGTAGTGGTGGTACAAGCGAAGACACATTCGGGGTTGTCGTGAGTGAATCAACAGACCCCTTATCCTGAATTAGAGTATCCCCCCTTGTGCCATTTTGGCCAAGCCGATCAGTAGGCTTTAGAGTCAAGTGTTTAGACTTTGCTAATGCTTTAATTGGGGCTGGTGTTTTAGCTGGAACTGCCACTTTAACAGAAGCCAAAGAGCCAGTTTTAGAACATGATGCATTTGGTTGAGGTAGAGATTTAACCTCACTTGGGGTCAATTGTTTATCAAGTTTACCCTCGATGTTAATTAGCCTAGATTCTATATTCTTAACTTTTAAGTTTATAGGCTCAAAGAGGGTCATTAATAAAGTCTCCATTCTCTCCCAGAAAGATTCATCATTTGAGTCCTTATTAATAGTATTAAGAGGGGTTGTCACTAGGTGATCGTTCATCTCACTCCCTATGCTCCTGTTTAAATGTTCTATACATTTATTTCCTTTAAGTTTAGTATTCCTTTTGTTGTTTTTATTTGACTTGCTAGATTGTCTTTCTCTGGCAATATGTTTTTGTTTAGATCTAGCCTTCTGTCCTCTAGTTCTAATACAGGGGCTGTCACTAATATTTAAAATAGGGATTGGGCTTCCTAAAGTATCTTGACCCTCATTATCTGGGGCATCCTCATTTGGGGGAGTGGGATCGCCAATCTCGTTACTAGGAGATAGGGAGGGAGTCACGGATAGCCTTACAGTTAAAGGTAATAATTCATTGACATCTGTGGAATCCCTACAAAACCTCTCATTTATTGGGGTTATACTAGTTCTTCTAGGCAGAGCTGCGAAGGAAGGAGCTAATAAGGAGTCCTGGGAATTGGTAGTCATCATTGTTATATTTGAATTGGCTAAAGGGGGAAGAGAACCGGATGGCAGGGAAAAACGCCTTTCCATGCTTTCAATAGCTGAAGCAACCATCCCAATCGTCTGCTGCAGCATTCGGTCTATTGCTGTCAGAGTAGGTAGGGGAGGATTAACAGCAATTTTGTCCTTAACGTTTTTCACCATATTTGTTGGACAGTGGATCCAATGAATTTAAAAGAGTAGTACACGAACAAATTGCACTATATTAACACACTAAATACATATATGTTACACTGATTGCATTTATAGTAGTGGAATAAAGATAAAACAATAAACTAATAAAAATTAATAATATTTACAGACCACGGACTGGAAAATGAAATGGGGGTGGCCCAGCCCAGCCTCGGCCGGCCCCGGCCGGCCACACACGGTCCCGCCCTTGTCCCGGGCTTCTCTCGGGACGCTTCCGCGCAGCGGAATGCTGGACCTGTTATGAGGGGTAGGTCGAGTGCGGGGGGCGGGGCAAGCAGGGAGAGCGGCCCAGGTGTTTCGGGTCAGTCTTTTCGGGTCAGTCTGTCAGGGGCTCCTGGGAGATGGAGTCCCTGACCACACCGCTCGCAGCCCTGCTCCTCCAACCACACAGCCCAATGCAGTAATGCACGAAGACTCAGCCCCTCCTCCTTAGTCCCAGCTCACGGAGGGTGCCGCGAAGCGGGTCCGGCGAGATGTGGGTCTTTCAAAGGCAACACCCGGGCAGAAGCAGCAAACCAGTCCTCAGTCGACCAGCAGGTAGGCAAAGTTAGAACCCCAGGAAGCGCTTGAAAGCGTGAGTTTTTGATGGCAAAGATGGGGGGGCGGGGCAAGCAGGGAGAGCGGCCCAGGTGTTTCGGGTCAGGCTGTCAGGGGCTCCTGGGAGATGGAGTGCCTGACCACACCGCTCGCAGCCCTGCTCCTCCAACCACACAGCCCAATGCAGTAATGCACGAAGACTCAGCCCCTCCTCCTTAGTCCCAGCTCACGGAGGGTGACGCGAAGCGGGTCCGGCGAGATGTGGGTCTTTCAAAGGCAACACCCGGGCAGAAGCAGCAAACCAGTCCTCAGTCGACCAGCAGGTAGGCAAAGTTAGAATCCCAGGAAGCGCTTGAAAGCGTGAGTTTTTGATGGCGAAGATGGGGGGGGGGCGGGGCAAGCAGGGAGAGCGGCCCAGGTGTTTCGGGTCAGGCTGTCAGGGGCTCCTGGGAGATGGAGTCCCTGACCACACCGCTCGCAGCCCTGCTCCTCATACCACACAGCCCAATGCTGTAATGCACGAAGACTCAGCCCCTCCTCCTTAGTCCCAGCTCACGGAGGGTGCCGTGAAGCGGGTCCGGCGAGATGTGGGTCTTTCAAAGGCAACACCCGGGCAGAATCAGCAAACCAGTCCTCAGTCGACCAGCAGGTAGGCAAAGTTAGAATCCCAGGAAGCGCTTGAAAGCGTGAGTTTTTGATGGCGAAGATGGGGGGGCGGGGCAAGCAGGGAGAGCGGCCCAGGTGTTTCGGGTCAGGCTGTCAAGGGCTCCTGGGAGATGGAGTCCCTGACCACACCGCTCACAGCCCTGCTCCTCCAACCACACAGCCCAATGCAGTAATGCACGAAGACTCAGCCCCTCCTCCTTAGTCCCAGCTCACAGAGGGTGCCGCGAAGCGGGACCCGAGAAGCAGGTCCGGCGAGATGTGGGTCTTTCAAAGGCAACACCCGGGCAGAAGCAGCAAACCAGTCCTCAGTCGACCAGCAGGTAGGCAAAGTTAGAATCCCAGGAAGCGCTTGAAAGCGTGAGTTTTTGATGGCGAAGATGGGGGGGGGGGCGGGGCAAGCAGGGAGAGCGGCCCAGGTGTTTCGGGTCAGGCTGTCAGGGGCTCCTGGGAGATGGAGTCCCTGACCACACCGCTCGCAGCCCTGCTCCTCATACCACACAGCCCAATGCAGTAATGCACGAAGACTCAGCCCCTCCTCCTTAGTCCCAGCTCACGGAGGGTGCCGCGAAGCGGGTCCGGCGAAATGTGGGTCTTTCAAAGGCAACACCCGGGCAGAAGCAGCAAACCAGTCCTCAGTCGACCAGCAGGTAGGCAAAGTTAGAATCCCAGGAAGCGCTTGAAAGCGTAAGTTTTTGATGGCGAAGATGGGGGGGCGGGGCAAGCAGGGAGAGCGGCCCAGGTGTTTCGGGTCAGGCTGTCAGGGGCTCCTGGGAGATGGAGTCCCTGACCACACCGCTCGCAGCCCTGCTCCTCCAACCACACAGCCCAATGCTGTAATGCACGAAGACTCAGCCCCTCCTCCTTAGTCCCAGCTCACGGAGGGTGCCGCGAAGCGGGTCCGGCGAGATGTGGGTCTTTCAAAGGCAACACCCGGGCAGAATCAGCAAACCAGTCCTCAGTCGACCAGCAGGTAGGCAAAGTTAGAATCCCAGGAAGCGCTTGAAAGCGTGAGTTTTTGATGGCGAAGATGGGGGGGCGGGGCAAGCAGGGAGAGCGGCCCAGGTGTTTCGGGTCAGGCTGTCAAGGGCTCCTGGGAGATGGAGTCCCTGACCACACCGCTCACAGCCCTGCTCCTCCAACCACACAGCCCAATGCAGTAATGCACGAAGACTCAGCCCCTCCTCCTTAGTCCCAGCTCACAGAGGGTGCCGCGAAGCGGGACCCGAGAAG
The DNA here is from genome assembly GCF_964261635.1 of Lissotriton helveticus. NCBI lineage: Eukaryota > Metazoa > Chordata > Amphibia > Caudata > Salamandridae > Lissotriton > Lissotriton helveticus. The sequence goes on along the minus strand of NC_136069.1, from coordinate 1,244,422,138 downwards.
CAGGTCCGGCGAGATGTGGGTCTTTCAAAGGCAACACCCGGGCAGAAGCAGCAAACCAGTCCTCAGTCGACCAGCAGGTAGGCAAAGTTAGAATCCCAGGAAGCGCTTGAAAGCGTGAGTTTATGATGGCGAAGATGGGGGGCGGGGCAAGCAGGGGAAGCGGCCCAGGTGTTTCGGGTCAGGCTGTCAGGGGCTCCTGGGAGATGGAGTCCCTGACCACACCGCTCGCAGCCCTGCTCCTCCAACCACACAGCCCAATGCAGTAATGCACGAAGACTCAGCCCCTCCTCCTTAGTCCCAGCTCACGGAGGGTGCCACAAAGCGGGACGCGCGAAGCGGGTCTGGCGAGATGTGGGTCTTTCAAAGGCAACACCCGGGCAGAAGCAGCAAACCAGTCCTCAGTCGACCAGCAGGTAGGCAAAGTTAGAATCCCAGGAAGCACTTGAAAGCGTGAGTTTTTGATGGCGAAGATGGGGGGGCGGGGCAAGCAGGGAGTCGGGTCAGGCTGTCAGGGGCTCCAGGAGCTACATTAAGGTTTTTAAACCTCATTTCAGAGGAAATAAACCATAACTTCTATAGGATTTACCGCCTTGTGTGCACGGAAATAAGCCAATAGGAGTGGCTTTTAACTGAAAGTGCATCTTCAGTTACTGATGACTTATTGAGTGCCTAAACTCATAATACATGCACTCTAGTCACTCATCCCTGCACTCATGCATACATCTAATCATCGACCCACTGACTCAATCTTGCATTCACCCAATTATCCATCCATAATAAAACAGACACACAAGCTCAACAGGCAGCATATGGAAGATAAAGTAAAGGAATAAAAGTGGAAAAAGAAAAGTTGCTGCCACCTAAATTGGTGAATGTATGCTTGCAACATCACAAAATAAAAACACTCACCCCCAGTTACAGATCTGGGTTTAATCCATCGTTATTTTGCTCGCCACGTAACACCAGTTTGGACCCAGCCATATACAAATCAGTCTTGACCCTGCTCCCAATAGGGATAGTCCAACCCGAACTGCCAGGCCTGGTAATAGATGGACCGGAAATGAGGATCCAGAAACCGGTTTCGGGGTATCATCCCTCATTAGCCAGGCTAGCTTGAATCTAATGGAGCAGCGAGCAAGTTACCCACGTCTGGACATACTGTTAGCCACTTAGCACGCACAGAGCAACATCACAAAATAAAATGATGGACGGAGTGTTGAAACTTTTAAACCACTCAACAGTCAGAGATCTGGGTTTAATCCATCGTAATGCTTGCCATACAAAAATTAAATCAACTGTAGTAGCAGGCAATCATCTTGCAATGCCAACATCATGTTTCTAAACATGGTGGCCATAGACTATGTTCAATACCGTTGCAAGATGGCGCCACAGTTTAGAAATAGTAGCCCACAGAGTATAGCACACTGAAGATAAAATGACCGGCAAGCGAGTGGCCCGGTAGAACTGCCTGGGGACCTGCATCAGAACAAGAACAACAAGCATTGGCCAATGGGTCTTGCTTTTGGGACCTTATAAGTATTAAGTTATGCAGCACAATATCCTTAGTGTACCAACATTACTGTTGCATGGTTAAACACTTATAAGGTCCCAAAGGTGAGACCTATTGGGTATGCCAATGCTTGCATGATTTACATGCCAAATATTTTCAAGGCTCGGCTCGTGCATGAGCTCTTAGAGCCAGACCATTGGCTAGGCTGTTGCTCATCTCTCTGTGTGAATGTGTTGGCTTGCCCACCTCTACATGTCAGTTAGTCATGTTCTCGGTTTAAATGGCCTATATTTTTGTTAAGCATGAAGCAAGATGACTTTATATAAACCATATGCATATGAGGTTTTTGTACTGCACAGATCCTAAACGGAATTAATTCAATGTGCTCTTAAACTGGTTACAAGAAATTAAGTAAACTAATGTGATGTGCAGTAGCTCACACAATTTGGTCAAGTGGGGAAGCCAGGATTTGAACCCAGGTTTCCTGTTTGTAAATTGTGAAGCTCAACTATTGTAGGACTATAGACTTCTCTCTTTATGTAGCACCAAAGGCCAATGCTTTGTGTTCAATTACTTCATGAATTAGAATTTGCATAGGGCGTTCACTCCATACATATATCACACTTAAAATAAAACTGGCTATATATATATATATATATATATATATATATATATATATATATATATATATATACACACACACACACACACACACACATATACATATACATATACACACATATACATATACATATACATATACACACACACACACACACACAGTTGCATAGTCCGAATTTTTAAAGGTGCTCTTTTTTGGAATGTTTCCACAGAACCTGAAGATTAAACACAGTGAAAGAACATGTTTGAAGCCATGCTGTACGTTCCTTGTGATGCTAAAATCAAAAGTAGTAAACACTGTTAGGCTGCAAGACCCGTTTGTTTTGACTCCTAAAAGTGTTCTATTTCTTACGTCATGTGAGCCACCAGAGGTGCCATTAAAATAAAATGATCATCTTATGTCTTCCTTTACACTTACATTTATAGTTGTAACAAACATTGGCAAAGTCAATAGTTCTCGCCTATGTGAAAGCTGTTGGCTTTGCCAATGTCCTTCAGCCATGTTGTACAGCAGTGTGGCTGTCAAGCATGGCTAAAAGTAAAGTTTGAAAAAGCACTATGACCATTTCAGCGCTGGCTGCATCATAGCACATTTTTTTTATTATGGCGGGTGAGTGTGAGCAAAAAGGGACAACAGGAGGGTGAGAGGCAACAAGATGGTATAAAAAGAGCTATGACACTACCAGTGCGGATTGCATCAAATACATTTTTTTCTTAAGGCAGTGGAGGTGGGAGGGAAGAATTAACATGGATGAGCAGTGGATGGACAGTGGAAGAAAGGAGCCTAATCAAAGTAAACAAGCCGAGCAAGACATTGTGAAAGTAAAGATAAGAGAAAACTAGCCAGAGTCCACGAAAGTCTCTTGTTACAGACACAGGCTACAGCGTGGGAAACAAGCACCGTTTGTGAAGCATCACCATACAAAACCTGACGGCGATAATGCATTCCATTCAGACTTGCATAATCACGGTTTCACTCCCTCAGTCCTAAACGCCAAACGGATTGCAATAAGCCTTCGGTGACATTTACTCAAACACACGCAGTTAGCAGGGGCGGAGCGGGGAGAGGGTGTTAAGCAGCAGGGGCCTTTGAAGTGAAGCTAAACTTCACTTCAAAGGTGTGGGAGGAGTGCGGCAGAGGGAACAGACGGCGATTTGGTGATGTGCACGCGCATTTTAGGTCAATGCGCAAGCGCATTGACCTAAAAGCCACGGGCACAGCACCAAATCGCCAAGTTGGGTAAAGTCTGTTTAGGCCCCTATAGAGCTTCGCCAGCTAGGCGCATGCGCCCAGCAGGCGAGCCCTAATAAATCATTTGGTAATGCGCTAAACACAAGAACAGGAAGTGCAAGCACTGGCCAATTAGAAGCAAGCAAATAGGCGTGCCAATGAAGCCAATGAATGGTAAGCAATGGGCGGGCTCCAAGCCCCTTACAGTGAACCCACCCTCTAGCAGCAACAGTGCATAAGTTCTCGGCAGATGAAACTTAAAGGTACCGTTTTCATGCAGGCTGTCTCACTTCAAAAGAATTTTGGAAAATGAAATGAATTTTGGAAAAGTGAAACAAAATTAATTCATATTACGTTCATGGGAAGTGCGAAAGGAGGATGCTGTTTACAGTCATTAAGAGAGGAATTTCCTCAGCTAATCCAAAACAATATCCAACAGCACAGATTTAGGTTTCTCTAAAAAAAAATCTCTGGTCGTCTCTTATCTGTGTCTTACCAAAAACACGTTCTAGTTCTGTTCTAGGCTGGAAGAGAGGCACTCAAAGCAGCTCGGAGCTGCTTTACGAATGATGCTAAATGCATGGCCTTGCGAAGAGTGCTGCTTGCTCACAGATTCCATGCAAATTGTTGCGATTCACGACTCAAAAGGGTAAATCGGACACATCACGAGTATGTAAGCGACATCTGCAGTCTCTTTTGGGCCTGCTTTATATTAACGATTGAAGAGGGAGTTCTGCTGCACACCCTTCAAGGCACTCTGCCACTTCCAGGATATTTATGCAACAGCAGCGTGTTTCACTTACACAACAGGTGAACGCCCATTACGGAACCATTCAGGACTAAAGACCCGAGTATACCAGTACTGCAGCCCAATTGGTCAAAGAAACATACATAGTTATGAGGAAGGTGGAGCTTGCACTATTATCTCCCGCATCCATAGCGTTGCTGTGAACAGTACGCTTTAAAGAAAAAGAGCTAACCAGACAGACGACAGAGAACAGAAAAATGAGCGCAGTGGATCTGGCACAAGTGGGGGCAAACCTAGTGAAAAACGAAAAACCCGGTCACTGCAGAGGTGAGGCTATCTGGGTAATTGTGAGAATACATGGTGGCTATCTAAACAAAATCACAAGAACCCGATGTTTCTGTTTTGGGAGCTAGTACGCGCACGGCAGGCTCAAATCGAAGGTGCGGCTTGTTGGCTAATGGCTATCAGTGTTGGGAATCCGCCAATTGGAGAAGGAGTAAGGTGCTGTTAGTCTTCTATTGGACGGTGACTGATTTAGCTACAAAAAAAGGCTGCAGCGGGAGAGAGAGGCGGAAGGGTTCCCCGCGAGTGGTGCGCATGCGCATGCGTGCTGGGGAGAGCAGTCTGCTCTTTTTCAAAGCATATACTCATGCTTGTGGTGCACCGATGCACACTCCCGCAAGCTATATGCCGCCACAAGCACGAGTATGTGCTTTGAAAAAGAGCTGCACGACGGCTAAAGGTCTCCTATGCAGCGCATGCGCACTGTGTAGGCGAGACCTAAAAATGAAAAGGGACCTATCTAAATGGAAAAATAAAGGACCAGTTGCCAGCACAGACACAGAATCACACTCATTTTCAGGAAGATGGGCACATGTGATCAGGAAAAGGAATTTACTGACAGGGCAATAAAGTCAATAGCAGAAATGGGCTATCTGATTGTCACATGCAGTATACTGACATAGTGTGCAGCATAGTGCGCAGCATAATGTCAAGGACACTCAAATAGAAATTAGAGCTGATCCAAATACACCCCTATATAAATATATGTGTGTGCAGATATTTATTATATGTTTTTATTACAAGGGTCTGCCAGACAACTACACATAACAGGAACTCCTAAGACTGTCTAGCAAGGATTATCATAGTACAAATCTTTTATCAACATGATATATCAAAGGAAGTAAACATCAAAATACTTGCTTACTACAGTAATCTGCAAGATTACACATAACAAAACATCCAGTGTGCAGGCAATAAACATTGTAATTTCAATCCACACTTAAAGGCCTATTGGCAATAACATATGATTTTAATAATTGAAAAATCAAGCCTATAGTCTTGAATGTAACATTTCATAATAAACAGATCGTATCTATTGCAGCGGACATAACTTTTCTTGACTAATCAGATCTATGTCCTTTACCACAGACTCATCGCTGTAACCAACTCACACCTACTATATTGGGCATACATTTTTCGACGAGGTAGCCATCAAGTACACAAACATACAAATTATTAATATGCACAATAACAGAGTTGGCAAAATAATATGCAACCCCTCAACGTGAACATCTTCCACCCCCAGGATTTTGTCAGAGTCAGAACAAACACCATATCTCTAGCCTATTATTATAATAAGCTTTAAGAATTTGTAGTACACAATACTTGCCTACGGGCTTGAACACCAATTAATAACAATCTATCTTAAAGGCTTATTGGCTTTACCATATTATTTTCACAATAAATGCCTACAATTTCATTACAAGGATTCTGAAAGTGCCAATCCTTTACCACAATGGTTTGTAGCAGGGGGCGACCAAAAACACAAACATTGCCTACTATGACAATCTCTGAGATTCCACAGTAAGAAAATACCAGTCCACAAGCTTTATCAAAGTGTAATGACACCTCACCTTTAAAGGCCTATTTATTGTAAGATATGTTTTTTTAGATAAATAAGTTAGGAATGTTACATTTGTTGTCCTTTTTCCTTATAAACAAATCAAGCATATGTCCTTGATTCATGGCCTGTCACCATAACCAACTGAGTCCTGCTGTGTGGATTACAAACTTTCCCACAAGGTAGAAAATGCAATACTAGGACCCTTATTCAGTGAAATCACACAACTTCTGCTCAATCAAGGTAGGAAATCAAGGACATCAGTATTGAGGCAGAGCAAAAGCCACTCTCAGTAGTGCTTCGGAAATCTCTCTCTGTTGCTCACATGAGGTAACGCAATAGCTGCGTTGTCAAGCTAGATCTATAAAAATGATTAGGCTTAGCACATACCTAAACACATCTATATGGATGTCGTATAGACACCTTTGATGGAGGAGACACATTGTTTAACATTTGTCAGAATATATTTTGAGATATTGAACAAGACAAGTTTGTCAATAAACCAATGTTAAGGGCATAAAATAGGTCCGGCGCCACTGCCCTTAACACGCACATTTCTACAATGTGACTAACAATTTAAAATCCGACGGATAAAGTTATAAAACAGCCTTATTTTACAGTTGCTGCTAGGCAAGCTAGCCAACCCCGGAATCTGTTAACTGCATCCCAATGAAACATATGTGGGTATTTACATCTGGTTACAGGTCTCAACTTGTTCAGACATTAAGATTATATTTCAGTTTCAAAGACAAGATCACACCCCCCCCCCACCTCCCCCATGGAAAATAAGTTTGGCACTTTGAATTTTGCTCATGCAGAAAACAGATATAATGTAGGAGTAGAGAATGTCCTTTAATGGGGGATGCTTTCTACAGGTATAGATTTTCATTTTTTCCAATTACAACAGGAAACACAGTGTGTAAATAATATATACATCCAGGGGTTCTACGCACAGCACTTGATGGGCAATGTGATGTTGGTAAAATTGATGTCTGTCAAATTGATTTCTACTCTACACAGGCAATACCAAGAAAACCCAGCGTAGGAGCTAGACATAGCGAAACTAATTTTCCTACAGACTAGTCTGGCCTGACTTGGTTGCAGCTGTTATCCATTTGCAAATATTTTTCTCCCTCTCACTAACACCATGTTAGGTTATTTTCCCAATTGGTGGTAGTTCACTCCTTGGCAAGTAGGTCATATACATTGGTCCTTTGTTTAACTATCCTATTTACCTTTTGAGATTAGGGACAGAACGACCTGAATAGGGAAATGGGTTATTGCCACACAGAATTTTCCACAAGAGGGTGCAGATTTATTTAAACAAATAAGTAGGAATTTGCCTTACAACATGATTTCCTTTTAAAAGGTAGTTACCTTTCAAGCTATTAATGATCATAACGGTCACAGTAAGGTGGAAATGTGTAGGTATTTAATGCCATGCTAGTTTACATACCACTATAGTATTGTCATCATCGCTTATAGGAGTACATCCAAAACCACCACCAAAGGGCACAGAGTTCCTCCTCAAAATTTAGGGATCGGTCCTCACTTCGGCTAAAAGGTAAGCATCATCTCTAATTAAGTACAACAGAGGGAGAAAAATTTACCTTGCCATAACCTGTATTACAAATGCAATTCAGATGTACCGTTTCCCTGTAAAGTGTCTCTCCACGCTACTTGCTACTCTTCAGACACAATGGTTAAGCAGATACACAGGACCACAAATAATCCTACGCAGGGCCTTCGCCAGGAAATTAACTGCACAAGGTTAATGAGAGTCTTTGAAAATACTGTTGGTATGCCACAAATTAGTATCTCATGGGAGGAATATCGTTAGCAGCCAATAAACCTTTTTTTGCAGACATATTATGGATATTATTTTTCTTCGTATAAATAACGGCTATGTATTTGATATTGGAAATGGAGGGGCGGTGTTTGGGTAAAACATTTAAAGGTTTTTTTTTATTCAGTGGTAAAGAACACAATACGTTGAATACATACTCTGGTATTAAAAGCATCAAAACCATGTTTGTCAAATTGAGAAGTAATAGCATATTAGCACGATTGGAGATTTCACTAGAAGACTGTTTTAAATGAGACTTTGCAGATTTGTACATGTGTTTTCTTGGGTCATGTGGGTTTTTTCTAACCATTGTATACTTCTGTGACTCCAGCAGGATAAGCTATCTGTACAAGGGAGGCATAATGTGCAAGGATCTCAAGAGGTAAGTTTTGTAGGGAAGAGAGAAAATCGAAGTATAATCGAAAAATCCCACATATTAATGTGCTTAATGGGGACGTGAAAATTGATCCCTATGGTTGGCTAGTTCTAGATGGGTCAATTTTTCTTCAAACTTTTCCAGTGGGTGAAAGTAAAGCTTGTATTTCTGTATCCTTTATGCAGTTGACTCTCCTGCAAGCAGGGCCTTGGAAAATATTAACTTTCAAAGCAGTATGCCTTATTTACTGCAATTTAGTCAACCTGTAAGCACAAACAATGCTGGTGTGCCAAGATGGGATTCAAACATAGAGCTGAGGTAAGAAAGCCCTATACATTAAGCCAGGACAGTAGAGTTACTTTATTTGATGTATTCAAATGCTAGAAAAACGACTCACACCAAAAGCACTAAAACACGGTCTGATTAACCCAGTTCCTGCAATACCTCCCTCCACCCACCTCCCTCCCTCCCTCTCCCCTCCCCTCCCCCAACGCCGGTGATTGTTAAAACTTTCAAAGTATTTTCTACCTTTTTTGCTATGCAACCTTTGTCATAGTTCTTGCGATCTATCACAACTAAAAAGACATGATGTTTTCTGACCCAACTTATTTCAATAGATTACAGAAAGAAATTAAAGACTGCAAGTGACTATGTACTAATATGAATCACGTGCTATGGCAAAAAATTACTGTTGCTAGGTACTTACGCGCTCTGTCACACCGATCAGAAAGTAAAATACAGCATAAGTAGCAATTTCATTTACACCTGAAAATCTCGAAAAGGGCAACCCCTTAGAGAGTTAGATAGCACTATAAAAAGAATAGTCTGAAATGTGCCTTTTGAACCCACAAGTGAGATAAGAGCTATTTGCTGGTTGAGTATGCAGACAAAAAATGTATTTTAAGAAACGTTATCAGCAAAAGCTAAAACCAAAATCTATTTACTGTTATAAAAGTCGCAACACTAACGTTTTGCTTCAAAATTCCCTCATCTCAAGGTTTTTTGTTTTGTTTTGTTTGGAAAAGAGGCTGACAATTGTGCATCATTCCATGGGACCATTGCATGCTCTGTTCAGCCCTCAGAGCTCTTAAATATTGGCTAATGTGTGCTTTCAATGTTCATTGATATCGCTGTCGGAACCTTTCCAACTGGCTTAAATCAAGAATTTACAAAGAAGTGCTCCCTAAAGGAAACGCGTCACAAAATATATAAAACCGGCTTACAGTATTAAATAATACCAAAAAGCAAGCAGTGACAAACAGGAAAGGGATGTTATTTGTACTTGCATACACATTAATAAACACAGTGTATGAGAAACCATGCACAAAGAATGCACATAAATCAAGTCGCCAACAGACATCAATTTTCAGAAATGCCAACAAACACCCAGGCATCCTTGCACAATAAACAACAAACATTCAGATAACAGTGCACACAGACTAAGTCACAAATAACCATGTACAACAGAATAATGAATGCAGTGTATCTATCCATAAAAAAGAAAAACACTCTGAGAATCATTAATGGGAGAGGCAGAGACAACTCTGGATTTCCAATGCTGGCAGAAAGTATGCAATTACTACAATCTACAAATGTAAATAACAATAAAAACTATTTTTAACCAGCACATTTTATATCCAGCCTCTGCAAGGATGAAGGTGATGGAGCAAACAATGTAAACATGTTTGCAACTTGTCCACACGTACAACCGTTGTATGAAACACATGACTCTCCACTGGATTCCAAGGAGGTAGGTTGTTAAGTACACAGGGCAATAATAACATGAAGCAACGTAGTAGGTATCACAAGAAATTATATTTTCGCATTATGTTTATCACTAGGACACACACTTGATATTTGAAACACAACTGAATATCAAAGCTTGGAAGGAAGGAGTGAAACAAAATGTATCAGAATAATAAAACTGGAGTGGTACAGAGGTACACAAATGCATGTCTTCCAGAGCCTTAGACTTAATTTTGGTCTCAAAGTGATGGGAAAGAAGTGTCGATTACTTGGTGTCGACTTACGCATCCAACCCGCTCACCACATCCTTCTTAAATATTGCCTCTAAAGAAATGGAGTAGAATCCAGTGTATCTTATGATAAACTCTGGAGTCATGCTGGAACATGAAGGGTTTGCCGGATTAACAGATAACTTATGCATATGAGGGCAAAAGCAAAGATTTCGGAAGCAGAAAGACTTAAGGACAAGTCAATCTCAGTGCAGTGTTTTTCTAATAATCTTTCTCTGTTGTGTTTTCTGTTTGTAGTCTTTGATCAAACGGATTTAATTTTGCAGACGGAATACAATATTTTTCAGCTGACTTAGGACATTTAAACCCAACAAGTCACTGCTAAGGGTTTCGTTTAATATAACCTTTTAATTAATAATGTATCAATCAGATTTTCAAAAATGTATATCACCCAATCAAAAAAGATGTCACTTTTTTCAGAATTAAAAATGTTCTGTACAACAATAAAAAACAATTCGGAGGTTACAATGCAAGGAGCTTGTCCACTACAAATGTTGTGGTCTGGTGGTACTTCAAGGCACAAACAGGATTGTTCTTTAACAAATATTTCATTAAAGAACACTGAGTGAATGAGGGTGAAGGAAATGGAGGGCTGGACTGTAAATTCCTGTATTTTGACATGTCATTGGCACAGTATAAAGTATTAATAAATACAAACTTTTTCTACAATCCATGTCTTATGCTTAAATACATTGTTTCGTTTAAGGTTTATCATATTTGTGTCTGAACATTCTAAGTGCTAAAAATAGAAACCATATGTAATTGCATAGTCATTAAACATCTGCTTCCTGCAGATCACATTTAAATTACGACAATACTGCAGACAAGTGTTATAACCGTCCATTACAAATATGGCAGTACAGCACACATGGCGGTACTGTCCCACTGAAATTATGGCAGCCCTGTTCGGAAGTATTGACATACAGCCACCCAAAAAACTCATCAAGTTACCCACCAGCTGTTGAAATCTGTGCAGCCTGCAAGTCCCAAGTTTCATTGTCAGCAACACCAACTTAGCCTTTCAACTTTCAGAAGTTGATAAATTGAGTGCCATCAAATTGAACAGTAGCACCTGTTGTTTACAGCACTTTTTGACAGCAAACATTGTGATAGGTTGCGCAATATTAAACCAATATATTATTACTCAGAAAGGAGCCATACTAGGAAGGACTACTGCTACCCATTGAGAGTAGATCAACACTTCTGAAAGAGGCTGCACTGTCCAATACGATTACAGCGGTCTTGCTGAAAAGTGGTGGTACTACCACACCGGCCGTATAGGAGACAGTTGAGTAACTGTTCCAGTACCAATGTAGAAGTGACATAATGGATTCAGGAAGTACATTTCACTTATGGTCAATTATTTTAATGTAATTAATAATTCAGTGAGTATGGGCCCTGCAGCTAGCTCGTCCCATGCCACCTTCTAACCAATTGGGTATTCCCAGGGCCCTCGCCTGGCATTTCCGGCAAACTGTGGATATATGAATTTTAAGTGCCCCATCTCATGCAAAGAAGGTATAGTTTTGATGAAGCAAAGCTCCGCATTTGCGACTTGCTGTAGTCATGAACCTCGCTCATGTGTAACCAAGTAATAAGTTGTACGTCTTACTAACCTTTATTTCATGTTTAAACGAGGTAAATGAAGCTTGCACATGTGTATTTCTAATACGATTAATTCGAGTCAATAAAATGGCCGCTGCTTTGAAATAGCTTCTGCGCATGCGTCAGTCACACTCACGTGTCCTGACGTGTTTGCAGGTTTGGAGGGAAATAGTTGCGCATGCGTAATACATAGTTTTGGCAATAACGTGGTACTGCTCGTGCCATTGCTCTTGTGCCTGTGTATATGTAGCTAACATTTAGACTGCATAAGTATAATTTTTGGTGATAAGTTGAAAGTACAAAACCAATGATGTGTTTTCATAACGTTATTTCTATGTATTAATTTGTTCTCGCTTACTTTTTATGTACCGCGGGAAATGGGGGTCTGACTGAGCCGAAAGCCATCTTGGAGGTCCTTTCTGCGCAGGACCGTCCGTCTGGGGAGAAGTCAACCTTGGCTGGTGGAACTCAGCCAGCTGGCAGGGATGGGCAAGATGCTCCTGAGAACTGACCTGCGAACTCAGCAGGACGGAGTCATGTGTCCCTATTCTGAAACAATGTTAATTTGTCATTGTATTTCCCTGGACTTTCTCATGAGAACCCCAATCTCGCTAGGCGGTACCCAGAGATGCAAAGTAGGCATCGAAATAGTGTGTTCTGATTGGTGTGTTACCCAAATCCTATCTTAGGACCAATCCAAATTGAGGGATTCTGACACTTTGCAACATTGGGGGGTGGTACACCGTCCCCAAACTGTATATCTACCCTGGGTTCACCTAGGGAAATTGTCCGACTTGTCTGGTTTAGCTGACCTGTCACTGACCCAACGCACTCAATAGGTGACTGAAGATACAGAGCACTGCGGAGTACTCTGTCCGAAATTGACCATAGACTAAGGTTTTACTAAACCTTAAAGTGCTGGCGAAGCACTTGGCTGGGAGTTCGCTGACCCAATCGGGGTCTTGATCGATAGCTGCAGAGAGGGTGGAGCGCAGGCGTTGCTTCCAAACTGCGGGTGCTGGTCCTGTCCTGAGGGTTTCCTGTCCTGTCCTGATTCCTAATCTGAGGGTTTCCTGTCTTGTCCTGGGTGTCCATTCTGCACCTGCTGTCCATTGAAGGGTATCCTTCCTTGAGGGTTTCCTGTCCTTAACTGACCCGTGGCCGGGGTTTGGTTTTCACACCAGTCTAGGTAAATATTGCTCTGAAATCTTTCAAACTTGCACCTTTCTATTTTCTGTCTTTTGCTTCAATAAAGACACACCTTTGCACATGTTGATTTTTCCATGCTTTGCCGCAAATTATTGAAACGTAAAGTCATTGCATATTTCCATAACGTTTCCCATGTTACCCTACCTGTTAGAAATCATATTTTGCATTGCAGTTTGTCATTTCCTGATATGGTCTAGAACGGCCTTTCTTAAACTGTCCAAAGAACTTTTGCCCTAAATGCATAGCGTTTCCTGTTGCATCCCATATTAGCATTTCCATGATTACCCTGACTTTATTTCTCTATAGTTATGTACTTTTCATTATCTTGATTATCGATTGTCTTATCCTTGTAAATCTAATGCTTACTGAGAACGAACTTTAGATAATGACTTTAAAACTTCCAGTTGTCCGTGGTCATTTTACAAAGGTATTGAAGGTCAATTTGAATTGTATTTTGCTGCCTTTCCTTTTACAGCTAGCTCCCTGATCCATTGTGGTCATAGGTACCCGTGTCGGTGGATGGTAAGTCGGGTACGCTGAGGAATAACAGTAGGGAATTCACACAAATTGGTAGCAGCCCGTGAAGTCACCCGGTCAATGTATATGGTGAATTGAAATATATGGGGCGAAATTATTGGTTGGGTGACCTCGCGCGCGCTCTATCAGTTTAATACATACACTTTGGGGAATTACATAGTGGGCAACTGGTGGCGAGCAGTCTTACATAATTAGTTCAATTCTGGATATTTGACGGGGATGTTTGATCTAAGGACACAACTTTCAGAAGCCAGAGTCTCTGGTCATATGGACTGGTGTTCACCAGCAAAACAAAGCAGGTCTAAATCTCTGGACAGGGCCGGGTTGAGTAAAACTGCAGCATCGGGTCATTCGGATGCAGTCTTCAACTTTAATAAAGTGATGGCAAATAAATGGCGGGGGGGGCAAGGTGTCGATTAGTATTTATATCTGGGCCAGTAAAAAACAAAAAATTGGGGTGGAAGGTATCGCAATCCAGAGGTGGATCAGAGACAGAAAGAATGACAGGAGAGGGGTGCAGAGCATAAACCCAAACGGCATGAGTTTGGGGGAGGGAAGAAGCCTGGGGGTAGGTGGCAAGGGACAGCAATGCCAAGGGGTGTGGAAATGAAGGAGTTACAGCAAAAAAGCAGAAAGGGAAGTGCCTGTAAGTAAGGCCAGGGGCGTGAGTGGCCAAAAGAGTAAAAAGATTTACTTTTTTCGCTGATCACACAAAAGTACCAATCCTCTCGAAACAACCCGCAGTTTTTCCAAAAGTTCGACTTACCTCCGGCGCCCGGAGATCTTTAAAAATCCAAACTCTCTGCTTCGCTTTCGACTCTTCCCGACTTCAACAAGTGAAGGCAGGGACAGGGAGTGGCAATCGGAAAGCTAGTTTGCAGTGATTGACAGTCAGTGGGCGGGGCTATGTTGTGCCTGGTGGCTGCTCTATCCCCTGCATCTTGTGGTTGGTTAAAAAAAATAACAGGACCGCCCCGGAAAAGAAGACTTGGCAGAACACCGGAAGCAAATGCCTGCCGCTCCGGAACTGATCGCCTTATTGATCAGTCCGGAAGTGATTATCCAGATGTTCCTTGTGTTTACAAACTACACATTGAGGCCGTTATAGTCTGTGGTTAGACTGTCGGGCACGATGGTCCCGGGGTGGCACCAATAGCGGCTGCTCCACCTCCTTGTGTTAGACAGGAGGCGCCGCCACGGACCCAAACTGCTGGGCGTTCGGAGACATCTCGGGACCAGCACCGGGGAGGGAAACTAGCCTGGTTCAGAGATCCGGATGGGCGGGCAGTGATGGCTCTGTAGTGGGCGAGCTAGAAAAGACAGAGTCATCGGTCAGAATAGGTCGGTGAGGGTGGCAGACTCAATGAGGGGAAAACGAGCCCATCCCATAACCCCAAGGCAACATCTCAGCTGCCAGAAGACGGCAATTAAGAAGAAATTCCAGAGCCAAGAGGATTAATGAGGGAGCTTTGTTGGGATCACAGCCAGTGGTGATCCTCAACAATCCAGGCAGCTCCTTCTGTTTGAAATCCCACTACCGAGTTCACAGAGCATGTGGAATGTAAAGACATTCTAATAGGGCTTTAAGTGAGATGAAAACAGAGTGGGGGTGGTGGTGCGGATGGGGCCTCTAAAAAGGGCGTGGCTTAAACATGTAAACTACATTTCCCTGATTTCCATAGGGTGCCACTAGAGTGGTGTTTTGGTGCCTTTTCTGAGCTTTCTGTTATTATTTACTTACTGCCCTTTATGCTGACTGGCATGTAGGGCAGCAACGAAGGACTTCCACTTCTGTCATCATGTGCAAGTCTCTGTATGGTGCCCCAGCTATGGTTCACGGTCTTAATTTCTGTTTCCACAGTTTGTCTCAAGGTGTTCTATGGCTTGCCTGCCTTCTGGGGTTCAGTGGAAAGCTGTTCTTGTGATGGAGTCGAGGTCTCTTCAGATGGTGTCTCCTAGCCATCTCCCATCTTTTTCTCATAATGATTGTGTTCATGTGTTCGGATGTGCTGTGCAATGCAGGGTGGGAACGTGCTGTGTGTGCCCTGCGTGGAACATAGGGAGGGTTACACGGAGAGGTTCCGATGGCAGTTGCTGCTGAGACTTCAGCACTGGTAGAAGGGAATAAGCCATGGGCCTCTTTATTCACTTCACTGGCGATCCGGTGTTGAAGCCCCATTCTTGCACTCTGCCGCACCAACAAGCCAGCCGCTTCCACTGCAGTTCCCCGGTTCTGCTGTTCTTCAGCTTTTCGACAATTGTCTTCCACCAGGGCTTCGGAAGTGCACATTAGTCGGCCTATTGATCGTGAAGCCCTTAAAGTAAGTGCAGCGCATAGTGCCTTATATATTCTTTCAGGCTTCTGGATTGAACCTGATTGACTGTGGAAACACACTTGCGCGTGTCGTCGCTACAGGCCCCGTCCTTCCATTCGGCTGCTGTTGTTTTTGGTTGCTGTAGTTACCCAGTGCCAATTTTGAGCCTTATCCAGGGCTGATTTAACCACTAATTCCTGTGGAAACACACGCTTCTTATGTGCAACATCAACGGCCATCTTGAATTGGGGAAGTTATTAAGAATTACATTAGAAGAAACCTACTTGTAGCAAATTAGCCGGCGTACCATTGCTAATTGACAGTTTGGTTTTATTTAAAGGGCTTGCTTATTCTAGGCGTATGCCACATTGGTGATCGGCACACCTTTAAGTACTGTTGCAGTTTTTGCTATGGCTTGCATCAATGATCGGTGACAGGCACACTTTCATGTACAATCAACTCCTTAACTATCTTGTATTGTCAGAAATTGTGTATCATTAATGTGTGGCATGGCAGCAACTCACCCACGCATTGGTCACCTTATGGAGAGAATATCAGTGCCACCACCTTTCCTTCAACTACCTGGAACTCTTCCAATGATTGGCAACAGTGGAAGGAGACCGTTGAAGCATATTTAGAAGCAATTCATGGGGATACCTTCACCTCGAAAAAGAAAAAGGCCATCCTCCTTTACAATTTGGGTTCTGAAGGAAGTTGCATACTAAAAATCTTGCCTTTGGAGGTGGTTAGTGTTCCCACGGGTACTGGAGAAGACAGGGATTCTGCTATGGTGGATGATGGTTATGCATCTATTGTCAAGACTTCGGATAAAAGGTTTAATCCAAAGAAAAATATAGAGTGTCACAAGTTTCTTCAAAGTTCTCAGATTCCAGGGTAATCTATTGACTATTCTGTTTTCGCCCTCAGAACTCTTGCTGTGTCCTGCAATTATTGGGAATTCAAAGACCAGAACATCAGTCACCAGTTGATTGAACAAACCAGCAACAAATAAGAAGAGGTGCTGTGGAAATTCTAGGCCATTTTGGAGTTTGATGAGAAATCTGTTGTGGGGCCTGTGGACATAGTCAAAGATGGGGGAAATGTGTTAGTTTGTGATGAATAAGGGCTCTTGATATTATTTTGGACCCCAATCATCTAGACATGGTAATATCTAGACCAGTGATGAGTGAGGTTGGTGTTGCACAACACGCTAAGAACCTCTCCGATTCTAGTCAGGTTTCTCATTTGAGAACTGACGATTGGGTCAAGGAATATCCTAAGGTTTTTAATGAAAAATGTGGTAAGCTGAAGGTATTCCAGCATCGTATAGTGCTTCAGGACAATGCACTAGCAGTGACCCACAAAGTTCAGTTAGATTTGCGTGACTAACTGAAGCACAAATTGAACAAATTGTGTTGCATTGGGGTAATTGAACCCATTGAGAGGTCTGAATGGTTGCCCCCATAGCTCTAGCACGCAAAGCTGGCAAGTCTTTAAGACTTTGCGTAGATTTGAGGGATCTTAACTCTAATATTTGGATGAATCTCCAAACTCTAACCAACATCAACTAAATGCTGGTGACTTTGGGTGATGCTTGTGTGTTTACATCTTTGAATATATCCTCGGCCTATCACTAGATTGAATTGAGCAGAGATTCCAGGCACCTCACATCCTTTGTTTCACCTGAAGGGGCCTATCGTTCCTTTTGGATAGTGTTTGTCCTGGCATCCGGCATCTGCTGTAGTCTTTCGTTTAATAAGCAAATCATTTGAAAACACCAAAGGGGTCTAATTTTTCTAAGATGACATTTTGATTTTTGGTAAAATGGAGGCTGAGCATGACAAAAGAGTGAGGAATGTGTTGGATACCGTGAAGGCTAGCGGGTTAACTTTAAAAAGAGAAAAAAATTAATTTTCCCAAGACAGGGTGGATTATTTGGGTCATCCTGTCTCCAGTAGAGTGGTTAAGTCCAAAATGAAGATTCTAGAAGCCATCCAACATGCACCCATATCCAAAGATGAGTAACGTCACTCATTTCTTGGCTTAGTAGAATACTATGGCAAGTTTGTTAGCAACTCCGCAGATAAAACTGTGTTTGCGCAAACTCCTCAAAAAGACTGCAAGGTATGGGTGGGATGACGAATGCAGGATCAACTTTGATCAGTTAATTTAGTTATTTTTAAAAAAATATATATTTTATTGAACAAAAGCATTACAGTACATAATCAGACAGTGCATCACCCCCAACGGAATTGTGACAAGATAGGACTCAGATCAGCAAGGAGACCTAGCCATGCATTACATCTTCGTACCTCGCTTTTGAGGGCAACACATCATGCATAAATCAAACATCTAGTCCAATAGTACTGCGACTATACATCACTTCTCAATTGACTTTTAAGAAACCTAAAAGGGAACAAGACCCAGCAACCAGCCCCCACCCCCTCCCCCCGGCTCATCCAACATATAAATGCACAACATAACATGTAGTAGATTCAACCTTATTTCTCTGTGCGTATCTGCTTTAGGAACCAAAATAAATGGGATACATTTCTGGCCAATAAAGTGTCTTGTTTACAGTGCCCATCCAAAGGCGCAGGGCTCTGTACTCCAGAGACCACTGCCACAGCAATATATGAAGCGCAAGTGGGCATTGAGCTTAACAGAGAAACAGGTCCCGCCACCAGAGAACTGAGTCAAACGAGCCAATTAACCTACACCCCCGCCACCCCACCCCAGATTGCGCTACCGACCACCGAGTCCAACGCATAGACTACCAATGAATCACCCGTTGAAAGCTACACATACACAGAGGAGTACCCGCAACAGAGTCCCTCCCCCTGGCCCCGCACCACTCAGGAGCACCCGTGCCAAAAAGGACCTATCTCTACAGTTAGCCCCTCTCACATCAATCACCAGAGGGATCATCCAACTCACCCGGGGGATCCAGCCACAATCCTCTATAATCCGCCCACCTCTTCCATATTTTATAGTGCTTCCGCGGACAGCCACGGGCAACGAAGATGGGTTGTTCGAGCCCCATGTTAAAATCCAGACCATTCCTCCATGCAGAGAGCGGGGGCCCCCGATCATTCTTCCAGCCCCTGGCGATGTCCCGTTTTGCCAGGGTGAGCCCCAGGAGCAGCAGATGCCGTTTATAGGCGTTGCCACCAATCCCATCCATCACGTGGAGAAGAGCCAACCACGGGGTGCGCGGGAGCATCCACCCCAACACCTCTGAAAAGCATATTCATTTTGTTATTTAACTTATATTTCTTATAGTGTTTGTTTTGTTGTGAAGGAGGGGGTGTTGGCATGTGCTGAGGTGGTGTGGAATGCAGGGTGGGAACGGACTGTGTGTTCCCTGCATGGAACATAGGGAGGGTTCGGTTCCACTGAGGGGTTCTGATGGCAGTTGCTGCCAGGACTTCAACGGTGGTGGAGGGGAATAAAGCGTGCTCATATCCTAAGCTGTGGGCCTCGTCTCTTCCCTTCACCAGGCTCTCTTGCTTGTATCTGGTGAGAACTTCCTGGTTGGAGATTTTTCACGGCCCAAAAATGTGCACCTTTCTTCTCAGGTTACTGGTGTGGAAAGCTGACAGTTTTAGTGATGCCTTTCATCATCCACCCCCATTCTGATCTATACAGTAGTGTGGACAGATCACAGCTCTGGTAAAGCCTTAGCTTGCTGTTGGTGCTGTACTGGGATGGCCTTTACACATTGTTCAGCATCCGTAAGGCATTTCTGGCCCTGTTCAGTCTACTCTTGATGTCTCTGCATGCCCCTCCATTATGTCCGTTAGTACTGCCCAGGTAGGTGAACTCTTCAGTCATGACTAGGTCCTCTCCATCTATCATGTTGAAGGTTTTAGGTTGTTTTTGTGTTGATCTTCAGAACTGCTTGCTGTACATTAATGCTGAGGCAAGACATCTTTTCTTGCATATGCTGAAGTGTGTGAGAGAGCAAAGCTAGCTCATCTGCATAGCCGAGGTCTTCCAGTATAGAAAATAAGGTCCATCTGATACCTCTGGCTTGGTCTTGAGTTGTGCGTTGCATCACCCAGTCAGGTTGAAGAGCAATGTTGACCTAACGCATCCATGTCTCACACTGGTCTTGACTTCAGAGCTATATTTACTCACTTAGCAGATAGCATTTTCATAGAAGTTATTGAGGAGGAAATCTGTCTGCTGCAGTATGCCATAGGCTCTCAGTATGTGCCATAGACTGTCACAGTGGATACTTTCTAAGATTTTCTCAAAATCAATTAAGTTGAGCCACTCTGTGCTCTGCTCTATGAGGTTGCATAGAATAAGGATCTGATTAACACACCCTCTCCTGTTGCTGAACCCTGCCTGCTCTTTTCTTAACTGCTAGTCCACTGCTTCAGAAATGTGCTGTATAATGATTTTCATTAGGATTTTACTCGGGATTGACAGAAGGGGTAATTTGATGCCAGTTATTACTGTTGGTTAATTCTCCTTTCTTTGGAATCTTGATGATGATGCATTAGTTCAAGTCGTCTGGTATTTTGTTTCCCTCACAAATCAGTTTAAACAGTGGTTGGAGAATCTTGGCTGATGTTTCAGGGCCTGCCTTGAACAATTCTGCATTCAGGCTGTATTGGCATGGGTTTTCACAATTATCTGTAGTACAGGCCAAATTACCACATAACCAACAGTACATCACAAGTAAACACTTGAATTTCAAACAACACTTCTGGGCTTGTCTTTGTTTATATTTCTCTATTCTTGTTCACATTCTTCCACTCCCTTGTGCCAGCGCGTTTCGTCGTGTATGGGTGTGTCCCCACGACTTCCTCAGGGCTTTCGTATCTTTAGAATGACAGTATCCTATCCTTGCTGTGTCCACAGCAGGAAATTATCATTCACCAAATTTCTCCTTGTGATTTTCTTATTGCACCATGGTACTTATTTATTAGCCTTAGAATTATCGCGTTTCCTTAAAATGATCCGGAACCTCCACAAAATTAAGTGCGACCCGTTTTCCTCAACTGATATATTTAGTATTTATGATGGTCAAATCACTGGACACTGTACCTAATAATGCTTTTGTCGTAACTTTATTGGGTTTAGGATTCAATGCAAAATGCTTCTTGAGCTTTAGGTGTCTTACAAACTTAAATAAATCAATTTTTGTAGTACATAAATCACCCATTGATTGAGGACAAAAGCCCAAGCCTTTCTTAAGTAATGAAATTGCCAATTCCGTCAAGGTATAATCTGAAAGGTTTATTACTTCTACTTGTTTCTTAAGTTCCACTGTTATTGTTTCTTGTCCCAGGAACGGGTTTTCATTCTGGGATTGTCCATTGGATCTTCCGCCCCTCTTTCCACGCCTTGTTTTCTTGTATTGTCTACTTTCTTGGTTTGATCTCTGTTCCCTCGTTTTATTCGATTTACTTCTAGCATGAAGGAAGAGTTGCCTAACGGGTGTGGTTGCTTGGATATGGCACCTGCCGATACCACTGTCTCGCTATCACTAGTTGGTATGGTACTAAGCGACGTTTTGCTAGAACTCACTGACACGGGTGCAGGCTCTTGTTTTGTTTTATCAGTCTGCATCAAATAATCATATTTACTTGAGAATGTAAAAATTCTCCCATTGTTGTAATCCAGCTCATCTCTTTTTAATTTCCGGGCCTTTCTCTGCTTAATATCATTTTGATGGTCGAATAATACTTTCTTCAAGATCTCATAATTTGTAGTTGTGGGCTCTGGCATATTAAGTGCCAGAATCTCAGACTCCAACTGTGCAATTTCTGCCTGGAATTTGGCAACTTTCCTCTCCGCATTCTCTATCAATATGTCCATAAGTTTCATGGAACTATTAGTTCCATTTCCCACGTATCCAAGAGGTCTTCATCCAGATCATCATACGTCGGGATGATCTGTGAACGAAGACCCCTGGGAATTCTATTAAGTTTGACATATTGCTTAAGTGTTGTTCCGTCTCACCATTTGGACATTTCCGCACGTTTTAATTTCTCTAATTTGATACATTTCTCATGTAAGCCTTCATTCTTAGGTTGATTACCACTCTGTACAGCTTGATTCACTGTGCTCCCCTTACTCAAATTATCAAATAGCTCAGCTGCCATCCTATCCCGATCCGAATTGTCACTCATTGTTGCCTTAGTATGCATTTGTGTTTACAGAGCGCCTTCTTTTAAGTTAAATAGTTTGACCAAATAGGTGTTTAAAGAGATATATGGCTCTCATGTAAAATTTACACTACGTTATTGAGGATTCAAAAATTAATCTATTCTGTGTCCCCTTTGTATAGCCGTGCTTACAGAAAAAGGAGAGTAAACACCCAATCCCTCCTAAAGCTCAATCCACGATTGAATACAGTTTTCACAATTATCTGTAGCACAGGCCAAATTACCACATAACCAACAGTACATCACAAGTAAACACTTGAATTTCAAACAACACTTCTGCGCCATATATCTCTTTAAACACCTATTTGGTCAAACTACTTGTATTGGCATGGGGCTTTCCCGTTCAAGAGAGATCAGATGGCAATGATGATTTCTTCTTTCTATAGTGGGGTGCTGTTCACATCCAAGTCTGTCTCTTCTTAGATGTCTGCTTCGCTTATTGTTACTGGTCTGTTCAAGACTTCTTTGAAGTGCTTGGCCAAGCGTGCTTCCTACTCCTTCTCTCTTGTGAGTAGCCTGCCCTACTAGTTGATGATAGGGGTGTTTTATGTTGCACTAGATTTACCATTGACTATCCTTGTGATCTTGAAGAACTTCCCCCGTTATACTCTACTGGCTGCATCCTCTGCTTGGCCGGCAAGGTTATCCATGTGTGCCGTCATTCTTTTGGCTGCTGTTTGCTTTAATGTACTATTACTTGTACTTCTCATGTAGCCTCTCAGATTTGGCCTCCACCAGTTTCTTTTTTGCACACTCCTGTCTTCAGTAGTTTGCCATGTGTCTTGTCTTATCCATTCTTTGCTCTTCCTTGCCCTTGGTCCCCAGGCAAGTTTCACTACTCTTGCATCTATTGAAAAGACCTATTCCCATTTCTTGTTGACTGCGTCTGGAGCTCCCTCAAACTAATCTGTGTCTACCAGGAGTTGGAACCTGTTTTTGATTTGTAAGATCTACATTTTCTCAGTCTTGGGGTCCTGTAATTTTGTTACTTCGAAGTGCTGCCGTCTGATATTTTGCCAGACAGATACCAGATAGAATACCCAAAGATAAGCAGCACCCGGAGAAGCTCACAGCTAAATATCAGAGTGGGGAGGGTACATCAGCAGTGATCACCGTCTAGTGACCGCTCTCGTGAAATTGTAGCTCACAAAAAAGAATGGAAAACATCAGGACAACAGCATCTTCTGTTATTGCATCCAGATATATAACTCAAAAACTGACATACACCTAAAACCAGTCCAGACTGTTGGCTGTGCTAATGTTTGTTAGCTGTTTCAGATAAATGAGTAACAACATTGATTTTTGTTGTAAATAATTAACATTGAAAGTGTTTGAATTCTAAAATCAAGACAGTTTATTAAACATCTGAGGCCCATGGAATGGGTAGTGGTCTTCAGTAGCTCAGTCACTCCTGGTATCTTCACTTTGTTAGACATGTATGCCCTTTTTTCTCCACATCTCATCTATCTGCATATCTTGCACCTCATCTCTTTCTTCTTCAGCACCTTCTTTGCACTCTCTCCTGAATGCACCTTCCTTGTCTCTCCTTCACTTCACCACCCCCAAACACACAAATTCACCCACTTACCTGTTAAGACCTCATTTTCATTTTCTTTCTCCTTGTCAGTATTTGAGAAGTGTGAACCTCCAATACACACATTTGCAGAGAATCAAAATCGCAACTTGAATAAGTAACCATTGCTCTTTGCGCTCTGCATAGAGGACAAGGATTGGATGACCATGTATTCTCAACATCTTTCTGACTAACTGACAGTCTGAGAAAGTTGCACTGCCTTCAGCCTCCAATCCAGAGCTCACAATCATGGCCTGTTACAACATTTGGAGGCAATTCATTTCAAAGTACAAACTATACAAGAATAACATGCTACGTGAAAAAATATAGAAATACAACATCCTTGTACTAGCAAACACTCTTAGGGAATGCAAGAATAAGTAAAACATAAAAATATAGAAATACAACATCCTTGAACTAGCAAACACTGTTAGGGAATGCAAGAATAAGTAAACCATGTGAAACATAACAGGAAATAAATCTCTGGCACGGATTGCCTTGCATTTTTTTACATCCATTGTTCAAAAATTGATCAGTGTTTTTGCATTAAAGGCAAGAAGTTGAATATAGGGTTCGATAGGGACTTGTTTCAATGTCAATTTTAAATTGCTACCTGGTCTGAGAACCAAAGGGACCCCGCCCACTCAAAGCCCCGCATTCTAACAACCATAAAGCTACAACTAGGGCACTATGAGTTTTGTCAGGATTAAGGCGTGACTGAATGCATATTTCCAGGAGCAGCCTACAAGGAAGCTAAGTGATTACTGGTGGGTGGGAAATCAGTTTTAAATCAGGATCCCAGAAGTAGCCTGTGACCGGGAATCTATAATGATGGTGTCTCGTCACTTGTAGCACGTGGGCTTCTCTGTGTCAGGTTAAGATAGAGGGACACAGGAGGGACACAGCAGCATCCTGTCAGAAAGCAGCACAGTGACTGTCAGATCAACGTTAGTATTGTCAGTTTAGTGCAGGCACATGTCAGAAGCCTCTGCTTGTGGTGTTATCTGGATGATGAAGTCGTAAAATAAAAACCTGAAATTTGGACATGGGGCGGGAGTCTAATTAAACCTAATGTGCCTCCCCTAGGATCCCCTTTGTAGGGTTGTTAGAAACATATCAGTCATAGAATATGAAAAAATTACAAGGTTATCGATGAAATGCTTGAATTAATCTCAGCCACTGGCAATCGCTCAGGCCACATTCCAATCCATCATTTTCACCCACCATGCCACCTCACTTTATACCCAGCCATATTCAAATCACTATTGATCCTGCTCTTCATGAGAACAGTCCAGCTCCTCCCTGATCCAGAACACAAGCCACTTAGGACCGGTTTCAACCTAGTAGGCTCTTCAGCTAGGTATGGCTTGGTTCTAGTGGCACAGTAAGCCCGAGACACACGTCTGGGCGTACCCGACGCCCTTAGGGCGCAAACTCCCAAAACAACAAGGTGATGGATGGAATGCCTGAATTAATCTCATTCACTGGCAATCGGTCTGGACCGCGTCCCAATCTACCATTTTTCACTCACCATGCCACCTCAGTTTGGACGCAGCCATACTCAAATCAGTCTTGACCCTCCTCCTCATGGGAAACTGCTGCCCAAGTCCAGGCCAGGTCCTTCCTGACCTGGAACACAAGCAACCTAGAACCGGTTTTGCGCTAGTTAGGGCTCTTCCGCCAAGGATAGCTTGGTTCCAGTGGTGCAGTGA
Organism: Lissotriton helveticus; assembly: GCF_964261635.1. Classification (NCBI taxonomy): domain Eukaryota; kingdom Metazoa; phylum Chordata; class Amphibia; order Caudata; family Salamandridae; genus Lissotriton; species Lissotriton helveticus. Next base: position 1,244,396,734 of record NC_136069.1, on the reverse strand, counting down.
GACTGGTGACTGCAGAAAAGGTAGCAAGCCTGCCCTGAGTTTTGCAAATGTCCAGAGTCACTCACTATGGAACACAACAACACAGCTCCCTTACGCAAACTTCAAGCACTGTCAGGTAAAAGGCTGGAGGGTGGGAATGGGCCTCTTGACTGCCTGACTGAGCTCTTTCTTTCTGTGTCCCATGTCATAAACACTTGCTTCCCTATTGCTCATCTCATTGCTACACCTCTGGCTCTTCTGCTCTCCCTTGCTGCCTCATCGGGGAGCCCATGAATTAGTCTTCCTGCTACCAGACACCGACAGCCATACCGGGGACTACACCCCCATTTAGCAACGTGCCAGTAGGCCCCAGTGTCATGTTCTCCGCGCCGGGGGGCATACAAAGGCTGCCTCAGGGCTCCTGCTGCGCGGGAGCCCATGAATTTGTCTTCCTGCTACCGGACACCGCAAGCCATACCGGGGACTACATCCCTCATTTAGCAATGCGCCAGTAGGCGCCAGCATCCCCTCCGTGCCGGGGGGGCGCATAAAGGCTGCTTCCGGTTCACGCAGCACAGGAGCCCGTGAATTTGTCTTCCTGCTGCCGGACACCGCCAGCCATACAGGGGACTAAATCTCCCATTTAGCAACGCACCAGGAGGCGCAGCGTCACTTTCTCCTCACCTAATTGGCTGTGGGTGCTTGGGAGGTGGCTTAAAATTTCAAACCCTATAGTAATATAAATACTGAAGATGGGAAGGTCTGAAGGCATGCAGACTGCAAGCATTTTTCGAAGCTAAATGATTAACTCCAGACAATGGACATGTGCTTGACTCAACATGTTTCAGCCATCTATTTTCATGCCTCTAAGGGTCAGTGTGGCTTTTTTCAGGACCAAAAACAAAATATGCATGCACACTATGGCATGCAAAAAAGTGTGTGGTTTGAACTTACAAACTTGAGTTTGTAAGTACAAACTGAAGATGGATGATCGATGGAACATTTAAATTTACTCCACCTTCATTCAACCAAATTTACACTATTCATAGAAGCATAAATAATGCAATGCCAGTAATATATGCAATACTATAGAACAAGCAGTCAGTTAGTTACCATGAATTTTTGACAATTGTAAAAGAGAAAAACATAAATGAAAGTGCTGCGAAAATACTAATTGATTTTGAATTGGCAATGATTTCTACAGGTAAACAAATGTACCCCGAATCACAAATTTAGGGATTTAGTTTTTTTCCGGTTAATTCGAGGAAAATATAAAAACACATACTTGGCAGCTCACTACATGACAGATAGTAAATTACAATTTGAGGTAAAAAACAAAGGGCCTGATTTAGATCTTGGTGGACAGGTTACTCCATCACAGCGGTGACTGATACCCCGTCGACCGAAATATAAATCCCATAGGATATACTGGGATTTATATTCCAGCAGACGGGATACCCGTCACCGTTGCGCCGGAATGACCCGTCCTCCAAGATCTAAATCAGGCCCGTAGTGCATTCGCTTTTGTCCCTCCTCCGTGTGTAGATGACATCTACACAGCAATTATTCAATCTGATTCTTTTTTACAAATAGAAGAACATTTGGCATCACTTCTAAATTACTTTGAAGAAAAATTGATTGAATATCTAAACAGGTAAGATCACAGAAGAACAGCAAAATAAATTCCATAATGAGTGGTGAAACTTTTTCCTGACATACTTAGAGGTCAAAAACTAAGAATGCTGTAGATGGTTGGCATAACTCTTCACTAGCTCAATTAGCAAAGCCCATCCTAATGTCTATCATTTTTTGGAAACTTTATAAAAGGAGCAAAGTTTCTAAGAAATGAGAAAAGGCCAATCTTTTGGAAGTAGTCTGTAACTGAAAATTATTTAAAGAAATTGGAGAAATTAATGAACGTCTCCTTTCAAATGTTCAGCAATTCAGAATGTTTGTTGATACAGAACACTTGGAAAACATTGCCTACAAATTACATGACTAACATTACTAACAGAATACCCACTAACACAACTTTACTTTCTTGTCTTGAATGATCTCAAAATTAATTGACAACTGTGAGAAGTTGGCCTGGTATATGATGTTCACTATTCTAGTGAACACCTTGCACCAGTCCAAACAACCCTTATGGTGATAGTTGTAAATCAACCTTATAGACCAGCTATCCAAGTGGTAGCGTGGACAGAACAGTCTTAGGCTAAAAGACTCTTGAGGGCGTGTAAAGCCAGCTGTTTTACCATATGTAACCCCTTGAATACCAAATGAAAGGACACCACACAGGATATATATAAAATATATATGTATTTATTTACTAACACACTCCTCTCAACTCTTTATGAGATCAGAGGCAAAAGCACATAACAAGTTACTTAGTCAGAATACGTTAAGTTGCACAATTTACAGTTAGGCCCTAGGGGTGAAGCAAACCATATATTAGGAAAGTGGTATAAGTACCACGTCACGAGAAAAGGAAAGGCCTAGGGCCTAGGGAATCGCTGGGGCTACACTATCTGAACCTTAGGTTAGGAGTGGGAGGCCCACAGGCGGCGCGTGCAGTGTCTTTACACACACGCGTGAGTCAATGTAAAGTCAATGGGAACTTAGAAGTTAGATAAGGAAGGATTTAGGACACTTCCGGTCTAGCTAGTAGAAAACAACTAAAAACCTAGACACTTAGATAGTCAATACCTTTGGGAGCACCGAAGTACTCGCGTTACCTCACCCACAGGAAGCGGGTGCATAGGTGTGAAGATGTGTCGGGTTTCGCCGTTGAAGTCTATGGAGTCTTTGAAGAAAGATGCTGCAGGCGACCAGGAGGAAGATGTCCGGGTGGATCCAAGGGTGGATCGAGGATGAAGAGGACCTGAATGCAGAGGGAACAGAGTCTGGGTCACTAGCCAGTGACTGGGTGGAACCAGACGACGTCGAGGAGCAATCAGGTGCTGTCTTGAAGCTTGTCTCTTCAGCCACGCGGACCAGGAGGCGTCGAGGACGACCAGGTGCTGGAGGCGAGCTGTCCCACGAAGGTTCTCGCAGATGGAGGGGTCGACTGCCAGATTGGAGTCAACAAGCCTTGGCAAAGGCAACCCACGCAGGATTTAAAGAAGGCTTCTGGTGCAGACCAGCAGGGTCAGAGGTGCCTCACCTTTGCAGGGAGGCAAGGGCCAGTCTGGAGCAACCAGACCAGCGAGTTGGTTCAAAAGGATTGTCGTCACAAAAGCTACTAGCCAGCGGGCCAGCAACCAGACAACGCGTCGAGCAGAACACAAGCAGAATGGCCCCACGCAGAACTCGTGGAGTGTGGAGGACTGATCTTCGGTGCAGGTGGAGCTCGGATTCGGGGCTTCTCAATCCCCAGTGCACAGCTTCGAGGATTCCTCAGGAGCTGCACACTTAGCAAGTTGCAGGCTTTTCAAGATGTCCGGTTCCACGTGTCTCATCGCCTCCACGGATCTCAGCTATGCTGCAGACGTGAAGAGAGGGTCAGAGAGGTCTGGGTCTTGTCAGGCTCTGTGCTTGGGTCCCGGCGGGAGCGTCGACAAAGCAAGCCGTTGATTTGCTGGATGGTGCCTGGTTGCCCAGGGTGATCACTCCTTGGCCACAAGGGAGATTCTTCAGTCATCAGCTTCAGCAGAACGTCGAAGGTCCAGAGTTTTGTGTCAAGTTTCGATTCCAGGATTAATCTAAAGTTCTAGGACTCAGCTCCTACCTTTACACAACTAAAAGGGGCTGGATTACTTTCTAGGTCCCTCCTATGAGTGGGACCAGGAAGGGGAGTGGTTACACCCCCTTTCTTTTGTCCAGTTTCGCACCAGAGCTGGGGCTGGAGTGCCCCAGCAACCGGTTTGAACTGGGGTATGCATGGAGCACCTAGTGTGCCCCAGGCAGTGTTTCATGCTATTCAGTCCTCCCTGTCCCAATACACAAAGTCCTGTCTGGGGTGGTGCTCGCACCTCTCCAGGCAGGAAACCTATTGTCCAAACCTCCGTGACTGGAAGGACTCCCAGCAGTAGGAGGTCAGACTTGTGTCTGTGGCAGCAGCGTCCATTTTGTGACGCTGGGGCTCTGGTTAACTTTAACCGGGATAGTCAGCAACAACATGTCTTCTCCCTCTAGAAGGGTGGAATGCTACCCCCGTCGCCAGAATTGGCAAGGGGGTAGTATTCCAAAGCGTATGACACCTTACACGACATGTTTAGATAAAGCCAAACCAAAGTTAGCATTTAACCGCGAGGTTCATATGCACTTAAGAGTATATGGTATAGCAATATCATAGAACAGCTATAAGGACATGGTTCCGAAAGCTGCAGACAGGCTCAGCTCATGCTAGAGCACCATCTCACACATAACCAAGCAATCTGCCTCCAGGATTGTTAAGGCCTGCCATAGGAGTGACTTATAGGTTACTGTGTGTCTATATATAAGGGTAGATATAGGAATACTATACCTAAGCAAGGGGTGATTACACGACCTTGCCCCAGCTGAGTGATCAGCCAGTTGTGTCAGTTTGAGTGGCCAGCCAGGGGTGGCATAATAAATGCTGCAGCCCCTGGTAGGCCTTGGTTACACCTATGCCCTGAGTACCTAGGGTACACTTCTACAGGGACTGACAAGGTGAACCAATTCCCAATTGTGGATGTACCTAGAGTACATGGTGTGAATTTAGAGAGTGCAACTGGGCTGTGGGTCTGATTAGCAGGCCCACAGCCACATCTAAGTCGAAAACCAGTAAAGCAAAGCAAAAAGTGGGGGTGACCACAGGAAGCAGACCCTACTCTCCTACAACAACTTCAAAATATTGTAATGTATTCTTACCTGGAGCTGTCTGTTTTTCTCAAGTACCAGTAGTATTTTAAAATACTAGTACTGTCACTATCTGTTATTCCATGACGTATTAATCCAAAGAAATAACAATAGGAATTCCGGAAAAAAAATTAAAATATTTTTCTACATAAAAAAAATACTGAAGGAAAGCTGCTTACCAACATCCAAACACTTAGAAAACCCAATCAAAATGAAAAAAAAAGAATTCTCCCACTAAAAAGAGAAAGTGACTGTAGAGGGTATAACTTCATATTGGAATACTTTCAACTCCATACTATTAGGAATAAAGTTTGAAAAAATGTGAGCAAAAAATAACACCATGTAAAGGGGTAAAAAATAAAAAGTGTACCTTACTATGTTTTAATATCTAAAATGATCAAATACAAATAAACAGGAACTCCCAAAAAGCTAAGGCCCATGGTACATATCCCTGGGAACCTAAATAGGGAAAAGGATTTGATACACACAAAGCATGCAATACGCAACATCATTCTACTTAAACCACCTACCTTAGACTAACCCTATAGTAACTGTACCCTTCTATATGTATAAAATAAACAAGCATTGAAAATGCAATAGGTCTCGCAATAGAAGAGTTTGACATTTTTCGTTTTGCAAATGGATGAGTGGCGTTGCGTGGATGAGTGGCGTTGCGTGGATGAGTGGCGTTGCGTGGGTGAGTGGCGTTGCGTGGGTGAGTGGCGTTGCGTGGGTGAGTGGCGTTGCGTGTGTGGCGTTGCATGTGTGAGTGGCGTTGCATGTGTGTGTGGCGTTGCGTGTGTGTGTGGCGTTGCGTGGGTGAGTGGCGTTGCGTGGGTGAGTGGCGTTGCGTGTGTGGCGTTGCATGTGTGAGTGGCGTTGCATGTGTGTGTGGCGTTGCGTGTGTGAGTGGCGTTGCGTGTGTGAGTGGCGTTGCGTGTGTGAGTGGCGTTGCGTGTGTGAGTGGCGTTGCGTGTGTGAGTGGCGTTGCGTGGGTGAGTGGCGTTGCGTGGGTGAGTGGCGTTGCGTGGGTGAGTGGCGTTGCGTGGGTGAGTGGCGTTGCGTGGGTGAGTGGCGTTGCGTGGGTGAGTGGCGTTGCGTGGGTGAGTGGCGTTGCGTGGGTGAGTGGCGTTGCGTGTGTGAGTGGCGTTGCATGTGTGAGTGGCGTTGCATGTGTGAGTGGCGTTGCGTGTGTGAGTGGCGTTGCGTGTGTGAGTGGCGTTGCGTGTGTGTGTGGCGTTGCGTGTGTGTGTGGCGTTGCGTGTGTGTGTGGCGTTGCGTGTGTGTGTGGCGTTGCGTGTGTGTGGCGTTGCGTGTGTGTGGCGTTGCGTGTGTGTGTGGCGTTGCGTGTGTGTGTGGCGTTGCGTGTGTGAGTGGCGTTGCGTGTGTGAGTGGCGTTGCGTGTGTGAGTGGCGTTGCGTGTGTGAGTGGCGTTGCGTGTGTGAGTGGTGTTGCGTGTGTGAGTGGCGTTGCGTGGCTGAGTGGCGTTGCGTGGCTGAGTGGCGTTGCGTGGCTGAGTGGCGTTGCGTGGCTGAGTGGCGTTGCGTGGGTGAGTGGCGTTGCGTGGGTGAGTGGCGTTGCGTGGGTGAGTGGCGTTGCGTGGGTGAGTGGCGTTGCGTGGGTGAGTGGCGTTGCGTGGTTGAGTGGCGTTGCGTGTGTGAGTGGCGTTGCATGTGTGAGTGGCGTTGCATGTGTGAGTGGCGTTGCGTGTGTGAGTGGCGTTGCATGTGTGAGTGGCGTTGCATGTGTGAGTGGCGTTGCATGTGTGTGTGGCGTTGCGTGTGTGTGGCGTTGCGTGTGTGGCGTTGCGTGTGTGTGTGGCGTTGCGTGTGTGAGTGGCGTTGCGTGTGTGAGTGGCGTTGCGTGTGTGTGTGGCGTTGCGTGTGTGAGTGGCGTTGCGTGTGTGAGTGGCGTTGCGTGTGTGAGTGGCGTTGCGTGGGTGAGTGGCATTGCGTGGCTGAGTGGCGTTGCGTGGCTGAGTGGCGTTGCGTGGGTGAGTGGCGTTGCGTGGGTGAGTGGCGTTGCGTGGGTGAGTGGCGTTGCGTGGTTGAGTGGCGTTGCGTGTGTGAGTGGCGTTGCGTGGTTGAGTGGCGTTGCATGTGTGAGTGGCGTTGCGTGTGTGAGTGGCGTTGCGTGTGTGAGTGGCGTTGCATGTGTGAGTGGCGTTGCGTGTGTGTGTGGCGTTGCATGTGTGTGTGGCGTTGCGTGTGTGTGTGGCGTTGCGTGTGTGTGTGGCGTTGCGTGTGTGTGTGGCGTTGCGTGTGTGTGTGGCGTTGCGTGTGTGTGTGGCGTTGCGTGTGTGAGTGGCGTTGCGTGTGTGAGTGGCGTTGCGTGTGTGAGTGGCGTTGCGTGTGTGAGTGGCGTTGCGTGTGTGAGTGGCGTTGCGTGTGTGAGTGGCGTTGCGTGGCTGAGTGGCGTTGCGTGGCTGAGTGGCGTTGCGTGGCTGAGTGGCGTTGCGTGGCTGAGTGGCGTTGCGTGGGTGAGTGGCGTTGCGTGGGTGAGTGGCGTTGCGTGGGTGAGTGGCGTTGCGTGGGTGAGTGGCGTTGCGTGGTTGAGTGGCGTTGCGTGTGTGAGTGGCGTTGCATGTGTGAGTGGCGTTGCATGTGTGAGTGGCGTTGCGTGTGTGAGTGGCGTTGCATGTGTGAGTGGCGTTGCATGTGTGTGTGGCGTTGCGTGTGTGTGGCGTTGCGTGTGTGGCGTTGCGTGTGTGTGTGGCGTTGCGTGTGTGTGTGGCGTTGCGTGTGTGTGTGGCGTTGCGTGTGTGTGTGGCGTTGCGTGTGTGAGTGGCGTTGCGTGTGTGAGTGGCGTTGCGTGTGTGAGTGGCGTTGCGTGTGTGAGTGGCGTTGCGTGTGTGAGTGGCGTTGCGTGGCTGAGTGGCGTTGCGTGGGTGAGTGGCGTTGCGTGGGTGAGTGGCGTTGCGTGGGTGAGTGGCGTTGCGTGGTTGAGTGGCGTTGCGTGTGTGAGTGGCGTTGCGTGGTTGAGTGGCGTTGCATGTGTGAGTGGCGTTGCATGTGTGAGTGGCGTTGCATGTGTGAGTGGCGTTGCATGTGTGTGTGGCGTTGCATGTGTGTGTGGCGTTGCGTGTGTGTGTGGCGTTGCGTGTGTGTGTGGCGTTGCGTGTGTGTGTTGCGTGTGTGTGTGGCGTTGCGTGTGTGAGTGGCGTTGCGTGTGTGAGTGGCGTTGCGTGTGTGAGTGGCGTTGCGTGGGTGAGTGGCGTTGCGTGGGTGAGTGGCGTTGCGTGGGTGAGTGGCGTTGCGTGGGTGAGTGGCGTTGCGTGGGTGAGTGAATGGTTAGCTGTTGCTTATGCGACGTATAGCACTTAATACTAAAGTAGGCAGACCTTCTTAGCCTTTGTGAGAATAATAGCAAAATAAAAATAAAAACCAGATCAAGTCAAGGACGCAAACGGCACCATGCTATTGTTTATTTACTCAGATGATTTGCATAAAAATGTAACTTGTGAGCACGTTTCTCTAACTCTCCAATAATCCCATTACAACACTTTGTACAAATGAGATTGGGACTCATCCTTCCGAAGTCGAGAAAAATGTGCAACGCTGTGTTGTAGTTAATTTTTTTAATTAACAAAATGCAAATAATGTGGAGAGATTTCAAGTGATTCAGGAATGGGCGCCCTTGTAAAGAGAAAGTACGGCCGGCCTGGGCAGTGATAGGGGAGGAGGGAGGAGAAATGCGAGTCACGGCAGCAGCAGCCTTTGATGTGCCTGCCGGCCGGCCGTGAATAATTAGGGGGTGAGAAATGCGCTCGGAGGGCTGCCTTTGATGTGGTAATGCGAGGCAGGCAGGCAGGCGGCTGGTGGCATTGTGCACGCGCTTTTTAGGGCTTGCGCAAGCGCAATGACCTAAAAAGCACATGCACTTGAAGGAATCGCCAGTGGAATCGCCAGTGGTGGATAAACACTGGATAAGCCCCTATAGAGCTTCGCCAGCTATGCGCTGAAGCGCATCAGCAGGCGAGCCCTAAAAATGTGAAAGTTCCTACCTGTCTGACACAGCCGCATCTATCTGACCTCGACTGAAACACTCCACCTTCTGAAGAAACAAACGTAAACTTTCCTATGGAAACCAATGGAAAAGTGTGGGAAAATATATAATAACTATGGGCCTGACATAGATTTCGATGGACGGGTTACTCTGTCACAGTGGTGATGGATATCCTATCTGCCGAAATATAAATCCCATAATATCCTATAGGATTTATATTTTGGCGGATGGGACATCCATCACCGTTGAGACAGGGTAACATTTTAACAATTGGCTCTGCATTATAGTACAATTATTTTTATAAAAATCAACCTTAAGTATGTTTATTTTAAAATACTTTATGTCTTGATAAACATGATGTGTGTGTTTCACTGTGTTTTGTAAAATATACAAAATCATATAAAATACAAAGATATTAGTTTTTGATTTAAACTTACATTACTTAATATTTAGCTGTATACTCATTTTAAAGTTTGAAATGTTTTATTATTAAGACTTGTAATTTTTAAAATTATATATATTTGCATTAATATTTTGAAATATATTTTTTAATGCAATTTAAAATACTTCCAACTCTGAACCGCTTAGTCTGTAACATTCCACTTTTTAAATACAATTTTAAATAAATGTCTATTAAATTGGTAGTAATATTTAAAAATAAATACAAGCAGAGTAATAATTGAGTATTCTTTATATTTATATAAAGATCACAAATTCATAGATAAGTACTTATTTGTTGCAAAAATGAAAATACTCCCCACCCTGCCCCCTAAACCCATAGTGTTCCTGGATCAGATGTACAACCAGGGTATTTAGCGAAGCGCAATTTACGAGTCGCTAAATGTCATGTACAACAGTGTTCGAGACACTGTTTGCGATTCCCAATGGGGTCGCAAATTGCATGCCTCATCAGTATTCATGAGGTACTCGCAATTTGCAACCCCATCTGAAATTGGTGACCCCCCAATATATGGTGGCTTGCTGCGTTCAGCAGACCTCCATGTCTGGGACTGCTTTTCAATCAAGCAGGATTTAAAAAAAAAAAAAAGTATCCTTTTTTCCTTAGAGGAAAACGGGATGCATTAAAAAAAAATGAAATGTTTTCGTTTCATTTCTTAAGGGCAGGTAGTGGTCCCTGGGACCACTGTCTGCCCCCAAAAAATACTTTGCCCTGCATTTGCAAAGGGGAAGGGATCCCCTAGGGGACCCCCCTTCCCATTTGCAAGTGCATTACCACCCTATTGAAGAGGGCGGTAAAGAGCGAGTGTTTTTGCGACCGCAATTGCGGTCACAAAACATTCTTACATAGGGTAGCAAGTCGCAATTCGGAAAGGATGCCCTTGGAACGCACCTTCGTACTTGGGAGTCACAAATCCTATTTAACGAGTCGCAAATAAAGTGCGACTCGCTATATAGCGTTTGTACATGGCCCTATCAGTTTTTGCATGCGAAAAAGGGTTGTTAACCCGTTTGCGGATGCAAAAATGGGTCGTACACTTGGCCCCCTGTCTTTAGAAAACAAGCAATTGCAATGCAATAGGTCTCGAAATTACGCGAGTTTGAGCTATTGGCATTGTAAATAATGCCTTTTATTCATGTTTTGGTTTTTAAAACTTAAATAAAAGGCATTGTCATTTACAATCCAATAGCTGAAACTTGCTTGAATGCGAGACCTATTTATTGCATTGCAAATCTATTGTAAATCATTGTGGCCCGTTTATTCTCAAGCACATTTCTGTCAAGGAATTTTCTTTGAGTATATTACTTACCAACTGTAGCAGTTCTTTGAATTTAAAATACCACATAATTAAAATAAATAAAAGTACTCCCAGTATTTCTGAAATCTGGTTGGGCGGCCAGAGCTATGGGTGGTTTGAAGTCTGCTGCCTAGGCTTAGGGAAGAGATGCGTGGTGTCTTGCATGTCACATAATCCATCATCAGCTGCATAATATGCAGATTTTAACATAAAATAGTTTCCTGCTCAAACGGTTCAAAAGTTATTAAAAACAAAGCAACAAGTGTTGCTGCACAGTGGAAGATCTTTTGCAAAGGTTGACTGGTTATAATTCTGTAACTTACGGCTGTGTTTGGATGTTAAAGTGGTACTAATGAGATGCAACTAATGCCCAGACAGTGTTAACAAGTTTAGAAATGTCGAAATAATGAAGTGATACTTTCCAAAAATGTGCTACATAATTTGCCTTTGCTTGCCACATAATTTATCCAACCCTGCTGCATAATTTGGGCCTCCCCTGCTGCATAATTCCAGTGACCCTGTCTAAGGCCACTGAAAATAGCTGCCTTACGGTCTGCATAAACAAATGACCCCAAAAGGGGCTTGTACGTTAGCGGCTTTGGGCTTGAGATGGGTCTCAAAATCTGGCAACACTGAGCACGGTATACTACCAGCATGAAGCGTGGTATGCTAACAGCATGAAGCGTGGTATGCTACCAGCATGAAAAGCGGTATGCTACCAGCATGAAGCGCCGTATGCTACCAGCATGCAATGCAGTAGGTTATCAGCATGAATCGCAGTAGGTTATCAGCGTGAATCGCAGTAGGTTATCAGCGTGCAACGCAGTATGTTACCAGCGTGCAACGCGGTATGTTACCAGCGTGCAAAGTGGTGTGCTAACAGCATGCAACACAGTATGTTTAACCAGCATGAATCGCAGTATGTTTAACCAGCATAAACCGCTGTATGTTACCAGCATGCAACACATGTCATCATCCGGCAATAGGCATTGTCAGAAATGTATCATTCACAGTGGCCCCACCCCTTTCCGTAGATATTGACTTTGGTATAGAAACCACTCCCACCATTACAGAGATCTCAAAATACAGCAGATTTTCCATCACCAGTGTGGGGTAGGAGACAAATCTACTGTTACGGCTGATTTGGATTGGGAGGAGGGAATCTCCACCAAATCTCTAATGAATGTCCAAAATACTTTTTGTCAGTGTGTGGACGTATCAGGCCATTGATAAACTCAGAACCAATCCAGTAGGCGCAGTGAAAATTCTTCTTGCAAAGTGTGCATGTACAATGGTAAAACTCATGGGGCGGAGCAGAGTCATAGGCCCTAATTTATTAGATTTTTTTTGCTTTGTTTCCATGAGCATATCTGTTTTGCCTCCAGTTCTACAAAACTTCTTAAGCCAATTTCACACGTTGACCAAGCGTGACTAGTGGGGCTCGTCTCTGCGCTATCTCTATTGGTCTTGAAAAATCACTCAGATCCAGTCCTGTTTGCCAGACGCCCTGTATCTGACGAGGCTAGATTTCTGTGTGCAGCCTAACAAAGACCTACATTCGTGGAAGAATTCACTACAAAGCTCTTGGACCACTGGGCAGTCCAGAGTGCCTCTCATTCTGCACTTTCAAGGCCAAGATATACTGCCCGGACTCAAACACGTAGAGATGTATGGAAGACCTTCTCGCACCTATGCTTAGTTATTATGCAGTCCTATGCACCTTCGGACTGCCATATGGAACATAAAAGCAGAGTAGGCCAGTTGGTTAAGACACTCAACCACTATGATCCGCAGTCCAGCTTTTTATATCCCATTCAACAGACCCATGGTCGGTGGCACAGCTTTAAGTGGATGAAGAAAGTGTGTGTGTGGTCCCTGAAAGGAGCGTGAGCTATATAATTAAGGGCGTGGCTTAAACATATAGTGCCACTCTACCAACGTATTTGCACAGAATCACAACTGCAACTGGCACACGTGACCATTGCTCTATGCGGTTTGTAGAGAGGCCAAAGATCGGATGGCTACTTATTCTGAACACATTTTTGCCCACCAGGCACTGCCTTCCACAACTCAATTGTGCCCTGTTATACAAACCTGGATACAACTGAATTTAAATTATGCACTAGACTAGAGTGATATGCAGCCTGAAAAAATAAGTAATACAACATCCTAGAAAAAAACAATCCCTCATAGGGAATGCAAGATTAAGTAAATCTTGTGAAATATAAGCAGCAACGACAAGTATTAAAGATTTTTACACCCATTAATCAGAAATAGGCCTGTGTTTTGCATGAAAAATTAAGGACATGAATACAGGGCCCGAAAGGGACCCATTTCAATGTCCATTTTAAATGACTACCGGCGGTGTGACCCAGAGGGACCCAGCACACTTAAAGCCCTGGTTGCGATGCATTCCTCTCCTGCTTTCAAAGGCAAGCAGCCTGACATCACAAGTCGGCCTTTAACATTTTAAAATCACTGCAAGTAAGCAACCGAATACGCCCACTCACCCTGCCAGACAGTTCCTGTATTTCTCCCTCTGACACCACGTGATCAGTTTTGGCAGGCTGCACACACAAAGACCACATTTCATTCTGCCGACGCCCACTGCTTCACTTCATTTCAAGCTTTGACACGGGTCAAGACTGTCTTCCCGCATGGTCGGACTGGGAGGAAAAATTTACACCCTGGCTCTAAAGTCAAAGTAGACTTACATAATTGGCACTTGTATATCAGGCCAGTTTTGAACTTGTAAAGGTACACTGTATGGGAGAATGCATGCAAAGCTTTTTTTTCAAATTTCTTTATTAAAAATGTAAAATGTAAATTGATACTTGTATAGCGCACTACTCACCCGCAAGGGTCTCAAGGCGCTTGTACGAATACCGCTGTGGAACCCATCCTGGCTTTCCCTATGAGGTGTCCACTCCTGGGCACCCCCATGGTGGAGGCCAGGCATCCTTAGCGTTGTGGGGGCCGTTGTGGAGATTAAGCAAGCTATTGCCCAGAGTTGCAGAGTGGGACTCCATGATTGGAATAGGCACCGAGGCGAGAATTATCAGGTCCGTGGAATTTTTTAGCCCAAGACCCGCCGAGGCGAGGAATTGAACCCTGGTCCCGGGCTAGACCTCTGCATCAGGGTCTGCCGCTCTAATCATTGAGCCACACTTTATTACCTTTTAAAGTTTCCATACCGTATACAATGAGCAATCTTGACAATCCCGACAGTGCACTATGCGGTGATAAAATGTAAAAAGTAAACAGATTTACCAGGCAACCTTTCCAGTGAACATCTCCCCCCGCACCTTCTATGTAGATATGAATTCCTATCTTGCGGGTAGTTCCCATCCCAGGATTTAGTGATATGCATCTGTTTCCTGTGTGCGAACCATGGCATCTGCCCCCCCCTTTTGTACATCAGTTCCATCGCATTATTGAGTTAGATACCGCCCCCTTTTGTTTCTTACGCATTACTGGAGACAGTTGGTGCGTTGGTGGCTCCGCCATGTCTCTCTTTGGGAGGATTTACACGTCTATTACATTCAGGTGATTATAACTGCCTGTGACGTTATTACTTTCGCACATACCTTGCTGACGGATTTCTGTCACTAACGAAACTACCTGTATTTTACTTGCAGACATTTACTGCTCCTTTTTATGGCTGCTCCAACCTTGAGGCGTTCCTCTTGACCCGTCCAGTAATAAATTATTCTTTTGAAGGAGTCGGACTTCCATATCAAGGGTAACACTGTTATTTTGACATGCCCCTCAGACCTTTCTCATCGCAGTGGACAGGTTCTGCTTTACGTGCATACATTACATTCCTGCACGACTCTTAATGTTGCTGCATTTTTAAACTGTCAAGGCTTTTTTGACATTTCCACAGCCCCTTTGTTTTTAATGACAAAGATTGACCGTTTTGTCTGATTTTTAATTAAAGTCATCACAACACCCATCTCTGATGCAACTGAATAGTAGTTGTGAAGACCCAAACAGTCTCATTGTCAGAACTCATGCACAATTGCTAGCCACTTATGTATCTTCTTCGATGGCATTATGGCATAGGAGGTTTGTGGCATGTTTAGAGTGTAGAAAAGCTAGCATGGATGCATTAGACATGGTTTATAATGCATTTCAATGCTCATATCACTGTGAAGTATTCCTTTGGCAGTAAAAAACAAGCGTGTATCTGCCTTGTATAGTTGCAGCGCGCAGTGAAACTAAAAGCTGAATCAAGCGCGCAGTGGGAGCGTGTGAGCACACGGTGGGAGCGTGTGAGGCAGAGAGGAGATGCCATGGATGTGCACATTGCCTGTCTGTGTGCGCACATGGTTTGCCTCCCTTAGCGCACCAAACCGACAACAATAATCTCGCCAAGGCAAAGCAGCCCATGCGCTGCTTTCACTAGGCGAGACCTAAAAAAGAAGTTTAATATATATTAAATTGATAGTCTTAATACTCTGGAAGTATATTTTTAAAATACTATAATTTAACTTATACAACATTATCAAAATCATATATAAAACATCGATTTTCTAATCAATCTAAAAATGCTCCCTAGCCAGGGCTTCTAACCCTCTAGCTTCTAACCCCCTAACTCCTTAAACAAATAATGGGAAAAAAATATTTTTAATTTTTTGTGATATCGTTTTAAAAACATATTATCAAAGTAATAGTAGATTTTTTTTATTACAAAATCATTAAATGTTGGTCCTGACATCTTGGTGGACGGGTTACTCCGGCACAACGGTGACGGACATCTTATCTGCCGAAATATCACCGTTGTGATGGAGTAACCAGTCCCCCAAGATCTCAATCAGGCCCTTAGTTTTTTTTTTACCTCAAATATTATTTTACTATCAGTCATGTAGTTAGCTGCCAAGGATGTATTTTTATAATTCCGCAAAATAGCCAGAGAAAAACAAAAAAATACATCCCTGCATTTTGGATTCAGGGTAAATTTGTTTACCTGTAAATATCATTGACAATTCAAAATTAATAATTATTTTGACAGCACTTTCATTCATGTTTTTTTCTCTTACAGTTGTAAAAAATTAATGGTAAGTAACTGACTGCTTGTTCGATAGTATTGCATATATTATTGGCATTGGATTATTTATGCTTCTATGAATAGTGTATATTTGGTTGAATGAAGGTGGAGTTAATTTAAAAGTTCCATCCATCATCCAAATTGCACTATTTTCAAGGGTATGTAAATGATGTATGTGCAAAAAGTACTGATTATTTGTTTCAGTCAGTAGCTCAGGGATGACAATATCAAAAACCTGTTCGATTGAGGGAACAACATTACTTGCCTGTTTTTTTCTACTGATTAAACGTTTTGAATTTGAAATTGCGGGCATATCTCCAGAAACATGAATAGGGATTTTGTTTCAAACACCATAAAATGATGGACAGAGAGCTGACATTTTTCAGACACTCACCCCCAGTCACAGATCTAGGTTGAATCCATCAGCATTCTTCTGCTCACTAAGCTACCCCATTTTGGACCCAGCCATATGCAAATTAGTCGTGACCCTGCTTCTCATGGGAACAGTCCAGCCCGAACTGTCAGGCCAGGTCCTCTCTGGACCGGAAATAAGCATTCTGGGACTGGTTTCAGTATATCTCCCCTCATCAGCCAGGCTAGCTTGAATCCAGTCGCACAGTGAGCAAGAGACCCACGTCTGCACATACCCTGGCCACTTAGGTCAAACAAAGCAAACATGGTAAGATTATGGACGGAGTGCTGAAACCAGGCCATGGGGGATCAGGGTCAAGACTGATTTTCATATGGTTGGGTCCAATCTGGGGTGACGTGGCAATCAAAATAACAGTGGATTAAACCCGGATCTGTGACTCAGGGTGAGTGTTGGAAGCACTCAGCAAGGAAGGCCCCAGGAAGAATCTAGTAATCATATGTACAATATTTTTGTGACTCGGTAATCAGTTGCAAACTAGTCGCAAACTGGTTGCCTGTCGTTAAACACTTGTTTTTTATGTATGAAAATCATTCACAGGTGTCAGTTTAGTGATGCGAATGATTTACCAACACCAAATAGCGATTCACGTTTAAGAAATCATTAAAATAATTAATAGCTAATCGCTTTTTCTATGTACATCGCATACGCAAATAGCAGTTAGTCGCAAAAACACCATTTTGCACATGCAAATAACCATTAGCTCAAACCAGGGGGTAACTGTGTGCAAACTATAAAAGCTGTCTCAGAATGCATCTGCGGTTTCCAAAATGTCTGCTCTGTATGTGACGGCACGAAGAATGCATATTCTGGCAGGGTTGCAGAGAAGGAGGAGAAGAAAGGATCTTCAGACTGAGGATTACATTATTTGAACAAACTGAGGAAGAGATATATATAAATTACAGGCTAAATAGCGCTGTTAGCCTGGAGCTCATATTGGGTTTAAAGTCACAGCTTGAGAGACATACCTTGTGCAGCAAGTCTATCTCCACCCATGTGCAGGTGTTAAGTAGTTTGCATCTCGCACCCTCTGGTAGCTACCAAGGTTTTTTTCAAGCATTTCTAGATGCAATGTTAATGTGCACTCAGACCGATATATTTCCCCAGAAATGTACAGGAATTACGCAACACCAAAATAGAATTTTATTGTATTGCCAATGTTCATCATGGTATTAGATGTGTAGATGGTACACATGTGTCTATATGACTGATAGAGCGCGCGAGGCCACCCGACCAATAGTTTTCGCCGTTTCCGGCTTCAGGGCCCATATACTTTTCAAAATCACCATATACATCGATCAGGTGACTTCACGAGCTCTATCAAGTTGGTGTGTGTGTTCCCTGCTACCAAATTTCGGTGCACCCGACTTACCATCCACCGATGCGGGTGCCTAATGACCACAATGAATCAGGGGCCTAGCTGTAAAAGGAAAGGCAGCAAAATACAAACCCAAACAATATCATTCAAAATACTGTTTAAATGACCACGGACAACTGGAAGTTTTAAAATGTTTATCTAAAGTTCAATATTTTCTTGCATGAGGTACAGTAGAATAAGGCAATCAATAACCAAGATAACGTAAATCACATAGGCAGAAAGAAATAATGACAGAGTAATCATCAAAGTACTAATAAATTGTAACAAGAAAATACTATGTAAAGTCAGTATTATCTAGACAGTGATAGACTAAGTGTGTGTGACTATAGAAGAACTTATAATGAATAACACGTTTCACTTAAGGTGAAAGGGCCTTTGAACAACCTAGGCAACGAAGTTCTAGACCATATCAGGAAATGACACACTGCTATGCAAAATATGATTTCTAACAAATGAGAAGACATAGAAATAACTTTGCAAAATTATAAATGACTGTTCAATAGTTGCGGAAAGGCATGGAAAATATCACATATGCAATGTTGATCTTTATTTAAGCAAAAGTTAGAAATTCAGAAGGTGCAAGAATTTCAAGAGGTTCAGAGTGATATTTACCTAGAAAAGTGTGGAAACCAAACCCTGGCCACGGGTCAGTTAAGGACAGGAAACCCTCAAGGAAGGATACCCCTCAAAGGACAGCAGGTGCAGAATGGACACCCAGGACAGGACAGGATACCCTCGGAATAGGAATCAGGACAGGACCCTCAGGACAGGACAGCAAACCCTCAGGACAGGACCCTCTTCAGGACAGGACCGGAACCCACAGTTCGGAAGCAAACGCCTGCGCTCCACCCGCTCTGCAGTTATCGATCAAGACCCCGATTGGGTCAGCGAACTCCCAGCTAAGTGCCTTGCCAGCACTTTAAGGTTCAGTAAAACCTTAGTCTATGGTCAAATTCGGACAGAGTGCTCCGCAGCGCTCTGTATCTTCAGTCACCTATTGAGTGCGTTGGGTCAGTGACAGGTCAGCTAAACCAGACAAGTCGGACGGTTCACTAGGTGAACCCAGGGTAGATATACAGTTTGGGGACAGTGTACCACCCCCCAATGTTGCAAAGTGTCAGAATCCCTCAATTTCGATTGGTCCTAAGGTAGGGTTTGGGTAACACACCAATCACAATACACGATTTGAAGCCTTCATTAACATATTTGGGTACCGCCTAACGGGTTTGGGGTTCCCATGAGCTAACAGTAGCGCAACATTACAATGTATCATATAAGGAGCCACATTCGCTGTTCTCGCAGGGCAGAGGTGACTTTCTCAGGAGCATCTCGCCCATCACTGCCAGCTGGCTATGTTCCATCAGCCAAGGTCCCTCGTGCTGCCGAATGTCGCACAGGCGCAGAAGGGACCTCCAATATGGCTCTCCTCTCACTCAGACCCCCATTTCCCGCGGTACATGAAAAGTAAGCGAAAACAAATTAATACATAATAATGTCATTATGAAAACACATCACAGGGTTTGTACTTTTAACTCATCATCAAGAAATAAACTTATGCAATTAAATGTTAGCTACATTTAGACGAGACACAAGAGCAGTGGCACGAGCAGTACCACATGATAAGCACAGCTATGAATTACGCATGCGCATAACTTTCCCTCCACTTCTGCAGACGCGTCAGGACACGTGAGTGTGGCTGACGCATGCGCAGTAACTAAAATACAAGCGACGGCCATTTTAAAAGGACATGGATTAATTTCATTAGAAATACACATAGGCAAGCGTCTTAAACTTTACTCAAACTTAATATAAACGTTAGTAAAACATACACGGGTTACCTTATTACACATAAATGAGGTTCTTGATTTCGGCAAGCCGCAAAATATGCGAAGCTTTGCTTCATCAATCCCCTCTTTGATGATATTTACTATCATCACAAATTATAATGGAACCAGATGCCAACTTTCTTTCACACTTTATAAAGTTCTATTTCTTCCAGCAACCGTTCTAACTTTTCTCTTTCAGTTTTAGCAGGGTGAGAAGTCTTCACCTTTTTGTATATCTGATCATTCACTTCCTCTAATTCAATCTCATCCACACTTCGTTTCACTTCTCTTGCATTTATCTCGTGCTTTTTGGTGCGCTTGCGGTATTTACAGCATAAGAAAATGGAAAGTATAATAAGACCTATAATACCAATTGGCATCAGAATTTTGAATAATAAGCTTTTACCTATGCTAGCAAGCCAATGACCTACATTTGAGAGACCATCTACCAGTCTCTTCCAGGCACTATCAACCTCGAGTGGTTTGAGTTCCTTTGCCAAATTAGTAATGTTTTTCACATATCTTTTGATCTGCACACTTTTGTCCGGAATATAAGTGCAACAATGTTGCGCCTTCAACATCCGGCAGACTCCGCCCTCTTTCGCTAATAAGGTGTCAAGAGCAAGTCGATTTTGTAAAACCATTGATCTGATCGCAACCATTTCGGTATTGACCAGCAGAAATCCATGAGCTGTTTCAGTAGACAGCACATCTACTATAGTAGACAATTTGCAAATTCTGTGAGTGTTCAGAACCACTCCCACTCCAGGTATCAGTGCACTGAAAATACTACCCATAATTTCACCTATACTTTCTCTTTTACTACGCACTAAGCCATTAGTATCTTCATTGCTTCCAGCTTTTCCATTCACATGGTATATTTTCGGGAAAACAATGCCAAAGTAGCAGCTCCCATACCAGTGATCCGGCAATTTGAAATAAGCCTTGTCCCCACAAATATAATAAATTCCAGGAAACACAGGCTCTGACCCATTTTTGAAACCCCAACCTCCAATTACCTTGTAATTATGTTCGCATTCACTGGAACCAATGAAAACATTATTATAATAGCTAGTCTTCTCGCGGTGAAGACATAGCTTGCCTTTCTTTTCAAAATCCAGCAACAGAGCAGGACCCGCTCCACCAGATGAGGTGCCTTCCATGTTTTCTGCCCACTTTGGCTTTTTCTGACTTTCGTCATTAGCCTTCTTCTGAATTTTAATTCTCCTTTTCTCTGCCATGTTCAGGAACATCTTTTCCTGCTCACGCAAAGAACAAGTCAAGTTATCTCTGTGTGCGTCTGCTATGTCAATGTTCCCTATAGTCAGAAAGTAGTCTCCCATATATCTTATGGTGTCAGTTTTGGTATGTACAGGATTCAAGTTCCCACGTATAGGAAGTTCAGAAAAGATCACGTCATTGTTAGAGTAATAATACTGCAACGGTCCCCTTTTGTAAAATAAACTAGCTAAAATGCTACAGGAAATTCCATATGTTAATGGCAGATGATGGTATGTCACGCCTTCAGCCACAGAAGTAGGTAGCTTCATGCAGACATAGCAATCTTCAATTTCCATAGTCTCTACATAGTGTATTAACAAGTTTGCGAAAACATTCAAATGTGTCCTGTTTTTCATTCCATGATAATGTAGTCCTTTCTCATCTGATGCTTCTAAGTCTCGTTTAGTTTGTCTCAATGCTCTCTCATGTCTTTCTACACTCTGTGTTGTCAGCTCCTCATTGTCAGTATTTACAACTTCAGTAGGGACAATGTTAGTATCTTTACTTACAGCAAAGGGAATGAAAATTGTTAATCCTATCCAGATAACTATCAGCACTACTACACTACATATACACACCTTGCAACACGTCTTAAAACGGCTGCAACTAGGACTACCATTCACTGTTGAATCAGACATTTTAGCTCAGTAGGAGTGTTCTCACCCCTCTTTTTTACTTTTTACACAACTAGCTTACTTTGTGCAAATTCACGGTGGCTCGTCTTCCTCTTCAGCTGAGTACTCTGGGACAGGTTCTCCGTCGCTCACGTCAGTTATATCAAGATCTTCAAGTTCTTCTAAAACCAGTGTCCATTCAGGAGATTTGTACTTTTTGTTTTGTCTTTTTATTCGCTCACTTCTTCTTTTGGAAGAGTCTTCTTCTTGTTCTGCTATTCGAGCACTTCTTCTTGCTTCTGCACGTTTTTCTTCCACTGTCTTTATCCTTAGTCTCAGTCTTTTTACAAACCTAGGCTCAAGGTTGTTTCTTTTCTTTAGTCTCTTAGTCGGTATTTGGACTTCACTTTCTTTTCTTATTCTCTTATTCTCTTTATCTTGTGGTAATTCTTCTCCACTTTCTTCTCCTACTTCCCTTATCTGACTAGTTCCAGGGCTAGCATCAAATTCTTCTGCCTGGTTGCTAATCTGGCCTTGTTCAGGAATATTTTGTTTTTGGCTTTCAATTGTCTCTGTTTCTGTTTCTGTTTCCTGAACCCGTTTTTCTAACCCTATCTGATCCTGTTCAAGCACTTCGATCTCTTGATTTTCTTCTGCTCGAACTATTACTCTATGTCTAGTCTGTCCCTTATCCACATCAGGAGTTAGTGGAGGAGTATCGAACACTTGCTCTGTATCCTGCACTTGTTCAGTATCAGGTACTTGTTCAGTCTTGTTCACTTGATCTGTATCAATCACGTGCTCTGTCCCTGTCTGACCTTCTCCTTCCTCAGTTTTGATTTTAATCTCAAGTGGCTGAGGTTCTTCGCCTGTGCCTTGCTTTTCCTGACTAGTCCACTCTCTACCTTCACTAAGTCGTTCTCTTGTTCTGATAGGATCTTCGGTCAGATCAATCATCGGTATCCATTCTTCTGGCCATATGCTTGGCAGCTCGTCTTCAGCTACTCCTGGCTCAGTTTCCTGGACCTCTTCAGCAGGCTGGTTTCTTGGCAGTTCGCAGTCAACTACTCCTGGGCCAACGTCTGCTGTTCCTGCAACCTGACTGGTGCTGGGCTGCTCGTTGTCAGTTGCTACTGGTCTGGCTCCTTCAGGGTCCTCTGCTGGTTGCCCTGGTTCTTCAAATCCTTTGTCTGGCAATACCTTCTGGGTGTGTCCGGCGTGGATCCACTGGGGAACACCTGCGACTTTTACTGCAGTGGTTGTCACCAGGATTACTTGGCGTTTCTTTCCCCACCTTGGTGCCAGACAGCTTGATCGAGTGTGCTTCTTTATTTTGACCCAGTCTCCTGGAACCAAGTTGTGGAGAGGAGTCGTTGGATTAAGGATGCCGTCGTCTCCAATCTGGCGAGAGATAGAACGCACTTGGTCACCCAATCTTCTGCAGTATTCAAGCACCAAATCATCAGTAATGCTCAACAATTTGCTTCCTGGCACCCATGCTTGTCTCATCACTCTTCCCATAATGATTTCATGGGGACTTAGGCCTGTCTTGCGGTCTGGAACACTTCTCAGTCCCATCAGGACCAGGGGCAGGGCCTTCACCCAGTTCATGCCAGTAGCATCTGTCAGCTTTGCTAGTCTGTTTTTGATAGTTCCATTTACTTGTTCCACTATTCCAGAAGCCTCTGGGTGGTATGCACAATGGAGTTTCTGCCTTATTCCAAAGGCCTTACAGAGTTCAGCCAGTATGTCATTCTGGAAATGTCCACCCTTATCTGATTCAATAATGCATGGTATTCCGAACCTAGGTATCAGTTCTTTTAGTAAACACTTCGCTACTGTCAGTGCGTCACTTTTGGGAGTAGGGTAAGCTTCTACCCATTTCGAAAATACGCACACAATGACAAGGACATATCGCTTTCCTTCACAAGGGGGCATGGTGATGAAATCAATCTGTATTTTTATAAAGGGACCCCCTGACCTCCCAATCTTGCTCAGTTCAACCATTGTCCTCTTGCCTGGGTTCATCTGTTGACATGACAGGCACCTCTGGCAGAGGGACTCTGCTACCTTCCTGAATTTCTTGCTGTACCAAGTCTGTTGAAATACCAGAATCATGGCATCCCTACCAATGTGTGATCCTTCATGTATTAATCTTGCCATTGTGCCAAGCAAGTGTCGGGGTAACACAGGCATACCAGTTGGACCTATGATGACGCCATCCACACGTCTCGGTCTACATCCATCCTCCTTCCATTTCTCTCTTTCTTGCCAAGGAGCCGACTCCTGCCACTCTCTCACCTCATCCCATGTAGGCACTTCCTCAAACACCTGAAGCTGGCAGCTGGTTCCTGGCCCCCCTCGTTTTGGATTTACAATATACCGATCTTTGGCACACCATTGGGCCACTCGATCAGCATAATCGTTTCCCAGTGATACTCTGTCCATGCTCCTTTGATGAGCAGCACATTTTACCACTGCCAGTTCTTTGGGCAACTGGATGGCCTCTAAAAGGTCATGAACAACCTTTGCATTCCGAATGGGAGTACCTGAGGAAGTCATGAATTCCCTCTGCAGCCATAACTGGCCAAAGTCATGCACAACGCCATAACAGTACTGACTGTCAGTATACACTGTTATGCGTAAGTCCTTCCCAATTTTGCAAGCCATTATCATGGCTATCAATTCGGCTACTTGTGCAGACTTGATGTTATATAGGTAACCTGCTTGTTCAATTTTTGTGAAAGACACTACTGCATAAGCAGCACTCAAGCCTCCTAATTCATGTCTTAGACAGGAACCATCCACAAATAGTTCTTTATCATGCACAGGCAATGGTACTTCTTTTATATCAGGGCGTGGCTTGGTACTGAACTCTGTCAGATCAATACAATCATGTTCATCATCATCCCCACCTTCCATTTCCAAGGGGTCGGGGAGTAAGGTGGCAGGGTTCAGAATACCGCACCTAACAATGCTTACATTTGCTGCACCCACAAGAATCCTCTCGTATTTAGTCAGCCGACTAGGGGTGAGATACTGTGTTTTAGTTCTGGTCAATAGAATTACCACTCCATGTGAAACATACACAGTCACAGGATGTCCCATGACAATGGACTCACTCTGTTCCAAACTTGCACAGGTAGCAGCTACTGCTTTCAGACAGCCTGGTAACCCAGCGGCTACTGGGTCCAATGTGGCAGAGAAATAAGCCACAGGCCTTCTGGTCGTGCCATGTTCTTGAGTCAGGACTGACAATGCGCAATTATCGCGAGTGTCACAGAAAAGGGCAAACTCTTTGGAATAATCTGGCATTCCCAATGCAGGGGCTGTACACAGACAGTTTTTCAATCTTGTGAAAGCCATTAGACTTTCATCGTCCCACTGTACAACATCTGGCATTCCTCTCGTGGTCATTTTTATCAAGGGCCTGGCTAAGGCTGCAAATCCCAGAATCCACTGCCTGCAGTACCCTAATACACCCAGGAACATTCTGACTTCTTTTTGAGTACGGGGCAACTGCATTTTTTGAATTATTCTCACTCTTTCTGAAGTGACTTTTCTGACACCCTTTTCTATCTGGTGTCCTAGATATTTCACTGATTTTGCACAGAACTGTAGTTTGTCAGGGGCCACTTTATGCCCTTTCTCACACAGGTGGTTTAGGAGGGCAATGGTGTCAACCACACAGTCCCGGTGACTTTTAGACGCCAATAGAAGGTCGTCTATGTACTGCACTAACACAGAGTTCCCAGGCAAGGTCAAAGTCTCTAGGCATTTTTTCAAGATCTGATTAAAGATAGAGGGACTCTCTGTATACCCTTGAGGGACCCTGTTCCAACAATACACGTGACCCTCGAAAGCAAATGAGAAAAGAAATTTGCTGTCGGGGTGCAGGGGTATCGAAAAGAATGCATGACACAAATCAATCACAGTGAACCACTCAACATCCCAAGGAATCTGGTACAGAATTACTGCAGGGTTCGGGACAATAGGGCAGCAAGGAACTACAATTTTGTTAACTTTTCTCAGGTCCTGCACTACCCTATACTTGCCACTAGGCTTTTTGATGCCCATAATCGGTGAGTTGCATGGGCTGCTCATCACTTCCTGTATGATGTTTCCTTCCAATAATTTTTGTATTTCCAGAGTGACACCTGCTTTCACCTCAGCATTCATTCGGTAGGGCCTAGTGTTAGGATACACTGCATTGTCTTTGATGGCTATTTGTATGGGGTCCACATCTTTCATCAACCCCACATCCTTTCCAGTGAAATCCCACACCTCTGGCTTTACGGCTTCCTGTAGTTCTTGGGGCAAGTCCTGCAGGGTCAATCTTTTAATTTCTGAGTCAGGTCTAAGCAACAATAATTTATAAATGCCGTCTTCATCTGGGGTCTGTATTTCAACACCCTTTGGTGTGCAAAAGATGGTACAGTTCATTTTGCACAGCAAATCACGACCCAGTAGATTCACTGGACTGGTGTCACAGACGACAAATCTATGCATCTGTTTAAAATTTCCAATTGAAATCTCCATTGGTTCGGTAACAGGAGTACTAATCAATTGATTAGATACACCTACTACTTGGATATTTTCTCCCGAGAGGGGTAGGTTTGGAACGTCCACTGTTCTTACAGTAGAACGGGTAGCGCCAGTGTCCAACAGGAAGGTGACATCATTTCCGTCAACCTTTCCTTCAATATATGGTCCAGACTGGTCTACCGGCAAGGAAGCGCCAAGTACGCACTCCTCGTCCTCCCCTCTCAGGCCCCGTCAGTCCTGATCATTACAAAGGAAGGTATCATTCAGCAGATACTGCGAAGTTGCTGTATTTCTGTTCTCCCCGCTTTCCCAAACCTCTATCTCTTCGTTCTCTGCCTGTCTTCCCCTGTATACCTGCTTGGGTGCTCGAGGCACCTGAACTGTTTTTACCTGGGGTTGAGTCTTTCTTGGTCTTTCTTTCTGCGTCTGTGGAATTAAATCAGGAGTTTTCTCATTAACATCGACTAATTGGGGACACTCGTTTCGCCAGTGTCCAATTTCGCCGCACTGATGGCAGGGAAATTTTTTCATAGCCTCTTCCCTGCTAAATTTGGGCCGGGGCTTTCCTCCACCCCCTCCCCCAGGACTTTTGTTCTCAGCATTTTTAACCATGTTACTCAATTGTTTTTCCTGTTGTTCTGCGAGCTTCACCTGAGCCCACATAACCTTCTCCTTAAGGGCCTTTTTCTTTTCTGCCATCTCGTCCTCGCAGTACTTAGCGTACCGCAAGACCTCATCCATTTTCTTAGTATGCCAACAGATTTTATTGTCTTTTATCCACTGACAAATTTCAGGTCTTAAACCATTTACAAACCTGTAAATAAAGTGCGTCATATCCTTCAGGTCGATGTTGTCAATACCACTGTATGTTTTAAATACCTGCAATAACCTCTCATAGAAAGAGTGCACTGTCTCGTCCCTTTCCTGTGTTGTTCTATCTATTTTTGTCCAATCAGTTTCCTTAGCGGGCACCTTTTCTTTCAAATGCTGAATTACCTGCTCATATTTTCGCATGACATCCTTTGATGGCTCTCCAGTTTCCTTGTTTCTGGGGTACTCTTCACTGGGCCAATCTATGGCTATTTTACACTGGGTCCATAAATCTACTGGAACCACAATGTCGAAAAACCCATCCAGGTCTTTCCACAGACATTTCTGTACCTTCACGAACCTCTCCACTTGCCGGTACCAGTCAACTGGTTTCTCTCGTAATTTTGGAAAATCGTTCGTGAAGGACACAATATCCTGCCTAGACCAGGGGACATGCACATATTTCCCTCCTGGAACTTCGCGCATGGGGCATAACTGCTCAGGTTTGTCTACTTCTCTTAAAGCAAACTCGGGAGTCACTTGTCGGGAGCGAACCTCTTCCCTCTTTTTCGCCCACCTGCTTCTCCATTTTTCCACATCTCCCCATTTCTGCAGTACCCCCATTAATTCTTTAATCTGCAACTTCTTCCCTGCCACATTCAGGTGTTCTATATCTTTGTCTGAGAAGTCTGCTCTGTACGGTTTCTGTAAGGGCTTGGATTTTGAGATATCTACCCCCATACTAACTGCTGTTTCGGTCAGTTTTTCATGGAGCACTCTGGTGTTCCTTGTAAAGCTTTTACATATGAACGACAATTCTTCCTCAGAGTAGGTATTCAATCGATCCAACCCCACATTTCCTGCCATTAATTCTTCTATTTCGACCCTCAGCTTGTAGAGATCTAAAGGCTTTGTTTGCGGAGTCTGCTTCTCTAATTCACGACTCCAACTCTCAATTTCATCCGGAGTTATCAGAGAGACATTCCTAGTACCTGTTGCTGTCTCTAATTTAATTTCTTTTGTATTAAAAGGGTTATACCTCTGCTGTATTCCCTTTCCAGTCTGTTTGTTTGGCAATTCTAAGAATGCAACTTCAGACTCACACTCACTGGACTGATCATCTATGATGATTGGTTCCTGTCTCGGGGTTGCTATGACTGGGGTCATGACTGGAGTAATCGGATTTCCCTGACCATTTCCGTATAACGGGACCACCGGTCCAATAGTTACTGGAATAGTCAATGCCTCAGGACTGGTATTTATCTGAGAAATTTTCTGAATTATTTCTGTTCTTTGTCTAGCTAGAGCCTCTTGCTCCTTTTCCACTAGTACCCTTCTTAGAGTTGTGTCATGTAATATCTGTGGGGTCAATGGAGGAGTAAAACTCGGGGCAGTAGGATGCGTTTCACTTGGTCCTCCCCCATAATTTGGTTTCGGGAATAAAGTTCCAGTATTAAAGGACCTGCGCTCTTCCCTATATGGAGGTTGAACAAAAGGCAGTCCTGAATTCGAGGGTTTCTCTTCGCTTTCATACAAGGGTCTGGGAAAAAAGGTTTTCGTACATGAATATTTTTCTTCCTGACTTGCGGGCACTTTGGGATATATGTCCCTTGTTTCCGTCAGTTCGGGTTTTTCAGGATAGGGCAATACTTGACCAACCCCTCCCAGTCCCAGGGACCTGTCTTCTTCCTTTAGGAAGTGGCGTCGGGGAACATCTCCTACACTGGAAGGTCGGGTTCCCTCATTGTAAGGTGGCGGACTTCTGGTACAGATGTCATCTATTAGTTCATCATCTGAATCCCCAGGGGCCCCCCAATGCTTACATTTTTCAGTACTTTTCTCACCCGCTCCAACGTTATGACATGCCGGCATCATGGGAAACAGACCCTCAACAATCATGCTCTGCCTCCACTGTTTCATCCTTTTATCTCTGGATTCCTGTTTCTGCCTGGGGTACCACTTGGTCAAACCCTTGTCCATTCGGGGTCTTTCTCTTTCAAAAGCCTCAATCTCCCATTCCTCTAATGCCTCATACTGCGTTAGTCTTGGTCTGGGATGCAGTTCATTCATTCGGGTTCTTAAATTAAATAAGATCCTACCATTGAAAGTACCATCTAACGGAAAAGCCAATACTCCGTCATCTTTTGTGTACTTCACCCAATTCTCCAGCCACACACAGGTATTGTACCCTCGGTCAAACATCATGAATGAGGCAGGAGTATTAGGTGCTGGGACAAGAACACCTTCCCTAGATTTAATCGGTTTGTCCGTTTTAAAATAATTTTTCACCTTACTTATAAGGGACATTTTTCTCTTGGCTCCGTACATAATATCGTATCTGTTAGCCTTCCACTGATCCCTTTCAAACCCTAGATGCCTTGGATCAGGTCGCGTCTCTGTAGTCCGCGAGTGCCACATACGACTTCTGCGCTAACTTTGTTTACAAACTACCTCCAATCAGAATACGCTTCAGAAAATTCGTGCAACCAATGGGTGCGCGACACAAAATAAGCTCCGCCAATGGGTGCGCGGCCCCTTCGTGAGACAGTTCCCACGCTCTGGCGCTCACCCCTCCTTTACAATTTTCAGCTCCGCTACCCGCCCGCTGCTTCCACCAATCCCAGCGCGGCACAGAGTGACGTCAGTGGTGCTTCGCGACTGACTCCCTCCCTTCACAAGGTAACGGAAACTTTCTTTCTTTTAAAGTGCTCAGTGCTTGGTTATTTTACAACAAATACACATTCGCCACAGTGCTCAAGTGTCTAGACAGAGAAAGATTTCTTTTACTGCAAGTAAACTACTTCCATTTACTTTTCACTCGCTGCGGGCAGATCTCTTCCGCCTACCCTTCACTCTAGCATCGGTGAACCTGTTATTCCCCTAAACTCATCCACTTCTTTCCGGGATATATTCCGAGTTTTAAGGTTTCTCAGCGGACCCCTCTGCTTTCACGCTAGCTCCGAGGAACCTGCTACTCTTCCGATGTGACCCTTACTAGGTTACGCCACTATGGGAATTTTGCCAATGAACCCCGTTACTGTCATTTATTCACACATGTATTCAGAAAACCCTAGTTAGTGCTTCCCGGTTATCCTAACCTGCACCTAACTTTCCTCGAACCTGTGACCTCAGGACAATGGATTCTATTCACCACTTGCCCTTTCAATTCCCCGGGGAGTTCGGACAACAAGAAACAAGACGGTTGACAATTGCATGGATTAGTACATATAACAATATAAGAACAAGAATAATGGCAATACAGTAATTCATAAATTTCAGCAGCGTATTCACAAGAGAGTGATCAGTTCCCTCAGAACAGCCGCTCTTTTAGCAGCATTAATATAATAGCAGCTTCCGACTTAACTAGTCTAACTGGTCCTACCTAACCTTTAGCTAGTCCCTAACCATCCTCTGATCTACCAGAAAACTGATAGAGCGCGCGAGGCCACCCGACCAATAGTTTTCGCCGTTTCCGGCTTCAGGGCCCATATACTTTTCAAAATCACCATATACATCGATCAGGTGACTTCACGAGCTCTATCAAGTTGGTGTGTGTGTTCCCTGCTACCAAATTTCGGTGCACCCGACTTACCATCCACCGATGCGGGTGCCTAATGACCACAATGAATCAGGGGCCTAGCTGTAAAAGGAAAGGCAGCAAAATACAAACCCAAACAATATCATTCAAAATACTGTTTAAATGACCACGGACAACTGGAAGTTTTAAAATGTTTATCTAAAGTTCAATATTTTCTTGCATGAGGTACAGTAGAATAAGGCAATCAATAACCAAGATAACGTAAATCACATAGGCAGAAAGAAATAATGACAGAGTAATCATCAAAGTACTAATAAATTGTAACAAGAAAATACTATGTAAAGTCAGTATTATCTAGACAGTGATAGACTAAGTGTGTGTGACTATAGAAGAACTTATAATGAATAACACGTTTCACTTAAGGTGAAAGGGCCTTTGAACAACCTAGGCAACGAAGTTCTAGACCATATCAGGAAATGACACACTGCTATGCAAAATATGATTTCTAACAAATGAGAAGACATAGAAATAACTTTGCAAAATTATAAATGACTGTTCAATAGTTGCGGAAAGGCATGGAAAATATCACATATGCAATGTTGATCTTTATTTAAGCAAAAGTTAGAAATTCAGAAGGTGCAAGAATTTCAAGAGGTTCAGAGTGATATTTACCTAGAAAAGTGTGGAAACCAAACCCTGGCCACGGGTCAGTTAAGGACAGGAAACCCTCAAGGAAGGATACCCCTCAAAGGACAGCAGGTGCAGAATGGACACCCAGGACAGGACAGGATACCCTCGGAATAGGAATCAGGACAGGACCCTCAGGACAGGACAGCAAACCCTCAGGACAGGACCCTCTTCAGGACAGGACCGGAACCCACAGTTCGGAAGCAAACGCCTGCGCTCCACCCGCTCTGCAGTTATCGATCAAGACCCCGATTGGGTCAGCGAACTCCCAGCTAAGTGCCTTGCCAGCACTTTAAGGTTCAGTAAAACCTTAGTCTATGGTCAAATTCGGACAGAGTGCTCCGCAGCGCTCTGTATCTTCAGTCACCTATTGAGTGCGTTGGGTCAGTGACAGGTCAGCTAAACCAGACAAGTCGGACGGTTCACTAGGTGAACCCAGGGTAGATATACAGTTTGGGGACAGTGTACCACCCCCCAATGTTGCAAAGTGTCAGAATCCCTCAATTTCGATTGGTCCTAAGGTAGGGTTTGGGTAACACACCAATCACAATACACGATTTGAAGCCTTCATTAACATATTTGGGTACCGCCTAACGGGTTTGGGGTTCCCATGAGCTAACAGTAGCGCAACATTACAATGTATCATATAAGGAGCCACATTCGCTGTTCTCGCAGGGCAGAGGTGACTTTCTCAGGAGCATCTCGCCCATCACTGCCAGCTGGCTATGTTCCATCAGCCAAGGTCCCTCGTGCTGCCGAATGTCGCACAGGCGCAGAAGGGACCTCCAATATGGCTCTCCTCTCACTCAGACCCCCATTTCCCGCGGTACATGAAAAGTAAGCGAAAACAAATTAATACATAATAATGTCATTATGAAAACACATCACAGGGTTTGTACTTTTAACTCATCATCAAGAAATAAACTTATGCAATTAAATGTTAGCTACATTTAGACGAGACACAAGAGCAGTGGCACGAGCAGTACCACATGATAAGCACAGCTATGAATTACGCATGCGCATAACTTTCCCTCCACTTCTGCAGACGCGTCAGGACACGTGAGTGTGGCTGACGCATGCGCAGTAACTAAAATACAAGCGACGGCCATTT
Source organism: Lissotriton helveticus (assembly GCF_964261635.1). Taxonomy (NCBI): domain Eukaryota; kingdom Metazoa; phylum Chordata; class Amphibia; order Caudata; family Salamandridae; genus Lissotriton; species Lissotriton helveticus. The sequence continues at coordinate 1,244,364,902 of NC_136069.1, read as the reverse complement.
TAAAAGGACATGGATTAATTTCATTAGAAATACACATAGGCAAGCGTCTTAAACTTTACTCAAACTTAATATAAACGTTAGTAAAACATACACGGGTTACCTTATTACACATAAATGAGGTTCTTGATTTCGGCAAGCCGCAAAATATGCGAAGCTTTGCTTCATCATGACCACCATATAACATTGAGTTTTTATTCGGGAATCAGAAAAATACTCATTCCATTAACATCCAAGTGGTGTGTGATGCCAAAAATGTAATCCCATGTAGCGAAAAATGACTAAACTAAGAGTTATTTTAATTGTTATACTCATTTCAATGATTACGTCTTTCCTCTGAACACGAGCGATCGACACATACGCAGATGGCTGTAATAAGCATTCTCGGCTGTATTTTGAACCCCTGCATCACCACAGAGCACCCAATATATAAAAATACAACTAAACTAAGATTAAGTCTATTCTTTCTAAAATGAAGATGTTGTTGCACTGCATGCGAGTATGGTTTACATCCACGCACGCACCAGTGAATAGCGCTGTAAGCTGCTTTGAGAATGAAAAGGGCCCACATATCGATAATATGGATTAATCCTCATTTAACACAATATTAGATTTCACTTGGAGCACTGCATGAAAAAATTGACAGCCGCGATTGCAGAGGTAGGTAGCAAACCTGGCTATTGTTTTTAGGATTCCGCCAGAAACACACAAAATGGCAGTGAAAAGCGATGTATTAACATGTCCATTATCATAATGACAAAACTATATGTCTGTGTAATGTCTTTGTTAATGTCCTGTGTGTCGAGAACAATCATGTGTTCTGTTTCATGTGTACATCAACATCGTCATTTGAGAATGTGTACCATACGGTATGATACTTAATGTATCTGACATATATGTGGGAAATAGCCATGGAGAGGAGCCAGAGAGAGAAAAAATACCTGCCTCCACACAAAATCTACCTACATGACAATAATGTGATTTTCTCATAATTCTAATTTTAAAGGATGAATCGCAAGAGGTGATTATCTCCACAACTACTTTCGTTTTCACAAGCCATAGTGCGCATGCATATTTTGTTTTTGGTCAGGACAAAAGCCACACTGATCCTTAGAAGGATGAAAATAGATGGCTGAAACATGTTGACCACAATTAGGATAAGTGGGATCAACTAATATCCCACATCAATCCACCATTGTTTTTAAGATTGACCGAGACCTCCTGCTTAAAAAAATTCACGAATTGTGATAGGAGATCTCGAGACAGTTTTAACATCACTCTTCACTAACACACATACAGTCACAGATCACAAAAAAAAACCAGCTCCGCTATAATCAGTTGTTGTAGCACACCCTGGAAGCATTCAGCGACCAGTGTGGGAACCCAATGATGAAGCATGTCACCAACTAAGTAGATGAGTTAGGGTTCTTTTAAAACATCCTGTGGGTTCCAAGGCACCTCAGCCTTGAAGAATATGAGAAACTGGTCTTTGGAACAGTAGTAAAATAGGTAGCAAACTCGTTCTTATTTGATTATGGTGCCAAAAGTGTCCGATTTCCAGGAGCACCCACAACTCTTTTATATTCCGACATAGTGGAATTCACCAAAGGCTACAAAGAGAGATTTTGATTATGGATATTTATTTGGTAACTACACATAGAAATGTATAACATAGACCTTAAATGTCACTTTAAACCTGTAGCTGAATATACGTTGCCTGTTTGAGTGTGATAGTGCATATGCCTTACAGCCATGGATATTGACATATTTCTGTCCCCCACTACTCCCAATGAACATTGTTATATTGCGGCACACCTTAGAACCCGAGTCGTCAATGAACGTATCTTTGGACTACTAAAAAGTCACTTGAGATGTCTGTATAAGAGTGGTGGTACCCTACAATATTCTTGTGAGACAAGTTGCAAAATTGTATGAGCATGAGCTATTCTGCACAATATTGCAACAAAAAAGGATTAAGTGTAACAGTGTCAGAATCTGACTTTGATGAGGAAGAAGAACTAATCCCACCACCTCCTACACATGAAAAAACTTGAGCTGCAGAAGAGTGACTGAGACGTGCAAATATTACCAACCATTATTTTTCATATAATTATGTAAAACCATTCAATATTACATAAAGAATTTGAAATACAGATTCTAGGTTGTATAACTTAATATACCTTTATTGTCAGGTGAGATAATGTATAAATAGAAAGATGTTTTTCTTTTCAGGCGGTTGTTGTGACAAAACTAAATAATGTACAATTGTTTTGCAATGTAAGAATATTAGAATTCTTGTTTGTGAAGGCTTGCGTTTGCTACAAGCAGGTGTCTTTTATCTGACAATTTCACCAGCACTGCTGCAACTCCTGCTTCGATTTAGCTTTAAACTGCCTGTAGCTGACATGCTAGAATGGTCCTCACTTTCTCCCACCCCAACCCGTGTGGCACTTGCAATGTTTGTTGTTTGCATTGTTTCAGCAGCACTGATGGCCTGTAAATGCACTACTACCTTTTGTATATACTATGTTGTAAACTGTAGATTTTTAAATTCACTACATTTCAATGGTTTAACATTATGCTTATTTGTCTGACTCACACTTATCATATACAATGTTTTGTATTACAGTTCAATATTTCACTTAGCCTGTGAGGTTCTTGGAAGGTCTGAGGTGTCTATTGCACCATATCCACTGTTGTCGTCTGGCTCCAGTGTGCTTTTCACTAGTTCTTCAATGACGGTTGTTGGGTGGGAGGCTGGAGCCTCGCCCTGTTCCTCTTTCATCACATTGATGGTTTGCCACGTTTCGTGAGATCGTACCATCTCTTGCATATCTCCTCTTTGGATCTCTAGGTCACTCCTATAGCATTGATCTTTTCCTACATTCCCTTTCAGATCTTCTTCTTCTGCAATTCAGGCACTGTCAGGGATGGCTTCCAAAAATGTTGGTCATGTGTCACCTCGTCTCTTGGTGTGAATGATGCAACAGAAAAGTATGAGTAGGATTAATATCGATTTGTTCGATTTTAACTGGGCAAATAGTCTTGAATTTAGTCCATTTACCTTCTTTCCATATGTATTTCCGTATCTGACTTATAGTTCAGTTGAACTTTAGTGATTGGCTAGGTTTCTATGTGCAGTCTTTCTGGGGTTTCTTCTTTCTCTTCTAGGAGGTTTGTGAGTCTCCAGATTGGGGCCCTTAGAAAGATGGAGGTAAGTTCCATTCTACTCAAATATTTCTCCTTTGTCTTTTTCTTATCATTTATTCTTCTCTTCGCCCTTCCTTTATTCTGCTTCTACCCTTCTGTTCCTTGACCTTTAACACTTTCGGAGAAAAGGAAACAAAAATACATTTTGGGGTTTATAGAGGTTCCCCTGTACCTTTTAGCTTTGTCATTGCTTGTTATGTTTTATCATTTGTTTTGCAAAACGTCCTAGTTAGGCAAGCCCCTGGGCTCTCATCCATGAAAAACAAAATTAGCTGAAAGTAAAACTATTTTTGTTCTCAAAAAGCACGCATTGATCCATAGCCTATGCAGTATTCAGTAGTGTGTGAAAGTAAAATGTGAATGACACTATAACAGACCAATTGATAAAGAGGGACGACTGACAGCCCCAATACATATATCATACATATAATTTTAGTAAAATCAAAAGGTCTGGGCTAACGTTAGACCTAAAAATTTGACCAGCCCAGCATCTCTTGCTGCTTTATAGGGGGGCATAGAAGGGCTATCAAAAATAAAAAAATCCGGTGGCACAGCGCTGGCAGCGTCTTCACTGCTGAACAGGGTTGGAGGATTTGCCGGAGTGGTAGCCTGGGGATCAGGTGAGGGCATAAGGGAGGGTGAGTAGACTAGTGACCACTCAGAAATGTAAAAAGTTGATGGCCTGCCACTGACTTGTGCATCTTTCTGCTGCACGACTACCATTGGAGGGTTAGCACAAAATGAACAAGTCCTTGGCGGGCGAAGTTTGATTCTACCACTAATAAAGGAGGTGCTATGGCACCATGGTTCCTTGTTCACTCGAGGGCACCTGATGCTCTAAGTCACAACTTGCTGGCATCCTTTGTGCTGCAGGGATGATAGGGTGATTGGGGTAATACAAAAATTAACACGTAAATCCAGCCAAGCTGCACTGGTAGGAAGCCTTGTCATTTACTAATGGGCGTTAAAGCTTGGAGAATCAAGGTAGAGAGCCAGGGACAGAAGCCACATGAGGGTAGGGTTTGTTTTTTGCTAGAAGGTCCTGGATGTCATCACGCTGAGCCAGAACCACTTATCTGCCTCCAGCCAGGCTTGAACTTTCAGCGGATTGTCCTCCTCTTTCTTTATGTCCTACACACATTCTATACAAAAAGCATTCCTCTTTGGCTACTTTTCCCCACAAAAAGGCAATGTCAGCCCTTAATGTGATTAAGAGCATTTGTGAAGGTCTGTGTTTACATGTGTTTGCACAGAAAACTCAGACCTAATGGCTTTGCCAACTCTTGTTAAAGAATTAAGCTAGTGTTTCAGTAGGGTTCATGTGATCTGGGCAAGCATGAGCATGCGAAGAGAGAGTCTGAGCATGAACGGCATACCAGCCACGCTTCTACGCATGTGCACCAGTGATGAAGATGGCATCTTCGGTTTTCAGCTGCCCATTAACCTGTCTTGTGGCTCCTCTGGTCTCCTCAATCATCTGATCATAACAGGGCATTGGATGGACACTGTCCTTGCCACAAGCTCACATTTGTCGGGGCTGAGTATCACTGCTGTGGTAGCCTCCCTGTCGGTTCCCACTATATTTGCCACCGTGTACCTAACACTGACCAAGGTACAAAGACACAGCTTTGTAGGTGGAAGCCTTAGCAATAATGTGGCATTTAGATGCTAACAAGGCCTTCACCTACTAGTGCATTTGTCTCAGGCTGCTTGTTAGCTAAATGTTTTATGCAAATATTGAAGAATAACGACGAAGGTGGAGAACCTAGGAGCAGTGAAGCAAAAGATATGCTTTGATGATGAAGTGTTGGCATCAATTCTGTCCTGGCTGAGACCAAGCCAATGCACAGGAATTACATCACTACAAAGCTACAGCAGGATTACATGAGCACCCATATTTCACAGTGCACAAGAGCCAGGATTTTTGGTTTACCACAATTAATTGGATAGCAAGTCATACATAATATTGGTCAAAATGTATGTAATCCCCCCAAGCAATCTGATACTTGACAGAAGCTCGTGTAGGCTTTTGCTCTCTTCTACAAAGCATCTATGTGGTCTAAGGCCTGACTGCTGGAAGCACACAGAAGAGCTCTGAAGATCTCCGGCCTCCTACCATGGACTCCACTGCGTCCGAAAACTTCTCAACAGTACACTAAGACTGCTTTTAATACAGTGTGGCCCATCTCGGCCTTTACCAAGCTAGGCCCCACCTTGAACTCTTACTTCATAAAATATGTCTAAGAAGAGTGCCTGTTGCTTAAGTTGCAGTAAAAAAGGCAGACGTCTCCAAGTCTCCTGCAATGTCACTGAAGCTGACAAATCTGGGGTCCTCCTTTCTACAATGTGGATTTTATTTCTTCGTTAAACCACTTTTTGCGCTACCTGCGCACTCAAGTGCTCACATTTCAAGATTATCTGTAAATGTCTTTTCCACAGTGGCATATGCTCACTTTGTGTCTGTGTGAACTCTATTATCTTTTAGGCAGTCCAATTAAACATGTTGTAATTTCCCCATCCATTTCACCTATTTCTTGTGCCCTAATCTCCCCTTCCTCCACAAGTCTTGTTAAAGAGATATTGTTAACATTTCCACTTTGTAATATTGCACAGGTACCTTAGGATTAAGAGTCGTAAGGTTTACATTTTTGAGTGTACCTCATTGACTATCATGCTTATAGAAATAATCACAAGCAGTCCCACATGGATTAGATGTCTTGAAAGTAGAATTTTGATGAGTCTTATTTATTGACACAATCTCTACATTTCTTGATAACGGTCTAGCCAACATGTGTTTCATTATATTAAATAAACAATGACTTCATTAGGGCACTTCAAACAGTTCTTCAAAGTTGTAATGATTAAACTTCTGTCTTGCAGTATCCAGGAAGCAGTCCGCAATAGAAACAAATGAAAAGTATGTGTGAGCGATACTGGAGTCACATCTGCTTAAAAGCAAAAACTGTTACTATTGTGGGCCTGCACAATCTGGTGTCAAGAACACGGTAATCATTGTTTGTAACAAATGTAACAAATGCAGATTTGCACATGTAGGGAGTGTAGATCCTTAATTTTCAAGCACACCTCCATGTGTGGTTGGATTGGGGTATCCTGACTTGCTTCCTTGATACTGTAAGGTAGTCCATGAGATGTTTACTCATCACAACCTTATAGGACTGTTTAAATAGTAATAACCCCCATTAAGTCATTGTTTACTTGAACATGACGAAGCATGTGTTGTCTAAACCGTGATCAATAAATACGGAGATTGCTTCAATAAAAGAAGACTCATCAATGTTATACTCTGAAGACACCTGGGGCCCGATGTAGGTAATCCCAGATTACCGATTCTTAAATACCGAATCATACCGATGTAGGTAATATTACCGAATTAATTACCGAATCGGTATGATTCGGTAATTGCCATTCATTTCTATGGGCCTGTAGGCCCATAGGAATGAATATCAATTACCGATTCGGTAAATACCGATTCGGTAATTGGGGGAAACATAGAAGGGTGGCAGGGTGTCACTTTGACACCCTGTTGCACCCCTCAATTGTGCATGGGTGAACATGTTGCAGACATACTGCAACATGGCACTGTTTTAAAAGCAAAATAAATGCTTTTGAAAGGGTTTTCATTATTTCTAGTTGGTGGTAAATAACGACTTCTTAAACCCCTGTAGCACTGATTTAAGTGATTTAAGTGCTACCTACATGTCAAAATACAGATTCGGTAATTTTACAGAGTCGGTATTTTACCGATTCGGTAAAATTACCGAATCTGTATTTTAACATGCCCCTACATCCCAAAATCAAAATACCGGTAGGTAACGGCCGAAATCGTCCTTTACCGACCAGTATTTGCCTTCCTACATCTGGGCCCCGGTGTAGGTAAATCCAATTTACCGACTCATAAATACCGAATTTTACCGATTCGGTATTTATGAATCGGTAAATTGGAAGGAGGCAGATGTAGGTAATTTTAAAATCACAATTACCAAATCTGTAACATTCGGTATTTACCGATTCGGTAAATACCGAATCGGTATTTCCCATTGATTCCTATAGGCTTTGAAGCCCATAGGAATCAATGGGAAATACCGATTCGGTATTTACCGAATTGGTAAATACCGAATCCTGGCAGGGGGAACGAGGTGTCACTTTGACACCCTGTAGCACCCCAATTGCAGGCTTGTGTGCCTGGTGGCACACATACATGCCCTAAGGGCATGTCTGTGTGTCACATGGCATAGGTGTACTGGCACATATGTGCATGTACACAGGAAATCGGTATTTTACCACCCAATAGGATTGGGTGGTAAATACCAACTCCTAAAGGGCCTGTGGCACTCTTTGAAGTGCCACCTACATCTTGATTTACAGAATCGGTAAATTTACCAATTCAGTATTTTACCGATTCTGTATATTTACCGAATCGGTAAATATACCGATTCTGTAAATGAGATGCCCCCTACATGCCAAATCCTAAATACCGGTCGGTAACGGCCGATTTCTGGGCCCTGGCCCTTATTCTTTTAGGGAGTGCTTGCATTTCTTAATGTACGTTTTGGGACTTTTTTGATCCATTTGGGAAGCATTGGATTGGCTGTTTCCCCTCCATTTGCTGAGCACCAACTTTGGAAACGCATAGTACTTACGGTTTTAAAGTTATAAGTGGTTGGGATTGAGAGTGCTCTGGCATTAACCATGGCCAACGAATTATTAGTCGTACAAGTGTGGTGCCTCTCCTAATGCCTTGAGTTATACCATCGCCACTTCAGGGGGCATCCAGAGACTGACTAGATTTATGTCTCTAGTTATTGATGGGGTTCACTGTGGCCGATAATTCATGTATGCACCTAGTTCATATCAACATGCTCAGTTCCAGAAGATATTAACCCAATAAAGTAACTGATATGCTGATGCTACTTATCACTCATGCATGTATCTGCTAAGTACCATGCTTTAGCACTGCTCCAAGATTGCTCCAAGATGTTTGGAGCACACGTCTCTGACACTCTGACACTCATGCAAGACATGGATATTCTACTCACATAGATCACACAAAAAAATCCAAACCATGCATAATAAACACAGTGAATACTTACTCAGGTGTTAGGAAAGCGCTTCATTCAAAACAAAGGACACGGAAAGGACTATACAAATACCAACGTAATAAAACCAGAGCTCTCAATTATTCACAATTCTTAGGTGTGAGAACTAATTTTCATATTGATTATGTCACAGGAACATGTCACACAACCTTCATCCCTCCTTTTTTGGCCTGCCGCAGAGGTTCCCCTTCTAACAGACCCAATTTAGGAGGGAGACGTATGATTTTTTAAAGCCAAAACAACTTTATATTCACAGTTTCCTGGCTAAAATTGCCTCCGCTTCAATGTAAGTCAATGGTGAAAATACACTACCATTATTTGTTTTCTTCAAAATCTCCTCTTTTTAATTTCGAAATGTTGCCATGTATGCTGTCATCACAGGCCTGCCCAGCCGGGTGTTTTGCAAGATTGCATTGCTGGAAACTTTGCTGCAGCACAGAGGCCATAGTAGACCACACTCACACACCCTAGGGTGCAGGCTGCATCATTTTGCTGTCCTATGTCGTTACACAGGGGCAGACTGCTGTGGGCAACAAAGGCTGATGGGACCCCAACCCTGCATGCTGGCACTGGCCTGAGTTCTTACCCCTAAGCCGACCCCGGTCTCTGAATTAACTAATGGCTTTGGGCAGGCACTGGCACTAGGAATTTCTCTGTTAATTTTCTCCTGTTGTTCCAGGCTGCTTACAAGCTCTTCCCCATGATTATAACTAGAACAAAAGTTATTGTGGGAGTTTTACTTCTGCCATTACTGTTTGGTTGTTTATGTCCAGTTTTTTTGTCCCCAATATTTGTTTTAATAATGGAAATGATAAAGAAGCTCAAGCTTTTAAGGCTGACTTACAGTCCTTCATTAAGGACTCAGTGCAGAAGGCTGTATCTGTTTCTATGTTGGACATTTCTAAGAATTTGGAAGCCTCTATGGCAAAAATGTTGTCTGGTAACATGGATGCGCCCTCAAAAAAGGACTAGAAATGTGCTAATCCACAAGCTGTTTTTTCTAAAGGTGTTTCTAGTAAAACCGCTCCTCCCACCCGAGAGGTTTATAATTCGGGGCCACTTCCCTCATCCCCTCTCAACATTACTAATGTTAAGGACACCAATAATGAAGGTGATGATGTATTTGGAAATGTGATGAAGCTTGATAGTAGTGCATATTTGTATTCTTATGGGCCTCCTGAGGAAAGGTGCAAAATGTCTCTTTCTTCCAGTGGGGATTTTTCTATCTCGGTTTCTTCATAATTAGTAGACCATTTTGGGGAACCTATATTTGATCCACTCTAATTCATCATCCAAACTCTAATGGTTCCCTTCAGATCATGTTTCCTATTATGGGATCTTTTATTTGAGACATCCTTTGGATAAAGTTACCAGAAACAAATTACTCTCCGAGTGCTCCCGCCCTTGCCTCCCTTATAATGTCACTGCTACTCTCCTCATTGATCCTAATATGCTGTTATTTTTCACAAAATTTGGTAAAGACCCAAAAAAGGAGTGGATGGCGCATGGTCTAACTATCAGGACAGAGGTTTAGATTTGGTTGGTCCCTTAACAAGGATTTTTTGACCTGGCTGAACAAGCCAAAACAGAGGGTTGCAAGCGGACCCGGATGATTTATCCCTCTGGGCCTAAACGGCTATTTCTGTTTTAGGGCATGCAAATTCAGCCATCTCACAAGAGGGACGCAAGAGCCTTCTATTGAAGGTAGACCCTAAGCTTAGAAGTCTTTCTACAAAAGAAGAGAGCACTCAGGCCAATAGTCTTTAATTTGGGGATTCTTTCATCAAGGAAATGAGTAAATAAGTTTCCACTTTTGCCACCATTGATAAAGCTCAGTATTTTTTAATCCTGTGTTTTTGGCAGGGCAGGCAAAGGTTGGGGTCACTTTACCAGCCGTTATACCTCAAGAGGAAGTTTGCTCAACAGAGGCTCTTTCAACCAAGGATCCAAGGATCACAACAAAAGTATTATCAGTCCTACATACCTAATTTCTACCCCGCCATCACAGAGCCTTTCAAAACAACGGGTACAGAAATAAAAACGATATGTTCACAGGTAAGCGTTTCCATTTCTGGCCCTTTTCCCTTAGGTACTTTATGTTTAAACATTTGGTCCTCAATCATAACAGATCCCTGGGTTATTCAAGCAGTTCAAGGCTGTTGTATAGAACTTTACCAATTTCTGGTGCAAATCCAGCTACCTGTCCCTTTCTTTTCTCTCAGCAACAATCCATTCTAGTTCACCAAGAGGTTATTTCTCTTCTCGTGCAACAGGGAATAAAACCTACCCCTTTCAACCTGTCAGGTTTCCTTAGTACTATTTTCCTGGTTCATAAGAAAAACAAAACGTTTCATGCAGTTATCAATTTAAAAGTCTTCAGCAACTTCGTAGTCTATCACCACTTCAAAATAGAATCTATTGTTCATCTCAGGGTTATTCGTCTACAAGACGACTGGCTCATAAGATTGGACCTTCAAGATGCCTACCTCACAGTGCCAATTCATCCTCATTACATGAAGTTTCTTCAATTTCAATGGGGAAATTCTTATTTTTGCTTCAAGACTCTTCCCTTTGACCTTGCCTCCACCCCTTGGTGTTTCATAAAAATTCTACAACATGTAATAGCTTTCCTTCATGCTCAGAGTATCAGGCTCAATGTCTATCTTGATGATTTTCTAATCATGACACAAGACAAGGATTGTCTCAGTTCTCATCTGGATCTTTGTCGGTCTCTTCTGCAAGACCAAGGTTTTCTAATCAATATTCAAAAGTCCTCTCCAATTCCTTCAAGACGCCTGGAGTTACTAGGTTTTCTAATAGATACTCCTCAGGATATCTTCCAGTTAACGTGTCAGAAAGTGGCCCTCATCAAGAAAGAAATTTGTCACACCCTCACTCTTCAGCATATTCCTCTCAGGTTGCTAGCACGCCTGGTAGGTCTTTTGGCCTCTACCATTCAGGCCATTTTCCAGCCCCCCTTCTTTACTGTGCATTACAATTGTTAAAGATTCGCAATCTTGGCACAGGATTATCTTACTCGGTACAAATCACTCTCAATTCAGATTGCAAAGACAAACATCAGTTAGAGACTGGAACGGGAGAATGAGTTTCTTTAGCGACCCAGATCTTGTATTAGAATCCGATGCAAGTCGGACAGGTTGGGGCACAAGATGTGGTCAGTTCTTGACTGGAGGCACATGCTCCGCTCAGGAGTCAAACTTGCACATAAACTGTTTTGAGCCCCGCTACCTATGTTGTAAAGTGCTCCAATACCTTCGGGTCTGGCTAGCGCTATATAAAACTCATAAATAAACCACTTAGAGGGTACAAAATCCAAACCTTTAGCAGATTTGGCCAAAAGTCTCCAATGAAACCTCTCAGTCAAATCAGAATATCCAGAATATCTTCCAGGCAATTTAAACCTAGTGGCAGATTGGTGTTCCAGACATCTTCAAGATTCCAGCAATTAGCTGCTTCATCCTTCCTTGTTCAGTAGGATTACTTCCATCTTTGGCAACATATCAATAGATTTTTTTGCCTCTTACCTCTACTCTCACCTTCCCTCATTTTACAGTGGGAGACCAGATCCCTTAGCTCTTACCAAAGATACCTTTCTCCAATCTTGGCCTCAGACTCTTTTCTACACCTTTACCCCTGTTGTAATGATCTCCAGAGTTCTAGCTCAGGCTCGCAGACAGCTGTTGTCCTTGTTTCTAATTACCCCTTTTGAAAGTGGTTTCCAGCTCTTCTGGAACTCCTTTGGATTACCCAGTTCCAATTCCCTTCTTTCTTGATCTGCTTCTTAATCCTCAGGGTGGTTTATATCACAAAGCTCCATATCCCTGGTTGCTTGGAGGATTTCGAGGCTTCCTGGAGAACCCAATGAATTTTGAAACCAGTTGTCCACATTATCCAGCAATACTGGGTGCCAGGAATGGCAAAACTTTACAAATCTGCCTGGCTAACCTGGTGTTCCTGGTGTATGTACAGAAATTCAGATCCACTTTCAGTAGATGTAACTCTTGTCAATTTCCTGGCATCTTTGGTGCCTCAAGGTAAGGCTTTACCATACCTTTAACACCTATCATTCAGCTATTTCAGCAGGACTTCTCTAAGTGATGGATGACCCATTGGAGAGCACCCCATGAGCTGTCGACTTTTGAAGGGAGTAAGATTTTCTAAGCCTCCTGTTTCTAAATGTAATACCGTGTGGGATATTCCTGGAAAGATAATATGTCTCTTTCCCTTTAATATTTAACAGCTTAGTTAACTATTTTTTAATGTTTAGTTTCTTTGAAATGCATTTAGGATGTAAGAGCACTTGATGTTTCTTCTTTTTAGTATTACCCCTTGAGATTTTTCTTTCAAGTCCACAGATGCACAAAAACCAAGTTGACATCAATTCAATATTGTTTTTTTCCCTTCTCAGCCTAAGTTATGTGTTTGAAGTTGTTTGAAATCTTACGTTTCAAGAACTGCAGACTTGAGATCATCAGCTGATAACCAATTACTAATTTCTTTCCAAAAACCACACAAACCTATTTCATCTACCACCTTTCCCGGCTGGGTCAAATGGATCATCTCCTTAGCCAGAATCAATACTGATTTTTTTGGAGCTAATTTTGACCGAGGTGGTATGGCATCCTAAGCCTTCTGGCCAGGTGTGGGTTTACACAAAATTCTCAAATCTGCAGATTGGTCAACTGTAAATACTTTTAGAAGGTTTTATTTTAAGCCTATTTCTCGTTTGTCTGATTCTGTAGTTGCAATGCTTTGAACAAGCATAATATGAGCCTCCAGTTTGTAATAAAATTTATATTTTCCGAGCCTTGGTATAAAAAGGCTAGATTTTATTAAATTATATTAGAAAACAGTGGTTTTCTAGGTTTTTCAGTCTCTGTAATAAGCATAGACCTGCTTGCTTCTCAAAGTAGAAAAACGAGATTATAGCTTTTTATATGATACCAAGGCGTACAGTAAAAACAGGTTATTTTTTTGCAACTGATTAATTAATTGCATTGTTGCAGTCTTAATACACATTTATTTTAATAGAAAATATCTGGTGCTCATGCATGTGGTGAAAAACAGTGCAGTGAAAAATAAAAGATATAAAAACAAAGTGCATCACAATTAAAAAGACATGGGACTCCTTTTCGTTATTTTTACACAATGTACTGAGTCTATATGAGTCTGTTGTTGACAGCGTTTTGACCTTGTTTAATGTACGGTCGTCATCAGGATGAGAGCAAGAGCGATTGCTATCTAAGAATTAAAGAGAAGTAAAAGTGAGAAATTGTATAGGAATCTTGTCTATAAATATGAGTTAGGAATGTTAACAGCACTTGCCTGATATCAAGCAAGGCATTTCTGTGGGGTTAATAGGAACGCGAGTATGGTGGCAATGGATGTCCTAGATATAATCAGTCATTTTCAACCCTTCTCTTGTAGACTGAGCTCCCACCCCTAGCACAATATCAGGCCCTCTCTCTTCACAAATCTTTTGATTGGGATAACTGCGTGCCCAAAAAAATCAATTGAGAAGCAGTTCCAGGGCACAACTACCGAATTCATCTTGGCGAACTAAACGCCCTACTATCGACCCACCCTTCGGGTCAGTAATTTATTTATTTTTTATTTTTTATTTTTTTGGTTAAAAACTTTTATTGAGCAATCACGTAAAATTACATAGATGGGCCCACAACCACACGGGCCGGCCGCTAAGTCGCATAGTACGACACATGAAATAAACAATCATTTCCTAGGTCAGGCCAAATCGTAGAACGAAATTGCTACAGACATAGAACAGGATACAACAATTTTCTATATAAAACATGAAAATACTCAACACAAACATAAGGCGAGTGCAATAATCAAGTCAGCCCAAATAGCAGAGGGGGAGGTCACGAAACAGGAGAACAAAAATACAGCAATGAGAGCCGGGAAGGCCGTGGGGGGGGGGAAGCAGGGAGGACAGGAAAATCCTAGAACAGAGCGAAAAATTTCGGGAACGTCAGCCTAAGGAGACAGGGTAACATCGGAGGTGGCAACCAAGGGAGGGGTACAAATTTCTCCACGGTACGCATTCCATTGACCCCAAATTTTCGTCCACGCCCCCGGCCTGCCCCTAGCCATGTAGACTGTTTTCTCACGGAACATGGACCAGTCCATGTTGTCCTCCCACACTGAAACATCAGGAGGTCGGGATGCGCCCCAGAGTTGCGCAATGTCACGCTTCGCGACCATGTAACCCAGGGTCGCCCATCTAGTCTGGGCCACAGAGTAATCGGAGGGTTCCCACACATTCAGCAGACATCGACGGGCCTCAGGCCGCAGGTCAACACCAGTCACCTCAGTCATCAACGCAAGCACATCCACCCAATAAGCTGCCACCACAGGACACTCCCAAAGTATGTGCATAAAGGTAGCGCTCATCCCACAGCCACGCTTACACAAGCCATCCGGGGAAAAACCCATCACGACCAGACGCGGACCAGTCACATACACCCGGTGGAGAATCTTAAGTTGCACCAAACGAAGACGGGCGGGAATGGCGACCTCCTTCGGGGAGGAGAGTGCCGACTGCCAGTCCTCGTCATCTAGTTCCAAGCCATCACCTACCCACATTTCTCGGAGTCGGACCAACAAATCAGCGCGATTATGAATCAGCTTCTTATAGATGAGAGAGATGGTGCTGTCGGGCAAGTGTCCATCTAGTATACGATCTTCAAGGGGGGAAGACTCGGGCAGGGCCAAATCAGGAGTCAGAACCGAGGCCAAGGCATGTCGGACTTGCAGATACCGGAAAAACTCTCTATCACTCAAGTCGTATTCCGCCTTAAGGGACTGGAATGATTTCACGCGACCATTCACACAAACGTCACCCACTTTACAAATCCCGATCACATCCCAGCGGTCAAAGCCCTTAGAAGACCAGAGACATCCCAAACGTTCAGAAGCATAAAGCGGAGTCGCCAGCGTCAGCCGATTCTCCCATCCCAAACTCACATTCGCTGCGCGCCACACGTTGACCGCTGCCCTGGTCGGGCCCACAAGATGGCGCCCGGCCGATCTGGAGTATAGCGCTCTATTAAAGTCCCCTCCCGGCAACTGGAGCTTATCCATCTCAAACGCCGGATCACGACCTGGCGAGTACATCGCATGGTTAATGGCCGATAGCTGGGCTGCCCAGTAGTACCTCTTGATGTCGGGGAGTGCCATGCCCCCGTCGTACCAAGGGATAGTAAGTTGCGCAAGGGCTATACGTGGACGCCCATCCCAAATCAATTGTCTCTGCAGACTCTCGATTTCTCTGAAATAAGTAGCAGGAACATCGTCGAAAGAATTCTGAAGGGCGTAGAGGAACCGCGGCAAAGACATCATTTTAAGGAGAGCAGCCCTACCCAGAGGAGACAGGGGCAGCTTACGCCAACGGGCCACATCCAGTCGCAATCTAAGAAGCGGGGGGAGGAGATTACGCTCAAACCGGAGGGAGGAATCCCGGGTAATAAAAATCCCTAAATACTTGAAGCCAGACTGGACCACCTGGATAGGGAATCTGGCCGGCAAAGAGGGCAAAACACCAGAGAGAACATACACACAGGACTTAGCCCAATTAATAACAAGGCCCGAGTTAGCACCGAACGAAGTAAGAACATCAAATAAGACGTTCAAAGATTTACGCGGGGATGTCAAATAAAGAAGAATGTCGTCCGCGTAAAGAGAGACGCGGTCTTCAAAGTCCGGTGACCAGCGGATCCCTTTGAGGGAGGGTTCCCATCGAAGCCACGCAGCTAACGGTTCCAAGGCCAGCGCAAAAAGCAATGGAGACAGGGGGCAACCCTGACGGGTCCCTCTACCAAGGCTAAAGGGGACAGAAACTCTACCATTCACCACCACTTGCGCTAAGGGTTCCACATACAACAACTTCACCCATCCAATAAATTCAGGTCCAAAACCAAATTTTTCGAGAGCTGCCCAAAGATAGGGCCACTCAACCGTGTCAAAAGCCATCGAGGCGTCTAACGAGGCCAAAATGGCCGGCTCCGTCAGAAGCCCCGCCCTCGCAACAGCGCCGTGAAGACGACGTAGGTTAAGAGCCGTGTTGCGATGCGGGATAAATCCGGACTGATCCGGATGAACCAAGTCGCTAATGACCGTCAGCAGGCGGGTTGCCAGGAGCTTAGCCAGGACCTTAGGCTCAACATTTAACAGGGAAATGGGCCTATAAGACGAACAGAGGTCCCGCGGTTTCCCGTCCTTGGGAATAACGACTATCGTGGCAAGACGCTGGTCATACGGGAGAATACCCCGTTCCCGGGACTCCAAAAACATGGCACGAAGATAGGGCGCTAACTTGTCAGGGCGTAGCTTGTACAGCTCAATTGGCAACCCATTCGGGCCCAATGCCTTGCCCGAACGGAGCGAACGAATGGCAGTTGCTATTTCATCCGTAGTAAAAGGGGACTCCAACGAGACACGGTCCAGATCGGAAACACTGGGCAAAGCTATATCGCGCAACAAAAGGCGAGAGTCAGCCACATCTCGTCCAGACACAGGGGTATACACCACACGAAAATACTCAGCAAAACATTCAACGATTCCAACCGGGTCTGTCACTCCGACACCATTCGACGACTGAATCACAGGCACCACACGATTCGCTCTCTCTTTCTTATCCAACCATGCCAACAATTTACCCGCTTTGTCCCCCACATCATACAGACGACCCTGCTGTTCCCGGAACATCAGTCTAGCCGCATCCGTGACCAAGGATTTATAAGCAAATTGTTTCAGACCCAGGGCGTGGAGTTTATCAGAGGTGATCTCAGACTCTAAGTCGGCCTCCCTCTCAGCAATCTCTATCTCAAGGTCCACCACCTCCCGATTCCTAGCCTTCTTGGATTCAGCAATTAGAGAAAGGGCCTGCCAACGAATCACTGTTTTAAAGGCCTCCCACAGGGATACCGCCGAGGAAACCGACCCCTCGTTGTCCAAAAAGTAGGCCTCTAAAGACTTAGTCAAAAGGTTCCGGGTCTCAGGGGAAGCAATATACCAGGGGTTAATTGGAGCCACTCGGTCCACCGCCTCCACCCCCAACTCAAAACAAAGCCAGAGCGGAGAATGATCGGAGATGCCCCGGGGGAGGTGTCTGATCTCACGCACCGCCGGCGTCTGCGCCGCGGGCATCAGGAAATAATCCAGTCTAGACAGACTCCCGTGGGCCCCCGAATGGAAAGTGTATTGAAGCTGGGTAGGATGCAGGAGCCTCCAGCAATCCACCAAACCAAACGTATCCAAAAACCCACCTAACCACTGTTGGGCTAAAGGAGTATCCCTAGGGGGGTAGCGATCTTGCAGACCGGAGATCACAGAATTAAAATCGCCTGCAAGAAAAAGAGTACTATCAGGAAGGTCCAACAACACACGGCCCAAATCGGCAAAGGTAGAAGTCTGTAGGCCGGGGGGCACATAAACAGTAAACAAGGAGAGGGTACGACCTTCATAGCGACCCACGAGGACAGCATAACGCCCCCGATCATCAAGGATCACATCATCAATAGCTAGGGGGAGGGAAGCCCGAACAAGGATACCCACCCCCCTGGAACCCGTGGTAAACCCCGAATGTGCAGCAAGGCGATACCCCCACCTATTCATCGCACGACAAGTATTGCCCACCAAATGAGTTTCCTGCAAGAAAACAATATCGGGAGATAAACGGCGTAGACATTTTAACACCACACTCTGCTTAATGCGATCTCCCAGACCATTAACATTCCACGAAACAAGCCTCAACCCGCTACCCCCCATCCCACACAGCAACCCCGAAACCCCCCCGCAATGAGCATGACATAAAAAGGAGCAGAAGCCAGATTGATTCGCCTTGAAAACTTAACACAAAAACATCGAACATCCCAACCACCCACCCCCCAACAATCAAGAAAACACCCCCCACCCTGCACCCCTGCAAAATGCTAAATAGCCACCCCAACATGCAGTGTGCCTGTCGCCCAGGAACCCCCATTCTACAAAAAGAACCCCGGAGGAGGAAAGGCTCCGGCCCACCCGCCACCCTGAGTAAGACAAATAATGAGGAGAATACACAAACAGCAGAGGCACTGAGGCATCAAATCCCTGAAGAGTTTACTCTAGTCGAGGGCCCAGGCGTAGGCGGATTGTTCAGCTCTCCACACCACCCTCAGCAAAACCCGGGTGGGCGGCGGACTCAGTCTCAGATGATCGATCAGGCAGAGAGTCCATCCAGTCATTTACAGAATCAGGCCGATCAAAGAAGAAGGTTCGGTCGTTGTACTCAACGCGCAGCCTGGTCGGAAAAAGCATGGCGTAGCGAAGCCCCATGTCTCGGAGACGTTTCTTAACATCACGGAAGCCCATACGCTGTCTCTGGACCTGTTGAGAAAAGTCCGGATAGAAGTTCACCGTGGCGTTCTCAAAGGCCACCGGGCCCTTCACACGCGATGCTAGCAGGATAGCGTCCCGATCCCTATAATGGAAGAGTTTCGCAACAATAGGCTTCGGCGGGGCACCTGGTTTACCCTTGCCCCCCGGAACACGATGGGCACGTTCCACAGCGAAAAACTTCGTCAGACCAGACGGAGAGAGGTGGTTCTGGATCAGATCCTCAACAAGGAGATCAACAGAGTGAGGTTCTGGATTCTCCGGAACTCCGACCACTCGTACATTACAGCGACGTGCCCTGTTCTCAAAGTCCTCCAAGCGCCGGGTCATGAAGTCGTTCACCCTGCGAAGGTTGCCGACCTCCGTCTGTATCTCCGAAACGTCCTCCGTGAGACTGGATGACTTAAGATCCAGTGACTTCACCTTCTCATTGGTTTTCGACAGGTCAGCACGAATCAAGTTGACCTCGATGGCCACGGTGTCGATTTTGTGGGCCAAAGCTTCATATTGTTGGCCTATCGACTCCTTCATAGCAGAAATGGCGCCCATGATGTCCTGCAAAGAAGGCTCCGTTGACGCGTCCACAGTGAGATCAGCATTACTGGCTCCGGGCAGGGCGGCTCCGGGGGACCCCTTGGAATGGGTGTAGCGGTCCATCACGTTAGACTGGACCGGGCCCCCACGCAGGGGCGTCTTGGTCTTCCGAGTCTCTCGGTCCCCTCTGCCCGCCATATCAGAACTGCGTCACCAGGTAATTAACAGGCTGGATGGATTGGCCACAGGAAAGTAGGGCCTCGGGACCAAAGAGCCGCAGCTAGGGCACCACTAGTAGAAGAGCCAACAGATAGGAGAATAAGCTAGCCAAAGGCCCGACAGCCGTTCCGTGCCCCGACTGCAGTCCAGGCCAGGCTCCTCTGCCAGATGTCTCAGTCCGAGACTTAAGAGGGGGACCCACAGGTCGAATCCCCCTGCCGTTGTTGTTCAACTTCAAGACGGCCACTGAGCCTCACCCAGTCCCGGGCGTACCTCGAGAGTGGAGCCCGAAAGTTTGAACAGACGTAACTCCGGAACCCCGGGTCCAAATCGAATTCCAAAAAGTCCAGGGCAATCAGCCCAGTGTCCTCTATACAAATCCTCGTAAAAAGTCAGGATAAGTTCAGGATATCATGCCGGGAGTGGCGGGGGTCCGGGGAGCGCTGTGCTCACGCGGCCATCTCGGATGCCCGCCAAGCTCCTCCCCCGGGTCAGTAATTTTAAATATTAGCATACTCTCTTAAACTGAGCTGAAAGGTTGCACATATGCAACCCCAAAATAAACTACCCTTTCTCTCTAGGATTCCACCCTTGGACCAGACCTGGAAGGACCTGACAACTGCACTAAGGTTCTTCCACAAGCTGGTTAGCGCTGAGGACGAGCCCCCCTTTTTCCCCTTAATGGAGCAGAGGAAAAATGAATTTCACTTGCCCATAAGGTAATTATCCATACACTGAGTGGATGAATATAGCTTTAAAGCCCGTCATAGCAAGCTATACTGACCATTTAAGGCCCTCTCCAAGTTTTAAAGGCTCAAGGAACAGCTGTGAACAAAACAAAATTGGAATGTTGCTCTGCGGGCGTAGAAGCTGGAGCACTCCATTGTATTCAATGGAGTGCTCCACATTCCAATGTTCTAATAATTGATATGTGCCTAATTCATTTATTGCTCGTACTTATATTCATTTCTATTATATCTAGGACATCCATTGCCACCATACTCGTGTTCCTGGTAACCACACACACCGACTTGACCGACTTGCTCGATACCAGGCAAGAAATGTTAACTCATATTTTAAAGAGAGGATTTTCACTTTTACTTCTCTTTAATTCGTAGATACCGAGTGCTCTTGCTCATGTCTTGATGATGACCATACATTAAACAAGGTCAAAATGATGTCGACAACAGACTTATATAGACTCCATACATTGTGTAAAAATAACCAAAAGGAGTCATATGTCTTTTTAATTGTGATGTACTTTATTCTTATATCTTCTGTTTTTCACTGCACGTTTCTTCACCACAAGCATGAGCATTGGATCTTTTCTATATAAATAAATGTGTCTTACGACTCAAACGATGCAATGAATAAATCAGTTGCAAAAAAAGAACCTGTCTTCACTGTATGCCTTGGTATCATATAAATAGATATACTCGTGGTATTCTACTATGAGAAGAGAGTGCCTCTATGCTTATTATGGAGATTGAAAAACCCAGAGAACCACTGTTTTCTAATGTAGTATACACCTCAGGTTCTCTAAAATTATGGGGTCACCCTTGTTAAACCAGATATATAGATCTTCTGACTAATTTGCATGATTCTCAGCTTGATGCAAGATACTTTCTCTGTAAAACTAGCCAACAGCATCTCACAACAGATTGTCATAGCTTGTTCTATTCATGGTGCTTACGATACCGGATATTTGTAGCGCATGTTGGGAACTTGAGTGGGAATTGTGTGGTATTTTCTAAGAACGACAAATACTTGACAAATACTTTTAATACTTTTTAAATTGCGATTTTGCACTTGGTAAAAGCCTCCCCTACCTGCCATCACCTCCCCGGTCCGTCACGGATTTTGGGTGCCGCTTGAACGGAGGGACGCGACTCCTCCCACCACTTCCCCCTTCCTGATTAGAGGACTATTAACTTAGATGGAGAACTGGACGCGCAGTGGACGTGCGCATCGGGCGCGCCGCCAGCATGCCGAAGGCGCGCCAAAGGCAAGCCTGTCTGCGCCCGTCCACGTCCGGACGGGTCCAGGGGCCACAACCCCTGCCCCATGCGCCGCTCAGATGAAACAGTTTAGCAATGAAAAATTATGCTTGTTAGCCGGTCCGATAGCCAGAGCATGTAAACACTCTATTATACCTCCGAGTGATGATTATACCTGCCCATTTTGTAGTTTCCATCCTGTAATAGACCCTCATCCTGTTCCCACCAATTCACTGAAATTTAAAATACTGCTCCTAAGAGGTGTGGCGCCGCGGCCAGGGCGACTGACGCTGGAATCTGGGGACCACGGTTCGATCCCCGGCTCCGGCGGCAGGTTAGCCCAGCACCATGTGACTCTGGGCAATAGCTCGCTTAATCTTCCCGACGGCCCCCAGCGCCTAGAGACCCTTACGGGTGATTGTGCGCTTTACAAATGTGGACTTTACTTTACTTTTACTCCTAAACTGTAGATCACTGCCGAAACATACAGCTGAAATTTCCATTCTTCTTGAAGAGGAACTGCCGGAGGTATTGTTTCTCACTGAAACATGGCTTACTCCTAGCTCTGAACCTGACATTATTCAGGCCCTACCGAGCTGCTACTCCATCTCAAGGCTTGACCGACCTTCGGGGAAGGGTGGTGGGATAGCCGTTATTTATAAGCAGGGTCTAACGTGCCGGTTGACCGGCAGTCCAGTCCCTGACTGCTAGAATACAGTCTTCTCCATTGAGTTCTCGCCGGTTCTCACCTTTTCTGGTATGCTGATATACCGAACCCCTGGTCCCTCAGCTAATTTCTGTAATACTCTACCTGAATTAGCAGCTGATCTGGCCAGCTCACTCTCGAATTTCACCTTATTGGGTGATTTTAATCTCCACTTTGATGATCCCCTGCAGACCTCGGCCATCGAACTCACCAAGGACCTATCAGCCTTTCATCTAATTCATAAAATAACCGAACCTACCCATATAAAAGGTCATATTTTAGATCCTGTTTTTTTTAACTCAAAGGATCTATCTGGAGGAAAGCCCATCCCGATTCCCTGGTCGGACCACTTTCTTATACCCCTCATCTGGTCCCCACCATGTTTACCACCCCCCACCCACCCAACATACTTCAAGAATCGCCTTTGGTCAAAACTATCGATCAAACAATGGACCTCATTACTGGAAGAAACCCTCCCAGAGCCATTGTCGGACGTGGTTACAGCCAATGATAATTTCAATCTCTGGGTAAAGAGTTCTCTAGACTCCCTTGTCCCAATACAAAACATTAGAAACAATAAGGATGCCATGCATAAACCTTGGTACTCCACTTCCCTGCGGGGCCTAAAACAAAATTGTATCCACCATTACAAAGCCGAAATGAGAGCTGACAGGCAGATTACTACGGAAAGAAAATTCTAGCCGCCTCCAGCTCCCCTCGGGAGATCTTCAGTATAGTCAAAACTCTCTCCAACGTATCTCCCCCATTGGCTACACCTGATCCCTCAGTAGCCCAATGTGATAAGCTAGCAGAGTTTTTCGCAAATAAAATTGAAATTATTTATTCGTCCTTCCCAAGTGCTAAAACTGATTTCCCTGCCCTTTCAGTCCCTGGTATCTCGATCTCCTTGGATAAAATTCCGGCATTGGAAATGCCTGCCCTAAAAAGGCTCTTTTCTAAAGTGAAGAGCGGCTCACCCAATGATCCTGCCCCTCTAGGAAAACGAAAATTGGTAGCAGATGTGGTCCTCCCAGTGACCTTAGACCTTATTAACACCTCCCTTTCCTCGGGGACCGTTCCCCCCATGTGGAAGGAAGCAATGGTAAAGAATTTACTAAAGAAACCAAACCTAGATCCTGTAGACCTGGGAAATTATCGACCCATCTCGCTGCTCCCCGGAATCAGTAAAATCACGGAGAAATACTTTAACCTAGTTCTATCAGCTCACCTGGAGACTAACAACCTTCTCCAGCTGACCCAACCGGTTTCCGACCACAACAGGGTACGGAGACGGCCCTACTGTCAGTAGTGGAACAATCCAGAAAAATAATAGATGCTGGCGGCACTGCGGTGGTTTTGCTCCTTGACCTCAGCGCGGCCTTTGATACCGTAAATCACCAGATCCTGATTCAAAGGCTTTGCAACTTAGGTATCTCTGGAACAGCACTGAAGTGGTTAATTTCCTTCCTAGACAACAGATCCTTTCAGGTATTTAACAACCAAGCCACCTCCAAACGAACCTCTCTTCGTTGTGGAGTCCCGCAGGGATCGTCCTTAAGTCCCACCCTGTTTAATCCCTACACTAGTACCCTAGCTAAGGCCGTTCTACCTTTTGGCATCCACATAGTTACCTATGCGGACGATTCACAATTGGTGATTGGGCTCAACAAAGTGGAAAGTTCCCCTTCCTGTCTTCCCCTCTGCTTGGAGGAAATCTCAAGGTGGATGAGTGACTCCTTCTTAAAACTTAATGGGGATAAGACGGAAATTGTGATCCTAGGCAATCAGTCTACCCATGATATCGCGGAATGATGGCCCTCCTCCATGGGTCCCTTACCCAAAACCCAACTAAAGAGTCTGCGGTTTTGGTTGGATCGGGAATTAACATTTAAAACCCAGGCCCGGAAGACAGCAGCCGCCTGTTATGGGATATTAAAAACGATTTGGAAGGTTCTTCCCCTTCTCCCTTTCCAGGCCAGAAAATTAACAGTTCAGGCCCTTGCGCTCTCCAGGCTGGACTATGCCACAACCTTTATTTGGGTGCCCCTGTTGCCACCCTTCCAAACTCCAAATCACCCAAAACCGGGCGGCAACACTTTTACTGGATATTCCAAACCATCAATCTGCCAGACCAGCTCTAAAAACTCTTCACTGGTTGCCAGTCCATGAAAGAGTGAAGTTCAAAAGCTTATGCACTGTTCATAAGTTGTTGTTCAATGCTGGTCCCGCGATCCTTCAAGACATCATTCAGCCTTACGAACCCAAAAGATCCCTTCGATCCGAAAAGCAGAACCTGGCCATTATTCCTAGGATCCGTAAGGCCAGAAGTGGAGGTCGATCTTTTTCAGCCAATGCTTCCAGACTCTGGAATGCTCTTCCTTTTTCCCTACGCTCGGAACCCAACCATCTTTTATTTTGAAAAGCTTTGAAAACACTTCTTTTTCCTAACTGAGTGACCCCATTCCGCTGCCACTGTAAGCGCTGGGATGCCACCGGGTAGCCATGCGCTATATAAGTGTATCTACAATTACAATTACATACATTTATGATGTTTGTATTATTTAATTCATGGAAGTGAGCTTCACAAATTAGAAAATTAGAAAAGTCACTGGAAAAAAAGTGGTCAGTGGGTTTTGTTTTTTATTTGCCAAATCCACTGATCATGCTTGAGGCTTTGGGAAGTTAGAATTGGCTATTAACATTACTTGAAAGAAACATGTAGCCTAAACCGTTCAGCAAGGTATTCAAATAGTCAGCAAATATACCTGAAGGCTTAGCAGTACTTTTCCGACTACTTTCTTTCACGACATATATATTATGTTAGAATGATTTGTCTTGTATTTTAACATAATACTACCTTTTATATAACCACAGAAATATTAGATACAGGGAAGATGTGTTAGAAGATGTGGCATTACGGTCAGAGCTGTCGACTTTGGCGCTGAAAAAAATCCGGTTCGAGTCTCGGCATCAGCTCAACATCCTGTGATTGTGGGCAAATCACTTACGCTCCCCGTTCCTACCACAAAATGAATGTGTCCTTTTGTAACGTAAAGCTCTCCAATACATACGGAAAAACCTTCAACATGCAAGAAAAAAAAATTGAGTCGAGCTAGCGCTATATAAAATTACAAAGACATGCGTGTAAGTGGAAACACTGCTTACAGGCAAATGTTTTGCATAGTAATAGCAAAATGATAACCCATGCAGGAGCAGAAATAGACTTTTAGCTTGAAAATCAATTAAAACTTTGCAAAATGGCCTCCAAAATAATCCACAACAGATTCTTTACTAAACGTTTTAGGTTCTTATCTTCCGATTGTTTCCTGGTCCTTCTTCTATTTCCACCATCATCAAAGTTTGGGCGGAGCTTTCAGCACACTCGGAGTGAATGTATCAAAAACAGAGTGAATCTTCCGGGGCAGTCGATGTAGCTGTCGAATGGGCGTGGTTTTCTTAGAGGGCGTGTCTGTCCATGCTCGGGATGATGGCGGGATGTAGCTGGTTATCGGCACCCTGGTTACCTTGGTGAAGGCGTTGGGTGACTACAGCTCCCCCCAGCCATGGCGCACTGGACCGACTACGAGAAGGACCAGGATCAAAACGTACGGTCACTCGTGGAGAAAGTGTGCGGGCTCGGTGAAGAATCCTCGAACGACGAGAACTACAAACGCGCCTTAGAGTTCGCCTGGTCGCACTTCAGGTCTGTTTGTATATCTGTCAGCTGTCAACGGAAGCGCGGAATTGTAGTCCTTCGGAAAGTGCTTGCTGATAGCAGCCATCCGTTTAATTTTAGAAGGAGCCCTGCTCGGTTTATAGCTGTCTGTGCAGATCATCCTTAGGACGTGCAGGTGTCTCTAGCATGAACAATTGACTTTTTTTGTTTTTAATGATGGCTTACAAACATGCGACAATGTATTCTGGCAGATAAGTCTCTTAAAGTTTTTTTTTTATAATGTCAAAATAATATTTTTTGTGATATATAAGTTTTGGACTTTGAGATTCTACTGTTTTCCCTGAACAAGGTGTAGTGCAATCTATAAACTATGAAACATTGGATTTTTTTTTATAGCCAACTTTAAAGTTTGGTTAAATGTCAACAGTGTGATACATGTATTTCGCATTGTGAGAAATCCTGAGGTTAACCTAATCCAAGTATCATTATGCATAATAACAGATGGGTCAAGTTAAATTCTTGGAATTAGGAATGATAAGTGAATAAAGAAGAGACAGCACTGTGATCGCGGCAGTAACATTTGTCTACCGTAATGTACATACAATCCTATTCTAAACCTGTAAAATATTCCCCACACTCAACTAGACATCTCATCTATACATTCTCTTTCATTGTACCTCGTAGATATAGATGCTGACTGTGTTTAGTAGCATCCCTAAGGATCTGAAACGTTGCGGTAAACAAATCATGGTTTGATTGTACAATCATACATACATTGATGCGTTCTTAAGGGCTCCCCATCGGGGTTTCAAAGCTGCTCAACAGTGCTGGAGCTGCCCAGGTGTGTAATTGTGGTCTGGTGCTCTCCACCAGGTACAGAAATTAGGTATCAGTAATGTCTTGAGCTTTAAAAAGTCCTAATAAAGCGTCCCACTCCAATGCTATTGGATTTTTCCCCAGACCCCATTACTCCTCTCTGCTTAAAGATTTACTTTCTGCCAGACTCCACCTCTCTACTTCCTCCCTCCAGTGGGTTACTGTGCGCGCAGTTGCGGATTGCCACCGCCTGGCTTTGGGTCTGCGATACAGTCCCAATATGCAGGCATCCAAAGCATGCCATGATAGTGACGCCAAATCTATGTCCAGTAGAAAGTTAAAGCCACATTGACAATAAATCTGTTCTGGATTTAGTTAATTTGTCACAATCCGGATACTTTTTGAAATATCTTGTGTTGTTGAAAAGCCTTCTGCAAATATTTTAGTGTAGCCTTCAATTTCAAAGGTTAGCGATGGTGAGATCACTTTGGTGGCTGGTGCACTTGCTAGAGAGCTCGATGTGCTGTCTAGTCACAGGTTTGACTCATGATAAAATAACATGGAGGGTTAATGAATCCGCTGCAAACCACAAGAAGTAGCATGACAGTATCTGATTAGTATTTTATAGAGATAGCCCAGTGGGTTACATCTTTTGCCGCTGACATCCCTGTGATAACTGTCGTTCATATGTTACAACCCTTATAATATAGCATACTGAGTTATGAACTGATATTAAGGAGCTGTATGCAGACTGCGAAGCATATGTTTAGAACATTATTGGTTTGTCTCAATTTTTCGTTATACTGCGTTTTTTAAAAAGGGTTCTCTCTGGGTAGTAAGAAAGACTTATTAGTGCAGGCAACCCAGCCATTGTGTTCTGTTGGGCCCAATCACCTTTTAAATCCTGACTGTGTTTCTCCAGACGAAGTGCTGTAAACTTGTAATGCCTGCCAGTAAAGATTATATGTGACTTATAAACCTTGTTACCTTCATAGACTTATGTAGCATTTCCTGCATATTGACTTAAACAATTGTATGAATTGTTGCCTATTTTTAATGTCTGTGACATGTAAAGTTCTCTGACACCTTACACTAGGATGAATAGGGTTAAAAAAGCAATTGCATTAAAGAATAAACTATTGGAGTGCTTAATAAGTGGTCATTAATGTAATTAATAAACAACCAACGTGGACAAACCCACTGTAAGAGGACGGCTCACTTGTATGTGAGTGCCAGGAAACCCTTTGGTTTGTTAAAAGACCCCTCACCCACCAACCTAGTTGGTAGCATGCTTCATCATTGGGGTCCCAACCGGGTGGCCGATTTATAGCGGAGCTTGGGTTGTGCGATATGTGAAGGAAGTGGTGAGAGTTAAAATGATCTTTACTAATTGACAACACACCCGCTAAGGTGTGTTGTGGGATGGGTGGTGTCTGTATACCCACGGGTAAAAAACACTGGCTACATGTTGCTAGTAGCTTATAGCAGGACCCAGAAGGGGCGCCCGTCTGTAGTCACACATTCGTCAAGACGGAGCACCCGCCGAAGGCACCTATTCCGGTCTCCTCGTGGTCCTGAACTGATATTAAGGAGCTGTATTCAGACTGCGGAGCATACTTTTAGAACCTTATTGGGTTTTCTCAATTTTTTGTTATCCTAGGTTTTTTAGGTCTCGCCTAAGCCATCCCGTAGGGATGGTGGGCGAGATTGTAGTAAGGCTTTCGGAAAGTCTACCCAAACTGCGGCTCGCGTAGAGATCATGTGAGCCAGGCGTGTGCACATCGCCAGCCACATCCCACACCATTTGTCTGCTCCTCAGCATCAGACTTCAAAGGAAGCCGCTCCGCCGCCCCCTCCGCTCAGTGCCAGAGCTTGTTTTGCTGAGCAGCGCTGCCTCACTAAAGTGTCTAAGCCGCTCCCCAGCCACCCAATGCTGCTCCCCGCCCCCCACCACGCAATGCCGAGAGCTTGTTGCGTCCAAAACCTTAAAATTAACCTCTGATGCAGTTTTGCGCCTTGAAACCCATAGCACCCTAAATAGGCACCTAATATCACCCCTTCAAACATTTTCCCACCGATCGAGGTACCCCGGCATTCTAACATCACAATGAACAATTTCGGAGAAATAAACAATTGTTGCATTTAAATAAAATCAATCACAGCGTTAAGAAAAGCAATGAAGAAGCGAGTGGGGAGCCAGTGGGGAGTACGTTTTTCTACTTACAATCATAAGTAAATGTTTAAGCTTCGTGCTGGACCTTATATAATGCATGCTTATTAGTGCAGTCTACAAGAAGTACTTCTGCCCCCTCACACCACAAATCTCCCACCTCCCCTCACCCCCCACTAAAAAAAAAGCTAGCTGATACTAGCACTGTCCTGTGGTGATTTCACACCCCTTACTGGACATCAGCTATGTGTTATGATATTGTGTGACATATGGTGGCACCGAGTTGGCAGGTCTGGGAGTACTGTTATTGAAATGCATGAGGGCATGTTTTACTTCTCAAAAGTACTGTCAATCACCACTCTGTAATGATCAATTATTTATCTTCTACAAGCAATATTTTTTGCTACTATTTTTACCAGCATTGAGAAAGTCAATAGAGCTGGCTTTAATGTGATAAACAGCTGTAAACAACTATAAAGAGCTTTTACAAAGTATTGTGTTTACATCCTTGTAACATTAAAGCCAGCTCTACTGGCTTTTCCAATGCTTTTTATAAATGGTTCTCATGTAGAGACTAGTATTTTTAAGGCACATTTGCAGTGAATCACAGGCTCGTACCTGGTTCCCCAGCTTCAAACTCTGCTGCTCTGACCATTAAGCCACATCCTCTTGGGCATCAAACCCCTGAACATGCAGGGGCGCGCACCATGTTATCCTGGCCAGACTTCAGACAGATACCACATGACCCTGTTTCTTAAAGCAATTCGGCTCTTTTCCAAAACACGATCTGTTCTTTATCGGTTGTGGTGAAGCGATAGCAGACATGCGCAAAGGGCACTTGACTCCACTATTTTCCCTTTGGCTACCAAATTGTCCACCGTGATTCTTTGTGGGGTACCAGTACCACTTTATCGCGTGTTCTCGGCGAATACGTAGTTTGAGGAGATACAGACTTTTTTTGCAGTTTTGTATTGTGCGAACTCGACTCCAAGGTATCGGAGTGCTTTGCATGAGCACAAGTTGCATTACAGAGGGACACAGTATATATTTAGGTCTTGACTACAGCATTGCTTTAACAATGCTTGTTTTAAAAGGGTTCTTTCTGGGTAGTAATAAAGACTTATTAGTGCAGGCAACCCAGCCATTGTGTTCTATAGTGCACAATCACCTTTTAAATCCTGACTTTGTGTTTCTCCAGACGAAGTGCTGTTAACTTTTAATGCCTGCTGGTATAGATTATATGTGACCCTTAAACCTTGTTACCTTCATAGACTTATGTAGCATTTCCTGCATATTGAGTTAAACAATTGTATGATTTGTTGCCTCTTTTTAATGTCTGTGACATGTGAAGTTCTCTGATACCATACACTAGGATGAATAGGGCTAAACAAGACATTAAATTAAAGAATAAACTATTTTAGTGCTTAATAAATGGTCATTAATGTAATTAATCATAGACCGATGCATCTGAAATTCTTGCAGTGCATGCATAGCTCTTACATACAGGTGAGGTAAAAGTCAAAAACCTCTTGCACTGTAGCTAGCACCAAGCCAAGATAAAACGCAAAGAAAGGGAGTGCAGATGTCCCCTTAAGTGAGACATTTCTGTTACCCTCTGCTGGAAGTTAAAATAAGAAACCTCTTCACCCCCTGCAGGAGCTGGTTTGAAAGTCGAAGTGTGGGTACTGTTGTAAATGTCCTGGTTCTCTGGTGAATGTGTCATGGTGTCAGCAAATTACAGCGGACAAAGTCAGCATACTTCATTGGGGCCAGTCTGGATTCTGGAGCCTGTTCAATAATAACAGCTGGATCTGAAACTAGGTGTAATGAGTTAGGGCACAGTAGAGCAAGTTAGGAGTAGAAGGGTTCTCTAAGAAAAAAGGAGCTTTGTAAAGAGATATCTCTGTATGTACTGGTATTTATATAGCACACATCCAGCCAGAAATCAACCGAGCTCTACTTGGAGGGGGAAATGGAAGCATATCTACAAAATTGTGTACATCAAGCGGGGATTTCGCAAGTTTAATTCACACATTTAGGCACAGGTAGATTAAGTGATT
Organism: Lissotriton helveticus; assembly: GCF_964261635.1. Lineage (NCBI taxonomy): Eukaryota > Metazoa > Chordata > Amphibia > Caudata > Salamandridae > Lissotriton > Lissotriton helveticus. Next base: position 1,244,333,984 of record NC_136069.1, on the reverse strand, counting down.
TTTGCTGAATGATACTATGTTGCGCCAATTCTTGGATTACAACCAGAGCCACCAGGTTCCAAAGTCAATGGCTGTTTTACAGAGCTAAATGGGAGAGACACCATAGCTGAAAGCTACTAGTTGTTTTAATATTTAACTGTTTACAGGTAAACACTTGAAAAATAAGCAGCCAGAGATGGGACAAGGATTTAATTTAGAATACTTTCAGTGTCTGCTCCTGAAAGGAGTCTGACTAAAGAACACAAGACCGCTTCTGGTGATCTTGGCTGGTCTTCCAGGCATTGTATGGCTCTCCTGGTCTCACAGACTGCATTTGTGTAGTCAGGGATTAAATCTGGTGGGTTCATGTCAGGTCTCAGTCCAGGCAGTAATTAAAAATTTACTTTGAAATGGATCTCTGCCAGGCTCTGATATATTTGTCTCTAACTTTAAAGGTAAAACATTGATCAATTTGTTAAGATGACTGTAAACCTCAGGCACTGGCGTGCCCCTCTTTTACCCACACATGAGGAATGGCTCACAGAAATGTTCAAGACAGCCGCGCACGAGTGGATCATTTATAGTTTGCAGTATAAGGCGGAGACCGTCCTTCACGTTTGGGCGCCATTCCAGCTTTCTCATACCGTACAATACCTATGTGGACACCCCCTAATTTTATTTGTCACTTTCCCTGCTACCATATGGTGGCTATGTCCATGGCTCCACAATACTTAGCCTGTTCCCTTTTAGCCACTGCCAAACCCAAGTTGCATAATAATAATTTCATACCTGGGAGATTTCAATCATTGGGGAAACCCAAAAGCTTGTATTTAGGATCTTCTGGTATAGGTGTCTCTAGTATTGTGCTGAGTTCCTGAATTATCTTTTGCCAGAATAAATGAACAACTGGGCACGTCCATAGTGTGCAAATGAAGCCCCCCCCCCCACCCAACTCCCCATGCAACGAAGACACTCCGCAGAAGCTGCTCTGCCCATTCTTTGGAGGCGGGCACTATCATAATAAGTCCTTTGGAGGATTTTGAACTGTATGAAATGCAGCCTAGATTTAATTGCGACCTCTCGAGGGCGAGGGAGCATTAACGCTGCTTCAAGTGCAGGTTCTCTATTTCTGTAGTTCTGAAATTTAGCAGGTCGTCAGTTATGTTATTGTTGATGGTTTTGTGTTTCACCCATTAAGAGTCTACCTTCTAGAAGAGCATATTCTGGGAGATCAGTTGGAATATTCTCTGCTTTCCATGCAAGGAATAGCTGTAGGATTAACATTGGCTGTCATGGATTTAGAATTCCATTTGTTGGGATGAGAAAGGTATCAAGGCTCCCTCTTCAAGCAAACACCCCACCCTAGAGATACCAATATGGTCCCAGGCCGTGTACCCCTTCAATTTCCCTATTTCTTTAAGATTTTGTCCCACCCATAGCAGAGTTTCTCGGTGATCTTCCGGTTCAATTCGATATAAATGGTGGCCTTATGCCACGCTTCAATTGTCACATAGGTAGTTCATTATAAGCCTCTCGTTCTTTTTCCCCTGTAGAGATAGTGGACGTATGAGTGTGCTTGGAATTGTGTTTTTTCCAAGGCGTAGGTAGGGTGATTACCCTCTACATGTCCCCAATCATTATTGCCATTAAATGGGATGCCCAATAATAAGCTTTGATATCTTGAAGGGCAATTCCCCCGTTATAGGAATTTTACGCCCGAAAAGCTATTCTTGGGTGCTTGTCATTCCACATAGTTTTTCGAAGTGCCCTATGAATTTTGAGAAATATATGATCTGGCATTCTACAATATTCATTTTGCAGGGCATATACGAATGTAGGCAGAGTTATCATTTTGAACATTGCTGCTCTACCCATTAGTGCATTGGGACGTTTCTTCCAGCGATTGGTGTCTACATGAATGTCAGTCAATACTGTGTTGACATTATGCTCTATGCACTTCTCATTATTGAATGTGGGTTAAATCCCTAAGTACTTAAATCCCTCTCTATGCACACTGAGCCCCCAGGAATGCCAGTCAGGCTAGTATATCTTCCAAGGGGGTAGCGAACTGATTTGTCCCAGTTTATTGTATAGGCAGAATGGGCCCCATATTGTTCAAAGGCGTGGAGAAACTCGGAGGTCGGCCTAAACAAGTATAACAGGATATCGTCTCATACAATAAAAAAAATTATTTCTTCTGGGATCGGAGTAAATGAGTATCACTATTAATCATAGATGATCCAATATAAGAACACCAGTGCCCTCATGCTTTCTTTCGCGGAGATCATTGGATTCTTCTTGCATTCTTCTAAGGCAATTTAGCATAACCTTGAGTCATATGTCTACCACCACCATAATATAGTAACAACATAGCCTTTTTCCTGTGCTGCTTTTCCTCTTCTGACAAGGAATCTCTAAATGCCCCAACTTGCATAGGTTCTTCTTGAGGCAGCAGGCCCACAGTTTACTCTGATCGACCAGATGAAGATTATTTGAATACATTTAAATAATTTCCTTAGAGCTGCCTTCTTTCTTTTCGTGTTTCTTAAAATCTGTATTAGAAGAATTTTAGAAAAACCCCAATGAAAAAAAATCAATTAAGTTCTTTCACCCCAGGTCAACTCAGCTGCTAATTTATTAAATAGAGTGAAGTTAATGAATACATACATTCATCCTGGCTAAATATACAGTGCCTTCTAAAGAGCTACTCCAAGCCAGGAAATTAAGATATGTAACGTGTTTCCAAACAGGCATCCCAGGTCGTTACTAAAGGAGTTGTCTAGGCAATTGTAGATCCAGTAAGGCAACATATCAAGTAACAACCTTTGTTTGACCTTGATAAAACTGTGCGGGGTGAAAAGCAAAATGCACCATAAAAAATCATTTTTTATTTCACAAGTTGCTGAGCAACAACGTGGGTCACTTACATGAACTATTGAATATCTATAGACAGAAATAAAGGACTGCTTCAACACAAAAGCCTTAGGGGGTAAATTTAGTAAATCCTGTACTAGATTGATTAATTGCCTCATCAGACCTAAAAATGCATTGCAGCAATCTGTTGAGGACTTGACTGCGATGGTCTGTAAGGATTTGAGTGTGATTGCTGAAGCAACAGGCGACTTTGCCCATTACTCTTCATGACCCCTGCAGAGAATAGTTAATATGAAAGATATCTGGTGCTTCCCTGGGTTCTAGTTTGGAGGAAAGAGCCACAAAGGGCAAAAAACATCCTTGGCAATTCCGTAGTTCTTGTTTGAAGGTGAAGATGAATGTAGAAATAAATAGCAAGGCACCAGTCTCTCCCTGATATTAGGCAAGAGTGAAGTAAAGATGTTCAGCAGTAGATCCAAAGGTAGATGCTAACTGTATGAATCAAACATCTGGGACAAAAATGGTAGCAATAGGGTGGTGAAGGGACTTAAAATAAGGTAACAAATATGTTGCAAGGCATCAATCGCTAATCAATGCCTGCTGATGTTTGATTCATGCAGGAACTGACATTACAGAAAAGGAAAGAAGTACTCTGATAGACATTGTTGCAAAATCATTTATATAACAATGTTACACTTAAAAAAAAAAAAGTCTCATGCGGGAAAAGTGCCATTTCATTTGATAATCACCAACTTCGGTTATACCTCTTATTCTGTCCAGAAATTATTTTATTCTTTGTTTTCCAGACAGAACAATAGTTATCCCGAATCAGCCTACACGTGTTTCGGGGGTTTTGCAGTCTCTGTTTTCAGGGCAGTATAAACAAAGAACAAATTTCAATTATTCTTTTATCAAACTGTGGTATCCAAGATATAATCAGGTCTACATAATGAACATTAAAAAAATTAACGTTCTGTTGATGCAAGCTGATAACAGTCATTGTAGGAGAGTAGGGTCTGCTTTCCTATGGTCACCCCACTTTTTGCTTCACTGGTTTTCGACTTAATGTGGCTGTGGGCCTGCTAATCAGACCCACAGCCCAGCTGCTCTATCTCTAAATTCACTACAATGTACTTTAGGTACATTACCAATTGGATCCTGGGTCACCTTATGAGCCCCTGTACAGTGTACCATACGTACCCAGGGCATAGGTGCATCCAAGGCCGACCAGGGGCTGCAGCATATCTTTTCCCACCCCTGGCTGGCCATTCAAATTGACACAACTGGCTGATCACTCAGCTGGGGCAAGGTGGTGTAATCACCCCTTGCTTAGAAATAGTATCCCTATATCTAACCTTATATCTGGACACATATACTTCTGTAAGTCACTCCTATGGCAGGCCTTAACAATCCTGAAGGCAGAGTGCGTGGTTTTATGTGAGATGGTGCTCTAGCATGAACTGAGCCTGTCTGCAGCTTTCAGACCCATGTCCTTATAGCTGTTCTAGGATATTGCCATACCATATAAATTCTTAAGTGCATTATGAACCTCCCGGTTAAATGCTAACTATGGTTTGGCTTTATCAAAACGTGTCGAGTAAGGTGTCATACAATTTGGAATACTACCCCCTCGCCAGTCCTGGTAACTGGGGTAGCATTCCACCCTTCTAGAGGTACTAGACATGTTGTTCCTACTATTCCCGGTTAAAGTTAACCAGAGCCTCAGCATCACAAAATGGATGCTGCTGCCACAGACACAAGTCTGACCTCCTGTTGCTGGGAGTCATTCCAGCGAGGGAGGCTTGGACAGTAGGTTTCTGCCTTGGGAGGTGCTAGCACCACCCCAGACACGACTTTGTGTATTGGGACAGGGAGGGCTGAAAGTATTGAGACACTGCCTGGGGCACACAAGGTGTCCCATGCATAGTCCAGTTCAAACCGGAGCTGGGGCTTCCCTGCCCCAGCTCTGGCGCGAAACTGGACAAAGGGAAAGGGGTGTAACCGCCCCCTTCCCTGGTCCCACCCATAGGAGGGACCTAGCAGGTAATCCAGCCCGTAAGATTCGTATATAGGTAGGAGCCGAGTCTAGAGACTTTAGATTATCCTGACTGAAACACTGAAATGAAACTCTGGACCTTCATCACTCTACTTTGGAAGAAGACGACTGAAGAATCTCCCTTGTGGTCAAGGAGTGACCACCCTGCACAAGCAGGCACCATCCAGCGATCGACGACTTGCTTTGCCGCCGCCTCCTGCCAGAGCCTGACAAGAACTGGATTCCCAGACAATCAACAGCCCGATCCACAGTCCCTGCAAAGCTGAGACCCGTGGAGGCGACGAGAGACGTGGGACCGGCCATCTTGAAAAGTCTGCGACCTGCTAACTGTGCAGCCCCCGAGGCCTCCTCGAAGCTGTGCATTGGGGATTGAGAAGCCCCAACCCCCGAGCAGCATCTGCACCAAAGATCAGCCCTGCACACTCCACGAGTTCTGTGTGGGGCCCTTTTGCATTTTCCTGCTCGACGTGTCTGCCCGGTCACTTGCCCGTTGGCTAGTGGCCATCTTGGCGACGATCTTTTGAAACTACACCGCTGGTCTGGTTGCTCCAGACTGGCCCTTGCTTCCCTCAAAAGAAGCAGCCCCTCAGACCTTGCTGGTCTGAGTAAGAAGCCTACATCGATTCCTGCGTGGGTTGCCTTTGCCAAGGCTTGTTGACTCCAATCTTGTAGCCGACACCGCCGACAGCGAGAGCCTTCGTGGGACAGTCTGTGCCTGCCTCCTGGTCGTCGTCGACGCCTCCTGGTCCACGTGGCTGCAGAGATAAGCTTCCCATCAGCACCTGATTGCAACGCGACATCACCTGGTTCCATCCTGGTCACTGGCTAGTGATCCAGACTCTGTCCCCTCTGCTTTCAGGTCCTCTACATCTTCGATCCACCCTTGGATCCACCCGGACTCTTCTCTTCTGGCCGCCTGCAGCATCTTTTCTCCAAGGCTCCATAGATCTCCACGACAAAACCCGACACACTTTGGGGCCTATGCACCCGCTTCCTGTGGGTTAGGTAACGCGAGTACTATGGTGCTCCTGTAAAGGTTTACACTCCTAGTGTCCTAGTTTCAAGTGGTTAAGTTCTAGTCCTGTCGGAAGACTCCCAAACCTTTAACTTTTACGCACTCATTGACTTCTATGTGTGAACGCGTGTGCCTTTAGACACTGCACACGCATCCCGTGGGCCTCCTGCTCCCTAACCATTGTTAGTCTAGTGTAGCCCCAGCGATTCCCAAGGCTCTAGGCCTTACCATTGTTCGTGACGTGGTACTTTTACCACTTTTTTAATATATGGTTTAGCGGGCTACCCGGCCCTATCCATAATTGTGCAACTTTTGTCTATTCTATTAAGTTACTTGTTTTGCGCTTGTGCTTCTGTGCTCATAAAGAGTTCAGGGGTTTGTTTAGAAATAAATACATATATATTTTGAATATATATTCTGTGTGGTGTCCTTTCATTTGGTATTAAAGGGATTGCATATGGTAAAACAGCTGGCTTCACATGCCCTCTTGAGTTTAGCCTAAGACTGCTTTGTCCATGCTACCCCTAGGGTAGCTGGTCTAAAAGGTTGACTTTACAACCATCACCATAAGGGTTGTTTGGACTGGTGCAAGGTGCTCACTAGAATAGTGAACATCATATACCAGGCCAACTTCTCACATTGGTGTGCAGCGGTTGGGATTTGAGCTCGCTGTTGTTTTACCAATTGTAATCTTTGCAATATCATTTGAAAGATCATACAGGTACCTATAGGTACATATAAAACAAGTCTAGAATACTTAAGGTCTACTGAACTTAGTTGCTGTAGAGCAAAGGGCTTAGCACACCCTGACTACAACTACTAGAGAGGTTTATTAGGTAAACACTTAGTGTAGGTAGTTGCATCACATCCACCTCACTAGAGAATGTCTGGCACAGGAGAGCCCAGTGGACTCCAACCTGTGGAGAGTAACCCTCCCAAGGTACCCTCCAGATTTTCTATCCTCAGTTTCAAGGAACTGAGGCACTTGTGTAGAACAAGAAAGCTGAAACAAGGGTCTAACCCTACACTTCAGCACCTCCTAGAGCTCTTAGATGAGTCTGGAGCTCTAAAGGCCTCTGGTGTAGACCCTACAGGGAATGCAGCGAAGGGCCTACCCTCTTCAGAAGATGCCGCTGACCCCCCTGTTGTAGATGAGGAAGATGATGAGGATGAGGTTGGGGATGAGTCTGATGAAGAGGATGGTAGCCAGGTCCAGGTCAGGAGACTTAGTCAGGCTAACTTAAGCCAATGTGGAGCTAAGAATGGGACAGCCCCATTCAGGCCTCCAAGTGGGCTTCACCAGATGTATAGGAGAGGGAGATCTCAATCAGGAGATTCTCATCACTCCAATGCTTCTAGGGGTTATCAGAGGGGAATGACATCTCCTCAGATGAGAGAATACCAGGCTAGGATGAGGGAAGTCAATCTCAGAATTGAGAGAGAGGAACTTGCCCTAGCCAAAGAGAAACTTGCCTTTGACAGAGAAAGGAAGTTAGGTGGGCAAGAGCCCACTGGTGGCAGCAGTATCCCTAAGAATAAAGACAGGTCCTATGACAATAGACACCTGAGTAAGATTGTGCCCCCCTACAAGATAGGGGATGACATCCATAAATGGATAACTGCTTTGGGCTTTGGAGAGGGCCTGCAAAGTACAGCAGGTACCCCAAAGTCAGTGGGCAGCAATCTTGTGGCCCTCCTTTTCTGAAAAAGGTAGAGATAAGCTCCTCACAGTTAGTGATGATGCTAACAATTACACTGTCCTGAAGAGTGCTCTGATTGAAGGGTTTGGCTTAACCACTGAACAGTACAGGTTGATGTTCAGAGACACCCAGAAGACACAGACTCCGGCCTGGACTGATTTTGTTGATTGTGCCACTAAGGCTCTGAAAGGGTGGCTGTTGGGAAGTAAAGTTAAGGACTATACAGGATTGTATAGTTTGATCATGAGAGAGCAAATCCTTAATAATTGTCAGAACCAGTTGTTGCACCAACACCTGATTGACTCAGATCTGATCTCCCCCCAAGAATTGGGTAAGAAGGCGGACAAATGGGTCAGAACCAGGGTTAAGCAGAAAAATCAGGGCCAAGGTGGTGATCAGAAAAAGGCAGACCAGAAGGGTGGGGAGCAGAAACAAAAAGACCAGAAGTCTTCTCCAGGGCCCTAAAAGACCAATGAGGGGGGGTCCCAAACTTACAAGAAAAAGAAGAAAGATGGCCAAAGGAAACCTTGGTGTAATGTATGTAAATCCACTAGTCACTGGACCAGTGATTGCACCAAGAAAGATTCAGCCCCTACCACTGCTGCCCCTAAGGCAACTGCACCCCCTAGTACAGCTGGCAGTGGTAGTAATCAATCCAAGGGTATAGTAGGGGTAACCCTGGGAACTGAGGTGGATTCTGGCCTAGTCAGAATACCAACTCAGGCTGTTCTAGTTTGTGATGTGGACATGGCTATGTCCTCTACTGTGAGTCCCAGTACTCTGGGCAAGTACAGACAGACACCTTTGATAAATGATAAAGTGGCTCAGGCCTACAGGGACACATGTGCCAGTGTCACAATGGTGACCCCTAGCTTTGTGGACCCTGGACAGATCATACTGGGTGACAATTACCTAGTGACCAATGTCACCACTACACATAGTGTGGCAGTTGTTAATTCCTCCTGGGGAGGGGTAACTGGACTAAAGAAAGTTGTGGTAAGTGCAGATCTCCCCGTTGAATGTCTGTTGGGCAATGACCTTGAATCCTCACAGTGGTCAGAAGTGGAGTACAGGACTGTGAGAAGTTGGCCTGATGTGCAGTGCTCACTATTCTAGTGATCACTATATATCAGTCCAAACAACCCTTATTGATGATTGGTTGTAAGTCAACCTTATAGACCAGCTATCCTAGTAGCATGGATACGAGCAGTCTAAGGCTAAGACTCTAGAGGGCGTGTTAAGCCAGCTGTTTTACCATCACATTACCCCTTGAACACCCAGTGAAAGGACACCACACAAGTGTTATGAAAATAAACAGTGTATTTATTAGAATCACAACAACCCTGTACTCTTTATGAGGACAGGGTGCTAGGCACACAACAAAACTCTTACGAAAATACTTAAGTTAGCACGTTATACACAAATGCCCGGGGGGCACGAAAAACCATATACTTTAAAAGTGGAATGCGAATTACTAGCAGGTAAGTAACAGTTCTAATAGGCTTTGGAACCGCTAGGACTTGACTAAGGAATCGTTAGATTACTACTAGGAGGCCCAGGGGACTCGGGTGCAGAGTGTGCACTCTCACGCGGGATGCGGGACAAAGTCTATGGAGGCTAGTAAAGGCAAAGTTAGTGTTCACGGGCGAACCCGACCTGGTAGGAAGAAAACGACAGTGGATCCTGACCCTAGGATAGTGAGGCTATGCTGGGACACCGAAGTGCCGAAGTTACCTAGCCCAGGGGCTGCAGCTGCATAGGTCTGAAAAGACGTCGGGGATCTCGTTGCCGGACCAGGAGCCTGGAAGGAAGAAGTTGCTGGCAGGCGACCAGTGAAGAAAAGTTCGATGGATCCAAGCCTGGATCAAGGAAGAAGAAAACCTGAAAGCAGAGGGGACCAAGTTCTTGAATCACTAGCCAGTGATTAAGTGGGCACCAGGATGGCAGCGGGCGAAGTCACCGCAGTCAGGTGAGTGGGCGCTGCTGGGCTCTGCAGTCTCTCGGACCAGGAGGCGTTGTCGGCGACCAGGATGGAGGTGCGAGCTGTCCCACGAAGGTTCTTGCTGTCGACGTCGCTGGACCCAGGATTGGGCAACAAGTCTTGGCAAATGCAAGGCCCACGCGGTGGACCTAAAATGGCGTCTTGAGTGGACCAGGAGGGTCCAGGGTACTTCTCCGATGGAGGGAAGCAAGGGCCAGTCTGGAGCAACCAGACCAGCAGCAGAAATGTCGTCGGGCGTCGTCAGGAAGGCCACAAGCCAGCGGGCTAGTAGCCAAACAACGCGGTGAGCAGTAAAAAGCAGAAGGGCCCCACGCAGATCGTGGAGATGCTGGGGGGCTGCTCTTCGGTGCTGGAGCTGCTCAGGGTGGGGGCTTCTCGGACCCCAAAGCACTCACCAGGAATTCACTCGGCGGGCTTGCTGGAAAGAAGTCGTGCAGTCTTGAAGATGGCCGGTCCCTCGAGGTCTCGTCACACCCACGAATCTCAGCGTGACTGATGATGCAGGTAGAGGTCAGAGGTGCCAGGGAAGCCGGTTCTCGTCGAGCTGGGCAGTCTTGATCCGGAGGAGAGACTTGCAGCAGACCGCAGTGTTCTTAAGATGGTGCCTGCGGATGCAGGGTGACTACTCCTTAGTCACAAGGGAGAAATCTTAGGAAGAAGTCTTGAGTTCCTTTCGTGGAAAGTAGTTTCAGGATTCAAAGATGATCTGATTTGGAAGGGGGCCAGTCTCTACCTTTATCCTGTAAAAAGGGGCTGGCACGCGACTAAGTCCTGCCCTATGGGTGGGACTAGGAGGGGGGTGGTTACACCCACTTCCTTGGCGGGCTTTTCCCCAGCACAGGGTCTGGAGTGACCCTGGAACTGGTTCCAGCCAGCCTATGCACAGTGAGCACCGGGGTGCCACGTGCAGTCACCTTCCTCTAAAGCCCTGCCTACCTACAATACACAAAACCCTGTCTGGGACGGTGCTGGCACCGCCCCTGGCAGGAAACCCTTTGTCCTTATCTCCTGCTCTGGGAGGACTCCCAGCAGCAGGAGGGCAGACTTGTGTCTCGGTGGCAGCATCCATTTTGTGGATGCTAAGGCTCTGTCTGACTTTTAACCGGGTTATAGGTTACATGCATGTCGTGTCCCTCTAGAAGGGTGGAATGCTAACCCCGTCGCCAGAATTGGCGAGGGGTTAGTATTCCAATTCGTATGACACCTTACTCGACATGTTTTGATAAAGCGATACCAGAGTTGGCACATAACCGCGAGGATTATAATGCACTTAAGAGTATATGGTATGCGATATCATGGAAACGGCTAAGGGATGGATCCCGAAAGCCGCAGACAGGCTCAGCTCATGCCAGAGCACCATCTCACACGATTCCAAGCACTCTGCCTTCAGGATTGTTAAGGCCTGCCATAGGAGTGACTGATAGGAGATCTGTGTGTCCATTTTAGGGTTAGATATAGGTATACTATATCTAAAGCAAAGGGTGAGTACACCACCTTGCCCCAGCTGTCGTGCAGCCAGTTGTGTCAGTTTTAGTTAGTCAATCCAGGGGTGGCACAATACATGCTTCAGCCCCTGGGAGACTTCTGGGTGCACCTCAGCCCTGGGTACAGGGACTTGGAGAGGGCCCAGTGCCAATTCAGTACCTGAGTACAATTTGGATAGAGAGAACAGCTAGGCTGTGGGTCTGATTAGCAGGCCCACAGCCAGGGAAAGTCGTAAACCAGTGCAGCAAAAAGCAAAAAATCTGGGTGATCATAGGATTGCAGACCCTACTCTCCTACATGGACTCATGCTGAGATGTTAGGTATATCATCACATGTCCTTGCTGTGACCAGGTCACAGGCCAAAAAGTGCCCCACTGAACAGGTCTTGGATCCTGGAACAATGGACCAAGTACCTTCCAAGAGAAAGAGCAGTAGGGTCAAGGCAGTGCCTTCCCCCTGCCTTAAAGTGAAGATCAGCCTTCACAGGAAGCTGATTTTGAGACCTCTGAGGGAACTGTCCCAGAAGAGCTTGAACCTGACCAGGTTGGGTTTCTTGGGACAGGGGGACCCTCAAGGGCAGACTTGAGGCAGGCACAGTTAGACTGTCCATCTCTTGAACCCCTCAGATAGCAAGCTGCTTCTGAGGCTGCAGGGAATGCTACAGGTACCCACAAAGTGTACTGGGATGAAGGACTCCTTTATTCTGAGGCTAGAGACCCCAAGCCTGGTGCTTCCAGGAGGTTGGCCATACCTCAGTCCTTTAGGGGTTTCCTTCTTACCTTAGCCCATGATATTCCCCTTGCAGGACACTTGGGCCAGAACAAGACTTGGGACAGGCTTGTCCCTCACTTTCACTGGCCCCATATGTCAGAAGATACAAAGGAGTTTTGTCGCTCCTGTGTAACCTGCCAAGCCAGTGGCAAAGCAGGTGGCACTACAAAGGCCCCCCTGATAACACTACCTGTGGTGGGGGTACCCTTTGAGAGAGTAGCGATAGACATTGTTGGACCAATGGATCCCCAAACAGCATCTGGGCACAGATTTATACTGGTGGTAGTGGATCATGCCACCAGGTATCCAGAGGCTATTCCCCTAAGGACCACAACAGCTCCTGTTGTGGCAAGAGCCCTCCTGGGAGTATTCTCAAGAGTGGGCTTTCCAAAGGAGGTTGTATCTGACAGAGGTGCAAACTTTATGTCAGGATACCTCACTGCAATGTGGAAAGAGTGTGGTGTAAATTACAAATTCACCACTCCCTATCATCCACAGTGTAATGAGCTTGTTGAAAGATTCAACAAGACCTTAAAGGGTATGATTAAGGGTTTACCTGAAAAGCTTAGGCGAAGATGGGACATCCTTCTACCCTGCCTTCTATTTGCTTACAGAGAGGTCCCACAGAAGGGGGTTGGCTACAGCCCTTTTGAACTTTTGTTTGGACATCCTGTAAGTGGACCCCTATGTCTAGTGAAGGAAGAATGGGAGTTATCTCTCAAAAAGCCAAAACAAGACATAGTGGACTATGTACTTGGTCTCCGCTCCAGGATGGCTGAGTACACGAAGAAGGCTTCCAAAAACCTTGAGGCTAGCCAAGAACTTCAAAAAGCTTGGCTTGACCAAAAGGCTGTGCTGACTGAGTACCAGCCAGGACAGAAGGTGTGGGTGTTTGAGCCAGTGGCCCCAGCAGCACTCCAGGACAAATGGTCTGGACCCCACACCATTGTTGAGAAAAAGGGAGCGGTCACCTACTTGGTGGACCTAGGCACTTCCAGGAGCCCCCCAGGGTGCTCCATGTCAACAGACTGAAAGCATATGTTGACAGGGCAGACATGGGCTTGCTCATGGCTACAGATGAAGGGCAGGAGGAAGAGATTGACCCTCTCCCAGACCTGTTATTTCAGAACCCTGATGATGGTTCAGTTGATGGTGTGGCCTTAGCTGGCAGCCTCACTGACCAGCAGCAACAGGACTGCAGACAAGTTCTACAGTCTTTTAGACATATGTTTTCATTGACACCTAGTCAGACTAACTGGTACACCCATGAGGTTGACACTGGTGACAGTCTGCCTGTGAAGAATAAGATCTACAGGCAACCTGACCATGTCAGGGATTGTATAAAGACTGAGGTGCAGAAAATACTGGAACTGGGCGTGATGGAGCCATCAGAGAGCCCATGGGCCAGCCCAGTAGTCCTTGTGCCAAACCCTCACACCCAAGATGGTAAGAGAGAGATGAGGTTCTGTGTAGACTACAGGGGTCTCAATGCTGTCACTAGGACAGATGCTCACCCAATTCCAAGGGCAGATGAGCTCATTGACAGATTGGCTTCTGCGAAGTTTTTGAGCACATTTGACTTGACAGCTGGCTATTGGCAAATCAGGTTAGCTGAGGAGTCTAAGGCCAAAACTGCTTTCTCAACCCCAGGAGGTCTTTATCAATTTGTGGTAATGCCCTTTGGTTTGAAGAATGCACCTGCCACTTTCCAAAGGTTGGTGAACCAAGTCCTCACTGGGTTGGATGTCTTTTGCGCAGCATATCTAGATGATATTGCTGTCTTCAGCTCCACCTGGGAGGATCACCTGATCCACCTGAAGAAGGTTTTGGAGGCCCTGCAAAAGGCAGGCCTAACTATCAAGGCACCCAGTGCCAGATAGGGCAGAGTAAGGTTGTGTACCTGGGCCACCTTGTAGGTGGGGGTCAGGTTCAACCACTGGAGAGTAAGATCCAGACCATCAAGGACTGGGCTCCTCCAACCACCCAGACACAGGTCAGAGCTTTCTTGGGCCTATCTGGGTACTACAGAAAGTTTGTTAAGAACTATGGGTCCATTGTGACCCCTCTTAATGACTTGACTTCAAAGAAGATGCCAAAAAAGGTTCAGTGGACAGTAAGCTGTCAAAAGGCATTTGATGACCTGGAGAAGGCCATGTGCTCTGCACCTAACTTAAAGAGTCCCGACTACTACAAAGAGTTTATTGTCCAAACAGATGCTTCTGAGTTGGGGATGGGAGCTGTGTTTTCACAACTTAATGTAGATGGTCAAGACCAGCCCATTGCTTTTATTAGCAGAAGGCTGACCCCTAGAGAGAAACGTTGGTCAGCCATTGAGAAGGAGGCCTTTGCTGTGGTGTGGGCCCTGTTGAGACCATACTTGTTTGGCACTCACTTCAAGATTCAGACCGACCATAAGCCCCTCTTGTGGCTAAATCAGATGAAGGGTGAAAACCCCAATCTGCTCAGGTGGTCCATTTTCCTACAGGGGATGGACTTTACAGTGGAGCACCACCCGGGGAGTTACCATGGTAATGCAGATGGTCTCTCCAGGTACGTCCACTTAGAACATGAAGACACAACTGGTCAAGGTTAGTCTAATGTCCCTGCGTTGGGGGGGGGGGGGGTTTGTGTTGGAGAGTAGGGTCTGCTTTCCTATGGTCACCCCACTTTTTGCTTTTTGCTTCACTGGTTTTCGACTTAATGTGGCTGCGGGCCTGCTAATCAGACCCACAGCCCAGCTGTTCTCTCTCTAAATTCATACCATGTACTTTAGGTACATCACCAATTGGATACTGGGTCACCTTATGAGCCCCTGTACAGTGTACCATAGGTACCCAGGGCATAGGTGCATCCAAGGCCTACCAGGGGCTGCAGCATATCTTTTGCCACCCCTGGCTGGCTATTCAAATTGCCAAAACTGGCTGATCACTCAGCTGGGGCAAGGTGGTGTAATCACCACTTGCTTAGATATAGTATCCCTATATCTAACCTTATATCTGGACACATATACTCCTATAAGTCACTCCTATGGCAGGCCTTAACAATCCTGAAGGCAGAGTGCTTGGTTTTATGTGAGATGGTGCTCTAGCATGAGCTGAGCCTGTCTGCAGCTTTCGGACCCATGTCCTTATAGCTGTTTTAGGATATTGCCATACCATATACTCTTAAGTGCATTATGAACCTCCCAGTTAAATGCTAACTATGGTTTGGCTTTATCAAAACATGTCAAGTAAGGTGTCATACAATTTGGAATACTACCCCCTCGCCAGTCCTGGTAACTGGGGTAGCATTCCACCCTTCTAGAGGTACTAGACATGTTGTTCCTACTATTCCCGGTTAAAGTTAACCAGAGCCTCCGCATCACAAAATGGATGCTGCTGCCACAGACACAAGTCTGACCTCCTGCTGCTGGGAGTCCTTCCAGCGAGGGAGGCTTGGACAATAGGTTTCCTGCCTTGGGAGGTGCTAGCACCACCCCAGACAGGACTTTGTGTATTGGGACAGGGAGGGCTGAAAGGATTGAGACACTGCCTGGGGCACACAAGGTGTCCCGTGCATAGTCCAGTTCAAACCGGTGCTGGGGCTGCCCTGTCCCAGCTCTGGTGCGAATCTGGACAAAGGGAAAGGGGTGTAACTGCCCCCTTCCCTGGTCCCACCCATAGGAGGGACCTAGCAGGTAATCCAGCCCCTAAGATTCGTATATAGGTAGGAGCTGAGACTAGAGACTTTAGATTATCCTGACTGAAACACTGAAACGAAACTCTGGACCTTCATCACTCTACTTTGGAAGAAGACGACTGAAGAATCTCCCTTGTGGTCAAGGAGTGACCACCCTGCACAAGCAGGCACCATCCAGCGATCGACGACTTGTTTGCTGCCGCCTTCCGCCAGAGCCCGAGCCCAGAGCCTGACAAGAACCGGATTCCCAGACATCCAACAGCCCGATCCACAGTCCTTGCAAAGCTGAGACCCGTGGAGGCGACGAGAGACGTGGGACCGGCCATCTTGAAAAGTCTGCGGCCTGCTAACTGTGCAGCCCCCGAGGCCTCCTCGAAGCTGTGCATTGGGGATTGAGAAGCCCCAGCCCCGAGCAGCATCTGCACCAAAGATCAGCCCTGCACACTCCACGAGTTCTGCGTGGGACCCTTTTGCATTTTCCTGCTCGATGCGTCTGCCCAGTCACTTGCCCGTTGGCTAGTGGCCATCTTGGCGACGATCTTTTGAAACTACACCGCTGGTCTGGTTGCTCCAGACTGGCCCTTGCTTCCCTCAAAAAAGCAGCCCCTCAGACCTTGCTGGTGTGAGTAAGAAGCCTACATCGATTCCTGCGTGGGTTGCCTTTGCCAAGGCTTGTTGACTCCAATCTTGAAGCCGACACCGCCGACAGCGAGAGCCTTCGTGGGACAGTCCGTGCCTGCCTCCTGGTCGTCGTCGACGCCTCCTGGTCCACGTGGCTGCAGAGACCAGCTTCCCATCAGCACCTGATTGCAACGCGACATCACCTGGTTCCATCCTGGTCACTGGCTAGTGACCCAGACTCTGTCCCCTCTGCTTTCAGGTCCTCTACATCTTCGATCCACCCTTGGATCCACCCGGACTCTTCTCTTCTGGCCGCCTGCAGCATCTTTTCTCCAAGGCGCCATAGATCTCCACGACGAAACCCGACACACTTTGGGACCTATGCACCCGCTTCCTGTGGGTTAGGTAACGCGAGTACTACGGTGCTCCTGTAAAGGTTTACACTCCTAGTGTCCTAGTTTCAAGTGGTTAAGTTCTAGTCCAGTCGGAAGACTCCCAAACCTTTAACTTTTACGCACTCATTGACTTCTATGTGTGAACGCGTGTGCCTTTAGACACTGCACACGCATCCCGTGGGCCTCCTGCTCCCTAACCATTGTTAGTCCAGTGTAGCCCCAGCGATTCCCAAGGCCCTAGGCCTTACCATTGTTTGTGACGTGGTACTCATACCACTTTTTTAATATATGGTTTAGTGGGCCACCCTGCCCTATCCATAATTGTGCAACTTTTGTCTATTCTATTAAGTTACTTGTTTTGCGCTTGTGCTTCTAAAGAGTTCAGGGGTTTGTTTAGAAATAAATACATATATATTTTGAATATATATTCTGTGTGGTGTCCTTTCATTTGGTATTAAAGGGATTGCATATGGTAAAACAGCTGGCTTCACATGCCCTCTTGAGTTTAGCCTAAGACTGCTTTGTCCATGCTACCCCTAGGATAGCTGGTCTATAAGGTTGACTTTACAACCATCACCATAAGGGTTGTTTGGACTGGTGCAAGGTGCTCACTAGAATAGTGAACATCATATACCAGGCCAACTTCTCACAGTCATCATGACTGACATTGTAGAGAACATGGCAATTTATATAAGAAAAAACAATAAACAAATGTTTAATTCTAACCCACTCTATTTTTTTAATTGAGAGAAAAGTTTGTGGTCCATGAATGTGAGTTATAAAAACATGTGTTTATTCATACATCTAATTTCAAGGTTTTCTGTCTGGTAGACTTCGAACATGCACTAGCATCCACATTTCAGGGTTTTCTGAGAGATGCTAAAGAGTACAATTATTAGATAAACTTATTCTAAGGAAGTTTTTTATTTTTTTTATTTTTAGTAAATGTAGCTTTATAATATATGCTTACATAATTGAGACAAGGAGTAATGTAAGTAGGGAAGTGAAGATGTAAAACATAATCCATTGATAAGTGTATGTAAACTTGCCTGTAACATAGCAGTTACTAGATCTCACTCTATCTATCTTCAAGTTCAGTCAGAATGAAGAATCCAGCTGCTCTATGTTGTAGTGATAGAAGTGCTTAAATTGAACATGTGGTTGCCGGTGGGGGGGTCACCAGCACTCCTTTTCATATTCTGATATTGTTGAGAACAAGAGAGGGAAAACACACAAACGTAAACAAGGAGGAAGAGATTACATGGAAAAACTGTCACAAAGTGTGAATGCAGGGACCGGCAAGAGTGGGATAAAGGGGCAGGCTTGCCTGGCAGTGGATTAAGGAGGCCTAGGTGGCCTGGCAAGACTATGCATCCTTGGTATTCGGTGCGCTGATTTTTAATAGTGCAGTTCACGGGCTTCTGAGCAGAACTTTCAGCTCTGGCACATATTGTTTTATAAATAAAGCACTGGTGATAGACAGCCTCCACTATCAAGATACTGTTTTTATCCATTAATCCATCCATTCTGAAGAGAAAAATTATTAAGGCGAATGAGAAAATGCGATTTCAAGTCAATCAATCAGGACACTTGTAAAGCGCACTACATGCCCGTGAGGGTCTCAAGACGCTGGGGGGAGGGGGGACGCTGCTACTGATCGAAGAGGCAGGTCTTGAGTAGTCTTCTGAAGGCCAGTAGGTCTTGGGTCTGCCGTAGGTTGGTGGGGAGGGTGTTCCAGGCCTTGGCGGCGAGGTGGGAGAAGGATCTGCCTCCGCCTGTCGTTCGGGTGCGGGGGACAGTGATGATGATGGTGCGATGGCAAGGTCGGCAGAGTGGAGCTTGCGGGTGGGGGTGTAGAAGCTGAGTCGTCTGTTGAGGTACGCTGGGCCGGTGTCATGGAGGGCTTTGTGTGCGTGGGTGAGGAGCTTGAAGGTTATCCTCTCGACAGGGAGCCAGTGTCGGTCTCTCAGGTGGGGGGTGATGTGGCTGCGGCGGGGAATGTCAAGGATCAGACGTGCCGAGGCGTTTTGGATGCGTTGCAGCCGTCTTAGGAGTTTGGCCGATGCTCCTGCATAGAGGGCGTTGCCGTAGTCCAGCCTGTTGGTGACGAGGGCCTGGGTGACTGTTCTTCTTGTTTCAGTGGGAATCCATTTGAAGATCCTGCATAGCATTTGGAGGGTGTTGAAGCAGGAGGAGGAGATGGCGTTGACGTGCTTAGTCATGGTGAGGGTGGAGTCGAGGGTGATCCCCAGGTTGCGTGCGTGGTCTGTGGGAGTCGGAGCGGTTCCCAGTGCGCCCGGCCACTAGGAGTCGTCCCAGGCGGAAGGGGTGGACCCGAGGAAGAGGACCTCCGTCTTGTCCAAGTTCAGCTTCAGTCAACTGAAGTCATGGGTAACACCCCATTACAATGCTTAGTGGGCTAGATACAAAATGACCTACATTTCTGCATTATTTCTACTCAATAATATAACCGATAATTAGATGCAATCTTCTTTTAAGGTCAGTTATTCCCACACAATATAATTATGTTGTATACTCAGTATTTCATAAGACTCCACTATAATGACAGAGGTGTGTCCTATATCTTTCTTATTTGCTGCAGCTAACTTCTTAGAAGACCATGTGGCCAGGCAATAAAAGGGAAATTACAATCACTTAACATTTTGATACCCACTTAAGCTGACTTTCGCTCTGCCTGTGGCATAGTGTCCATGCACCTAGCGGTACTTGATAGTCTTAGAATGGAAATCCAGTGCTCTAATATTGTTGGATTTGTCAGCTGTGGTTGTCAGTGTAGATGATATCTTTCTAGAGTGCTGAAAGCCACAACAATCTGGGAAACAGCCTGGCCTGGTCTTCCTACTCCTCTTTGGATCTGGTAGGTTAGCGGACCAATGCATCCATTCCAGGGATCTGTGTTTGACCTTCTGGTCATCAGTTTGAAATATGCAAGGTCCATTCAGCCACTCATCTTCAGAGGTGGATAAAGTTAAAATCATTGAGTTCAGTAACAATAAACATCTGTTATTCCACTGCCAAGAGGTTCATGGGTGAGGCTGCACTTTACAAATATGTGTGATGTTAAGGATTGCAGTCAATCTCTTCCCTCTGTTGCCTCTGAGGTATCTCTGACACATAGGGTACCACAGGTTCAGCTTTATTGCCCCATCTTTTGAGTTTATATGCGAGTTCTCTTTCCACGTTGATACTCTCCAGATGTGTCAAGCTAATGATGTAAACTGATGACACCTAGTAACTTGATCTTCTTGAAGATGACTTGACAACTAGTTCTCATTTCTGAGGTGCTCTGAGATCAGCATGGGAAAGGATGATGATGATAAAGATGATTCATGGGATTTGTACAATGCACCGATTCTCTGAGTAGTGTCCCTGGGCTAGTCTTCTCAGGTAAGCACTTACAGCTGGGCAAAAAGACATATTTTTAGCTTCTGTTGAAAGATCCAGGGGTGTGGAATTTAATAAAATATCTACTTGTCCATGGGGCAGGCTGCTTAATAAATCTACTTGTCCTGTAACAAAGTCCACTTGTCCCCTTTGTGCCATGTAATGCGGCAACAAATTACGCACCAATCTCATTATATAAGCGTTCTGATATAGCCTCTCTGATTATGCCAGGGTTCATACCATAGTAGTGTTTGAATACTAGCAATTCCCTTATGCTGCTATGTTTCTGCAGGTCTACATACTGGGGCTGAAGGGAGTGGTAAGCAATAGTTCCAGGGTTGGAATGCCCTTTTTAGTCTGTGCAAACCTACTAACATGCATGTTTTAAGGGTTTTCACCAGTTTTTCTCTAATCATTTCCTATACTAAGAACGGTTAGAAATTTACTACTGACAGTGGCAGACTTAAAACTTCTCCAAGGGTTGGGAAAAAGTGGTTGGAGGAAAAGTGAACTTGAAAACATTCAGATTTTCACATAAGCAAATCTACACCTGCATATTTGCTCATGCTAAAATGCAGTTCACAAATATTTTCTGGGAGTACTAATTCTTGGCCTGCTTCTGTAAATACTTGTGAATTCATGCAAACTGTACATATGCACTTAATGCAAGGATATATACCATGGATGCACTTTTGAGACTTTCTTTAATAATTGGGCCTCTAATTAGGCCTGGCGTTAACCATGACCTTTTGTTTTGTCTTTTATTCTGTCTCTCTCCGTCTGACTATCAGCTGGCATCCCTGTAAGTGACAGTATTTTGCTCTTTTAGAAGAAGCATATTGGCACACAAAGTAGTTCTGTTCAGTGCCCAGAACTGCTGTGGCAATGTATACTTAGACCAACATTTTTTTGTTTTGCTTTTGCCAATGCTTGTTAGAATGGTGAGGACCCAGCAGCTCCCACACTGCACTGTTAAGGTTTTACAAAAACCATGCCTAAACAAGTCACGCCTTGACAAAACCTTAAGGCTGACCACCAATTTCAGACCCACTAGCTTTGCCAATGCTTGTTTGTTCTTGTTTTTCATATTCGTATTTAAACTGGTTACACTAATATTCCATTCTGAATATTTTTGGGAAATACTAACATACTTCAACATGTTACTAAATGATGCTGCAAAAATACACTACCTAAAATCTTACAGTAGTTGAGCTAAATGTTTTCTTTTCTTACATGTATTTTGTTGTGAACGTTTTATTTTGAAAGCAAAGAATCATCACTCTTGCTTTCAAGCTTCTGCAAATATTTGCATATAATCAGAGAGCATTCTGGGTGTATTACACAGAGCCTCATATTATTAAACTTTGAAAATGTGTGTACACTTTTATACTGGAACCACTGTCAGTAGTACAGGCTGAGCTTAAAACATTTACTTTTAGTGCTCACCCTAATAATTAAGGCTTTGCGTTAATGAACCATATATACAAGTGTGAACAGCATTAACACACATATTACATATAACACACACTTTACCTTAATTGTAGAGAATGCTCTTCCCTGAGCCGCAATGTGGTACTGTAAACTGGCAGCCAAAGGGTTTGTGCTGCAGGGGGTTGGGCCTACTTGTCCCAAGGACAAAATGCACATTAAAACTTGTTGCCCTTGCACCACCTGTCCTTGAACAATGGATCCTTAGAACCTTAGCCAAGGCCATATTAGAGGACCAGAGTCTCCAAGCAGGAAGGTAGAAGTGAATTCTGGTGGCCAGATATCTAGGACCTATCTAATGTAAGGTTCTATAAGTAAGAACAAGAGTCTTAAACAAAGTCTGTTTCCTCACCGGGAGCCAGTGCAAATAGTGGAGAAGTAGAGAAACCTGCATTCTCAAAGGAAGATTGAGAAGTAGCCGTGCAGCTGCATTCTGAACCACATGTAGCCTTCGGATTACCTAGTCTGGCAGTCCAAGGTACAGAACATTTGCGTAATCCAACCAAGATGTGATAAGGGCCTGAATAACTGTTTTCCTGGCAGGTACAGATAGAAGAAACAAAAACCTTTTCAAGACGCGGAGGAGACCAGAACAGGTCCTACGACCGACTTGACTTAAGCTGGCATAAGTGCTGATTATCAAACTTGACCCCTAAGTTCTTAACCACATCTGTTTGCGCGAGCAAAGTGGAGGCTGCCCCTGGCCAGCAAGCCAATCTGTCACGGGGTGCGTCCACTTCAAAGAAAAGTATTTCCATCTTTCAGCATTGCACATCAGCTGGTTCTGGTCCATCCAAGAGAATCCTGAAGCCAGGCATGGCCTGATTTAACCTGGGCAATATCTTCGCCTTTATTAAAGGAGAAGAGCAGCTGAGTGCCGTCCACATACAAGATTATCTTGGCTCCAAAGGGTTCAACCAAGAAGATAACATGAGTAAGGTAGATATTAAACAAAGTAGGACTAAGGGCAGAACTCCGTGGGACCCCTACTGTTATGGTCTTAGTGCCTGATGAAAAATGAGGGGGTCCTAACTTCTTGTCCTTTTTTAGGTCGAAGCACGACCTGCATTCAATGCGTAAGCATTGATTGCAGTGTGCTTCGACAACTATTGCTACCCGTTTTTGGGAATGTGGACAGGAGAGGGTGCACGAGCGCAGATCTGCTCAGTTTTGACCTCGTGAGCGCGCACGGCGCCGTGCCCCTCTCCTACCTCATTCCCTTGCGCAAACACTCTACACTCACGCATGCGCACATACACAGCCATACACAGGCACACACACACTGCATACACACACTGCATACACACACGCAAACCCACGCGCACACACACAGACACACGCACAGACACATTCGAACAGACACACGCGCATCCACCACCCCCCCACCCCCACCCCCACCACTTACAGGGCTCTTTCGGCGTGTTCAGTGTCTCATCTACGGCAGCGCTGGTACCAGGGGGCAGGACTTCACTTCCGGGGCTCCCTCCAGCACCTGGGAGCCCCGGGCTGCGGAGAGGCCATCAGTCGGCCGGCTCCACTTCTTCCTCGGCGGCGGCGGCGGGCGGGACTTCCTGCCGGATTGCAGGCCCCGCCCCCGTCTCAGGCAAAAGTGCCTGACTTCCGTTTTTTAGGGCTCGCTGGTGTTGGAGCGCGAAGCGCTCCCGCCAGCAAAATGTATTGTCACCGTGACGGCTTGCAAGGGAGTACAGACCGGGCCGCGCGCAGATTGTGGAATGTGAATGCGCAGATTGTCAGCGTGCGCGTGCTCCCTTCCTGGCTCCGAACGCGTGCTGCTGCTGGCGCAGGGGCTGCAATTCCACAGCCGGCCACTGGGGACAGGTCCGAGACCGTCAGGGGGAAGCTGCGTCTGAGGTAGGAGCAAGGCATCGCCGCAGAGGAGGAACCAGGCCGGCTGCTGGGCACTGAGCAGTGAAAAACCCCGGAGCAGCAAGGCCCCACCTCCCCCCACACCTCCGGAGTCCGGTTCGTTTCATTCTTGTTTTTTTCTGCTGCTGTCATCGGCTGAAGTAGGACACTTGTGTTTAATGTCTTTTTAATCCCTCCGTCGTGAGAGTCATTCTACTAAGCACATGTTCTACTCTCTGCAGCGGAGAAAATCGAAAGCATTACCTTGAAGTACCATCGACGGCCTGTGTTTTGAGCGGATCCCTAATGCGCCGTTTGTTTCTGCCCTGATCACTTCTTCTCTCCCCCGGCTTGTTTTTCCTGTGCACGCGCTCACCCCTTTGCACTCATATTTGTGCGCAGGGGCTCGGCGCCTGCCTGTGTCACATGTGTGCAGAAGTGACCTCTTGCAGAGACAGCTTTGGGGAAAGGGTTAGTTTGTGTCTCCGGTCACACACAACATTTCAGGCACGCTTTATTGTGCGTTGCTTTATCGTACTCGGGGTTTGGAGAGAGGGTGGACTGTGCCGATCTGTTACCGACCCTGGTAGGGCTCACCGAGCCACACATACCTAGTTTGGGGGGGGGATATCTATCCGGTATATGGGGCACGCACACCTCTTCTCCATATGCGCAGAGAGAGGTCGCTGCTTCTTTCAGACCACAGGCACACAGGCGGCACAGGCTGGCTCCGGCTGGTGCCAGGTGCAGGCAGTACTCACCTCTGGCGGACATGGCTCTCAGCCCGCTGGTACTGCACTGCTCCCCGCAGCCGGTGAGCGCTGCGTCACCTCTCTCGGGCCCGGGGGACTGCGGCTGTGCTGGGGCCGCTGCTGGAGGTGTGTGGAGTCTAAAGTCAGAGTGGGGAGACCCCAGAGTGAGGCTGCCGGAGCAGCAGCAGGCAGCCCCGCTCCATGGCAGTCCGTGCAGCAGGCAGAGCCGGGCTGGGAGGGGCCGTTCCTCCCCCTCTCCCGGTGCCAAGACGGACTGCGGGCACAGAGAGAGATCGGCGCTTACCAGGAGCCTGTGTGTGTCGTATATATTATTATATAGGTGTGCGTGCAGGTATCTGTCTTCACTACACGTGCCTACAGGAGTTTGTGTGTGCGTGTGCAAGCACGTGCGATAGCATGAACGTTTACCTGTGTGGATATATGTGAATGCATGTTAACAGGTGTCCATGTCTGTGGTTGCGATATTGGTGCTTCTGTTATATGTGCTAACATATAAGCATACATATAACTACATCTTTCCATGTGCTTGTATTTGTGAGTGCACTTTTGTATATCTGCTTCTGAACATGGGTACATGTCCTTGTGTTCGTGACCCTATATGTATGTGTACTTTAGTTTTATGTCTCTATACGCCCCAGAGTGTGTGCGTGTGTGTAAGTGGCTGTTTAGAAGACACATTTTATGTTAGTCTGTTTGTGTTCGTTTCTCTGTGCGTACATGCCTGCTTTCCGTTGTTTTTGCATGCTCCTCTGTGTGAGATGAGTGAGCCTGTCTCAGTGACTGCAAAACTGAGAGACAGAGTGCGACGGAGTGTGCCTCTGTGTGTCCTATTGGTGATACGTGCGATTAGTCTATATATACATTTCCATGGCACTGTGTGCCTACATGTGCTTGCAGTGTGAGTATGGGTCATCTTCTCAGCACTCACAACTGCTCCTTGTGAACTGTCTGCTCCTACAAAGGTTCGCTTACCATGGCCCACGCTATTTACTTTGATTAATTTGTTACAGGACCACTGGCGTCTCGTGCCTCGTTACCTTTTAAAACTTTTAGTTGCGTTGTCTTATTTGTAATCTGTGTCATGAAGAGTTATGCTGGCTATTATCACTCAACTGGGCAGTTACAAAATTTGGAAATATACTGAGCGGAGCCCCCTAAAAGCGGTATTGGCCCTGTGGCCCTTGGAAGCACACACAGCTGTAACTAAGATATACGGAACTACTGACGTAGTGGCCGCGAGGACAGGGGACAAAAAGAGCATGCTGTGTATAAAAAACTATAAACATCTGTTCCATTCACGACATCCACAGTGCTTCTGGGCTGCTCTGGACACATGTGCCCAAGGTAGAGGAGATGTGAGGTCCAGTACCTAAGCTGAGTATGAGAATGAAAATACCGCCTTTATTTAAATCCTAGATTCGGTACATGCCCAAATTGTGTGATCCTGCTCAAATCAATGTATTTGCACCAGCGGCGCGCCTCTTATCAAAGAAGGCAAATGTGGTGTGACGTTTGTGAGAAGCTTCAGGCGCCTCATTTCCGCCCACTTGAGCAAATATTGGCCCGAGCGGAAGAGACTTATATTGCGCATATGAACATTGAATTCCAGGGAGATGCAGAGAAGTTTCTGTTCAAAAGCCAGTCACTCTCTCGAAGTCCCTCATGTAGAATGCCCCTCCCTGTACCCAGGCCTGGTTCCTATGGGCTTTATCTTTTCTACTCTCCACACCTCACCCTTTTTCTCTGTCTCACCTTCCTCTCTCCCAACTTCACCCTCCTTTCTCTCCACTTCAACTTGCTGCCCCACCCACTTCACCCTTCCACCGACTCAATTACAATAACTTTTATTTAAGTATTAATTATTAAAAAAAATTAAAAGCCATTGTTATTTGTAATATCAGTACATTAAGTCACATAAATACAACACATATTGCATTACAAATGCTATAGGTGTCACATTTGCAAAAGTTACAACTATTGGCATTGTCATAAACAATGCCAATAACTCAAACTTTAATGCTGCGAGACCTATTGCATTGTAAATGCTTGTCTTTACTAAAAATGAGTCCCTACAGCTCAGCGCAGAGCCCCTCAGTCCAATCTTCTGAAGACAACGAAGAGGGATAGAGTTTGGAACCGTATCAAAGGCCGCTGATGGATCTAACAGAATCAACACTGCCTCACCGCCTATATCCAATGTACATTTAATATGCTCCGATATCTCACTGAGAGCAGTTTCAGTGCTCGGGTTCGACCTGAAGACTGATTGATTGGGGTACAGCAGGTCATTAGACTCTAGATAGCAAAAAAGTTGTTTGTTCATAAATTTCTCAAGTAACTTTGTCAATGCCGGAAGCTAAGAAATAGGCCTATAGTTTGGCCAGCACTTTGGGGTCTGCTGAAGGTTTTTTAGTAGGGGAGATTTTTTGCCTGTTTCCAAGCAGAAGAGACCACCCCTGTGGCTAAGGAGTTAAGAAGTCTGTCCACCAATTGGGTAATCACTTCTATCCCCATGATTAAGAGCTTTGTAGGGCTGGGATCTGTCGACAAACCAGATTTGAGGCTCTGGATAGCTGCAAGTGTATCCTTCAAAGAAATAAGGTTGAAGGAAGAAAAGGAGCATTTTGCAACCTCTGTCATTTCTTCGGATGTAGCCAGATTAGATTGAATTTTAAGGATCTTATTCTGGAAAAAAGAGGCCAAATTTCCACCCCACTTAGAAGAGGATGACATAAGCAGTGGGTGCTATGAATTTTTTTTACCACCTTAAATACTTTTCGCAATTTGTTGCCTACAGGTTCAAACTTATTGCCATAAAAGTGTTACTTAATCTTAACTGAAGCATGATATTTTCATACAGCCGTCCAATAGATAGCTTTATCTTCCATCTTGTAGCTCTTGCGCCAGCGTCTCTCTGCCTTTTTACAGAGTTTCTTTTCCACTGTGAACGTTTCAGTGAACTAAGGTGCAGTGGGTCTGCTTCTACATGGTTTTCGAATAGTAATGTTAACAAACTTGTTAACGGCAAAGCAGAGCCAGCTAGCCACCATAGTGGAATCTACTTCCAACATTACCAGAAAGCACGGCAGTAGTCTCTGTCAGAGAGCCAAGTAGCTTGCATGGCTTGACCTTACTATATGGCCTGCATATGGTATGAACTTGGAAACCAACCTGGTTCAAGCTCCATGCCAAAAAAACAGTGGCATTGGTCATAAATGGAAAAACTAACCTGTAGCTCCACTCTTATTGACCTGCAGAATTGTGCTTACCTCCAACTCTTGTTGAGGTAGTGAAGAGTCTGGGAGTCAAGAGCGACCATAGCCTTTCTCTGGTCTGGCAGGATTCATCCCTCAGTTCTATTTGTACCTATTGTCTAGAATTGCTGAGGAAAATTCTGCCTTCCATCAATCAATAAGAATTATAAAACATGGGTTGCCAATGGTTCAAGGCTAGATTATGTTAACACCTAGTACCTAGGTTTCCCTGAATATATTTAAAAATATCATTGCAGGTAATTCAAACTATAACTGCTCATCTTTGTTTTACTCTAGGATTTAGTCATTGCCGCCTCCTACTTTTATTTTTTTTCTCCTCTCCTCCTTCTCTCTCTCGTGCTCTCTCTCCCTCGTGCTCTCACTCCCACCCTCCTCTCTCTCACGCTCTCCTCTCATTCTCGCTCTTGCTCTCCTCTTCTCTTCTCCTCCCCATCCCCTCCTTCTTGCTTGCTCTCTTGCTCTCATCTCCTCTTCTCTCCTCCTCTCCTCCCCTCCTTCTTTACTCGCTCTTGCGCTCTCTCTCGCAACCTCTCTTGCTCTCTTCTTCTCTCTCAAATAGCCAATTGTATGTGGTGAGAGTAATGGGCCTCTGACACCCACAGAATGTATATGTTTTATAAGAATAGTGTCACAAGCCCTTGCAGACAGCTGCTCTGTCAAGCTAGACCTCACATGAACAAAGAGCTGTATTTTTCCATAAGAAAGGTGGCAATCCTATCTCTAAGTAAAGTGGAGGACCGAGGTTGCTTGGCTAAATGAGCACTTCTGCTGCACAGCCAGGGAAAATGTTCACTGCTAAATCTTCACAGTTCTTCAAAGTTAAATTGAAATTGTGGGGAAGATGGCTCAAGAGAGGACGTGTCAGGGACTCGCTCTGCCTGTAGATCTTAGACGAGCACTGGTTGATGGACAAAAGATATGACTTATTCCCTGTGTTCCCTTTTGTTACTCTACTATTGACTCAGAGAGGAGAAAATGTCTGGTATTCAGTTGCATCAATTCCAGTTACTGCCCTTTTCTAAATATATTTACTATGAGAATTCATTGTGCTGTGGAAAAGTTGGCACAGTTGCTGTTCCTGTGAGCAGCCACATTGGTGTCTATGCCTTATAGACAGACCAGTGCCAGCCTCTACTCCTGTGGCATAGGAGTGTAGGCTGTATAGTATTAGGCCCCAGGCAGCTGCAAGTTCCCTTTTGAGTTATACATCTAAGTGTGTGTTATTATCAGTCTTGCAAACCAGAGTGCTGAGAAGGAGATTG
The DNA here is from genome assembly GCF_964261635.1 of Lissotriton helveticus. NCBI lineage: Eukaryota > Metazoa > Chordata > Amphibia > Caudata > Salamandridae > Lissotriton > Lissotriton helveticus. Next base: position 1,244,305,339 of record NC_136069.1, on the reverse strand, counting down.
CCAAGCGAACCCTGTGTCCAATCCGCCTTTTGCATTGAGTTGCGGACATGAGACATGCAATAATAAATAACTGCTTCTCCTAATTGGTTGTGAGCCTGCAGTATGTCAGAAAACGACAGGAATATAGTGCATGCTTTCTGCTTGTTTTTGTTCGACTGATTGGCAGCTCCAATTCTGATTAGCCCAGTGGTGAAGAAACTTTATACAAATGGTTTAGAATAAATCTAGGTGTGTGACATTTAGCAGGGCTGCATTTTGAATATCCCCTAACTTGCTTAGCCAGTACATTTTCACTAAGTTTGACATACCTAGTTTGTGTCACTTTTACAGGCAGTTTCACAACACAGCTGTTGCAATAGCCTTTATTGTTTGTTTTGTGCATATATGTGCCTGTTCTTTGTTAATATTGAAAACTAAAAGGCTACCAGAATGCATTGGAAAAACAAGCATTGGAAATGCAATAGGTCTCGCAGCATTAGAGTTAGTGCTTTTAGAATTGTTTATGGGTTTTTTGTTGTAAATCTTTAGCATTTTTATTTCTTGTAGCCAATGCTAAAGAATTACAAATCAAAAAAGCCATAAACAATTGTAAAAGCTTTAACTAAAAATCCTCTGAGACCTATTGCACTGTGTGAGGGTGAGGTGTTGAGGGTGAGTGAGGGTGAGGGTGAGTGAGGGGTTGAGGGTGAGTGAGGGGTTGAGGGTGAGTGAGAGTGTTGTAAGTTGACCCTCCTGCTGCACCGAAACCCCTTTACCCTATTCCTGAGCTAATGTGCACAGAGGGCATGTCTGCATGGAAACCTTAGGTTTTGGTGCAACGCCAGATTCACTAAGGTAGCATGATCTGGCCTTGCCTCAAATCCGAACACCAAAGAAAAGAAGGCACAAGTATATCACCTGTATTGAAGTAAATCACTAGCACACCTATTTTAATGATTATACTGGTTTGTAACGCTTTTTTCACTAATTATGTCCTACTATAGCGTGCTCTTAGGTGTCATAGGGCTGCCTATCCCTAGGTTTTCTCAATCTCAGAATAGAAGGTGCGAGACGTGCTGTCACGATCTGACCTAGACCACAGCAAAATTAAATTTACACTGTCTTTTCACAGTTAAACATTGGATCACAAAATAAACCAATGGGTCTTCGTACTTTTGTCACTTAGTACTTATATTTCATAAGTTTTCAATTGATAATCATACAGTGATCTGCAAAGCAAAATACAAATGAATTCTGTTTCTACATCATACAGACAGTCATTTCTTCATGACATGGTACCTCAAGCTTTGCATATCATTAACATCATATAATTGTGCAGCACATTAGTAGAAATCCATCAAAGAATACGATGGTTGCAGACTGGCCCGATGCATTTCGGGACATGTAGTCCCTTCCTCAGGGGCCACTGTAGATGAGAAAACATTCATAGAACCATGTCAATACATTTGCTTCAATACATGATGATGTCATATAGAGTAAACATAGCCACGAACACTGTCGAATCTCAGGGGAAATTCTGTGATCATGTAGAAGTGATCCGCATGCATTCAATCACGCATTTAGAAGCATCAGGGTGAGCAGGTTGCAATGTGAAGTAAGCTTGTTTGTGTCGAAAAAAGTGAAAGACGAGCTACCTAGAACACTGAGGCAAGTGGTTGGTGCAAAACGTGCTCGTTAGTCGAAAAAGACAGGGTAGTGCCGGACATATCTGAAGTATATGTGCGGGAACACTGAGATAGCTGACCTGTGCCAAAACAACAAGGTGAAAAGATGCTGTACTTGGCATTGAGCTGCAAAGTTCTAAAAAAATAAATAAAACAAAGGGTTAAATAGCAGCCATGAAGCCGAGACATACGCAAAAGAAAAAGTGCAACAATACCTGAATGAACCTGTCTGTACACCGTAACAGGAGCCTACAACAAAGAAGGGCTCCGTTACAACTTAACCGCATGGAATCTGGAATGAAACGGTAACGGTAACGCTAAGACACTGTGTAAAACCAGAGTGCTGGCTCACCTTTTCAACAAAGAATACTGCCGTAAATCTTTCTGCCGGATGTATACAAACGCGTAGAGGTTGCTTAGTGAAAAAGACCAAACGCAAACTTTTAAGTGATTCAAACGTGGCGTGCACGTGACTGACCATAAACATAGGACTAATCAAACGCCGCCCGGACGAAAGAACTAGCAACATGGGGGCATGTTGGAGTGTAGATTGTGATTGACACGTAGATACCACACTAAGAAGGAAAACAAAGAAAAAAGAGCTCTCCTAAAGGGGAAGAAATAATAAAAAATAATGAAACGGAAAATGAAGAACAAAGCTGGAGTAAAAGTGACATAAACGAACACTCATCCTTGCATTCAGAGTAGATGTTTTCAGTGTACTATGTTGAACAAGCTCATTGATAACAAAAATCGTCATGAATACATGCACAACAATACTATTACAACGGATGTCTTGCTCCAATAAATACGGTTTACATACACCTCTGGATGATGCTTGTGGAATTGCGTGTGTGTAATCTATGATATGAGCAGGGCTGATCTTTACAAACAAGTGAAAGACACGGCGGGAAGGGGCAGGCAGGATGACTCAGGGGAGGGGGCGGAGCGGGGCAGAGCGGCATGTGGGTGTGAACAAGCCGGGCCTTTGAAGTGAAGCTAAGCTTCACTTCAAAGGTGTCGGAGGAATGCGGGCGGCTGTGCACGCGCTTTTAAGCTCAATGCACATGCGCATTGAGCTTAAAAGTCACGGGCACTGCAAGGAATCGCCACGATTCCTTGCAAGTTAGATAAAGTCTGGATGAGCCCCTATAGTCTCGCTTGCTCCATGCGCATCGACAGGCGAGACCTAATGACCGGAGGAACAACGATTAACACCAGTGCCCATCCAGCTGAGCTACACAGTAGCTAGGGTTCTTAATAACACAAAAGGTATACGTAGCCTACTGTACAAACACCCCACAAGGAGCAGTGATGACCCATGTTCAGCACATTCCCAACTCCGACATCAATTGACCTTGGTGCAACACACTCACTAGAACATTATTCTGCATTTTACAGGACAGCGACATTATGGCACAAGCGTACAGACAAAATACAGCCTTTTTGAGTCTTGCTTACAAAAGGATTTAGCTGATTGTTGTCGAAGACCTATTGTGGACAGTACCAACACTTTGAGTGGGCTTTGTGACAGCCCATTGCTGAGCATTAGTTGGGGTTCTTCTGGTTCTCATTTGCTTGCTTCATATTCAGTAGCTTTTCATTTTAGGTCTCCCTGTCAGACAGCTTTTAGCTGTCTGTAGGTGAAAGCCTATTGTGGACCATAGCAAAAACCTAGTGAGCTTGGAGACTGTCCATTGCTTACCATTGATTAGCTTTACTTTTACTCTCATTTGCTTGATTCTTTTTCAGTGGCTTATCTTTTTGAATTTGTCCCTCTACTCAAGCATATCTTCTTTGCTGACTTGCATCCCTCCACGGTTCACAATTGGGGAACTACATTTTTTCTTTCAGCACTTCATAAGAGTGTTTTTCTGTTGTTTTGCTGTTCCTTATGTGCTACCTCCACTCCAAACACCTCTATCACCCCATGTGCTTAGTGTTGCCCTCTCCTAGTGTTTGATTGATTCAGATGCTCCGTCCATCACCACCCCCTTTTGTACCGCTTTTGGCCGCCATAAGTGTGGCAGGGTATGCTCAGACGTGAGTCCCTTGCTCACTTTGCCACTGGATTCAAGCAAGCCGGGCTGAAGACGGCTGGAATGCCAGAAACCGGTCCTCGGAAGCTTGTTTCCGGTCCAGGGAAGACATGGCTTGGCAGTTCGGGCTGGACTGTTCCCATGAGGCATATAGCCATGTCTGAACTGGGGTGGCAGAGTGGGCTAAAGAACGGTGATGGATTAAACCCAGATCTTTTGACTGGGTGTGAGTGTTTGATTGATTCAGATGCTCCGTCCATCACCACCCCCTTTTGTACCGCCCTCTCCCCCAACCTGTATTTTTTTTTTTCCACAACCGTGTTTATTAGAAGTTTAAGCAGATCATAGGTACAATCCTCCAAAAACAGGAGAACACGTCAGTGGTTTACACACAATAGAATACATGCATAGCTTAAACGTTTAACTGGCCCCCCTCCCACACCTTTGTCCCCCCCAACAACCCTAAAATTCCCCACTACCCACCCCTTATCCCGCCCTAACCCGATGCACGTGATCACAATCAGCTGCAGTATACAGAGTAAAGCAAAAACAGGCGTCTTGGAGCCACCTAGGCCCCGAGGTCTCTATCAGCAGACAGTCCATCATCCATGTCAATGGGAGGATCCAAGGTTAGGTCTCTGTAGTCTGCCCACCGCTTCCAGATCTTATAATGTTTCCGGGGGCAACCCCTGGCCTCAAACACTGGCAATTCTAGCCCCATAAGGAAATCTAAGCCCGCCCTCCAGGCGCCAAGGGGGGAGCGCGGTCACTCTTCCATGCCCTCGCCAGATCCCTCTTGGCCACAACGAGGCCCAGCAGAAGGAGATGACGCTTATAGATGTTACCACCTACTTGATCTAGGATATGAAGAAGACCCAATCTGGGCGTACGAGGGAGATCCCATCCCAGCACCTCCGACAGGCAGTCCCACACCCCATTCCAGAACCGGGCCAGGCCCACACACGACCACACAGTATGCACCAACGTGCCTCTCTCAGTCCCGCAACGCAGGCAGTCTGGGGTAGCAATCAGGCCGGCCTTCCACAGTCTCTCTCTGGTGTAATAGGCCCGATGCAGGTACTTAAACTGTATGAACCGTAATCTCACTGCTATCGCCGCCCCCCTGGGGGACTCTAGTGCCTCCCTCCAGTCATCCTCATCCAACGGCCCAACATCCACCTCCCAGGAGGCCTTCAATGACATAAGGGAAGAGGAGCAGTGGGTGACCAGCGTCTGGTAGATTTTGGAGACTTTTTTATCCCCCAGATCTCCCATGAAAAGCTTAGCTTCCACGGGGCTAAACTCCGGAAGCCGGTCCAGCCCTACCAGACTCGGCGCAAGAGCATGGCGGAGCTGTAGGTATCGAAAAAATTGGGTCTTGGGCATGTCAAATTCAGTGCTAAGAGTTTGAAAGGATTTGAGGGTAGTCCCGGTAAGGACATGGCCAAGTGACGAGATCCCTATGGAGTCCCAGCCACCAAACCCCCGCAGCAAAGCCAACGCAGGGAGCTGTCCGTTGTTCCAAAGTGGAGTTTCGGCCGTCAGCCGACCCCACCAGCCCACGCGACGCAGTACCTGTCTCCAAATCAGGAACACTACCTGAGTAGCCCTCGGCAGTTTCTTCCGCTGCCCGGCCGAATACAAGAGTGTATGAAGCGTGGCATCTCCCATCAGAAAATGCTCCAGGGCGTATGCCGGATCGCCATGCCCACCGTACCACCACTCGTTTAGAACCAACAAATGGGAGGCTTGGTAGTAGGACAAGATATCTGACGTTGCGAGACCTCCGCAGTATGTGGATAAAAAGCACGTCCGCAGTGCCACTCTCGAAGTGCCCCCAGCCCATAAAAACCGGCCTAGCACTGAATTCACACGACGGAACCACTGCGGGTCCACTCTGTGTGGATGGTTTTGCAGTTGGTATAATAGTCTAGGAAGGGCTACCATCTTGAAAATGGCAGATCTGCCATAAATGTTAAGAGGCATACGCGACCACGTTTTGACGTCCGATTGAACCTTGTCCCACACCGGCTGTATGTTACGCTCCCATGCAATTGCAGCAGACTCCGACAGGAAAACTCCCAGATATTTCAGTCCACCAATCGCTACTTGCAGATCCAAGGCCCAAGGAGACACCTCGGACCGTCCCCCTAGCACCCAAAGAGTCGATTTGCGCGGGTTGAGGTAGAGTCCCGAGACGTCACCAAAAATGCGCAGTATTTCCAAGATTCGAGGGCCTGAACGATCAAGGTATGTCAAAAAGAAAAGGACATCATCCGCATAAAGTGCGATCCTGTCTGAGAGTCCCGCTCCCCATACAAAGCCACGAAGCTGCGCATCAATGCGCACCCACGCAGCCAGGGGCTCCATGACCAGCGCAAAGAGGTACGGGGACAGGGGGCACCCCTGCCGGGTCCCCCTAGCAACCGGAAACCTTTCCGATATGGCTCCCGAAATACGCACTGAGGCGGTGATGTCCGTGTATAGCAGTCTGACGTATGAGATAAAAACCGGACCCAGATTGAGGCGCGGTAAAAGAGCAAAAAGGTAAGTCCAGCTGACAGAGTCAAACGCTCTGTCAATGTCTGCAAGCAGGAGTGCTGCCCGCTCCCCAGTCGCCCCCATCGCATCCACCGCTACCTGTGCACGTCTGATATTATGCCTCGTCGCTCTACCCGGCATAAAGCCCGCTTGATCCGGGTGGACCAAGTCCACTATATACGGGAGGAGACGGTTCGCCAACGCTTTAGCCAACAATTTGGCTTCAAAGTTAATGAGAGAGATTGGGCGATACGACTCGTGCCTGTCGGGGGGCCTGCCTGGTTTCTGGAATACCACAATCTCAGCCTGACGCCAGTCTACCGGCAAGCTACCGCACACTCGTGCTGCTTCCAGAGCCTGCCGATAGTGTGGTCCCAGCTGCAAGTGAAATTTCTTGTAGAATTCACTGGGAAATCCGCTCGGTCCGGGCGCCTTACCAGAGTTTAATTGTCCCAGTGCATCGCCCAGTTCCTCCGCTGTCAGGGGAAGGTCTAGGGCCGTCCTGGCCTCATCCGAAATCGCTCGAGGGGGGAGGTCGGCTATGAATTTGTCAATTGCCTCCGGTGGGAGACTGTCCCTTGGGGCGTATTGCACCGCATAGTAGCCAGCAAAGCTCGCCGCAAGGGCAGCAGGATCTGTCATGGCAATCCCCTCTCCGTCCGTGAGGCCCGGAAGAGTGATCAGCTGTAGAGTTTGTTGACACAACCGGTGGAGCATGGTGCAGGACTTGTCTCCCCATTGGTAAACCCTGCTCCGTGTGGCCAGCCAGGCTTGTCGAGCCTCGTCCAGTAGGACCGATGCATAGGATTGCTGCGCCTGCAGGAGCAGTCTTAACGCTACATCGCCATTGTCCTCCCGACACCGATTCTCCAATACTCCTACCCTAGCCGCAGCTGCCACCGTGGCCTCCTGACGCTTTCGACGGGCTGCAACACACCAGGCGATATCTACACCTCTCAGCGTGGGCTTCATGGCCTCCCAGACCGTCACGCTATCTACACCCTCAGTCAGGTTTTCCTGCCAGTAATGGGCAATCGCTCCACGCATGTGCAACGTATAATCTGCCTGTTGGAGATGCCACGAAGACATCCGCCACCGGAATGGCTGGCGCGACTTGCGCAGCTCGATCCGTACCACGACCGGGGAGTGGTCAGACAGCCCTCGAGGCTGAATCGCGGCCTGCTTCACCCTATCGAGGAAGGCCCCTGGTACAAACACACAGTCCAGCCGGGAGAAGGATCCATGCACTGCTGATACATACGTGTATTCACGCTTCCTGACATGCAAATGTCTCCAGACATCCGCCCAGCCCATCCCATCAATCATTGCCTTCAGACGTGTAGGGGAGGTTGCCATTGCGACTCCTTGTACTCTCTGCCTGTCCAGACCTACATCCACCACATCGTTCCAGTCGCCTCCTATCACAGCCAAGCAGTCCGGGATCTCAGCCCACAATTCAAACAGGCGCTCTGCCAAGGACCATTGTAGAGGCGGGGGAGCATACACACTGCCAAACACCACAGGTTCCATGCCAATCATACCCTTAACAAACACATAACGACCCTGAGGGTCGAGCCAATGGCGTTCGTGAGTATAAGATAGTCTTCGATGAATGAGGATGGCCACCCCCCTAGATCCCCTGGTAAAACCTGCATGGAACACCTGGGTATATCCAAACCGTTGTAAACTCAGGACCTTCGTTCCCAACATATGTGTCTCCTGTAATAGCATAACATCTGCCGATTCCCTCTTACCCCAGCGCAGCACAGCCCCACGCTTAATTTTGTCTAGCATTCCCCTGACATTCCAACTAAGGATTCGCATGGAGCCACCAGTAGGCGCCTTCTCTGGGAAATCACCCATAGTCTCGATGGGAAAGCTTCTGAAAGTCCCAGGACCTAGCCCAAGCGCCCTGTACTACGGAAATCCTGACAGCAAAAATCACGTGCATCCCTGTCCAACTACCCAACCTCTGCCTATCCCCCCTCCCCCACCCCTATACCTCATGGAACACTGAAGTATCTGTCGCGGCATGAGGAGCTTCAGGCCCAAAACAGAGCGCCCAAAGCCACTCATACCAATGGATCCCACTACTCTCCCCAACTAACAGTACCTCCCCTTAGGGCCCCCCCCTCGAACGTGAGAGGACTAGGCCGCCCACGGGTCAGTACCCCGAGCCCCATTGAACCACATGTGTCCCACCGCTCTAACGGAGCGAGGTAGTTCTACAACATTTAATACGCCCCTCCTGTGTCAAGCCATGTCCCAGATCCCGCCACACCAGGCACCAGGCAGACGATCAGCGAGGCAACCACTCAGGGCCACCAGCATAGACCAGTGATGAAGTGTTGCCTGGGAAGCAAGAAAGAGGCTGCATGACCCTCAGGTCCCAGTCCCGGATTGGGCAGTGTCAGACTGTGCACCATCTAGCGGGCCACCCCCGGATCGGGAGCGTCGCCGTGATCGAGACTTCCTGTGTCTTTTGCCTCTGATGGAAGACTCGCTTCTCTCCTGTGACGACCCACGCGATGCTCCGGGGTTCAAGCCCGGCTGGGCATTCGGCCGGATCCTGACCGTCTCATCCGTCCAGCTAAACACTGCCTCCGGGGTATCAAAATAGTGGGTCTTGGATTGGAAGACAACTTGGAGGCGAGCCGGGTACAACAGTGAGTACTGAATTTTCAGACCGCGCAATTTGGCCTTCGCATCCTGACTGGATCGGCGTTGCTGCTGCACCAGCTTAGTATAGTCTGGGAAAATCATAATTCTGTGACCCTCGAACAGTAGATCCTCCTTGGCTGTCGCTTCTCGGAGTATAGTGTCCCTGTCGTGAAAGTTAAGGATTTTAGCGATGACCGGACGTGGCCGCTCTCCCACTGGCGGTTTCTGCATCAGGGCCCTATGGGCGCGCTCCACCACAAAGCAGCGCGACAGGACATCCGGGGGAAGCCAGCTTTCTAACCAGTGTGTCAGGAACGCATCCTTGAACCCCTTCTCACAGTCCTCCGGAAAGCCCACGAAGCGCAGATTGTTCCTTCGCGCTCGCCCCTCCGCATCTTCGACGCGAAGTGCCAGCCCCTTTTGGATCCTGGCCATGTCTTCCACCTTCTTCTTCAGAGCCACTACATCATCTTCCACCCCTGTGATCCGAGTTTCGGTTTCTGTGATGCGGGCAACAGCGTTACAGAGGTCCTGGCGCAGCAGCATGACATCGGCCCCAACCGCACCTATCTTGGCATCAAGCATGTCTCTGGATTGTGTAATGGCGGCCATCAGGGCCGCGTTGTCAGGACCCGTGCCCTGGCTGCCCCCGGAGGCCCCGGATCCCCCACTGGGTCCAGTGAATTTATCGATCGGTCCTTGTTTGGTGGAACCAGTGCCGCCCCCACCTCTCGTCATGGTTGGCAGGAATGGAGCGGACTGCTCCGCACCCGCGATGGGCCCTTCCCCAACAGCAATTCAAAAGTAGAGTCCACTCGGGGGGCCAAAGGAGACCACCGTCTACGCCTGGAAGCCGTCTCCAGCGAGCACCCCTAGGTACCAGGCACCACAGCCAAGCTCCGGGCGGCGAGCCCCGGCAGAAGATGTCCGGCCCCACTAGTAGTGCAAAACAGGTCTGTCTCTTCACTCGCTCAGGGTCTCCAAGGTCTAGGTCCGGACCCCCACCCGGACCTGTGAACCGGGGCACGTACAGCGGAGACCCAATTCACTGATAAGCCCAGCTACGTCGGTCCTCTTGGCCCCCCTTTACCCCACTCGGGTCCCAGTGTAGCACATGCAGGGCAGGCATCCGATTCCTCCAACTGACCTGTACAGACCACCCCTCGGACCACAAGTCTCTTCACTGCGCCACATAAGCAGGTCCGCCAGAGGGGAAGGGGGGGGGGGGCACTCACAGTTCGTCGCGGGCAATCCGTGCATCGGCTCCCGGTCGCCACCAGAGTAGTAGGCGCGTCTCTCCAGGCGCGTATGTGGGCCCCACTGGACAGCACTATATAGCGTCGGTCCTCCAAATCTGAAGAGGCGCCCGACCCTCCAGCACTCCCGGTCGCACAGTGCTCGCTCCCCCGTCCAGGAGCCAATGAGGATGTTGCCTGGCGGGGACTGCTAAACTCGAGGCCCCGGCGTCTCCAGGGCCAGGCAGGCCGCAGTCACCCACTGACGTCCCCAGAGCCTGAAGCAGAATCTAGCAGGGATGTCCCCTGTCACGCCGCTGGTTCCAAGCGGCCCCGGGTCCAGGCAGGGGAAAGCACACCCCAGGACTCACACCATCAGCAAAGTCTGGCCCATCGGGCAGTCGGGCCCCAGCTGTTGTCTGCCCCTACGGGCTCTCCCACACTTGTCCAGCGGATTCCGGGCACTGCAGCTGCCCCACCAACACCAGGGGCGAGCCGCGGCGACTCACCGTCATCTAGGTCCGGGCCAACCCGGGGTCGCCAAACTTGAGGCCCCGGCTGCTTGGGGTCCGCACAGGCCGCAGCGCCTCTGCGCCGTCCCGGGGTCGCCTCAATGCACCAGGCCGCTCCACTGGGCCCTACCGTGGCACCTTCGAGCTCCGGTGTTGCTGTCCCCGGCCAGGGAATCGCCCGACCGGCCCGACCACCGGCCGTCGGCTGCCGACCTCGAAAATCGAGGTCCCGGCTCCGCTCGCGGACTCCAGGCCGCACCACGCTGCTAATGTTCTCGGTGCACCGGAGTGGCAGAGGGAGCGAGTCAGCACACCGGAGGGGATCTGGGCGCCACCAGGAACACCCTCCACACAAGTAAGGTAGTTAGCGGGCTCGGGGGCCAGGATAAATAGCAGATTGTGTCTGGGCCGACGGGAGCTCCTCTAAGCTGCGACCGCCATCTTCGCCCTCCAAGCCACGCCCCCCCCAACCTGTATTTTTTAATTGTATTTTTATTCCTAAGGGTGCTCCTGTTTCTCAGTCTCCTCTATTGCTCCACCTGCCATTCACTGTTGCTTCCATGCCTTGATTTATCCCTTACCCACTACTGCCCACTGTTGGACTTGGCCCTTCTGGCAGGTTCACCCCTGAACTTTTTGCATTTGAACTCTGACATAATTATAATGATTTCTGGTCTTTGCGCACTTTAGCACTGTGGCGCAGTGTAAAGTGCGTGCGCTCTCTGAGTGAGTGTGTGAGATTGGCCTGCCCTCCCATAGGAATGCATGGGGAATATATGTGTTCATGTTAGTTCCTGATGCGTAGGGAGTGCAGGTGCGAGTTTGGTATGTGCGGACTCGTGTGATTAAATGCTGCGCAATGATGTGTGCGGCGTGAATGTGTCTAGTGTGGAAGTGCCACTTCTAGAAGTTGGCATGGTTGTTTGTGTCTGGCGTGTGATTGGCTGGAGCTGGCTGGTGAGCCTGGCTCAGGAGTCAGGATGGGTCTGCCCCGGTGGTGAGTGTTGAGATTAGCATGCTGATGTGAGGGGGGAGTGCACCTGGGACCTGAATAGGGCTGGGCTTTCCCCACACAATGCTGGCTCCGCCCCCTGTGGTGCGTCTAATGACCCTAGCATGGCCAGTGAATAGTGGGAGGGGCTGAGCCCATCAAGAGTGCTCCCAAACCAGATGCGTCTGGTTTTGCCCCACCCTACACCCTAGAGACAAAGGGATTTTCTGTATAAAATGAGGCTGTGACTTCATGTTCATGTTTCCTGACTTGAATCTACCAGGGGCGTGCTGCTGCTGGGGCCAAGGGGAAGGCTTGCCTCCCTGGGTCCTGCCCAGCCCCTGGATGCCCTGGATGCTGGAAGACTTCTTGGGGACCCCTCTGCCTCGTCTGGAATGACTATGGGATTTTTCCTTGCCCCAGGATCCTTTCTTTTTCCTTAGGGACCTTTTACTCGCCCTCTTCACCTATGGGGGCTGTGTTCCTGGGACCCTTCTTGCAGGAAGGGTGATTACTGGGGCCTTTGGTGCTTTCTGTGCCCCCAAGCGCCTTCTGAGCGCTTTATTTCTATTTATGGGCCGAGCGCTGGCATTTTCCCTGTGGGAAGCGCTCCTGCCCTTTTTGCGCCCCTCGCAGGAGCCCACCCTGATTTAATCTGGTTATTTGAATTGACCCCGCTTATTTTTATTTTGATTCCACGACTGGTTCCTACCCCGCGTCCTGTGTGGAATTTTTCATATGTTGTGTTTTAACCTTATTACGGTTTAAGTGCTACATAAATACTTCACACATTGCCTCTAAGTTAAGCCAGACTGCTTTTTGTGATAAGCTACTAGAGGGTTACGCACAGGTTAACTTACTGACTTTTTGTAGTTCACCCTGACAAGGATTGTGGCTGTTCCTCAGCCAATGACCCAATTTCTCACACAAGTCATATGTGGTGAAAATATGCATGCTGAATTAATGTATGAAGAGAGGTGAAAATAAACGACTGACTGAAAACTGTATATCCTCACCTCTCTTAATGCAGTAATTCTTTACAAATATTTGTAAATCTATTTCTCTGGGAAGAGATTCTCAAACAGGCTTTAAAACTTTTCAGTAAATCCCATGGTCCTCAGATTATTGCTTTGGAATTACCTTTCAGAATCCTAAACCCTGACGTCCATCTTCCTCATAGTGTCTAACAATTCTTCAATAGTGCTTTACATTTTAATCCATATGTCCTACTGCAGCTTCAGTCTCCTGTGGTGCTACTTTCCTTAGGTAACCTGGAGCAGGTTCACTTTAATGTATATCAAATCTATTTTGTTTCTATATTTGTACTTACACCTTATATTGCCTTGAGTAAGTCTTTGTGAGTAGGCTCAAAGTGGTAGGCAGTCATCACCACTTACTGCAGCATCAACTTTCTGCCACCCCCTTTTATTTTGTCAGTATATTGATGTACTTTGCTCTTCTTCTCAGGTCCCTGTGGTATTGCTGTTTAGCAGGTGAGTTCCAACACATTAAAAGAACAATTGATGGACAGAATGCAGAACAACGTCATACATTCACCCCAGTACAGAGATCTGGGCCTAAATCCATTGTTTTTCTGCTCACCATGACATTCCAGTTTGGATCCACCCATATGCAAATCAGTCTTGATCCGGCGCCCAATGGTAACAGTCCAGCCCGAACTGCCACTAGATTCAAGCTAGCCTGGCTGATGAGGGTTGTTATCTCCAAACCAGTCCCAGGAGGCGGGGCGAGAGGAACATGGCGGTAGGCTGACGCCGTCCGCGGGAGCTCCGGTCGACCGATTTCCACCGCGTAATGCAGCCTTGGAAAGTACACCAATGGTGAGACAATGCTTGTAAATCTTCTTCTCCCGCATCTAGTACACAGTTAATATCCTCCTTCATTTTTCTATACCGTGACTTGAGCCTGCCTGCCCGGGTGACCGAGACCGAGGTTCTGAGACTGGGAGTCCGGCAGTAGGACCGCGGGGGAATCACCGCCTTCTCTCTTCCCTTCTCGATGGTAGTGGCAGCTGCTTCGGAGTCAGTCGTATCGGCGGCTGTGAAGGCTGTGAAGGGGAAAAACGTTCGCGCAGTGATCCGAGGGGGACAAGAGCAGGAGCGAGAAAACCAGCTGGGATGCCGGGCAAGACTCTGGCGGAGGGCGAGGACGGTGCTTGCCAGAATTAGCCATCGTGCACCTACTGGAGGCAACGCTGTACGGTCAGTTAAAGGAGGGAGGGGGTGCATGCCACGAGCCCATGGAGGCATACATGAAGCTGATCCTTTCTTGGGTGATTGTAACTGTGAGTACGATTTTGGTCTCTGTTTAAGTGGTCTCTCTAGTAAGATACTCAGCTCTGTGACTGCTCTTACACCTTTACAATTGGATTCACGGAGGGTAATGGGATCTGACATACTGCAACTTTCTAATTCAGTACAAGCAGCCCTCCCTAGGGTGATAGAGACCCCATTTCTTTTAGCGCCAAGAAGTAGTAAGGAGGCGACATCTGCACCCCCCCCATAGCTCCTTCAGTGGTAGTTGCCAAAAATAGGTACCAGCTTAGATCTAACTCAGACCTGCAAAAAACAGGATTTCTGGCATCCAGTGTCACGGCATGTCTCGGGGTAGCTCCCTACTCACCTAGGAAAGTAAAAGAGAAGAAGGCAAAGAACCCAAAGGTGGGAGAATTTAAGCGGAGCCTACAAAGAAACTGTCCCCCCCCAGGGAAAACCTACTCCCTCACTGAGATCTTTCTTTAAAAACATGGAGCAGGCAGTCGGCCCTAAGGAGAGTAAGCCTCCCACCCCCACATCTGGAGCTTTTTCCATTTCCGATGCACAAACCTTGATTCCAGGTATAACGTCTCAACCGGTAAGCGCAAAAAATAGATATACTGTCTTGACATGTGATCCAGATATATCGGGGTCGTCCCCTGTTGTTGATGTTGCATCCAACTCTCAAAGCCCTCAAGCTCCTATAGCCCTAGCGGCTGATTCGATTACTCCAGAGGCTACGGATTGGGTAAAAGATCGGGACGGCCGCACTCAGGAGTCAGCTTCAACATCAGACCTCTCGGGAGTTGGGTTTTCACAACTGGAGTCTCTTCTACATACCCTGAGGGGGGACCTGTTATCCAAGCTGGCATCTAAATTTGAAATATCGGATGCCAACCAAAAAAGCATCCAAGATCAGTACTCGAACATGGAGGCAAAATTAGATGATGTGTGTAAACGAACCAGCGCTTTAGAAGAAGAAGTCTCTTTGCTCTCGGGGGCCTCCGAGTGCCATGAGAGGGCCCTGGAAGATCTCAGAACTCAAAATAAAACTCTCCAGATGGATGTCTAGAGACTTGAGATCCACCCCAGAAGGAATAACCTAAAATTCCTAAAAATTACAGAGGGGGTTGAGAATGGGGACGTTAAAGCGTTAATTTGTAAACTTCTCAGAGAGGGGATTCTAAAGGACAGACCCGATATAAACCTCGAGGCCGAAATTCAACGAGCCCACAGGGACCCCTTCAGACTACACAAAGAGAGGAAAGCGCCAAGAAGGATCCTGGTGAATTTCCTCATCTACACAATAAAAGAGCTGATCTTGGGTAGAGCACTATCAGATACCACACTTCAGATAGATTCTGCTAAGTACCTAATTCGGTCAGATGTAGGGAAGGCCACAGCTCAAAGACAATGGGAGCTGGGGAACCGAATGCCCGAGTTGAGAAGTATGGGCGCGCAGGTGCAAATGAAGTTCCCTGCATTCCTGCAAGTGGTTTGGAGAAATAAAACCCACAACTTCTTATCACCGCACGAAGTTGACTCATTTCTTCTTTTAATGAAAGAAACCCCCCAGTAGAACCTACTAGTGGAACCTGAATGTTGCAGATAACAGGAGGAAAAAGGTATATTTCTCTGTAGGTTGGTCTCTCTTGTAAATACGCACATAAGAAATTTAGGGGATATTTAGCGTGATATGGTGGGGTAACGGTGATATAGATGAGTGAGGAAAGGGATGTAGGAGATCTAGGGGTCGAAATAAATAAAATTACAAAAAAAAACAACCCTTAAAAAGAAGAGAGATAATAACTGGATAGGGACAGGGAGAGAGTCCGAAATAAAAAAAAAAAAAGTACACTAGATCTATATTGGGTGTCTACTCTCCTAGCGGGGATAACCTCGACCGGACAAGGGGGGAGCCCCCAATCGGCGACAAGATCGCCTTTGTAGGTATGGGGGGGGGTGGGCAGGCAGTTGGGTGGCAGAGGGTAAAAAGGGAAAAAATATTCCTCATATGCATACCAAAAGAGACAGTGGTTACAGAAGGGAGATGGGCTATGATTCATTCGAGGAAATGTTGGCATGGCCTTCATGACCAACAACAAAATTAAAATCATCAGTTGGAACGTCAACGGGTTGAGGGATAGGAGGAAAATGTCCAGGGTTAACGAATATCTGTATAATTCCGGGGCACATGTGTGCCTACTGGAGGAGACACATCTAGAGAGACCAGAATGTAAGTCAGGGTTGGGCAAACATGGGTGGGTCCAAGATATTTTGTGTTCTGACCAAAGTGGTAGCACGAGAGGAGTGGCAATAGTGATCAGAGCAAACGCCGGGATCAGAGTAGAGAAGTTTGACACAGATCGTTCAGGGAGGTGGCTGGTGGCATCATTATCATGTCATAATATTACATTTATATGTGCAGTCTACTATGGCCCCAATCAAGATGCCCCAGCGGCTCTCCTGAAGTTAAAAGCTAGTCTGATGGAGTATGATGGGCCTGTCATTTTAGGAGGGGACTTTAATTTGATTTTTGATGAAAAACTGGACCGCACGTCCAGGGTTAAATTCACCCCCCCCCCCCCAAAATCTCGGATGGAGCTTAAAAACATAATTAAAGATTTTAATCTTATAGATGTTTGGAGAACCAAAAATAGCACCAAAAGGGACTTTTCTTTTTATAGTCCTAGATATGGACATCACTCCAGAATCGACTATTTCCTTTTAGATCAGTCACTCCTTGCTTCAGTAGACACCATCTCCTATATCCCAGCCATATTATCAGATCATTCGATTGTTGAGCTAGTAATTCATTTCAAACAGAAGGAATTGCAGAGGAGGTGGATGCTAGACAGAGCCCTGCTATTAGAAGAGGGGGTGAGACAAGATTTATTGACCCAGGCGGAGGAATTTTTTAGATATAACAACGGCTCAGCATCCCAGCAGGTTATATGGGAGACATTTAAAGCCTTTCTGAGAGGCTCCCTGACGACCCTTATGATTAGACGGAATAAACTGAGGGAAAAAAAGAATGAAGAAGACCTTCTCAAGCTCAAATTAAAAGACCAGGAGCTCCAGGCGGCCTCAGTAAATCATTCAAACACTAAACCCGGTCTGCAAAAGGAGCTGGATAGTGTACGGGCTGACTACCAAGCAGGCCGCGATAAGGTTCTTAAAGATAAATGGGATACCAGCAAGTTGCAGAACTTCTCGTATGGGGAGAAATGTGGCCGTCTTCTTGCATGGAAATCCCGGCTGGATAGGACCAGAAACCAGATTAACAGTCTATCCTTGCTAAGGATGTATGACATTACAACGCATGCTTTTACCACGCATGCCTTTACATCGCAGTTTTTACAACGCATGCTGTTACAACGCATAGCGCTTTGGGGTGCTGGATAGTGAATAGTTTAATTTACTATTCCAACTCCAGTCCCCGTGGATAGTAGGGAAGGTGTTGGATAGTAAATTAAAACTATTCCCTATCCTAGAGCGCCCCCCAGTGCAATGCGTTGTAATGGTTTTCGTTGTAAAACCTGCGTTGTAAAAGCACTGCGTGGTAAAGGTTGCGAGGTAAAGGATGTTTCCCCCTTGCTAAGTACAGGTGCAGTCACCCATGAGGACGATTTAATCAGGGAGGAAGCCCAATCTTTCTTTCAAACATTGTATACAGCTAATGTCAACTACTGCCCGCAGAGGGCGGATAGTTGGTTAAGTAAAGTACAACTACCGCATCTATCTGAGAGAGACAAAATCTACCTCTCCTCCGACATCGGAGAAGGCGAAATAAGAACGCAGTTCATGAAAATGGCTAAAGGGAAGGCAGCCGGTTCCGATGGACTGCCAGTCGAAGTTTATAGGATAGTTCTGGATCAAATTCTACCCACTCTAACAACCCTTTTTAATAAAATCCTCCAAGGTGGTGAAAGGGCCCCAGACTCGTGGGCAGAAGCTACTGTTACCTTAATTTTGAAGCCACAAAAGGATCCATCTAAAATCGAGTCTTATTGACCGATATCTCTATTAAACACCGACTACAAAGTATTCGCAGGGGTTTTAGCAGCTAGACTAGCCAAAATAATTAAAACCATCATCCATCAAGACCAGTGGGGCTTCATCCCCGACAGGCAACTCAACGAGTTAACTTTTCAAGCCATCGCAGCGATTGATGTTGTAGTTGGCAAGAAACTCCCTTTGACATTGATAGCGGTCGATGCCGCTAAGGCATTCGACCAAGTCGATTGGCTATACCTGTGGAAGGCTCTGGCTGGTTTTGGTTTTCCAAACAACTATATAACAGCAATAAGATCTCTATATTGCTCACCACGTGCAAAAATCCTAATCCATGGTTCTCTCACCAACTGGGTAACTATTGCTCGCGGGACCAGACAGGGCTGCCCTTTATCGCCTTTGTTGTTTAATTTATACATTGAGCCCTTTGTTTGTTTGCTTAGATCTGATTAGATATTTAAACCTTTTAAGATAGCTGATTTGGAGTTAAAATTTGCGTTATACGCTGATGACTTACTTATGTTCACTCCAAACCCGGGAGACGCCCATCCCAGATTAGTAGATCTAGCTGAGGAGTTCGGAGAGGTCTCGGGATATACCATCAACAGATAAAACCGAAGTCATAGAGTGGAATCAGGAAATAGGGACAGCGGCAGCAAAAACTAGAATGAGGTATCTAGGGGTATACTTGGTCCAAAAAATCGAAGATATCTCAAAAATCAATCTAGATAGTCTCAAAGGATGTTTGTGCCCTCCTTCAAAGATGGTCATCTCTCCCTTTAAACATCTTTGGGAGAGTAAATTTAATTAAGATGATCATTCTTCCGAAAATAACATTCCTATTTAATTAAATCCCCTTATCATTCAACACACCATCTATCAAAAAACTGCAGGGTAAACTTGGATCTTTCATTTGGAACTCCAAATCACCAAGAATAGCTCAGAAAAAACTTAGGAGGACCTTAAAAACAGGAGGGCTGGCCCTTCCTGATCTACTAGTCTATTGCCACGCTTTTCATTTTAAAAACTTTTAGACCACTTGCAGGTAAAATTGATGTATCATCTTTAGGGTTATTGTTCAAAGCACTATTGCAAGACATACCACAGGGTGAAGCTTATTTTCTCTTTAAGTATGGGGATCCAAAGTTCTTTAAAAAAGTCAGACTCGGAGACCTTAGGGGCTGCCTTAAAGAAACTGGGTATTTATTAGGCAGAGACTGGATATTCCTTACTATGTAGTGCAGGCCCCCATTTGGGAATTCCCAGGAATCCCGACCTGTCTCGATGACCAGCTATTTCGGCCCCTGAGGATGGCAGGGTTAGAATGCTGGGGGGACCTACAGGTAGATTCGCAGCTTCTAAGCTGGGAGGTCTTATCCAGTTTAACCAGAGGAACACTTACCAGATTGAAATATTATCAGTTGTCTGGATGGTGGTCAATGAGATCATGGAACCTGAATAATCCCAATCCAAAATTCGATCTAATCTTTAAGACTGGCAAGTGGAAAAATCAAATCTCATATTGGTATACAGCCATGTTAGATGCTTATAACATCACAGAGTCAGAGCTACAAAAACTTTGGGACAATGCATCAAATCTTTCACCATCCTGCAGGCGGTGGTCAAGCCCGCTGCATTGAAGCGAAACCATCCCTATACTATGCACAAAGCATATATAACTCCCAAAAAATTAGTTAAGTTTTCCAAGTTAGAATACTATTGCCCAAGATGTAGACTCTTGGGACAAGATCCAAGATTTTTTGAAAGATGTTCCTCCGTCACAGCTGGAAATTACCACTAGAACTATTCTCTTTGGTCTGAGTCATGGTTATAGTGTTAATGATCCCTTCACAAGATTTATTTTTTATGTAATGCTTCTTGCAAGGCGTGAAATATGCAGAGCATGGAAGGACCCAATCCCTCCTACTTTTTCGAATTGTTTAAAACACATTATTCTTACTAGTAAATCTGACATGGCGTGTGACCCCACAAGTTTTGTTAAAATCTGGGCGCCCCTCGTGGCTTGGCAAGATAGGTGAAAGCTGAAAGGTCTTTCTATGATTTATCCTGGGCCCAGTCGGTCTCCCTAATCTCCGAAGTAACACAGGGCGCCAGCTAATGGTGTGAACAGGAGTGGATTGGGAAAGCAGTGGCAACCTGAGGGACCGGGCACGTTCCGCTACGATATTGGTCTTTAACATCAGGGCTGGAACAGACTGACCAAATCGGAAGGAGTAGCCTAGTTACCCTTCAGGAATTTCCAGATTGGTATATGAGGAAAACCAAAAAAAAAAAGAGTCCCAGGATGCTGTTTCTGGTGCAGGGAGGACCTGGCTTGGCAGTTCAGGCTGGATTGTTCACATGAGGCGCAGGGTCAAGACTGATTTTGAATATGGCTGGGTCCAAACTGGGATGGCAGTGAACTAAAGTACGATGATGGATTCAACCCAGATCTGTGACTGGGGGTGAGTGTCTGAAATGTTTGAGCACTCTACCCATCATCTCCTTGTGTTTGCTGAGTTCAAATACGTTGTCCACTCCATCCAGTTCAAAACATCAAAGCCAAGATGTACAGTCCTTGGTTGAGAGCGAGGTCCACATTTGAATCAAGTTATATCTTGAGCCCAGGAATGCTGGTTAGGGTCTTCACCACTGTCACCTCTCTGGGAAATCATCAGTAGCCCCCATTCAGCAATTGTCCTTCAACTCTCTACCGTGGTTCTATGTCTGGCAGCTCATTTGTAATGAGAGACGTCTGCAACAAATAACATCATTTGGGGTGAGGAAAGGGCCCTGATTTTCAATGCAGCCAGTGTGTCCACATCAGTCCATTCCAACTCCATCATTCTAGCTCCATCTCTTAAAGGTTCACATTCAGTTCGCGCCCATGTCTTCCATTTACCTTCCCGTGGAGGAGGGCGATGTGTGAAGGGTTCATCCGTCCTGTATCTCTCTCACTCAGGGACTCTTCAGCTGCTGCCCTTAACAAATTCTAGCATAGAATGTCCACTCCATAGCAGTGGCGAGCAGCTCGAGCAGTTCCACTCGGCTCTATGTTCCCTTGACTTAGGCAGAGACACTGTCCTAACGTGGTCCTTCAGCACTGAAGGACTATAGTCTGTTCAATCTCTTCTTCATATCAGGATAGCCCTCAGCTGGGTTCAGTGTCCCCCAGTTCGGAACAGGCAGGCATCTGCACACAAACACACAAGAGTTTGGGATTAAGGGACGTAGGAGGTCCCTAAACTGTCAGTCTTTTGCCTCTGTTCATGTTGACAAGGCTCCTTTACTCTTGTCACTGTTGTACAGCAGTCACTATCTTAGCAATCTACTACACAATATCTTCTAGTGTTAGTTTGAGTGTTTTCTAAACACCTGGTGCTTTCTCTTTTTTCATTTGTTCGGTGGAAACTCATAGGTTTCTGGTGTAGATGTTTATAATCACCTCTGTTCATCCATGGTTGTTAGCTACTGATTAGTTCTTTTATATATAGCCCCTTTCTCATTCTCAGTATGAATTGATTTGATGTCCAGACCTAGCTAGCCAAGGAGAGCCAAGTATTAGTAATGGAAAACTGTTATCCTCTGTGGACAGGGCTATAAGTTGTTGACCAACAGTCCAGTGTCTCACTGTCATATACCTCTTTTAGTGTTGTACAGTGGCTCTGTGATGAGTTTTTACAGTTAAGATACAAAACTATGGGTTTCCATGAAAATAGTTTCCATGGTTTCCAAAATAAGTCTTTGGCGTCCTTATTTGAAAGATCCAGCTCTGTGACTGCCAGGGGCACAGTTAACAAGCATTTGCAATGCAATAGGTCTCGCATTAGTGAAACTTTGAGCTATTGGCGGTGCAAATGCACATTTTTGTTTGTTTAAAAAATATCCCAGTAGTAGCAGAAGTGATAGTAAATAGAAAATTCCACGAATGAAGAAAAGGGTGCAGTACCAGAGGCTGTTAGTAAGTGTCCCTGTGGAGTTGTAAAGGGCCTCTATTCACCACATAAGGTACTGCACCCTTAGTTTAATTTTAAATAGAAAGAATGCTGCTGAGCATACTTTTTCATTTGTTTTTATTGGAAGAGAGATTTTTGTTCGCTTGCGTTTTAAAAATGCACTATTTTTGTTTGTGAAATAAATCTAAATAAAATACAATGGTACATTTTTAAAACGCAAGCTAACCAAAGTTTCACTTCCAATAAAAACAAGCGGAAATGTATGCTCAGCTGTAATTTATCTTTTTATATTTGCATTAAGGGTGCAGTGCTAGTGGCTGTGGTTTGAGTATTGCTGCACACATTGATGGTGTGGTATGGATGGCTGTAACTTGGGGTTGTATAGCTGGCTGTAGTTTTGGCTGGTAATGACAGCTTTTATTTTGAGTAGTAATGATTCCTTTGGTGCTGGGTGCTATTGGTTGGTGAGGTTTAGTGTACTCCTTTAGACTGTGGTTTTGGGAAGTACTGATGGCAGTGATTTGGGGTAGCATTGCCGTGCGAGTTATGTTTAGTGGTGCTGGCAAGATTGTGGTTAGGACTGTTAGCTTTTGTTTTGGGAAGTTTTGATGGCTGAGGTTGGGTTGTACTACTTGGTGAGAGTTTTGGGTAATACTGTTTGGTGAGGCCTTTTTGTTGCACTGCTTGGTGCGGTTTAAGTAGTACGGCCTGCTGTGGCTGTGGTTTTGAGGACTACTGTGTGAGGTTCGTCACTGGCTGTGGCTTTGGAACGTAGGACAGCAGTGATTTGGGGCAGTGCTGCTGACTGTGATTTTAAAAGATACTGACAGTGGTCATAGTACTCCATCATAAGGTATTGAACAACAACAACCAACAAATGCGCCTCAGGTTTGAGAACTCTAATGAAAGCAAAGCATATAGGCAGAAATTCCAAGATCTTACTTTATTTTGAATTCGTCTCGACTTCACGAGAAAAGCGGAACAATTGAAATGATTGCATTCATTAGACAAAAATGCATCTGGCGGGAGCCTGTCCCCTTCTAATCATAAGTTGAGCCAGAGATAGGCATTTCACGTGTCTGACCCCAAAGGCGCTCACTCTCGAAAAACAAAACAATTTCCCCAAAAGTTATCCGAAAGGGAAAAATGCAAAGAGCGACCCCTCTGCTGCCAGCTGCCCTTAGGAAGTCATTCACAAAAAGTTACCTAACTCTTTTCCCATTAACTTCCCTTTCCACTTTTTTTCTCCTTAAATTTAGACAATGGTATTCTATTTAAAAACTCAAAACTAACAACAAAACAACATTGCAGTTTAAACAAGAACCCCGCTCACCGGGTTTGAAAGAAAGGTGACAGAGTGCGGCGCTCGTGAAACGGGCACTGCAAGCAGCATATGAAAACAATTGGTTGTACCTGCACATTTGAGTCTTGCCCAGGGTAGGACATGAGTCCAAGGGAGCAGGAAATTATGCCACACACTGCGCGCCACTGAGTTGAAATTAAAAAATTAAAAGAGTAAATCAATTATCATTTTACATCATTAGCAGTCAAACGTGGTTCAAAAGGAACCACACCGCCCGAGTTTTCCTCCTGAAAATTCAAAAACTAAAAACAAATACCGGGACCCCAGCACCAAAAATTAAGTTATCACTGAAACTAGAATTATTCGGCATGGGGGGGGGGGAATTATGCAGCAGGGTTGACTACATTATGCTGCAAGAAGCAAAATGATGCAGCGAAACGCAGTATATTTTGCCATAGTATTCACTTTTTCATCATTTTTACACATTGCAACACTGTCGAGGTAAATATTTCACACATCACCAAGCTTTTTGTAACTTTTGATCCTTTTGAGCTAGAAACATTTTTGCTTAAATCTGCAGATTATCCAGCAGATAACGGAGTATGTGGAAAATTAGGCAAATAAGTAATCATACTAAAAACGTCACAGCATCGCATAATTCCAGTGGCTCGATTATGCTTCATCAATTGAAATCTGCAGATGGCCTGAGGTAGCTTAGTTAAGTAAGTATCACGTACCTTAACCAACCAGCAATGAGAACGGCCCATTTTCTTTGCTCCACGGCCCTGCCACAGCCAGAAAGAATGTAGTCCAATTTCGCTGTTGCGCGCGCCCTCCCCTCCCCACCCCCCTCCTACAACCAACCCAAGACAGATCGTTCACTCACAATTACGAAAATAAAATGGAGAACGGAAACATTCTGAAGACAAAGAAAAAACAAAAATCCTTCAGACATTTAAGTGATGAGCAGTGAAGGTCAGAGGTTCGACTTTCAGTGAAAGGGGAAACCACTAGGGCCAGCTGGTCCCGCAGACACACCCTTCAGCTAGAAAGTACAGTCAATAACATGTGAGGCGAGAATGGCTGAGCACGGGCGCGTTCTTGTTGGTCTTCTTGCGAATGGCCATGGTGTTGCTAACAGGGGCCTGGCGGCAGCGGTGGCTCCTGTGCTGCTGTGTGCTTCGACTCCTATCTTCCTCCTCCTCCTCCTCCCACCCTGCTGAGCAGTAACACTCTTGTTCTTGCCAAAATGAATTACTGAAAACCGTGACTTGAAGAAATGGTTCACAACCTCTCTTTCCTTCTTTCATTTAGTTGCTTCCCTGTGAAATGGATAAAAAACAAAGCCAGCGAGTGGTGCTCGCACGTGCACACGCCACAGCGAGACATCTGGTTTCAATTATCGCGTCCGTGTCTGGGTATGATAATTGAAACCATATGGCGGCAGTGCGGGTAACCAACACCAATAGGCCATGGGCGGAGCAATGCGCCCGCCTTTGGCCAATTGCGTGCTGTCTTTGTTAAAAAGACGCACACAAAGGCCAATAGGAAAAGCACACCCACGAGCGTGTGCGATTCCTAGGTTTTGAAACCCGCTACAAGAAGTCTTGCGCTTCGCAAGCGGTGCTGGGCACTGCAGCTCTAGGCGCGAGACCTAAAAATAACTAAAATGTTACCCATCTGTCACTGAAAATGCCTTCTTGCATTCCTCAAACAAACTCAATTGGTTGCCACTGAAAAAGGTATGCTATCGGTAGTCCGCCTTTTCAGTTTTGGAATGTTCTCCCTTAACTAGGGCTAAGGCCTGACTAAACTGAATTGGAGTTAGAGGAGACAAGATAGGTGATGTCAGACCAAATATAATGTACAGTAATAAAGTATATAATATATATCAGTCCATATCAATGAAAACACTAAGACTCCCCACCTTTGGGCAGTAGGGATGAGAAGACCCATAAGTGCAGACCAGAGACTGCTCTCAGACTAATAAGCAAAAATAAACACTTAAAAACGAAGCACTGGTTAGCAAATAAAGCAAATAATGAAGAACACCTAACTAAATATCAAAAGAGTATGCTTGAAAACAGTAAAGGTATAAGAACAGCTGAATAAACTGTTGCAAGCCAGGAATCCACCAGCAATGAGGTGTTGCCAGCCAATGTTGCAGTTGAAAACATCCCAAGATCCATGTGTGGGTGCATGTTGACTCAAGCTAAACTCCCATCAAATGACTAAAAGCTAGAAACACATCCACTGCAAACCCAAACACAGAAGCTTCACCAAATATGTACGTTTTGTTCTAGCTAGTTAGATGCTGAGCTGAGGGGACAACCAAAACCACGTTGGGTGTACAGGTAAGTTCTGACACTCAGGAGTTAATTTCCTGTCTTGCTTAAACTCATTTTATTTGCCAGAGAATAATGAATGGCTTAGATATCCTAAGGTAAAATCCTTACGCGGGTCCCTGCAACAGGAGCTAAAACTATTTCAAGATGCTGGAAAGTACGGCTCACGATGGGAGCTCTCTTTGGCTTTTCCCTCCCCCCAGGACCTGATCAGCCACATTCTAATCTTTAAATTTGAAGTGGGGAGAAGCACTTCCCCTTGGGCTGCATGGGAAAGAGGCCAGGAATTGTCAAATGGGTGCTGTTGGGCATGTCTGTGAATGGCTCTAGACCTTCAGTGGTGCACCAGCATTATTGCCTTGTAGAAAAAAACTTTTCAGTGCATTAGCGGTAGATTTACATAAATCCCACCCGTTTACCATACCTTTAAGTATGAGGGACTGGATTGTAAAAGTTGCAAGAAACTACTGCCGCTGAAGCTACACCCCAAAAAACAGATTGTCTCTCTCAGACCTCTTGAAGGCCATGATTGCTCTTTTTCAGTTTGCTTTAGAATACAGAGTTTCACCATGCCAATGAATCCAGAACTGCTAGTGTAACTGTTAGTGGAACAACATCTTCACAGAAGAAACCTCTTTACAGAAGGAGCATTATTGATGATTAACCCGCCTTTCCCTCCCTAACATTGATGGAGTTTTCATCGAGCCACAGCTATACCCATTTCAAAAGATCTTCCTTTGGGCGGTGTTAACCAGACTCCTGGGGAGGTAACTTGAGTAACTTTGTGCGTAGCATCTCTCTTGAGGTTGTCAAAACTGTCTAATGTTTACTGGAATTGCTCCACAGTGAAACTAAATGCGGAAATGATGGAAAATATACAGTGTTAGTTTTTTAGACATTTTGTGCCTTATTTAGTGATTGGTGGATGTAATACTCCGTCACAAACGTTGTAAATATTCCTCTGCTATATTACCAGTGTAATATAGGCTGTGACATTTGTAATATGGCGGACGGGTTATCAGCCATTTTATGACCAAGTATCCCATCAGCCAAACACTAAATAAGGCCCTTAGTCATGTTTTAAACTTTTCCAGTTGTCATTTCTATTAGATCTGATATATTAATTTGGAGGAAGTATTTACTTCAAGTAGTTTTGTGAATTTTATGATGATTTGGCGGGGGAAATCTACTATGCATAAAAAAAGTTTCCTAATCATCCAGCACTGTAAAGATGTGACAGTGCTTGATGCATGACACTCTGTGTTGTTTCATTGGAAACCCTCAATAAGAATATTGAAACGCATATCAAATTTTCCTCGATTCTTGCTCTGAGGCTCTTTAGTGTGTTCTTTCTCCACCCATTTGTTTAAGTCTATGGTCTTAACTCGGGGGTCTCCAACCGTTTCTATGACAAGTTAAGTTTAAACAATAGAAATAGTTCAGAGCTATTGATGCCTTTCATAATTGTTGCAGTAGCGAGCACATTAGAGACAATTACAATTGTGGGTACACATTTGCCGGATTACTTTTTGTGTCCACCCAGATGTGTCACTATACTGGATTTATATTCCTTCGAAATTTGAGTTAAGAAAGTAAATACAATTATACTTCCCTTTACATACATACTTTTCAATATATTGTGGTAGTCTACATTCTGAATAGAATATTTCTGTAAAATATTTAAAATCAAATATTGTAGTAGAACATCAACCACCCTAATGCATAAAATGAGGATACTAACAGCAGTGTCAGGAAGAGCGTTATGAAAATAAAATACTAATAACATTAGAGTCACAACAGTAAGTGCCCACTGGCACAAAGAAATACTACAAGCTGTTAATCTCCAGAGCAGTTTAAATATGTTTTATATTTTCAATCATTTTGTTTTGAAACATCAGCATATCAGTTTTTCACAATACATGTTTTTCTATCAAATATGTACATTCTATTCAGGGTTAACACCATCAAAGAGCACCTTGTCTTTTTTTTTTTTTTTACAAAGTGACCTTCTTCAATATGGCTAGAGTACACTCTCTGAATTAAGTACTGTGCTTGGCTGCACTTCAGGGAGCTACTTCCAGGGTACTGGCAAGTTACTACTAGCTCCCAAGCTATCTGTTGGCGACCTCTGTCTTAAGTAAATTCAGTGACTCTAACTCGTTGTAGCACTTTCCCTGTTAGTGGTACATCTTTCCTGAATAAAATTGCATAAAATGAAAGTTTGTTTTTATCTTGTTTGCCTGCAAATTATTTTGAGTTTTTTTATATGTTGCATTTAATGTGATTTACCATCTTGTGAATATATGTTTTTTTTAGATACCACCGGTTCCTTGATGTGAACAGTCACAGCTTAGAGAGAACAATCGAAGGGTGAGTTTCTCTTCATGCTCGGTTTTAGCAAAGTAGCTAGTAGGTTCTTTTTAAGCATTTGCAGTTATTGTATTGTTTGTGTTTTCCCAGGATATATGAAAAGTTGATAATTCACTCAGATATCAGTAAAGCAGAAAGTTGGAAGAGACTGACTGATGAATTTCTCAGCTTGCCACTTCCCAGTGTTCAGGGCACAAAGGTACACATACTTTTTAAAATGTTTAATCGCAACCAAATTCTCACTATGTTGGTTGAAATTTTTTTTTGTGAAGATTCTTATGGGTAAAATTTCCCCAGGTGAGAGGGAAGATATAAATGAATGACAGTGTGACATTGTATTCTAATATTGCTATTACCCAGACCCAAAAGTTCATTGTATCTTTTTCTATATCTTGCTGTTAAGAGCAGTTTCGGTCTTACAATGAGCATATCAAAGATCTTTTGTGAAAGTGGTTTGAAGATTCCCTCTGTTATGTAGCTACTGAAAAGTGTGTGCAGCAAGCCGTCATAGGCTTGAAAACAAATGCATTTACTCACCCTTTCAGCCCTTGCAAAGTCAATTAAATAAGTGCAATCTAGCATTCAGTAAGTAGTTACATGGTTGATAGGAGCCAGAATGATTGTGCCTGGAATCGCCAATTCCATCCATTATTTGCATCGTTGTACTGTGTAATTAACAAGTTGTTGTCACCAGAATGGTTAATAATCACAAGGGCCTGGAATTACATAAATCTTTTCTGCATGTGGATTGTGGATTCCAGGGACAATTCTACCCCCTGCTTTGAGCGGTTGGGTGTGGGGCATGGGGTAGGGATGCTGCAGTAGAGTATGGAAAGATGTCTTGGCTGACTTGGTGAGATTTGCTGGCGCTCTACTAGAAACTTGTTTTTAAACTTTTCTATTCTTACTTAGATTATTGTTCACCTGATTAGGCTGCTACTCAGGGCACTGCACTAGGCACTTTGATTCCGCGCTCGTGTGCTCATACCCCGGTCCACCGCAGCTCACGTTGTTTGAGTGGTGGGCGGACGCACACGGCGCGCCCCCCCCCCCCCCCCTGGCACATCAGACGCTGAGGGCAGAAAGGCGGAGGTGTACTTAAGACACCGAGCCAGACGCACAGCTGACTTGGTGAGACTTGCTGGCGCTCTACTAGAAACTTGTTTTTAAACTTTTCTTTTCTTATTTGTTTTATTGCTCACCTGATTAGGCTGCTACTCAGGGCACTGCACTAGGCACTTTGATTCCCACGGTCGTGTGCTCCGACCCCGGTCCACTGCAGCTCACGCTGTTTGAGTGGAGGGCAGACCTACATGGAAGCCCCCCCCCCCCCACCTCCCCCTGCACGTCAGATGCTGACGGCAGAGAGGCGGAAGTGTACTTAAAACATCAATGAGCCTAAGGCAAGCCCGTCTGCGCCCGTCCGCACTCGGACCGGGCTCAGGGTTAGTTCCCCTGGCTCTTTTGCTCCAAGGAGGATATGCTACTCTAGAGATACTTTAACGAATCTCGACCCTTCGAGGGGGGAGGCGATTTGCCCAAGACTATTGCCTGATACTCACCCTAAAGATCAAGCAGTCTCCTGCACAAACCGCTTGTCCTCTCTTCCACAGATAATATCTCTTCTCAGTACATTGACGTTCAACTCGACTAGAAGTAATTAGAGGCAAAATGGCGGCGTGTTAAGCAAACCGTTATCAGATAATGCAATAGGGATGGTGCTAGGCTCACTGAGGATGGAATAACCTGTGGCCTGCTTAATGTAAGATCGCTCCCTAAGCACTCCACAGAAATACAGCTATTGCTAGAAATACACAGGTTAGATGTTCTGTTTATGACAGAGACATGGACCACAGCTGGGTTGGAGTCAGAGCTGGGATTGGCCTGCCCAGTGGGGTATAAGGTTTTTCATAAACCAAGACTCAAGGGTCTGGGGGGGAAGGATTGAATTATTTTTAAAGAGGCATTGAATATCTTCCCGCTAGATATAGATGAAATCACCTGCGCGGAAGTATTTGGGCTTCTCCCTTAAGGATCTGACAGGACACTCTCATGGGTATGGAAGTCCATGCACATCAACAGCAGGAACTGAGTGACGCAATTAACAACGTGGCCCTCACCCACACAAGGCTTTTAGTCTTGGGAGACTTTAATCTGCGGGCTAATGGTAGATTGGATACTGCATTCAACAACCTCATTCAGTCCTGTGTAAACCTGAACCTGATACAATGGGTGACAGAACCAACGCACATAGAAGGCCATATCCTAGATATATTTGCTGAGGAAGGCCTTATCACTATGGAGAAAATTCTGCCGGTGGGGTGGTCGGACCACTATTTGGCTAACTTCAGTGTCTCGCTTTTTTTTTAAACAACTCTTTTTATTGATAGATCGTACAAAGGACACAGCACTCCGTACCCCGGAGGAACTGCCACATACAAATCACAATATAATCAGCTATCTATATAACTTCTGATACCAAGAACCTTGAACCCCCCCACCCAACCGACCCCCCCCGCCCTCAACCCAAGCCTCCCCCCCGCACAATGTCTCTTTTATTCCTGTGAAAAAAAGTACATACATATAGCAGTGTGTATCTGTTCGCTCCCATGTCCCCATCACATCTGCCCTTCTGCGTCTCTTAACAATGCTGGCGGTTCCATCCAGAGTCCCCTGTAATCTGCCCATCTTTTCCATATTTTGTAATGTTTCCTGGGGCAGCCCCTGGCCTCAAAAACTGGTCGCTCTAACCCCATACAAAAATCGAGGCCCTTTTTCCACACTACCACCTTGGGAGCCCGTGGGTCTTTCCATGCCTGAGCCACATCCCTCTTTGCGACTGTAAGACCCAGCAGGAGTAAGTGTCTCTTATATATGTTACCACCAACGCCTTCAAGGACGTGAAGAAACCCTAGTTTGGGGGTGCGAGGGAGGTCCCAGCCCAACACCTCAGACAGGCAGTCCCATACCCCAGTCCAAAACCTTGTCAAACTACCACAACCCCATATTGTATTTAGGAAAGTGCCCACTTCTTGCCCACACCTCAAGCATACTGGGGACTCAATCAACCCAGCCCGCCACAATCTCTCCCTGGTGTAATAGGCCCTGTGCAGATACTTAAACTGGATGAATCTCAGACGCACTGCTATGGCCGCACCTCTAGGGGACTCGAGGGCTTCTCTCCAGTCTTCCTCCTCTAGCTCCCCCACATCCTTGACCCAGGAGTTCCGTAGAGTCTGGAGAGAGGATGAGCAATGCGTGACTAGTGTTTGATAGATTCGGGATATTTTCTTTTCCTCCAGGTCTCCCATGAACACCTTCGCCTCTATCGGACTAAATTCAGGCAAGGAGTCCAATCCCTCCAAAGCGGGCGCAAGGGCATGGCGGAATTGTAGGTATTTAAAGAACTGCGTTCGGGGCATACAAAATTCTTCACTGAGCTCCTGACAGGACTTAAGGGACGTGCCCTTCAGAACGTGGCCTAGTGTGGAGATTCCTATAGAATCCTAGCCGCGGAAGCCCCGCAGCGATGTCCGCGCCGGCAGCCGCCCATTATGCCAGAGTGGGGTCTCCCCCGTAAGCCTACCCCACCATCCCATGCGCCGCAGCGACTGTCGCCAGATCTGAAAGACCACTTGCGTAGCCTTGGGCAGCGCCTTCCTCAATCGTGCCGAGTATAAAATAGTGTGTAGCGTCTCAGGGTCCATTAGATATCGCTCAAGGGCATAGGCTGGGTCTCCTCTGTCCCCATACCACCATTCATTCAGGACCAAAAGGTGGGACGCCTGATAGTAGGACAGAATGTCCGATGTCTCCAGTCCCCCACAGTACGTGGACAAAAAGCAGGTGCGCAAGGCCACTCGCACCGCCCCTCCCGCCCACAGGAACTGGCCCAGGGCCGAATTTACTTGCCTGAACCACTGCGGCGAGATCGGAAATGGGTGATTCTGTAACTGGTACAGAAGGCGCGGAAGGGCAACTATCTTGAAGATAGCCGACCTACCATATAGATTGAGGGGCATACGAGACCAAGACTTCATCTCCGTCTGCACTCGGTCCCAGACAGGTATTATATTGCGTTCCCACGCAATAGCGGGCGAGGCTGTCAAAAACACCCCCAAATACTTGAGACCGCCAGTCGCTTCCTGCAGTATAGATGCCCATGGTCCAATCTCCCCACGATCTCCTAGCACCCAAAGGGTAGATTTACGCGGGTTCAAGTACAATCCTGACACCTCACCGAATATTCTCATGATCTCCAAGACTCTGGGCCCTGATCTATTCACATCTGTAAGGAAAAATAAGACGTCATCCGCATATATGCGATTCTGTCCGATGGTCCCGCATCCCATTCAAAGCCCCGCAGTTGCGCGTCTATCCGAACCCACGCCGCCAGTGGCTTCATAGCTAGAGCGAATAGGTACGGCAAAAGGGGGCACCCCTGCCGAGTGCCTCGCCCTATGGGGACGGCCACAGATGTAGCCTCCGCTACCCTCACGAGGCCGTCAAGTCAGTGTACAACAGCTTCAGATATGACAGAAAATGCGGCCCAAAGTTAAGACGCGGGAGGAGTGCAAAGAGGTAAACCCAACTTAGGGAATTGAAGGCCCTGTCAATGTCAGCTAGTAGCAGCGCTGCCTGGGACCCGGTTCTCCCAATCGCCTCTACTGCCACATGTGCTAGTCTGATGTTATGTCTCGTCGCCCTACGGGGCATAAATCCGGCCTGATCAGGGTGAATCAGGTCTGTGATATATGGGAGGAGCCGGTTCGCGAGCGCCTTAGCCAGTATTTTGGCCTCAATATTCAGAAGAGAGATCGGTCGATATGACTCGTGCCGATCCGGGGGTTGTCCGGGTTTACAAAACACAACAATTTCTGCGTGTCTCCAGTCCGCCGGCAGGAGTCCCTGTTCTCTCGCTGCTTCCAGGGCTTCCTTATAGTGTGACCCTAACTGGAGATTATATTTCTTGAAGAACTCGCTTGGAAACCCATTTGGCCCAGGGGCCTTACCTGTATTGAGCTCCCCCAGGGCTGCGCCCAGTTCGTCGATCGACAGCGGAGTCTCAAGTCGCTCCCGCACGTCCTCTGTGAGTGCTCGGGGCGGGAGGGCCGCGATAAAGCCATCAATGTCTGGCGCAGGGAGACTCTCCGACGGAGCATATTGGGCCGTACCCGGCGTACCGGGCGAAGCTATCCGCCAGCACTTTCGGCGCCGAAATAGAGGCCCCAGTCTCGTCCCTAAGACCCGGCAACACCCGCGCCTGAAATGTGTTTTGGCAGAGTCTGTGTAACATCGTACTAGATTTATCGCCCCACTGATAGATTCTGCTCCGTGTCGCCAGCCATACTTGCCGAGCCTCGTCAAGCAGCAGGGACGCATAGGACTGCTGTGCCAGAAGAAGCTGTCCCACATCCCCGCCGTCTCGAGTCACCCCACATTGGGTCTCCAACAACTCCACAGCCGCTGCCGCCTTCACCAACTCCTCCTTTCGTTTCCGACATGCCGCCGCGCACCAGGCGATATCCATCCCGCGGAGCGTGGGCTTTAGGGCCTCCCATAACGTCCCCACATCGGACACTGTGCCAATATTATCTTCCCAGTAATGGGCTATGGCCTCCCCCATATGGCGCTGATAATCTTCCTGTTGCAAAGTCCAAGCCGAAAGGCGCCACCGAAATGGCTGCCTTCCTCTGTCTAAAGTAATATCCACCGTTACTGGAGAATGATCTGACAGCCCGCGTGGTAAGATGGACGCCGCGTCGACCCTCCCCATCACCACATTGGGGACAAAAATGTAATCAAGCCTAGAAAACGATTTATGTACTGCTGAGACAAATGTATATTCCCGGTCATGTATATGGAGATAGCGCCACGTGTTCACCCATCCCATGCCCTGCACCATGTCTCTCAGTTTGGTGGGTGTGTCAGCAACTTGTCCCTCCCAGGTTTACAAGGGTCCATGCAACATTGCATAACATCATTCCAATCACCCCCTATCACCGCAAGGCTCTCAGGAATCTCCGCCCATACCGTATACAACTTCTCAATCAGTGACCACTGTAGTGGGGGCGGGGCGTACACACTCCCAATTACCAGCGGCTCCGCACCAATCATACCCTTTATAAACGCATACCGGCCCTGTGGATCAATCCACTGTGTCGAGTGGATATAGGACAATCTACGATGAACCAGAATGGCCACTCCTCGGGACCCTCTCACAAACCCAGCATGGTAGACCTGATCATAACCATACCTCTGCAGGCTGAGCGTTTTATTACCCAACAGATGTGTCTCTTGGAGCAAGAGAATATCCGCTTTCTCTCTTTTCCCCAGTCTCAGAACTGCGCCTCTTTTAATTTTATCAAGCATCCCCCGCACATTCCAGCTTAGTACTCTCATAGACGCCCTAGGCGTCCCCAGTCCGCCATCTAGTCGCAAGCACATCACAGGGCGCAGCAACGGGCACATCGGGCATGCACACACCAAGAACAACAATCCAGACGACATTGTGCCACCCAACCCTCCGCCCATCCCTCCCCAACCTCCAACCCCCATACCCCCCCCAACTCTCCCGCAACTCCCCAACCTCCCCCCCCCCCCCCATACCTCAGCAACGTTGAAGTACCTGTCGCGGCATAGGATATCCCCGACCCCCAACGGGAGACCAGAGACCTTCTATCCCAATGGATCCCCATGAACAGCCCACCCAATCCCCAAACTACCCCCCTGGGAGATGAACTCCTCTGAACTTGGGGTGTGCGTCCGCCCTCTAGGTCGCTCCCCCCCACCCATACTCGCATCCCGTGTCAGCAATACCATTAGCATCTATACTTCCCTGATAGTAATTCCCATAGTCATTGTCCATCAGTAGCTGGACCGTGTATATCCGCTCAAGCCTTGCCCGCAGATCCGTACGTTGAGCCTTGAAAAGGAGCGCCTCGAACCCTCACAAATCTGGCTTTTAAGTGTCTGGAGCGACGGCCTCCCCCTTCTCCACCTCCTTGGATGGAGAGCGTCTCGACAGTCTGGATCTCCAGTTGCTCCTACTTCGCGAGCGTTTGGGTGTCCGCAGCTGCGTTGTCGTCGAGGATGAATCAGAGTCTCTAGCAGGCGGAGTGTGCACCCTGACGCGGACAGTCTCATCGGTCCAGGCAAACACCTCCTCTGGAGTATTAAAGAATAGTGTGCGGGATTGAAATATCACCCGCAGGCGGGCCGGGTAAAGCAAGGCATATTGGATATTGAGGTCCCTCAGGCGTGCTTTGGCCGCTGTAAAGGATTGCCGTTGTTGCAGCACCATCCTGGTAGCTTGGCTATCACCGGCCTGGAGCGAGCACCAATCGGAGGCTTCTGGGTCAGCGCTCGATGTGCCCGCTCGATTATGAAGCAGCATGAGAGGGACTCCGGGGGGAACCATCCTTCCAGCCATTGGGTCAGGAAGGTCTCCATGTTGCCCTTCTCGCAGCCCTCCGGGAAGCCAACGAATCTCAAGTTGTTGCGTCGAGCCCGCCCTTCCGCATCCTCAGCTCGGAGCAGTAGGCCCTTCTGAACCCCTTCCATATTGGCTACTTTCTTCTTCAGGGTCGCCACGTCATCTTCTACTCCCGTTATCCTGGTCTCAGGTTCTGTGATACGGGCCACGGCATTTCGCAGGTCTTGGCGTAATAGAGTGACGTCAGCCCCCACGGCCTTAATCTTCGCATCCAGCATGTCTCTAGATTGTGTAATAGCTGCCATTAGGGCTGCATTGCCTGGTCCCGGTGTCTGGTGGCCGCCAGAGGCCCCAGCACCCCCACCTGAGCCCGTGAACTTGTCTATTGGTCCTTGCTTTGAGGCACCACCACCACCTCTGGTCATGTCCGGTGGCTGTTGGGGTCCCCACTCCGGGCTTCACCGCACGTGTCCCCCTGGTTCTCGATGTCGTTCCACTGGAGGAGGATCACTCGCCCACTTCGCACTCGCACTCCAAGGCCCCGGGGTGCCAGCCAGCCGCACCCCCAATACCGTTCACCGCTCCGTTGCGTCGTTTTTGTCAGCTGCTATCGCCTGCGGTGCCCTCCGGCTCTCTTCTCAGTGTGGCAAGCAGGTCCGCCGCTCTCATTTGTTCTGACCTCACGACTGGCCCCACAGCCCTCGCCCTTCTGTACACTGTTCACGTTTGCCGTCCGGGTGTCTGCCCCTCCGCCGGAGTGCCCCTCAGAGTGGCGACCGCTGTGCGTGTCCCTCCTGCCTCTAGATGTGTCCTTCGTCACTATGTGCCAGTCCTCAGGGGCTCGGCTGTCTCTTCACACCCCGGGGGCTCGCTAAGGCACAGATCTAAGCACGCATATCTCTCGCCCTCCGGAGCGGCGGCCAACGACCAGCGACCAAGTGTAGGGCCCAGGAGGGGCCTGGCCCGCATCGGCGGAGCCCGCCGGAGCCTGTCTGTTTGTTGGATGCCGTTCCCGCCGTCACCACCTTCCAGGAAGGGTCCGAACCCCCCTACACCGTCCCGTTTGATCGGCGGACGGTAGGGCTCTACAGATCTCGTGGGGGTGGGCTCCTCGTCTGTCCCCCAGCACCACCGCGGCCCGAATCAGCTGCCGAATCTGTTGCCACTTGCCCCCCAGACTCCGCGGCACCCCGGGGCACTTGTCTTACCCCCCCCCCCCCCCGGTCCAAGGGGGGGGGGAGGTAAGCTGCCTTACTTGTGGCCCTATAGGGCCCGCCGTCGTCTGGTAGATGTCCCCTTCACCCCCGCGTCCAGGTCTGCTCCTGTGTGGACGGTCGCCAAAATCGAGGCCCTGGCTTCTTGGTGGAAAGCAGGCCGCACCTCCCGGCCGTCCGCCAAAGTCCACTCCACAGTCCCGGTGTCAGCATTCCCGGAGCCCGCTGCAGGGCCGGGAGTCACCCCCGGAGGCCCAGATCGCCAGGGCACCCCCCTGTCACCCGCTCTCCTGCGCCGCTCCGTCTGCCTCGAGCCACAGCAACCGGCAGGGTGCTCCAAACTCGAGCTCCCCGGCTTCACCCTCCGATACAGGCCTCACCGCTCCGATGTCGGCACCGCGGCTCATCTTGCCCCCAGGCGGCCCAGATTCAGCACGGAGCCTGCCGCCGGATTTACTGTCGACGGGACGGAGCTCTCTCAGGCTGCGCCCGCCATGATGGCTCTCTTGGCCACGACCCCCCCCCCCCCCCCCCCCCCCCCCCCCAGTGTCTCACTTTTGAGCAAGCTGAGGCCCCTGAATAAGCAAGATAGGACCTTTTGTGGCAGGGATGGGAAAGGACTATTAAGAAAGGCAAAAACCGGTCCTCTATTTCACACAGGGACCCTGTTTAACCCAGAGAAACAGGTTACAGAGAACTATACTGCCTTCTGCGAGCACTTCACTAGGAAAATCGACCAGCTCGCTCTGTTGAAAGATATTAGGAAAAGAGGCATACCCTCAGCTCCATGGTACTCAGAGAACCTAAGGAATCTTAAGCTGGCCTGCAAAATGGCAGAAAGACCGTGGAGAAAGAACTATGCGGAAAAGGATAAAGTTAGCTGGAGGCCTATTATAATAGAATACAATAGAAAAATAGCCACTGCTAAGGCAGAATATTTTGCATCCACTATTCTTAAATCATCCAATAATTCTAGGGACATCTTCAGGATAGTAAGAGACTTGACCCTCCCTGACTGTATAAACAACAAAATTAAACCTACTCAGGATTTGTGTGATGGGCTCTCTCTCTCTCTCCTTCCAAGAAAAAATTAATAAGATCGTGGAAGGTCTGAAAGATGTTACCCTATCGGCCACTTAGACCAGGAAAAGGGAGAGACACCCAAGAACAACCCTAATGGGGATAATAACTCTAACTTGGCTGCCGCCAAGGTCGTCATGGATGATTTTAGGATACCCTTGGAGGAGGAGTTTGGCCGAGTGGCCCTAGGAATTTCCTCAGGGTCACCTTTGGATCCTATACCCCACAAGATAATGAAAGAATTTAGGTCAGAGATCTTTCCTATCCTACGTCAGCTTTGCTGCCAATCCCTCAATTTTGGAGTGGTGCCACCCAGCTGGAAGCAGGCTATTATTACACCGCTCCTGAAAAAACCTACACTGGACCCAGGCTGCCATAAGAACTACAGGCCAATCTCCCTCTTAGCATACCCAGTCAAGATCTTGGAATATCTGGTCAGTAGGGCGCTGTCCCTCTTTGGAGACCATCAATAAATTGGAGGATGAGCAGTTTGGGTTCAGACCTGTACATGGAACTAAGACAGCAGTGGTGACCGTCTTAGATGACCTTCGAATGCGTTAGGACTTGGGGCAGTCAGCAATTTTGATATTGCTAGACCTGTCCACCGCATTCACTACTGTCAATCATGCTATACTTCTCTCAAGGTTGGAAATCCTAGGAGTAACAGGTGTGGCACTGAGATGGATGCGCTCGCACTGATCTGATAGATGGCAAGCAGTAGCACTCCCCTCCCCATAACATTCGGAGTTTGCAGAAAATGAACATGGGGTACTTCAGGGGACCTCAATCAGCCCTATCTTGTTCAACGCATATATGCGACCACTGCTGGAGATTGTAAAAACACATAACATTAGTGTGGTCAACTACGCTGATGACACCCAGCTCATGGTATCCTTGGATGGCGACCTGACGGACACCCTGGAAAGCTTTCACGCCTGTATGCTTGCAATGGTGAATTGGCTGAGGGACAACTCACCTCAATTCAACAGTGATAAGTGAGAAGACAGAAATTCTACACTGTAAGGGGATGGCGCAAGGCAGAGGGGAGAATGGCGCAAGGCAGAGGGGAGAATGGCGCAAGGCAGAGGGGAGAATGGCGCAAGGCAGAGGGGAGAATGGCGCAAGGCAGAGGGGAGAATGGCGCACGGCAGAGGGGAGAATGGCGCAAGGCAGAGGGGAGAATGGCGCAAGGCAGAGGGGAGAATGGCGCAAGGCAGAGGGGAGAATGGCGCAAGGCAGAGGGGAGAATGGCGCAAGGCAGAGGGGAGAATGGCGCAAGGCAGAGGGGAGAATGGCGCAAGGCAGAGGGGAGAATGGCGCAAGGCAGAGGGGAGAATGGCGCAAGGCAGAGGGGAGAATGGCGCAAGGCAGAGGGGAGAATGGCGCAAGGCAGAGGGGAGAATGGCGCAAGGCAGAGGGGAGAATGGCGCAAGGCAGAGGGGAGAATGGCGCAAGGCAGAGGGGAGAATGGCGCAAGGCAGAGGGGAGAATGGCGCAAGGCAGAGGGGAGAATGGTGCAAGGCAGAGGGGAGAATGGTGCACGGCAGAGGGGAGAATGGTGCACGGCAGAGGGAAGAAGGCTGCACGGCAGAGGGAAGAAGGCTGCACGGCAGAGGGAAGAAGGCTGCACGGCAGAGGGAAGAAGGCTGCACGGCAGAGGGAAGAAGGCTGCACGGCAGAGGGAAGAAGGCTGCACGGCAGAGGGAAGAAGGCTGCACGGCAGAGGGAAGAAGGCTGCACGGCAGAGGGAAGAAGGCTGCACGGCGGAGGGAAGAAGGCTGCACGGGGGAGGGCTAGAAGGGTGCAAGGCAGAGGGGAGAAGGGTGCAAGGCAGAGGGGAGAAGGGTGCAAGGCAGAGGGGAGAAGGGTGCAAGGCAGAGGGGAGAAGGGTGCAAGGCAGAGGGGAGAAGGGTGCAAGGCAGAGGGGAGAAGGGTGCAAGGCAGAGGGGAGAAGGGTGCAAGGCAGAGGGGAGAAGGGTGCAAGGCAGAGGGAAGAAGGGTGCACGGCAGAGGGAAGAAGGGTGCACGGCAGAGGGAAGAAGGGTGCACGGCAGAGGGAAGAAGGGTGCACGGCAGAGGGAAGAAGGGTGCAAGGGGGAGGGCTAGAAGGGTGCAAGGGGGAGGGCTAGAAGGGTGCAAGGGGGAGGGCTAGAAGGGTGCAAGGGGGAGGGCTAGAAGGGTGCAAGGGGGAGGGCTAGAAGGGTGCAAGGCAGAGGGGAGAAGGGTGCAAGGCAGAGGGGAGAAGGGTGCAAGGCAGAGGGGAGAAGGGTGCAAGGCAGAGGGGAGAAGGGTGCAAGGCAGAGGGGAGAAGGGTGCAAGGCAGAGGGGAGAAGGGTGCAAGGCAGAGGGGAGAAGGGTGCAAGGCAGAGGAGACCATGGTGCAAGGGGGTGGCCGAGAAGGGTGCAAGGCAGAGGGCGAGAAGGGTGCAAGGCAGAGGGTGAGAAGGGTGCAAGATAGAGAAGGGTGCAAGTCGGAGGGGGAGAAGGGTGCAACGGGTATGGGGAGAAGGGTGCAAGGCGGAGGGAGGGAAGGGTGCAAGGCAGAGGGGAGAAGGGTGCAAGGCAGAGGGTAGAAGGGTGCAAGGCAGAGGGGGGAGTGGTACAAGGCACAGGGGAGAATGGTGCAAGGTAGAAAAGGGTGCAAGTCTGGGGTGGAGAAGAGTACAAGGGGGAGAAGGGTGCAAGGGGGAGGGCAAGAAGGGTGCAAGGGGGACGGCGAGAATGGTGCAAAGCAGAGGGGAGAATGGTGCAAGGTAGAAAAGGGTGCAAGGCGGAGAAAGATACAAGGGTGGGAATGGTGCAAGGCAGAGGGGAGAATGGTGCAAGGCATAGGGGAGAATGGTGCAAGGCATAGGGGAGAATGGTGCAAGGCATAGGGGAGAATGGTGCAAGGCAGAGGGGAGAATGGTGCAAGGCAGAGGGGAGAATGGTGCAAGGCAGAGGGGAGAATGGTGCAAGGCAGAGGGGAGAATGGGGCAAGGCAGAGGGGAGAATGGGGCAAGGCAGAGGGGAGAATGGGGCAAGGCAGAGGGGAGAATGGGGCAAGGCAGAGGGGAGAATGGGGCAAGGCAGAGGGGAGAATGGTGCAAGGCAGAGGGGAGAATGGTGCAAGGTGGAAGAAGGCTGCACGACAGAGGGGAGAAGGGTGCAAGGGGGAGGGCTAGAAGGGTGCACGGCTGAGGGGAGAAGGGTGCAAGGCAGAGGGGAGAAGGGTGCAAGGCAGAGGGGAGAAGGGTGCAAGGCAGAGGGGAGAAGGGTGCAAGGCAGAGGGGAGAAGGGTGCAAGGCAGAGGGGAGAAGGGTGCAAGGCAGAGGGGAGAAGGGTGCAAGGCAGAGGGGAGAAGGGTGCAAGGCAGAGGGGAGAAGGGTGCAAGGCAGAGGGGAGAATGGTGCAAGGTAGAAAAGGTTGCAAGACGGAGGGGGAGAAGGGTGCAAGAGGGAGGAGGATAAGGGTGCAAGAGGGAGGAGGATAAGGGTGCAAGAGGGAGGAGGATAAGGGTGCAAGGGGGAGGGGAGAAGGGTGCAAGTCGGAGGGGAGAAGGGTGCAAGTCGGAGGGGAGGAGGGTGCAAGTCGGAGGGGAGAAGGGTGCAAGGCGTAGGGGAGAATGGTGCAAGGTAGAAAAGGGTGCAAGGCGGAGGTGGAGTAGGGTTCAAGGGGGAGGGGGAGAAGGGTGCAAGGCAGAGGGGAGAAGGGTGCAAGGGGGATGGTGATGAAGTTAAAAATGTGCCCCCCCCCCGGAAACATTTCTGCGGACGCCCATGTGTGCTTCTGTACCTGTGCCCACAGACCCTGACTGACTCTCAGTATGTTATACTAGATGTGATTCCATTTAGTAAAATGAGACCTGTTGTACCCTCACCTGGTAATCTTGGGTGCAGGAACTTTTGGTTGGTAGTAGATGTATTCCACACGGAGCTAGCAGTCTGCCTGCCCCTTTCTCAGGCCCAAACTGGGGAAAATAACATCTTTTAATTACTGCAGTTTGTGCTCTAAGTGACATATAAATCGGGTCTGATATTTAACTAGACAGTGGCCCCTGATATAGAGAAAATGTTTCTGTTAATTGCTTGTCAATTTGCTTGGAGATTTCTTGCATTTGTTATAAGTTCCGAGTTTAAAGAAACCTATAGCCTGCCCCGATTTTTTTTTTTTTGTACTTAAAGACTGCTTTTTAGGTCTCGGCTAGCCGCGCGAAGCGCGTCTCCGCCGAGCCCCTTTTGTCGGCATGTGTGCTTCCCAGGAGACAGTCCTGGCCGCGCGCATCGCCTTGGAGGCGATTTGAAAGTGACACGCGCACGCGAACGAGCGCTGCGGCCAGGCGCTGTCTCCTGTGAAGCACACACGCATGCGCATACACACATCAAGTGTGTGCCGTTAGCGCGCGCGGTAATTCTCCCATAAAGCGCCCCGTCCCCGCGGGGGCAATGCTCCTCAGTCACCTCACGTGCGTGGTCGGTGCTCCCACCTCACCTCGGGTGTCGCAGGCAGGGCCCGGATAACAAAGACCCGCGGTCGGACCGGAGGAAGGCGGGGGCTCGGCTATGACAGACTCCGCTGCTGCGCCTGGACTGGGGAAGGAGGAAGAAGCGGCCCCCGCCCGCCAGGCCCGACCCCTTTTATGATAATGAGCCGCCTCTGCCAGTCGCGTAGAAGCTGCGCCTGGACTGGGGAAGGAGGAAGAAGCGGCCCCCGCCCGCCAGGCCCGACCCCTTTTATGATAATGAGCCGCCTCTGCCAGTCGCGTAGAAGTAGTAAACTTGCACCGGCCCCTTTCACGAGCGCTGCTGGCCGTTCAAACGCTGGAGCTAACCGCCGCCGCGCCGACAGCCCAAAATACGCCCCCTCGTCGAGCAGTGCCAGCCCGCAAGTATGTGGGGCTTTCAGCGGGCTGGTGGGGGGCCCCGAGCCGCGGACATGGCTTTAGGTGGAAGTGTGTCCCTGTCCTTCAACAGCGGCTGCCGCCTTCCTCAGAGAGACATGCCGTGTAGAATGTGAGAGCGCATAGGGCCAGTGCTAAGTAAATGTGACTTAGAAAAATGTCCCGTGTATATTTTTTTTAACTTGGCAGTTCTGCTTCTGCCAATAAAAATACAGCAGTACGTTAGATTATTCGAATCGCCCTTAAAGTGATTTTTCCGTTCTGTTTGATTTTTTGGGGGGGCATGTAGTATAAGCGAGCAATAGTGGCTCTCTTTGTTTTTGTGGGTCCTTAACTCAAAAATACCGGCTCTGTCGATAACTTATCTCTGCCCAAAGGTGGTGGCTCTAGACGGCTTGGAAACGGATTCTCGTTATTCATTCAACGCAAGCGCTTCCTGTCTGGAGGATATTTACCCACCGTGAATGAAAACCGCTTTTCTATCAGTGCTATTTTCTATGGTAGTTGCCAAAAATGCGCATAGAGCAACATCAGGAGTCTGCAGGAATTGTTGGAAGATGTGGCGCATCCTGTGGTGAGGGCAGGCAAGATTAGTAGCACTTGAGAATTTATTATTTATGCAATGTATTATGGGTCTAAATTAATAATTGCAGAAAGCATAGTGATTCGTTTATTAGCACTTGATATTATGATTTGCTTACTCTATACCTGCCAATTTACACGTTGATACCACAGTGTGAGGCGGGGTCAGGGCTAAGTGCTGAGAGCTTCTCACCAAGCCCCCCCTCCCGCGCCTATCAAACAGTAATAAAGGGTCATTGAGGCTGGTGCTGATGTCCTTTGGTGTTTTCACACCTCCTAATGGATGTCTGCACTTCAAAGCCTCCGAAAATGAGCTGAAACCTCCTGTTTACAGTGGTTTTCAGTTCGTTTTCCATGCCACCGTGTGATTACGTCTCTTCACCGGGTGGAATGAGTGAAGGGGGTGGAAATCGTGGCAGGTATGTTAACTGAACTTATCCCATTCAGTATCCTCTAACCTCGGAGCAGTGTATATTTGTGCCATCTGCGTTATAGGTATGTCTTTTTCGCAAATGCATTACCTAATGAGTTGTCTTGCAGCATTGAATATAAATGATCACCCAGTAAGATCTTACTACGA
Source organism: Lissotriton helveticus (assembly GCF_964261635.1). Taxonomy (NCBI): domain Eukaryota; kingdom Metazoa; phylum Chordata; class Amphibia; order Caudata; family Salamandridae; genus Lissotriton; species Lissotriton helveticus. The sequence continues at coordinate 1,244,261,662 of NC_136069.1, read as the reverse complement.
TTGAAGCTTCTGACCTGCAGCTTAGACCCGCTGCTCTTCAGCAGACACACGAACCAACTGCTAGTGTGTCAGCGTTGCAAGGTCAGACTCGCAGGATACATACATGCAGAACACAGTTTAAACTGCTGCGCTGACAAAATGCATTAAACATGCACATTATGGTCATGTTCTTACTGTGGAAATTTGTGGTCAAAATGTAACTGGCCAGGTTTTTATGCTAATAAAGTTAATGACATGAGTCCAGATGAGCTGGATAATAGTAACACCAGTTGTTTACTTTGCCCCCATTCTGCCTCCTAATCCCCTCGTCCATTTCTTAGTAAATGTTGTCTGTCAAGGGTCGTGTATTTGTTAAGAAAACAATTCCATTTAAATGTAACTTGCTTTTGAATAGTGGGTGATTGACGAGTTTAACAGCAGAAATTGGCGAAACTCTGATTTTGGAAAGCCATATTATGAACTCTGAGAAGCTAGTAGGTGCACATAACATCCTAGATGGTTTTTTTTCCAATAGTAATTCTCATTTTCAGGTATTAACCTTTCGAATCAGCCAGTCATTGTAGTCAACAATTACACCTGTAAATGAACATTGCAAAAAAGCAATTGCAATTTAATATGGCCAGTGAGCCACAATACTAATGGAGAGTTACTATCCAGTTCAGAATTGTTAGCACGTATAGTGATTTTAGGAGCAGAGCAAACAGACAGCTGCAGTATGTAAGCAAAATATATGTATATAGAGTAGAGTAGAGTAGAGTAGTGAGTGCGCAGAGTAGTGAGTGCGCAGAGTAGTGAGTGCGCAGAGTGGTGAGTGCGCAGAGTGGTGAGTGCGCAGAGTGGTGAGTGCGCAGAGTGGTGAGTGCGCAGAGTGGTGAGTGCGCAGAGTGGTGAGTGCGCAGAGTGGTGAGTGCGCAGAGTGGTGAGTGCGCAGAGTGGTGAGTGCGCAGAGTGGTGAGTAGAGTAGTGAGTGGTGAGTAGTGAGTGGCTGGCCCTGTTTCTAGCTCAAGCGGCACCGGCACCTGTAGTCTAAAGATAATACCTCTGCCTCAAGTGAAGTACTCTGGTACCCAAGGATGACTAGCAAACAATATTATTCACAACGTTGCTTACTATTCAGCAACATTTGACAGTTTGCAATCAATCTTTATAAAACAATTCAGAGTTTGATAACAAATTAATGCAACACATTGTAATATACAATGGCAATAGCTCAAACTTTAATGCTGCGAGACCTATTGCATTGTAAATGCTTGTTTCTGCTTGTATCTACATCAGAGCAGGGGTGTAACTCTCACTCCCACTGCCACGTGCTGCATCGTCCCGGTTCTACAGTTTATGGGTGTCCCACCTGGTGAGCAGGAAATCAATTTTTTTTTAAATAATCAAGATCCACCTTCTCCGAGGTTGACTGAGTGGACCCCTTGAAGCTGAGTTGCCAATTTTACTGGTCAGTGTGGGGCCCATCCAGAGAGGCGCTGTATCTGATATGCATTGTCTCCGACTTGGGCTCTCGGGCAGCAGAGGAACCGGTTTCACTTTCCCTGCTACTGAATTCTCACATAGAGGAACAGAGCAGTTCTGAAGAAGAGTATTGTAATCGAAATGCCAACAAAAGGCCTTTCTCTTTGTTTGTAGCTTACCGCCAACACTGGGAGTGCGTTGACGTGGTCTGCTGCTATTCGGATCCTGCAATATTATGTCCCAGATACCCTTGGAGCACCTTGACACAGTCCTTCCTAGCTATGCGTTTTTTTTAAACTTCATTTAAATGATCTGCTGCCTCGAAGTTCAAGACCCACTGGAAGAATTGTACTTGTTTTACAGCCTCATTCCTCATTATGATATATTGTGTCGAAATCGAAAATAAATACAAAACTTCTATTTAAAATGGGTATATTTAGTATTTCAGATCTCTGAGAAGAATGTGTGTTCAAGCCTGCAGAGCTCCTTCCCTCGGTTAAAATTACAATTTTCAAAATTAAACTCAAACCTCATTTGATGGCACTGTCTGTAGCTGTACGTGCTGTTACAGTTTAAAGGGAGTTCCAGGCATGTTTCGTAGTGTATTGAATAAGCAGAAAGCTGCTACCCTGTCACAATTCCTCCCACCAGTCCTAGACTTTTTGCCAAGATTACTTTGAATTCTGCGACCCATAGTTTTATTAGTTCGAGCCTAGTCAGCACGCAGACGCTGTCTGCAAGACCTGTTGTAGTCCACAAAACCATTTTATTCCCGCTTGTTACTTACCATTGGTTCATTTCTGCATCACACTTTTTTGCTGCCCCCTAAGTCGTTCACTCAGCCGATACGTCACTTTCTGTGAAGACTGAGGAGCACCGGTCAAGTACAGTATCCTTACTATTACTTTATTTATCTATGTTTTGGTGGACTGTTGTCTTAAAAAAAAAATTTATGCCAGTCGCTGCTTCTGCCCTCCCACCACCCTCAACACAAACGCAGCGTTTAAACATTGCAAGGTAATCCCTGTTGTATCTCATAGCCCTGCCATAGCTGCTTGACACTGTCTTTTAGATGTGGGTGGACATGCTCAGTTCAAAATGGTTTTTCCGGTATTGAATGTTGCACTCATGAAAAAAGTCATTGGTCAGGATCACACAGTGTGTGATCACCTGTGGCAGCTGAATTTCAAGGTGAAAGAAGTGCATTTGCAATGTATATCTCATTCTAAGCTGCTGCTGATGCTCCTGCGACTCTGTTCTTGCCTAGCAGAGTTGAGACACTTTTCCTGACAGCTGAGAGAGCGCTGAGCAAGAACCCAGAGTAATTAAATGTCCTCGGCTAATGTCATTCAAAAATAGCCAAGGAGTATCACTTAGTATGCACACTAGCACAAAACAGATATACTCTGCATCCTTTATTGCCCAACTGCCTGAACAGGGTTTCGTACTTATGGAAGGACAGTACAAACACTAAATCAGTTTGAGGGACTAAAGAAGGGCAAGTTCAGGGAGCCGAGGCACTATTTAGAGCAGAGGTCTTCAAACTTTTGGATGCCGAGACCCCCCTGTCAAAAAATCTCAGGCATGAGGACCCCCTCCTTACAAAAATTTCTAGAAGTAAGTACTCCTCATAATTGGTGCTCCCTGTCTTCCGATTTTACAGAGAACTACAGACAGAAAACATTGCCTGTATCTACTTTTAAAAGTGGAAAAATGCAGATAATTGGCTTCTTTTGGGTGACTCTATGCTAAGTTTATTGACTTTCAGGCCAGTAGCTGTACATATTGCTAGCATAGGGCGTTATAAAGGTCACTGAGATTTGCTTAAAATACTAGTTGCATTTCTCGACAGGTATTTGTGCTATTATGCCAATTGTTTGATGTGCGTATTATATTATTTTGACAGTGTAATTTGCTAAAACGCGACAGGCATCAAAGTATGAGTGCACCTCTATCTGTTAAGTAAATGTGAAAATATGAGCTATCACATCATCTATTCACAAAACAAAACAAATATGGTTAAATAAATATGGATCAATACAGACAGCAAGAAAGTGGTTTGAGTAGAAAATATTTCTCAGCAATTCTTTTTAAGCATGGCCCACTCTCCTACTACCCTACTTTAGCCTCACTGCTGCAAGTGAAACCTGCCTCATAGTCCTTACTTTCTCTGCCTCAGGTTTGCTACCCTCAGAGATCAGGACCTGGGCCACAGCCCACAAGGCAACCACAGACAATGCAGTATCTTGGATAGACTCACCTACCCATCTGTTTCTCAGGGTCCATGGCAACTGCCACTGCATCTTGCCCTCCCCCAGGTTTCATTCTGCCCCATCAATAAAAATTGGGACGCAAACCACCACCTTCTTACTCCTCATGGACAACCTCCATACTACCAGGGGGTGCTATGGAGCAGACGACCCAGTCCTGCATCTTCAGGGTCACACCTTACTTACCTTTTCCAGGGAACCACATTGCATCCCCCTTTACCTAGAGGCCAGGCTCTGAAGCCAGTCTTCGAGCTCTGCAAAGAACCCTAGTTTGCATAGGGACGCTAAATTACAATATGCTACAAGGTCACTATGGATCTAGATCTCAGAATGAAGGCCAAACACCATGGTATTTATTTACTAAAGTATATATTGGAGGGTGCATAACACAATGCAATAATCACACATGCCTTTAAAAAGTAAGTAGATTGATACTAACTTTTGTGTAGCCTTTCAGAGTAAAAGCGCCCTTACAAAAGAGGGTCCATGCTTCCATTCTCAGGGTTTAATTTTTACAAACAATTGTTATCATGTGCAGCAATCCAACTGATCTTAAACACTGGAGGACTACAATTCCCAGAAAGCAATACTTTGTTCAAATAAACAGGCAGAACAGGAAACACAGGGTTCCTCTCTACAGAGAGACCAGGTTCTACAGGAAGTTTGAGGCAAATTAAAAAATTGTTCATTCCACCTGTTCTCCAGAAAACCATTAATGTCAAAACATAGTTTCCCTGGTTAATATGTTTGATAATAATGGAAGGGAGACCTTGTAGAACAGGGCATGGCAGTCCCACTGGAAGGGTGAGAGGGCAGCACTCACCCAAGAGAGCCCCAGTGTGGGAGAGACACTCCTTATTCACAACAGAGGGAGACCTTGTGGAACAGAGCGCAAGGCCTGGCCATGCCAGATGGAGGATGAGAGGACAGGACCCACCGAGAGACCCCAACTTTGGAAGACACCAGAGGGAGACCTTGTGGAATAGATAGTTAGGCCCTGGCAGACCCACTGGAGGGGTGAGAGGGCAGGACCCAACTAAGAGAGCCCCAGTGTGGGAGAGGCACTCCTTTCTCAGAACAGAAGTATAGACCTTGTCTAAGACAGAGTTAGGTCTTGACCACTGGAGTTATGAGGGGACAGGACTCGCATGATCCTGATGGAGGGAAATGCACTTATATAGTGAAACAGAGAGCCATGCCTGCCCTGGACATGATGGCAGCGGGGGGAGTGGAAGGACAGGGTTAGAGAAAACAAAAACAGCTTGAAGAAGCCACCTGAAAGATTTTAATGGAGAGGAGATAGGACGAGAGACAGGAAGTTTGACAAGGAGGTGAGGGCGTAATACACCCCCCACGCCCCAGCCATGGACAATCTTCCAAACAGAAATACAGTGAAGGGACCACCTTGGCTTTCTATGGTGAAGCTGCACATTTGATAACATTATATGGGTGACGTCCGCAGCAGGACAAAAGTGAAAGAAAAGGAATGAGAATAAAAGACAAAGATGTGTGGAAGGAGAGACGAGGTTTCAAGCAGAAGATGGGAGAGAATGGGCATGTGTGAAAATTGTACTTTAACACAGAAACACAGTATCTGCTCATGTACTAATAACATATTTAGAGAATGTTTAAATAGTTATAAAACACAGTGCAGAGTTTTTGGTGATACCAAGCAAAGTATTAAAGATCTCAAATCCATTGCCAAGGCATGGCAGCAGGTGCCTGGCTGAACCTATACGAAATGCTCTCCAGCCTGCGTTCACTATTCCAACCTTGTGTTATTGTTGTGTGACTTACTTTAGCAGAGGAATCCCAAAGACAGCAGTGGGGAAAGGGTGGGCGTGAATTTTGTGAGTTAAGAATGTGTGTGTGTGTGTGCGCGCGTGTATGCTGGTGTGTGGGTCTGAAGATTAAAAAGCCAGGGAATGGTTGAGGAGGTGTGGCAAAGGTAGCCTACTTACAAGTTCCACGAAGTTCTGGTTGCCGCTGAAACCAGGAAACAGCCACAGGATTGTATTTCAAAGGCAGCCACGAAGAAGCATGAAAAGGACACCAGATTGCAGCTTCAAGCAGTTCCAGGCAAAAGTGCGATGGGAATACGCAACCCCCTTTCTAGGACTCCACGCCCCCCTGGGGGTCGCGCCCCACAGATTGAAGACCCCTGCTCTAGAGGTACTCAGAAAGAAATAATTGAGGGATACCTGTGTGAAATCATCTACACACTCTCTCCACTTTTTCATTATTTGAAAGTCAGCACATGGATTAATTTTATGAAAGAGAAGATAAAGGCTTTCTTTGTTACACTTGGAGGGTGGCCTTTGAAATACATTTTTGTACAGGACCGAATACAGAAGAGGAGAATATGTTTTCAGAGCTTCCACTGTGTGCAGAAAAATTGCAATTCCTTATTTGACTTTTCTGCCCATTTCCTCCTCTTTGTCCCAACCTTCCCTCCAAACGTACCCCATTATTCTCGATCTTGGCCTTCTCCCACATTCTCTCCCACACTGCGCCCTTCCCTGCCATTCTGCAAACACGCCTGCCACCTATCCTCCACTTCAGGCACTCTGCACCCTCTCCCAATGCTCACTTTTCTCTTCTGCTATCCCTCTCTTTCCATGTCCTTACCACGCCTCCTGTATTCTCTCTCCATCCCTGTTTTTGTCTTTCTTTGTCCTGATTGATCTCCCTGTTTCCTCTCACCTTCAGTCTCGCTCTCTCTTTCTCTCCGTTTCTCTTCCAATCATTCTTTCATTCATATAAACACTTGGGCCTAAAATATCTTTGCGGTTAATACAAGAAACATTTAAAATACAAGGAGTAATGAAGATATTAGATGGAAAAAAGAACGGGGAGAGAAAGTAAGAATGGCCTTGATTTAGGGGAGAGGGATATTATTTAACCGCAAAGGACACGAAATGTGATCTAAAAACACTGGCAGCGTTGCTTGCTTGTGAGACACCAGATCTCACTAAAACATATGCTCTCATTAGTTATGTATTTTTCAAGGTTTTACTGTAACTACTCGCAGTGTACGTGCCATATAAATCCTGTTTGTTAGTGCCTCCAAATCAAATAAATGTAAAAGAGAAACATTGTTCTCTAAAGAAAATCCTATTATCGAACACGAAGTTCCAGGTGCCGCGGAAACCAGGAAACAGCCACAAGATTGTATTTCAAAGGCAGCCACGAAGAAGCACGAAAAGGATACCAGCTGCTGGAAAAACACAGCAGCCGCAAGGACACGAGGAAGTCCAGGAAATGCAGCAGGAGTGCAAGGCAGCAGCAACAGCAATAACATTGAAGCACTCCAGACGCTTTGCCAGAGCATATTCATGGCCACAGTTCCTGGCATTTCCTGATGTTAAATCTGCAATTTCTCTGATTGGAGGACAGTCACCAATGACGCTGTATGCTTTCACGATGACCTCCAATCAGAGAGCGCCTGAAGATGCCACTAATCAGAATCCAAATTGAAGCGCAAACGTTTTGGATTGCAGCTTCAGGCAGTTCCAGGCAAAAGTACAATAGGAATGCGCGACCCCCTTTCTAGGACTCCACGTCCCCCCCTGGGGGTCGCGCCCCACAGATTGAAGACCCCTGATTTAGAGCATGCCTCATACCACAAGAAATGATTTTTCTGAACGACACTGTGTAACAGACTTCCTGTCTTGGGTTAGCCAAGATTAAAGACTTGAACATGCCTCGCATTCCCACTTCGAGGATTGGCAAAATTACACAGAAAATAGTGAAGGTACACTAGATGATATCACACAGGGCATTTCCTGCAATACAACAGATCCCAATTGGAAGGGATGGTTAATTTGGCCCACCAACACAAATATGTGTCAGTCAGTTTTCAGGGGTACCACCGAAAAGTTTAGTGTCCATAGGCCTGACATACACCATGTACAACGAGAACATCCTGGGGTGGTGACATCATACAGTGTTGGGAAGTTATACCTAGATTGGCTAAGAACCTCAACACTGTCTCAGGTGAAACAACACTTGTCTCTGCTGTCAGATGACATGGTTCTCAGGGATTTTTTACTAGGTCCCGAAAGCCGTGTCAGAAACTCTTCTTAAATGCCACTTCCAATGAGTTTTGGAAAATATTCCAACAGGAAGCTGCGGAGAGATTGTGTGAAATTGACAGAGTTAACTTGGAAAAGGCTTTGGGTGTGGTTGATAACAGCATGACCACACTAACATCCAGGATTTATTAACTGGGCAACATTGTATCTTCTGCAATGGATATAATGTAACAGGATCTGTCCATCTTACAACACGGACAATCACAGTTGCATTCTATTATGTTATTAAGCTGGATGCTACAATCCCTGCGCTCTGATTATGTGCCCAGGCGATATACCAATAATACTTCTCTGTTCTCTGCATATAATTCGACTGAAAAGAAGATAACGGCGCAAGGCGAGGCAAAATATACAGTGCTGCGCATTGAAAAGTTAGACAAATTACCTTTTACCGTGGCAGAGTCACCGTCCACAGAATGGTTAATTCATGGCCGTATAACACGGCTATTAACAGCTTTCAAGTTTCAATATTGCCTAGAACAACACCAGGTAGGCAGATACGAAGTAATGGGTAGGGAATTCCATCCATGAATCTTGGGAATTACTGTATAGTTTTAGATATGGAAACTGGGACACTGAAGTGTTTCTCAGCGGTGTAGACTGCGAAAATTCTTTGAGTGGATCTCTCATTTGCCAGGACATTATGCTTCACGGGCCTGTAATGGTTCAGTAGCAAAGGATAAAGACAGGATGTCATTTGAAAAGGCTCCCCAGCTGCTGTGATTAATCTAGTGTTAAGGCTTCTCTCGAATGGGAGTTACTGAATGCTGAATGATCAAGGTTGTTGCCAGAGGGTTCCAAGCATCACATATCTAATCACTGTAAGTTCCAGGGTTACTTGTTGTAGGCAAGTATTGTTTCCACCAACCCGCAGAGTCATTGAGGGGCCGTTATGGCCTTCATTGAATGTTTCCTTTATACAGTTTGATACTCTGAGCAGAATGAGAGCCATGCTTTTACAGAAAGATGTGTCCTTAACCTCAGCCCGAAAGACTCCAGGTTGCAAGGTCCTCTGCTGAGATACAGGCACTGATACGAACGAACAGCCCTTACAATTTCGTAAAAATGGTACAACGTATGTTTAACATGTCTGATATGAAGGATATAGTACACCTATTTAAGACCATAGGTTCTGGAATGTTAAGTACCTTTCAGACAGTCTTCGGAGTGATTCCAGCTTTCATACACTCTGTATTCTGGAGCATTTTTGGAGGGTTTCCGCTGATCCTGCTACTGGTAGCGGGAATCCAGATTTTAATATTTCTGCTATGCAATGGACGTCCCAGTCACCAAGGAAATAGAAAAAATGCTCTTTGAGCGACATTACTCTGATCGCATGGTACTCCATCTTGGTAGACGCTGAGTTTCCTCCATGCAGACACTCTAGTTCTTAGTGGTCTGACATCCCTCACGGGGTCTCCATCTCGAGACCAAAGCGGGTTCCCACAGTCTCTCACTTCAGGTAATAGGGTTGGCTTCAGCCTAGGGAGATTCTTGGCTCTACACCTACATACATGCTAGGTACTCTTCGGTACATCTAGTTAGGGTCCCATCGTAGGAGTACACATTATTACTGTCCTATATTTATATACCTGCCTGTATTCATTGTTTTAGCACTGTGGTAGGAATCTACCATCCTTTTACTCTGTTGGTGCTTATAATAATTTTTATCTGTTTCTGTCTTATGGTTGTTTAAGCGCACCTATTTTACACTAGAATGACGCTGCTTCAATAAATGCTTATTGAAAAACGTTCCCACCATTTATTCTGTGTGTCTCTCTCTGAGACAAAGTGAGGACGAGTGACTGAGCGAGGAGTGTGGAGGTTTCCAAGATCCCTGATGGGACAGAGTTGGCATGTTCGATAGTTGCCAAGAACTATTCTCTCCTTGGTAAGAGGCGTTTACAGTGGCACTGCGAGCTAGCTGGCATACAGGCGAACATACCTGGTGGGGGAGTCTGGAATCTGTCTGGACACCAATCCCACAGTCTGGACACCAATCCCACATTCTATGTTGTCTAAATGCGCAGATCCTATATAGGTTTATAGGGACTACACAACACTTTCAGAGGCAGATGTCAGTTTGTCTTCCTACTCGCCAACAATGGGGAGTAGGACCTAAAAATAGCTCATCCAAATTGCATCTGCCTTGCAAATGTGAGTGGATTTTTTGAGCCCTGATACAGTTCGCCATTCTAATTCTTACCAGGTCTTGATGACTGTGTGTCTCAGGTTCTGAAGGATTGAGTTGGCGATCTACTTAAAATGTGATTGCGGAAAATGCAATCACTTCTGAGGGTATGTACTTCAAAGTCAGTCTGTTCCTCAACCTGTCCCTTTGACAGCGGCACTCACGTCTGTCTGGATTGGCTTGGTGGATCCCGGACGAGCCCCTACTTTGTGAACACACAAAATTTGGTACTGCAAATAAGAGACCGCAAAACAGTCAGACAGTTTATTGCAAGTTCGAACTGAAAGATGTGAAGCCATGCGCTTCAGACAAGCTCTGCTGGATGCAACCAGCTCACATTATTAATAGTCTTTTGCAAAATATTTCAAGCTGTGATATTTCCCATTATTATTTATACATAACATGTTAAAAAGCGCAGTCAGCACGCAAGCGGTTAGCACCAGCTCCTATTCACATAAACCAGTGGTTTAAAATGTTCTGCTTCCCTTTACAGGTGCAGATAACTCTTATCGGGTGTAGCACAAAGATAGAAACAGTTCTCTATACACACACACAGTTTCTCACATTTTGAAGGGGAGCTGTAGGCGAGATTTATTACACAAAGGGAAAGACCAGAATAAATAGTTGCACATGATGCAAAATGGTGTAACAACTATTAAACAGCGGTATCCATTTTTATCCGCTTTTTCAATGTGGAGTAGATGCTTGGACAACTAGGTGGCCATGCTATTGTATAATTTGATAGATAATCCATTTCGTCCCATTGCTGGGATGGAGAACCATTCTCTGACTGCTCCAGCAGTCGAATCCGCTCGAATCTCCGCTTCTATGGCGTGCCTATCTTACATTGAGAGATTAGGCTATTTTATGTCCTTGAGGATATCTTGAATTTTTTTCTGTCCATTTAGTGACGGAGGACACATATGTTGTCAAATAATACCTGACTTGTATATCTGCAGTTTCAGAGTGTCCCTTAACTGACTTCCCTCTAGTGTTTTTGGTCTCTAGGAGACAGTTTCTCTTTTGGAAATTCTGTTTAAACTTATGACTAAACTCGTGCTAACCAACAGGGAAGAGGGAGCAAAAATAAAATGCTCACTTCTTAATAAATTACTGTTCACTTATATCAACAACACCCCCTAATTCCCCTTTTGACTCTACAATGTCAATTTTGGGGTGTGAAAAAGGAGCAGATATTTTAAAGTAGGAAATATGTTTACTAAGTAAAATGTCAGAAAAATGTGTAAAACCTCCTCAGTATCCCAAGCCTAAAAAGTTCCAATACTTACAGATATCAGCAGCGCCCATGAAGTAGAGATATTACTAAGACTATTGTGCAAGTGGACCGTACACCTCTCAGACGTAAGAAAACAGACAAGAAAAAACTGAACACGCTCTGAAGTGGATATATGCAGGGATAGAAGACTTCAGTATAATAAGCTAGGCAATTGACACTATACAGTTTTACTACACTGTAAAAGGTACTGCTATAGTCTATTTTAATTTACTAAATGTATCAACCTCACAAATATGGAAATAGATTGAATTTACTGTGATTGAAACCAGAGACTTGTAGATTGAACATGGATCCCTGCAGCATGTTCATTAACTAGGTGAGCTGGTAAATTAAGCTCTGACTGTTGTTGCTCACAAGAAAGATTCTTTAACTCCAGGCAGTTACCTAGATGGAATAAATCTGCATCCGAGACCCAAAATATGGGTGCCTGTAGCTTTATAAAGATTTTTCACCTTTTAATCCTATTTATATTTTTCAGACCGATACTCACTATGCTGTACTTTCGTTACTGCTTTGTTTGTCCGATTCTCCTTCCAACACCAATTATGTGGAGAAGCCAAGAGAAAAAGAGGCGGGTAGGTGAAAAGAGTGCTTAATATTAAGGAATCGTTACTGTCTCTAGATACACTTTCTGTGCCCTAAGATGCCGTAATGCTCTTTTCATGGCATGTTCTCTTCCTAAAACTGAAGAACCCTGCTTTAAAAAAAAAATTGTTTAAGTAAAATAATGTATTGTTCTCTTGTTTGAGATTCATCACCTGGGTAATGTTTTGTTTACAATAATGTGTACGTGCCATGAGTATTTGTTACTGTCGTCTTTCCATTTACTTAACGCATGAGAATGCTGAAACATTTTCGTTAAGTATTATAGTTGGGATAATTGTTGTACAATACTAGTGCAAGTAATCTCAAAATGATACATGCAATAAATGGGCATTAAGCATAAATGTTGAATTATAAGTGAAAACGCAAACAAGTTGCCTTCTGATTAGCTACATCAGAATGATCCATGTATCAAATAACACACCATAGCCAAGTGGCAAAATGCATTAATAATAACACATATCCTTAATAAAAGTCAATAAATCTCAGATAACCTCAGTAGGTGCACATTGACTAGTCTGTCGACATTCATCGTACGATACAGAAGTAATATAACTTCATGTCAATGGATAATTCCGTTTTAAGGAGGTATTTTCAAGGTTTTTAAGGTATGCCTTACTTGAGCCCCATAATGAATGATTTGTAAACATTTGAGAACTTCTTTTAGATTTCAAAGCATCAGTTCCCATCTTGCTCGAAATACCAATTCCTAGAATGCAAGAGAACAGAGATTATTTAGAAGGATTTTCAATTGAGCGATATAGGTCTAGTTTCTGATTCCACTTACATATCAAACAGTTTTCGTCAAGTAGGTTTTAAGATATCGCTTGCAACACACGGTCCTAAAATAAAAATATAAAATGAAATTGGAAGGGTGTTTGACTAGTGGGGAGTGTTGCTTAAGGAGGAGAGCGACTTACCCACTGCCGTGAGGGGAACGGCTCGTCGTTGTTGTACTGGGGCTGACACTACATCGCCGTGAGGGGAACGGCTCGCAGCACCATCGCCGCCGCGAGGGCAGGGACTTCAACTCCCAGGTGTTCCGGCGGTTGTGGCGCGCGAGTGACGCCAGCAGAGCGCCCGGAGGCGCGTCAAAAGAGAGGAGCGCCTCTCGCCCCGCGAGTCGCGCGCGGGAGCGCCCGGGCGAAGCCCGGGCCAAGGGCGGGCCCGTTTAAGCCCATTTAAGCCCGTTTAAGCCCGTTTAAGCCCGGACAAGGCCGTGTCGGGCCACCCCCCTTCCAGCTATTACGCGGCCTTGCCTTGTGAGTACTCTGTTTTATTATATCGTTGCTGACTTTTTGGGATTTGTGCAATGCCTCCTAAGGAGGCTAAGGGGAGAGTGGACACTGCCAACTTTTCGGGAGCCATGGACCAGTTCATAACGAGGATGAACTGTGTCGTTGATGAGGGGATCACGATAATGGAGCGACGTGTTTCCCAGGAACTCGCAATTCAAGAAGGTCTTCAATGGGACATATTGCAAATGTGCGGACTCCTGTTTATTTAGGTGCTAATGGTGGTATTGGTGCTTCACCAATTTTAGAAATCTCCATTCCACAGCTCCCCTCTTGTGATTTATCACAGGCCTCCCCTGATAGCCAGTCTACGGTCTCAGAATCGTTGTTGTTATCTCTCCAAAAGTTGCCCATTGTGCCCAATGTAGTTAAGGTGTACAATACTGGACAATTGCGTGGGAGAGACCCGAGGGCAATTCCAAAGAATAAGCAAGGGCTGCCAAACAACAATGGTGGGAGGAAAAAGAAAGCCCCAAAAAATATGAGAGAAATTCCAGCTACTCTGGAGCAGCCCGCTGTGGGCGACTCTGTAAGCCCTGCTCCGGGCACAGTAGATCCCTCACTGCCTTGTAGGGTGCACCAGGTAGTTGGTGGGCTGTCCAGTCAAGGCGACAGGGAAGGGGTGACAGACGTTGAGTCAACTGTCATTTACGACACTCTTAGAGTTCTCCTACGTCCACTAGAGGACAGATTGAGTAAGATTGAGGTACATCTAAAAAGGATTGAGCGTGACTTCAAGGGAATTGTAGAACCCTCTTTAAGGGATATTACTCCTATGGCCACTAAGTCACTAGCCAAAACCAGTGGAAAAAAGGCTCCGGCTGTCCAGAAGGACGCTGTAGCATTGAACACTGCCCACGGGGTTTCAGCTGCACCTCCAGTTGCACCTCTTGTTAAGGATATAGCATCTGCTGATATAAGTAGATCACGAAAGCGTAATATACCACAGGACAGTAAAAGTGGTGAGGTTCCCATTGCCCATACTCGCAAGGGGAAAAATATCTTAAATCTACCTCCGGAGGTTTGTCCACTTGTGGTAATCTCAGCCGGGGTAACAGAGTTGGGTAAACATGAGGTGGAAACCCCCACAACACTGCGGAATAGGGTTGTACACTGGTTAAACATAAACAGACCATTTCCCCCACACATTGTGGGCAAAATACTTATGATTAGGAGGGTACCATGGGTCGGCCATTTGGCCAAAAATATAAGGGGGGACTGCATCTTGATTAATTTTAACAACCCCAGAATTGTTGAGTACATCTGTAATTGGAGGTGTGACTATTCACTCTCTTCCACTGACCTACTTTTATCCCCCTGGTCATTTTACCTCACAGGCAGATGGCTGGACATTGGTGCAGTGGAATGGGAGGGGACCACCCCAGGGGGGTTGGCTCATGCCCTCTCTTCACTTGGACCCTATCCCCAACCATAATCGTTTTGACTGTCTGGAGGCTGTTGACTGACTCCATGATGGAGTAGGAGTATTGATTAGCACCTCTTCCCCCCTGGGTAGTTGTTCTCCCCATTATCCTGTATCACCACAGTCCTTGGGCCCAGAGTTTCCAACCTTAGTCCTGGAACCTATGAGGGTCACTAATATCACTAGTCGGGACCTATGTCAAACTCCATGTGTTCCAATTTCCGGTAATGCTCACATCAATAATCTCTATCTTGTCTCGTGGAATGTGGCAGGTCTGCGAAACAAGCTCTTACTACCGGATTGGAATAACTTTATCTATGGGTATGATATATGTTTATTTCAGGAGACTTGGTGTCTTGAACCTTTATACAAGCCGGGTTTCTCTTGTTTTCATGTACCTGCTACCACGGTTGGGCGAGGTCGTCCCTCTGGAGGGCTTATGGCATGGGTAAGGGTAGATCTTAACCTTAAGATTATTCACCACACCTGTTCATCATTGAATGTTATGAGACTTTCCATCAAGTGTATGATGGTATTTCCACTTGGGAATTTTTTAATGTATATGCTAGAGGCACCCAAGGGGGGGGGCCAAATCCTCCACTATTTCTATTTTATCTGATTTGCTTAAAATGTGTTCTCCTGACTCCTTAGTGCTTGTTGCTGGGGACCTTAATTGTTCGTTTGAGCCTTTGGCAGCAGATGACATCCTTGGAGTTTATGAAGAAGATGCCCGATGGGGCATTCCGTCTCTCTTGCTCACGCCCGTGAGGAGATGGTCACCAGTTGTCATTCAATTGAACGCCCTAATGATTGAATCAGGACTAAGAGCTGTAAATGGGCGTACTATCTCCGATGCTCAGGGGGCAAATACATATAACAGGGTATCGTGTGAAAGTAGAATTGATTACATAATGGTGGACAGGAGAGCATGGAAGTCAGTGGTGAATATGGTCATTATACCATCAGTAGAGAGCGACCACAACCCCTTGTCTCTCACAATGGTGGATCTGTGGCAGAGAAAGGAGTACTCCCTCAAATAGTGCGAGATTAATAACTAAGACAGTTGTACCCTCCAATTGCAATAGATTCCTTAAGTGGCCTAAGTTTATTATGGATGAAACAAGATTAAGTGCATTGGATGGAATCCTTAGTGAGCAGTCCTCAAGGCTTTCTGCAGCATGTAAGGGCGCGGCTGGGCCTGCGGTGGCAGAAACCATTTACACTGATATTATAGGCCAAATTGGTAAACCGTTCGTAGTTCCTGGTAAAAAAGAGTCCGATAATTGTCAAGCCAGTGCAGAAGTGGTTTGATAGTAACTGCAGAATGATGAAAAATAGTTTGATTCTCGCTATTAAATCTAGTAATCCAGTTGCTGTTCGGCTGGCCAGATTACACTATAGGCAAGCCATTACAACAGCTAAAAGGGAGTGGGAAGAATCTCACTGGGATAGTCTTAGAGCTGCAAGTAAAACCAAGAATGGTGAGCTATTCTGGGCCCTAGTTAGAAGATCCAACGGCTGTGACCTGGATCAAATCCCCAACCATATAACAGATAGCGAATGGTTTGAGCAATTTAGGAAACTCTATGGGGGCGATGATCCGCCCGGAGCTCCAGGGCCCTTGTGTGGTGCCATGGCTATTGACTCTGGACAGGCTCCCCTCATTAGAGTTGACAAGAAAGAGGTGCTGGCTGCAATAACTAAGATTGTACCTGCTAAAGCCCCAGGGCAGGATGGTGTACCGGGCAACCTTTTTAAAGTCAATACTGAAGGTTGGGCTTCTTACTTTGTAAGTCTCACGAATGCACTGTTGGAAGGCTCACCTGTTCCGAATTCATGGAAGGTGGCCGAAGTGATCCCCATTTACAAGAAGGGCCTCAGGGGGGACCCTGCCAACTATCGCCCAATTAGTCTTATAGATGTGGGGCAGAAATTGGTTGGCAGGGTACTCTTGGAGAGGATTCTTTCCTGGGCTGATGAGAACAGCATTATTTCACCCTTCCAGGCGAGCTTTAGGGCCTGCACAAGCACGATAGACCATGCATTTAGGTTGGTACTCTTACACTGGAAGGTGGTTACCATTGGAAAAGGCGGTCTTTATCTGGCATTCATTGACCTGAAGACCGCCTTTGACCTGGTCCCCCGAGACCGCCTATGGCTGGTCCTGGAGGAGATGGGGATTCCCTTACCCATTCTGAATCTCCTGGCTCGCATGCATGACGGAACCTATGCTCGTATTAGATGGGGATCACAGGAGCAAAAAACTGATAAAATCCCTGTGAATAGAGGGGTACGCCAGGGCTGCGTATTAGGCCCGACACTTTTCACGCTATTTGTGAATGGCGTAGTTTCATTTTTGCTCGAAATTAACGCTGATGCCCCGTCTTGGCGGGTGATAAAGTCCCCGCACTTCTCTTTGCGGATGATACGCTGTTGGTATCAAAAACTCCCGCAGGATTGCAGAAGCTGTTGGACCGCTTCTGTTTGTTTTGGAAGCTCAGGGGCCTCGTCATAAACACATCGAAAACAAAGCTCCTTTATTTTAACCCGAGCAGATAGTCCAGATCCACCTTATCCCTTGATGGGGTGCCACTGGAACGCGTAAAAGAATTCGACTACTTGGGAATCCGAATTTCGGATAAACTTAAGTGGCAGCCACATATTGATAAAATGGCGCTAAGCCATAAAAGGGTAATTTGAGTATTAGGGAGGGAACATCGTGCATCCACTTCCAAGCCCATTGCTCCTGCTCTGGATATCTACGCTGCAAAAGCTGTAGGCTGTGCCCTCAACGGCGCAGAGCTATGGGGCTTTGATTGTGTTGATGCCCTAGTTATCGCAGAGAACAAGTTCTTTAGGGAGCTTGTATCGCTCCCGAGAGGTACTCCTACCAAACCACTCTTGAGTGATCTGGGTCGCCGTTCCATCAAGGACCTAGCTACTCTACGCCCTCTTTTATATTGGGCCCGGCTATGGCGGACCCCGGAGCCCTCAAGGTATGCAGATGGTTTAAGAGAAGTTATGAACCTTTATGGAGCCCATAGAATTAGCTGGATAACAAATATAAAGAAGCTCCTGCTTGTAACGGGCCTTGCAACTGGTTGGGAGCTTGGGGTTTCACTATCCAAGGCTGAAATTAAGCGAGCCTATTGGACATGGGTTGATGATCACGAGCAGAGGGACTCAAACCTAGGTAGGCTGACTGAGGCATTTCGACAGCACAAATTAAAGCCTCGCCTGGAGTCCTACTTATATTTTATTAAGAAACCTAGAGATAGATCCCTTTTTATCCAGTTCAGGTTGGGAACACTCCCCCTTCGCGACCATACCTGTAAGTGGAGCCCCCGCACCAAACCTCTCCTGATTGCCCAACCTGTGAAGGTGTCACTGAAAACATTCCTCACTTCTTTTTTGTATGCCCAGCCTATGCAAAACCCAGGGACCACTCCGCTGCACTTAGAATACTTAAGGCTGATGTTAGCACAACCTTAGTGTGTGGGGTGGCCAAATTTCTTAGTTGGGCTTGGATGATTAGGCTGAAGGCTATTAGATGATTTAAGTTTTAGCTGAATCTCTTTTTATATGCATAAATATCCACAAAGCTGTTAAAGTTTAATATATTTTAATCATTTATTGTAATATAAAAGGTTTTTTATCACTAATCCTTTTTAAATGTATTGTTAATGAATTGTGTTATTATATTTTATTGTGCTTTTATGATATTTTACATATTGAAATAAAGCTTTGATGATGAATAGTGTTTCATATTTCAGTAAAAAAGATAAGATTAAAGGACATTCAAATATCATATGTTTGGGTCCCAGTGGAAGTTGAACAAGTCTAGCAAAATGCACTCTTAATAAGTTTGGCCTACAACATTCCTTGTGGTGCTCATAATACTATGTACAACAAAAATAATTTGTTTTCTTTAGAGAAGGTCTTAGAATTCCAGACTTCATCCATCTCTCACGAGCAATAGATTTTCCACTTTCTTCTTTCCATAGGTTAATTACAGTTAAATAAATTATCTTCTGATTAGAAATAATTTGAGCATATGGTAGGAATAAGATGAACTAGCATAAAAGTATAATTCTAAATTAATATAGATTGATTTACTAGCGTATGAACCACCAGGTGGTTCATTAATAATCCTTTTAATATTCAAAAACAGTAAAAATCTGACTCCAGGACGTGATCATATTTTTAAGTTCTTGCATCAATAAGAAACTTGATGGCTCCAAGCCAATTTCATTTGTATTTTAGTTCAGATTAATTTAGAGTATTGATAGCCTGTTTGTACTGCCCTTAGATCTATTGGCAACATCATCTGCCTTCCATCCATTTTCAAATAAAGACAGGTTATATGTAATATACAGTTTACAGTATAGAGTTATGTGCATGTGGGTTAGTCTTGTCTGACACAAGTCAAGTCAAAATATCATCGCCAGAACACTGCTTATTTTTTTGAGGAGCTTTTGAAGGTTTATCAAGCCACCACTGTGCCTCATTTAGTATGTGCAAAATCCAATAAACATTACATGTGATAAAGTTATGAAATGTGTACTGCAATCATGCCCCCTCATTCAAGATTTAGAATGTTATCATTGTGTATGTGTTTACTGAAGATGAACACATGCATTTGTATGTATGCCTAATAGCAAACGTGATCAACTAGAAATTATTAGTTGTAATGTAAATCTTTTTTATACTTTGTATTACAGAGAGAGATAATCTAGCCTGTAAGAATTGAATTACAAAGGAAGGGGGTGGGTTGAACTTTGTAACATTGGGAGATATGTATGAGTCATTGAGAGCAAAGGAAAAACTGATTGTAATTGTGAACTGCAAGTAATCTACTTAATTCCCAGATGCACTAAATGTTAAAAGCTGAACTGATATGAGTGTACCTTTGCTCTATTTTCTATGTTGAACTTCTTTTCTTTCACAAGAATGTGTATAGGGCATCAAAGTATTTGAGGTATGCACCTAATTTGCAAATGATGTTCATTAACTTTTTATTTTGGAAAGATTTGTGCAACAGCATCACTTATAGTAAATTAGCAACACAAAATGTTTAATTCCTATGGTAACTAGCCGTTTCTATAACTACACAGTAGAGTCTCTGTGTGTGGTTATGTATGTATGTATGTATGTATGTATGTATGTATGTATATATAAATATATGTATGTGTGTATGTATATATTTATATTTAAAATCTATTGTTTGCGAGTCTTATCAATTTCAATTAGCTCAATCATTTGAGGGCAGAAAATTGGACTGTATTTTCCATTCAAGTGGATCCACTACTGGAGCTTCTGCAATAGTGCAGTTAGGTCCATTTTACATCTGCATTGTCTAATAACCACTTGAGGATTCATTACCCAAAATAAGTAAATTATTCTTCAAGATACCCCTGTTAAGTGGAAATTTTTTCAAAAATAATGAATATGGGAGATTTCCGTTTTGGACAATCGTTATTTCAGTTAAGTAAGATTTTATTCAGTATATCTAGATTTCACATAGTAGAGTTTCCTTCACACAAAAAGCAAACTGCAGATGAAATTGTTGTTTTATTTGATGTATATTTGTGTTTCAGAGAACGAGCCTGTATTTGATTGGGGCAAATACTTAATGGAAGGGGAAGACATTGAAGTAAATTTTGACTCGGATACTCCGGTGAGTATTGATTAATATGTATAAAAAAATCCATTGGCATTCATGTACAGCTGAATAGCATAGCCTGTTATTTTCATTTAGGTGATCCTAGTTTGATCAGAGATCTTGCTTGAGTTTAATGACACTTATTTTGATTCTACATTAAAAGTAATCTTAAATTGTTTGACTACAATGGAGTGTGGGTTGGATAGGCTGAGCGCTAGGCCCCAGTCAAAAGTTTACCTTCGTACTTAGTCTTTTTCTGGAGCTTTTCTCACGACCTAGAGTCCTTGGGTTCCTTGGATCCAGTGTTTGAATCGACAATGGTGGCCTGCTGCAGCACGATGCCTCGGTGAACCTCTGGATGTCTTTCTCCTAGATGTTGATGGCAAGGCGTTCCAAAGCTTTCAGCGGGGTAAACCAGCACAGTCAGGCCGATTTGTGGTTCGAAGTCAGCGGCTTGACTCTCGATGACGAAATGGTCTCCTTCTGGAGAATTTTAGAACAACTTTGTAGAAATGTTCAGAACTTTCAGAACGTGTTCTTTTGATTTCCTTTGGGGGTACACGTTTCCATTGGCACCAGTCACGGATTTAGAGACTCTGGATTGCCTCTTGGAGGCTATGACTCAATCTCCCACAATGCTCCTGTGCAATCCAGGATAATCTAGTTGTGGATAGTCAGCTGGGGTAGTTCTCTCTTTGTCTGTTTGAAGGTAACTTCTTTCAGCACTTGTGTACATGTTGCTGCTCAGGGAGTCCACTCATTTTCCTTTGAGTCAGGCATGGGCCTTTCTTTAAGAAGCCCTGAGAGTCGAGCAGGTGCAGTTCTTCTGTGTAACTCTTCTGTGGTTCTCAGTCCAAGGGACTCCTGCAGCTCTGCCATATTTATCCTCCATTCTGGGCTGGCAAGAGGGAGGGGGACACCCCAACCAATAGAGGCAAAATTACCTCGCTCTGCTAAGACCACTTGCTGTGAAGTGTAGCATATTTTTTACCCAGAATGCTCTGTTCTCCAAAATTAAAATGGAGAAATTCGCTCCTTGTAATGTGTGTCTGTGTAACTCAACTAAAAGGTGTAGCTAACATCTGAGTATTTAAAAACAGAGGGAAACCAGAGGAATAACAAGAGGGGCCCGTCCTCATGAATACTGGAACATGAAAAAAAGCGAGCACTTCTCAGAAAGGAAGGACATTCTCTCAAAGGTCAACAAGGCACATTGCTTTTGTTAGTGTAACCCTCACCCCCCAGGGTTTCCCTTTGGTGCCATGCTTCATCTTAGGGTTCTTCCTGTTTTGCTGAGGAATGGGGTATGCTACTGCCAGTGAAAGACACAGGAGCACTTTAGTGGGAAATACCCACTGGTGAGAGAATAGGAGTTGAAGGGGTTGGTGTTAGAAAGGTTAAAAATACCTGCCTGATATGGAAACACTATGATTTTATTCCTCCCTTAAAGCGGTATGATTAAAAAGGGAAGATTTAAAGAATAAATATGGTTGTAATGAACCAGGTTTCTGTACGGTCTACTTGTTTCAAGCCACTCTTTCCAGTGGCTGTCTTCAGGACCAAGGAACCAAGCTCCCGGATTCCTCTCCTAGGTTAAAGGGACAGGGTGTGGACACTACGTACACTCTGCATGCTCAAATAAGCATAGACACCTACTTGGCAAGGCAATTCGCAGTTACCTGCAACAAATAATGAGGGATTAACCAGTTAAAACCACACACAACCCCATACTGAGATCTCGCTTGGATTAAGATATTCCTAAAGGAACTTGGTGCCAAATGGGACGCCACCTTGACGTGCTAATAACCCGTGTCAAATAATGCAAGTTCACATCAAAGTGTGCCTCATTAACACATCTACTAAGCACACACGTGATGATCCCTAGTAGTGATGTACACAGTGAAAACACACACACACCCACACACACCCACGCACACGCACGCACACCCACACACACTGGATAAATCAATGTAAAAAATGTTTTTTACATACATAAATTGGTCACAAGTTATGCCCCACCGTACTTGCACCACCTTGACAGGTATGCGGTTTAGTCTTTCACCGCACTGGGCATGTTTGGGCAGCATTCTGTTTATTTATCACTTGTTGCAGGCCTGCAAGGAAACATCTAGACCCCGGTGAAGAGATTTTTGGCTAGCAGGCTGACATGTAACCCTGGTGTAGTAAGTACGGCAAAAGACCAAGCATTTATCATTTTACTCATTGTGCCCGCTGTTTTTATTATTAAACTAGAGTGTAACAACAAGTTCATCTTGCTGCTGGTAAATCTATTCAAGTTCTAGAAAACTACCTTACCTCTGAACCTGTCCTTATGAACCCTGATTTTTCTCAACTCTTTATCCGGCAGACCGACACCTCAGGCGTAAGTCTTGGCGCAGTTTTATAACAAACCGACGAGGCTGGACAGGAATGACCTATTATATACATCAGCAGGAAACTCTCTTCCCGGGAAAATAACTATGCAGTAGTTGAAAAAGAAGCTTTGGCTATCAAATGGGCAATCGACTCCCTCAGATATTATTTCGAGGGACGTGAATATTCGCTTTATATGGATCATGCTCCTCTTGAGTGAATGGCCCGCATTAAAGGGAACAATGATCACATACTGCGATGGTGCTTGGCCTTGAAGCCTTTTCAGTTCCTTACCTACCATTGGAAAGGGAAAGAGCAGACGCATGCTGATTTTCTTTCACGATATCCACAAGACTTGTTTCTTCCTGGTAAGACCGTAAGGGAGAAGAGATGTGGAGAATCACCCCTCTCCTTGCCCATTTTGCCTACCTTTAGAGTGTCTCGGAGACTGATCCTTCTGTCTCTGATCTCACTGACAGACCTGAAAGAAAACACAAAAAATGGACCATCAGGAAGGGTGGAGGAGCCACCACAAATCGCAGAAATTGTAGAAGGACTTTTCTCCTTCCTCGCAGAAGGGCAGGGTTACTATGGTAAAACACAGGGGAAAGAGGGATGAGACTGGCATGCAACAGGAGAACGCAGAGGAGAAGAGAGAGGACCGCACAAGGAAAGGAGAGCCCAAAGGACCAAGGCAGGGCAGAGATGCCAGGGAGTACGGTGAGCGGAGGAGAGTGTGAATCAGGAGCCCAAACGAGCTACGCTGACAGCCCTGAAAAGACTTGAGAGACTTGGTCTGAGGAGTGTTGAACGCCGCCGAAGAATGTGGACTTGTCGGCTACAGCTTAGTTGTGGTATTACGGTGAGTGATTCAGCATGGGTAAGGTGAGAGTGGGGAAGAAGGGGAGGGCAGAAAACGCTGGCCTTTGAAGGAGGAGTTCCTTAAGGTTGCCACACTGTATTTTCGTTGTTTGCACTTTCTGACAGGCAGCAGGGGTAGCTTTGCACCCAGTGTCTTTGTGTGTGCGCATAGGGGCCCTGCATGGGCGGCACTTTTTTTTTTCTCTCTCTCGTTTAATCACACGAGATGGGCAGTGGCAGCATCACCTTTCTCTGGATTTACAAGTGGTGGATTTAATATCTTCCAAAGCAAAGTCATAAAGAAAACCCAACCTATACCAAAAGGAAAGACCTACCTGAGGGACCATAACCCACATACAGGATTCCTTGGGTCATGGTGGTGGAGAGCTCACGCTTACCTTGTTCTTACCTTTCTTGTTACAGTTCTTCACATGGGTGTTGGTGAAGGTTGAACAAACTTAGTATTTTTGAGTAGATAGTTATAGCACTTTCCTTCTTCGAGGATGCCAGCGGCGATAACCTCGAGGTAGGACCTGCAAAAAGAGGAAAAGACAAAGTACGTCAGAACGGATGATATTCATTGTGAACCCAGGAATGTGCGACTGCAGTCATTCATATACTTTTCGCACGAGAAACTAAATAAAGTCTTAGAATTAGTAAAACAACCCAGCCTCAGCATCCATATATCCACCCACCCATCCCTCCTACATGGGGATATCACAAAGTGGCATAAACAGGGTATGACTCGCCACTATCCATGGTTATTTCCTACAGATTATTTCAGGATGCATCAATCCACAGCTGGGCTACACAGAGCTAATTTCTTTCTAATCCTCTCTAGGGTGCTAAGCACAAATTTAACAGGACACTGTATTTTGGTAGACCCTGCAATAAATTGGACTTTTGAGATCTAAATGTTTTGTCATCAAGTATATAGCTTTGGACCGTATCCTAATTGATGTTAACTTGAACATTTTGCATCTCTTTATTGACTACACAAACTAACAGCCAAGACTATTTTACTTGTGCTGCACTATTTATTTCCCCCTGTGTTGGTACCGTAATGACCCCTGCATGGTGTAAAGATGTGGCTCACTGCCCTTAGTAGCTGACTGCTTGTAACGCTGATCTTTTGTTGTCTCCTGACTCTTGAATTTTGGTCCTGCCTTCAAGCTAATCTAGTTTTTGCAAAAAGCCTAGGTCTTTTGCTGACCTACGTATGTCCTGGACTTGTGCTGTGACCTGGAGGTACGCACCAAGCGTGCCTTCTTTTATAGATAGCAGTATATTATCTCTGTCATATGTTTAGTACATAGAGCGGTGATGGCAGCATACCATATTTTAAGAATCCATGGTGTGGTCAAACATTTTTTTTTCTGGGGCACTGGAGTGGAGGTCAACTAGTGCACTTACTTGAGGTTCAGCTTCACTGCTGAAGTTCAGCTTCAAGGCACCTACCCAGTTCTCTGCACTAAAATCTAAGTTGCGTCTTATGCATGTTGATGTGTGTAGCCTATGTGGCACGTGCATCTTGTGTCTGAGTGAGACAGAGTAATGGAGGCCACTGGGATCAATTTTGAAATCCCCTGGCCTTCGTTTGAACAAGATGGAGGTGAGGTTTTTTTCCCCACAGAAGTGGAGTGTATTGCTAACATTCCTGAAGCAGGAGGCAGGAGACCTAGACAGTGAATTAAAGGGGAGTGGAAACAAGCCTTCTTTAGTTATTCAGTTAGGTCTTTTGCTGAGCCAGGAGCTGTTGAATAAATTGTTATCCCTTTTTCCGAACACTGACATTTGCTGGACGGTAGGGGCGAGGGGTGAAGCAGTTGACTCTGTTGTGCAAGGTAAGATAGCCATTAGGTGAGGGCTGGCCTTTTGTATTAACCTATAATTCCCTCCGTTGGGTTGATGAAAGCCAGTTCCAGAAAGTTCCACATGTTTGTGCTTCTTTTGTGGGTGTCCTTGGTTGGGGACGGCCCTATTGGGTGAAGTATCACTCTACACAGAGGCTGTGTCTGGAGAACAGTCTGGAAAGGACACTTGAAAGGAGAACCACCCTAATCCGGCCCTTCAGTTTAGGACAATGGAAATGCATCTCCTGTCTGCCACTTGTGTAGAAAGAGGGATCCCACTTGGTGGTCTTGTTCTAAGTCCTCTAATACCAAGGAAGTGAGTGATAAACACATAAGACACATCAGGACTTTTTGCCTCATGCTCTGCAAGCAGTTGGGAAGCTGGTCACAAAAGGACGGATTGCTGAGTGGATGGACCCGGTGATGTATAAGCGCCACAGAAACTTTACACAAATCACAATGTTGGGGTAGTTTCATGAATGCCAGTGATAATTAATACCAAGCATATGAATCTGTAGAAACTATCAATGCTGGGCTTCTGTTGTTAAATGTAGGAAAAAAATATTTTACTAGGACAATGTTGAGCTGACCGAGAAATCACATGGAATTTTAAGTAACTTAAGTAATGTTTAATACAGCTGGCGGAAGAAGTGATGTTTGAGCCCACTTCACTTATATACAGTTTGTGTGAATACATTCCATAGGGCAATGAAAATTTGATTTATGTATTACCAGTGGTTAACAGCTTTTCATCTTGCACCCTTTTAACAGAACGCAGCGCAGTACAAGAAAGTACAAGCTTTATCACACTAGTCATGGAAAATCTCACTGTCCTGTGGACTAGTAAAACATTGTCATACCTTGGACCTATCTTAATTTAATGATTTTGATGATGTGGCCTTGTTTTGTGGCACAAAAACAGCATAGTACAATACCTAGTGTCTGCCACACCTGTGGTGTAAAGAAGGGGGTGGCGATGGACCACCCCCTTTTGTACCCCCTTTCGTACCGCTTTTGGCCGCCATAAGTGTGGCAGGGTATGCTCAGACGTGAGTCCCTTGCTCACTTTGCCACTGGATTCAAGCAAGCCGGGCTGAAGACGGCTGAAATGCCAGAAACCGGTCCTCGTAAGCTTGTTTCCGGTCCAGGGAAGACATGGCTTGGCAGTTCGGGCTGGACTGTTCCCATGAGGCACAGGGTCAGACTGATTTGCATATAGCCATGTCTGAACTGGGGTGGCAGAGTGGGCTAAAGAACGGTGATGGATTAAACCCAGATCTTTTGACTGGATGTGAGTGTTTGATTGATTCAGATGCTCCGTCCATCACCACCCCCTTTTGTACCACACCTGTGGTGTGGCAATTTTTATTTCAAAACGATGCACAATATTTCCCTATGACATTATTTCTAAATGCCAAATATCAGTCATGTGTACACCAAGTTCTGTATTCTACTTTTCTTTTCCGATTTTTCATATCTTAATGTAATATTCATATCTTAATGTAATATTGTGGCAAATAGGGATATAGTTTAACCACAAATTCTTATGTCTATTCCAAGTTCTTTATGTTGTATTTAAATGTTCATAGGATTGGTCTGATGCCAGTGAAGAAGATGCTAATGATTCCCTGAGCAGAGAAGACTCTGGTATCCAAGTGGATGGAACTCCACAAGAAGATCATGATCAAAACAAGAAAACTGACCCACATGTTTCATGGAAAGGTGTGGTCTTCAAATATTTTGTACATTTCTTGCCTAGTTAATTCAAACATAAAGACTTGTCTTGGCGATCTTAGTCATAATCACTGTTGAATGATTATGTTGAAGGACATTTTTATTCATCTGTCTTCTGAGATGCTGATTTAGATCCTTAAATCCCTAGAAGAAGGTAAAAACAAATAAAACAGCTGGAAGTTTGTCAACAGCCTTAGAACACTGTTCAGAAAGTTCCTCACCTCCATCACTGACAGGGCTTTAGACTTCTAATCCCAAAACTCCAATGACATTACACACAACCGATACAACATTCATCCCTTCTCCCAGATTCAGAAAAAAAAGCTGTGAAGTAAGATTAATACACACACCGCATTGTCCTGCACCAAGCACAGACTACAATTTCTCATATTCCTTTATTATCTACCTGCCTCAGGCACCCCTTCTCCCTTCACCCTCTCTGCAACCACCTTCCCAATTAAGAGCATTCTTCATGGAACCAGATGCCCTTCTTTGTGCCTTTCCCTCTTCAAACCTCGTAACCTCCAACTCCAAGACCATGTTATACAGCCATCATAGGATCTCTACATTGAATCCACCTCCCTCCATTGGATCTGCAGTAAACATTGCTGCTTCCTCACCCTTTTCCTCTCCCTTACCAGTTTTCTACTATAATTATATTGATGGGTGAGTCCCTTCTTGCTTCATATCACATATCTATTAGCAAGTCCTTTTCTTTAAAGACTCCATACATTTCAACCTTTTTCTTAAATAAAACACCAGCAACTGCCAGTGACTGACCTCTTCATCTACATTTCTCACCCCTACATGTCCTATTTGACTTTCCTGCAGCCGTCTCTCTACTGTCCCCAAGTTATCTTAACAACTTCTCTGCATCATTTGTTCAAGAAGTCCGTCCTTTACTTGGCCTAGTCCATTCTCCCTCCCTCGATCACTGCTCATAATCCACCATATACCTTTACTCTCTCTAGGTAGGTCTTCCTGGCACATATGCTCCATGCTTGCAAAGTGTAGTGCACATGAAAATGAGCAGGGCTAAATTATGGTTCAGGGGCAGGTAATCTGGTTTCAGTAATTAATTCAAACTCAAGTTCAATAGTGGAATCTTATTCAACTTATTTTCTGTTTCTCACTCTAATTTTTCTTCAACGTCTTTGAAAGGAGACTTTTCACCAGCAACAATCCATCGTTCTTTGCAACCCAAGAAAATCTAATTCTGCAAAACTGGTCCACATTACAGCTACCTTCTTACATGCCTCAAATGTAATCATAATCCCTTTTTACAACCACCTCTCTACTATCCTAATCATGTTGAATCTCTCAGCAGCTTTAGAAATTGTGGACTAAAACATCCTCCTGACTGGGGCATTTCTACCATTGTATTTTCTTGGAATATCTACTTTTGTGACTGATTGCACTAGTGATTGTGGTACCTACCTATACCAGTCTCTCTGTCGACTCTCCCAAGTCCCTTTACTTGGTTTTCTTCACCTTTTATTGAATATAATTTTCCTTTGTGACATTTGCTAATATTGTTGTAGTTCTATTTTGGACCTTGACTTACCCACGCTCTTAAACAGGCATTTCAAAATTCTTTTATGCACTTCAGTTGTGACACAGCAGTGAGAAGCAAAACTTGTTTTTCAGCACTCAGTCCTTATACTGGAGCCTGCCTCTTTCAGTCAATGTTAATTTCTATCTTTGAGCTACAGCTCAAAATCCTTTTAACAATACTTGACAGGTTTGGATCCCATGGCCTGTACAATATTGTTGTTGGGTAACTGTTATGTATTAATAATTGTCAGTTTCTCATTTGAAGTTTCAGCACTGGCTGAACATTTAATTTGTATGTTATTGCTCTGAACTTTGGATTCCTACCACTGTCTAAAGTGAGCCATAATTGCTGAACTTCACCATCCCTGGAGACCTGTAGGTCCAAGCAGCTGCGGTCTGTGCGGGTAACAATGATGGGGCGATGGGGCCATGTAAGGGGGGGATTTCGAGGGATGATGCAGAGGGAAAATTAAATAAATAATTAATTTACCCTCAGCATCGGCCCTCGAAATCCCCCCTTACACGGCCCCACCGCCCTACCATTGTTACCTGCACGGACCCCGGCTGGGTCCAAGAGTAACTTGGTTTATCCAATTGAAGTTCAGTAGTACTTATTGGGGACCCGGCGACAACAGTGCTAAATAGCAGAACCACTTAAAGTACTTCCCAGTAAACATAGCCCAAGACCCCACAAAAACGTCTCACATTCTAATGGCCACTTTTTTCACTGTCCTTCTCCCACATGCACTTCATCCAGTGCCCAGACTGTGGAATGCTACTCTGCAATAGCCCCTGCTGTGTCTGACTGATTTGTGCTATATGACCTTCCCTTACAGGAGAGTTTGGATATTGGTTCCACTTTGAACAGACACCTCAAGGGTTTTTATAGTTCTGCAGTATCAATCACTCTGTGTTCTTCCACAGGCTTGCTTTCTAGAATCTATTTGAGAAAGGCTCTAGCAGAAGTCAGAGAAGACCAACCAAGGTTGTCCTTGCTCGTCCATTTCACAGACATTTGATTTTGTTTCACTAACGTTACCATTCATAATGCTGTAAATTGTTTGCCTTACTTTGTCTACTGTGCATCTTCCACAATTGTCTAGGCTTATCATTGAGTGCTCTAACAGTAAAGCTCAACAGATTCCAGAGATGGTCTATTGTAAAAAAGTAATAAACCATGCGTTTTCAAGATACCAATTGTTAAAACACAGGCTGATACATTTCCCCCTTGTAAAGAAAGTTTTTCATACCTGCACGTTTACCATCATTTTGAACACAGCAGGATTGAGCTTCTTTAGTTAACAAATGTGTCCTCAATTTTAGATGCACTCAATGTCACTTGTATTTCTGATAGAAAGGTCAGTGAACTGCATGCTAAATCCTTAAAAAAATATATGTACTTTTTGTACAGATTAACATTATAGCCCTCGGCCAGCCCAGTTGCTTACAGTTGAGTCTGCTTGTCTTGTAAATCAGGCTCATTATCTTATAGTTTCCTCTCCAAGCCTTGTTGCTCTGACCAAATAGTACTTACATACTCTTGAGACTAAAAATACATGTAATAGGGAGGATGTGATTTACATCAAATGCGTTTTTTCAAGACAGACATTCCTCTCTTTGTAGTTATCAGAGTTGCCCTTAAGCAATCAAGACTTGCACTTTTGTGTATGAACAACACCCCCTTTGCTAAATTGTACTTCTAAGCTGTTTGAGAATTAGTTCTGCAAGCATCCCTGAATTCTATTTGAATCTTTGACATATGCTTACCTGCTACTTTGTGCCCTCAGAAAACTATTAGTTAAAGAATATCTCATGCATGTATACTTTTTTGTTTGCCACTTCTGTCACAGCAGAGAAGTGTTGACTAACCTTGAAACACCGGGTACAGCAGGAGCGATGAGGATGCTAGTTAACCTCTTCCCTTTCTGCGGCACCACCTGCCAGCTGGTATAAACTCACTCTACAGATCTTACCACAGCAGGGGAAGTGAAAAAAGGGATAAACAAAACAATAAAGCTGTAGCAGCAGGAACACTCAATGGCGTGGGATGCAGGCGTTGTAGGCTTCACTCCTATGAAAGCCCTGTGTTCCCTGTATGAGAGACACAACACAACATACATGAGTTTCCTAGCCTCACTTACTCTGTATAGATATATATATATATATATATATATATCTATATATCTCTATATATATATATATATATAGATATAGATATAGATATAGATATATATATATAGATATATATAGATATAGATATAGATATTGTGTGTCTACACTTACATAATGTCTGCCACAATCATCCTAAGAACAAAAAGGCACAAAAGGTAAAAATAAAGTAAAGAAATTAAAGTGTTCTTTTCCTCTAATAATCCAGGGCACAGCAAAACTCAGCAGAAAGAACCTTCTGAATACAGAAGTCACTGTAGGAATGTACTTATCTGATATAGTAGTCTTGTATCTTGAGTATTTCTTTCCAGGCTGAGATGGACTTTATGGTTCAAGGTGCACAAGGTTGAAAACAAACTGATACCATCCAAGATATGCCGAAAATCATCAGAGCCCCTCAACAGCCCAACCATGTAAAAAACAAAAAGGTAATCCAGAGGGGTATGCGACTGAACAGCAAGGGAAATCCTTAGAAGAGTTCGCCTTCTTGCGAGCACTCCAGCGCTTGCCGTTAAGGCAGGGATGACTAATCCTGCCGGGAGCCTCAGGGGGCGCTGATATCGCGGTCGCGCTCCAGCGCGAACGCAAGGAAAGGCGGTCCGAGAAACACTCTAAACTGTTCTCGCCTAGAGATCAAGGCACAGCAGAACTTCCTCGTTCCCGGCCTTTGCCGGCGGGTGATAGCGGGGAAACTAAAAGACGAGTTCGCGCTCCAGCGATAACGCGTGAAAATAGATCAAAACGAGGCAGCTGCAAAACGCCGTCTGGATAATGATCCGGGATCTATGAGTTCTGGCAGGTCGGGGCGGGGTCTCTTCTCGAGGCCAATGTAGGAGAGCAGGGTCTGCTTCCTATGGTCACCCGCACTTTTTGCTCTGATACACTGGTTTGTTCGACTTAAGTGTGGCTGTGGGCCTGCTAATCAGACCCACAGCCCAGCTGTCCCCTCTCTAAATTCATACCATGTACTTTAGGTACATACCTAATTGGGTATTGGGTCACTTTTGTGAGCCCCTGAATAGTGTACCATAGGTATAGGTGCATCCAAGGCCTACCAGGGGCTGCAGCATGTATTATGCCACCCCTGGCTGGCCATCCAAACTGACACAACTGGCTGATCACTCAGCTGGGGCAAGGTCGTGTAATCATACCTTGCTTAGGTATAGTATCCCTATACCTACCATTACATATGGACACATATATACCTATAAGTCACTCCTATGGCAGGCCTTGACAATCCTGAAGGCAGAGGGCTTGGTTTTATGTGAGATGGTGCTCTAGCATGAGCTGAGCCTGTCTGCAGCTTTCGGAACCATGTCCTTATAGCTGTTCTATGATATAGCCATACCATATACTCTTAAGTGCATAATAATCCTCGCGGTTAATGCTCACCTTGGTTTGGCTTTATCAAAACATGTTGTGTAAGGTGTCCTACGCGTTGGAATACTACCCCCCCCCCCCCCCCGCCGTAGCATTCCACCCTTCTAGAGGGAGAAGATATGTAGTTGTAGCTTTACCCGGTTAAAGTTAAACAGAGCCTCCGCATCACAAAATGGATGCTGCTGCCACAGACACGAACGAGTCTGACCTCCTGCTGCTGGACGAAACTCTGGCAGGGGAGGCCTGGACAATAGGTTTCCTGCCTTGGGAGGTGCTAGCACCTCCCCTGACAGGCTATAGTGTATTGGGGCAGGGTGGGTTGAAAGAAATGAGACACTGCCTGGGGCACACAAGGTGCTCCATGCATAGCCCGGTTCAAACCAGTTGCTGGGGCACTCGAGCCCCAGCTCTGGCGCGAAACTGGACAAAAGGAAAGGGGTGTAACCACCCCCTTCCCAGGTTCCACCCATAGGAGGGACCTAGCAGGTAATCCAGCCCCTTAGATTAGTATAAAGCTAGGAGCTGTGTCTAGAGACATTAGATTATCCTGAACTGAAACTCTGAAACGAAACTCTGGACCTTCGACATTCTACTGCAACTAGAAGACTGAAGAATCTCCCTTGTGGTCAAGGAGTGACCACCCTGTGCAAACAGGCACCATCAGTGACTTGCCGGTTTGCTTTGTTGACGCTCCTGCCGGACCCCAAGACTTAGCGACGCAGCCTCTGGACTTCCAGACTTCTCTGACTCCGAGTCACATCCACAGCAAAGTTGAGACCCGTGGCGGACACGAGAGATGTGGGACCGGACAACCTGCAGTATCTGCTTTTTGCTAACTGTGCAGCTTCTGAGGCGTCCTCGAAGTTGTGCATTGGGGGTTGAGAAGCCCCAACCCCGAGCAGTAAGTGCACCAAAGCTCAGCCCTCCACACTCCACAAGTGCCGCGTGGGGCCTGTGCCTGCATTTCTCTTCGACGCGTCTTCGCGGTTGCTAGCCCGTTGGCTAGTGGCCCTCCTGAAGACACTCTTTTGAATCAACGCTGATTGCCTGGTTGCTCTGGGCTTGCTCCTGCTTTCCTGTAAAGGGGAAGCTCCACAGACCTTGCTGGTCTGAACAAGAAGCCGATCTTCCCTTCCTGCCTGGGTTGCCCTTGCCAAGGCTTGTTGACTCCGACCTGGAAGCCGACACCGCCAACAGCGAGATCTTTCGTGGGACAGTCCGTATCTAGCTCCTGGTCGTCGTCGACGCCTCCTGGTCCACATGGCTGCAGAGACAAGCTTCACTTCTTCACCTGATTGCATCTCGACGTCGCCTGGTTCCTTCCTGATCACTGGCTAGCGACCCAGACTCTGTCCCCTCTGCTTTCAGGTTCTTCACTTCTCCGATCCACCCTTGGATCCACCCGGACATTTTCCTCCTGGTCGCCTGTAGCATCTTTGTGCAGCTCTCCATAGGATTCGACGACGAAACCAGACACGAAAGAACACCTATGCACCCGGCTTCCCTGGGTGAGGTAACTCGAGTACTCCGATGCTCCCGTGGGTAATAACTATCCAAGTGTCCGCATTTAACTTTGTTTTCCTGTAGTCCACCCGGAAGTGTCCCAAATCAACTACTTTGTAAACTTTACATTCCCATTGAAAGTCTATGAGAACCCGCGTGTGTGTTTAGACACTACACACGCATCCTGTGGGACTCCTGCTTCCTAACCTTCGGTTACTCAGTGTAGCTCCACCGATTTCCAAGGCCCTAGGCCTATTCACCTTTCCTGAAGTGGCTATTATACCACTTCTTTAGTATATGTTTCGTGAACCCCTAGGGCAGAATTGTATTTGTGCAACTTATAGTATGCTTATTGGCTAACTTGTGCTGTATCTCGAACTCTGACCTCATAAAGAGTGCAGAGGCGTTGTGTTATAAATAAATACATATATATTTGATATATACCTTGTGTGGTGTCCTTTCATTTGGTATTCAAGGGATTATTGTTGGTAAAACAATTGGCTTCACATGCTCTCTGAAGTATTCGCCTAAGACTGCTTTGTCCATGCTACCACTAGGATAGCTGGTCTATAAGGTTGACTTTACAACCATCACCATAAGGGTTGTTTGGACTGATACAGGGTGCCCATTAGCATAATGGACATCACATATCAGGCCAACTTCTCACAGCCAACTTCACCTAGGATCACAGGTGACAAGCACCAGACCACAAGAAAGGAGGTGCTTATATCGGAAATAGATGGAGAGAAAGGTAAGTAGAGATAGAAGACAGAGAATGCCTTTAGGTTTTCTGGGAGATGTAGTCCCCTAACCATTCGTGTCATTTGCGTTCGTGCTTGGCTGCATACCCTCCTTCTTCACCCTGGCCTAAACGTTACAACTTCTTTGTAAAATGTATTGAATTACAAGTGACTCTTTAGAAAATCCTAGGAGTAAAAATAATTTGATGATCTTTAGATGTAGATCTTTACCAAGATATGTGTTCAGTGTGGGTGTGAGGGAATCCTGTTGTGACCTCTATAATTACCCCATTGATCGCTAGATTACAATTTGGCTGATCTTATAAAGTATTTGAGTGTCCCCTTCCTTCCTCTCTGTGGCAATCTTTTCTGAAGCTTTTCGCTCATATCAGAGGATTACTGTAGTGCTGCTCATTAGCAATGGGCTGTAACTATCTGCTTCCCATGTGAGTTCAGTAGATTCACAAGCTATGCTCCAGACCTCTTCTTTTCAGAATCGAGTTTCATGTTGTCTTCTCCTGGCTTCTGAAAGGACCATAAAATGATGGCATTGAGTTCGGGCTCCTTGGAAGGTTACCGTGTTGGATATAAACCGTTCTGTAGTAGGGGATCTCTGTGTATAGTCATAATCTAGTGAATAGTCCCGCCCATATGCGTGGACCCCGGAGCAATCAAAAATAATCTCTTACAGTGTCAAAAAATGCAGAAATGCATAGACACTTAAGAGAGAATTTAAAGACAGATAATGCAGCCAAAAAGGCTACACTGTCCAGTACTTCAACTAGAAATTCCACCACAAAATCCACAAAACAGCAAAGCCTGTACAGATTTCCCTTGCTTAACAGCAAAATCCCTCAGGAATGATAGAGAGAAGAACCTGGACAGACAAGCCCCATAGGCTGCCATTATGTGGCTTAAATAGGATACTGTGCCTTTAAGGAACCTTCCAGAACCTTCTCCCAGTATCCCAGAATGCATAGCAGGTCCAACTTAGTTTCAGTTCTTTTTTCCGGCTCCTGCAAGCAGGACCCTGGAGCATTGAGCTCTCCCCTTTCAAGGGTTTTGTTGGTGTTTTTACACTAAATTCGATTTTTGGTGCTTTTAAAGTACTTTAGTGACTTTCTTCTTGGGTTCCTGCACTCTTTTATTGTCCATAATGCCAGCATTATTTGACAAATGCCCGGAGTGCTCCAGGAAGAAGGCCAAGTCAGACCCCCATGAGGTCTGTATCATCTGCCTTCCCTCTTCCCACATCCCTGAGGAGTGTGTGATCTGTAGAGGCTTCTCTGGAAGGACCCTGAAGGACAGGCGTAAAATCAGACTTCAGGGACTTGAAGAAAGAAGATTGAAGGCACGAGGTGGGTCAGGAGGGGCTCCTTCTGCCCATGCTGAGGCCTCTGGGGGGCTCCCCAGGGGCAGGAAGTCCAGCCCGCGCCCAAGATCTCCGTCTGGGTCAGTTGCGCTGACCACGACGTCGAGGGGAAGGTCCACGGCCAGTTCCCGGTCTCCCCAGGGCTCTGGGTTGAGAAAACGTCGCCCGTCGACGTCGAGGGACGTGTTCCGGCCGCCGTCGAAGCCGGTGTCGATCTCGTCGTCGCCGTCGGCGTCGAGTGGTCGACATCGGAGGACCCGGCGTCGGCGCTCGCCGTCGAGGCGACACCGCCGTTCGCCGTCGAGGACATCGTCGTCGAGGGATCCTCGTCGTCGAGGCCGCCGTCGAGACGGAAGAAGTCTCCGGCGCGGAAGACGTCGACGTCGAGACATTCAAAGGGATCGACGTCGAAACGTTCCAAGAGGTCGACGTCGCGACGATCCAGGTCGACGTCGAGACGTCCGAAGAGGTCGAGGTCGCCGTCGAGGCACCATCGCCCGTCGTCGAGATTCCGTGGCTCGTCCATCTGGTCGGGGTCGATGTCGAGACGTCGACACCGTTCGACGTCGAGGAGTGAGAGGCGGTCGACGCCGAAGGGCCGTTCGACGTCTAGGGACCCAGGCTCGCCGTCTGGGCACCGATCTTCGGCGTCGAGGTCGAAAAGACAGGCCCAGGACTGTGGGGGGCTCCCCACATTCCGGACAGGATGATGGCTCGCCGGGAACGGCGTATTCCGAGGTATATACCCCGAAGAAGCCTTCAGCACCTCCTTCACTGCCTCCTTTGCCAAGGGGTCCGCCTCCGAAGGCTCCGACCCCCCCTGCATTGCCTGCTCGACCGGCTCCGCAGGCCCCGCTTCCAGTGACTCCCCCACCCCCGGTTCCACCGCGGGCGGTGTCGATGCCCAAGTTTCCGACGCCGCCGAAGAAGACTCCTAAGTCGAAGCCGAAGCCTCGGACTCCGGAACCGGGGAGGCCGGCGGACCGTCCCAGGCCCAAGAGATCGAGGTCTCGCTCGGGGAGACGGGACAAGTCTAGGAGTGGACGCGGATCTTCATCGAGATCCAGGCATCGCCATAGGAGGCGTCGGTCCAGGTCACGCTCATCTGGGACCCGTTCTTACTCGCCCACGCTGTCTGATTCGCCGGAGACTAGGGTGTCCCCGATCGACGATATTGGCACATTCCAAGAGGTTCTCCTGCTCGGAGCGGCGAAGTTGGGGATCAAAGTTGAAGCGCCTACGCCTTCGACTTCTGTCATCTTTGAGACGTTACACAAGAAACACCTGTCTCGCCCCCTACTGCCTCTGGTGCCGGGGCTCCTTGAGCCGGCTGAACAGCTTTTCCTGACGCCGGCGGTTGTGAAGTCTGCGCCTTCCAGGCTCCTCAAGAAATACAGAACTCCGGACTCGGACCCAGCCTTCTTGAGAAAGGACCCAGCGCCGGATTCGGTCATTGTGACGGCGGCCCGGAAGCTTCATGCCACCTCCCCTGCGTCCACGGTGCCTCCGGACAAGGAGAGCCGCTGGATCGACTCTGCTGGGCGAAAAGCGTGTGGTACATCCTCCTCGTCAATGAAGGCTGCCAGTGACTCGGCTTTGTTGGGACGATACGACCGTGCACTGTGGGACTCAATGGAGCAGTTTGCGGACCTCGTTCCTCGAGACCGTAAAGAGGACTTCATGGAGAGCGTCCAGGAGGGGATGCTGGTCTCTAACCAGGCCATTAGCGCCGCGGCGGATATTTCCTTGCTGTCTGCGCACGGATACTGCCGCGGGATTAACCAGAGGCGCCATGCTTGGCTCCGGTTGACGTCTCTTAAGCCAGAAGCACAACAACGTGTGGCGAATCTCCCGTTTTCCGGAGATACCCTCTTCGGAAAACACGCGGATGACGAGATGGCCAGGATGAAGGCCGAGGCAGAGACCCTGACGGCGGTGGGCTTGGAGAAGCCCAAGGAGAAGAAACCCTACCGCCAGTTCCAACGGCGGTTCGGGTCGCAGGGTCGTGGAAGAGGGCAGTCTGCCGGACAACATCAGCAGCAGCAACAGCAGCAGCAGTACAGACGGCCCTTCCAGAAACGCCAGGGGGGTAGAGGTAGACAGCAGTCCTCTACCGCTTCCAAGGGCCCGGCCGGGCCTCGACCCTGAGCTGTTACTTCCCTCTCGTCCGTTACCCGCTCCGGTGGGGGGAAGCGTTCAATTTTTTCTGGCAGAGTGGAGAAAAATTACTCCGGACAAGTGGGTGCTGAATATTGTTTGCAATGGATACAGTCTGCGTTTCACCAGCCCTCCTCCATCGATTCCTCCCGTCAGCTCGCAGTATCAACTGCGCGAGCTTCAGGCGGAGGCAGACATTCTGCTAAGGAAAAGGGCGATAGAAGACGTACCTCTGTCTCAAAGAGGAAGAGGTCTTTACTCTCGGTTCTTTCTTGTCCGCAAGAAGGACAAAAACGAGTTCAGGCCCATTCTGGATTTGCGACAGGCAAACAAGTGGATTCGCAGAGAAAAGTTTCGCATGCTGTCGTTGCATCAAATCTACCCTCAGCTGCAACGAGGAGATTGGATGTGTGCCATAGATCTACAGGACGCATACTTCCACGTGCCCATTGCATGCAAACACAGGAAGTTTCTGCGTTTTCAAGTCGGCACCAATCACTATCAGTACACGGTGCTGCCCTTCGGACTGAAGTCTGCACCCAGGACATTCTCGAAATGCATGGCAGTGGTAGCGGCACACCTGCGGAAGAACAAGGTGTTTGTCTACCCGTACCTGGACGATTGGTTGATCAAGGCCTCCTCCTTCTCGGAAGCTCAAGCACACTTCCAGAAGACGTGCGTTCTCTTGAACAAGCTGGGGTTGCACATCAACATGTCCAAGTCGGTCCCGATTCCGGTCCAGTGCATCCAGTACTTGGGAGCCTCCATCAATACACTGTCGGCAAGCGTGTCTCCTTCGGAAGAGCGACGTTTATCACTCCTTCGGAAGGCTCAGGCTCTCATGTCTACTCCGTCCACGACAGTGAGGACGGTGTCTTCTCTGCTGGGATCGATGGCCTCGTGTATCTTCCTGACGCCACATGCGCGGCTGCACATGAGACCGCTACAGGAGTGCTTGGAGGATCAATGGGACCAGAGGAGAGGATCTTGGGACGACAAGATACGACTGTCTCTGCATGCTCTTCAGTCTCTGAAGTGGTGGTGCTCGAAGGAGAATCTCCTCAGAGGGGTTCCCTTCCACAAGGACATTCCCACACAGACTATCGTGACGGATGCTTCTCTCCAGGGCTGGGGAGCGCACTCCGGAGACCTACAAATTCAAGGGACGTGGTCCCAGATGGAGGCCACGTACCACATCAATTTCCTGGAACTCAGGGCTGTGCACTTGGCACTGAAGGCTTTTCACCCGTCCTTTCAGACCAACTCTCTGCTTGTTCAGACGGACAACACGACAACGATGTATTACCTCAACAAGCAGGGGGGCTCGAGATCGCGCACTCTGTCGCAGGAGGCGCAGGCGATCTGGCACTGGCTTCTGGCTCGAGGACTGTCTATAACGGCCACCCATCTGCCAGGTGTGCAGAATGTTCAGGCAGACGAACTGAGCAGACTCATTCAAGAAAACCACGAATGGGTCTTAAACGACGAAGTACTAGGAGAAGTCTTCGCAAGGTGGGGAACTCCAGACGTGGATCTGTTCGCCACCGCCGAAAACTTCAAATGCCGAGGCTTCGCCTCCAGGTACTACCAGCAGGGGACGCTGGGGAACGCGTTATGGATCAACTGGTCGAACAGCTTTCTGTACGCTTTTCCACCAATTCCCCTGATTCCGGCGGTTCTCATCAAGCTGTCCCAGTCCAGGGCGCGGATGATCCTGGTTGCCCCGGAATGGCCCAGACAGTGGTGGTTCACGGACCTGCTTCACCGCTCTCTCCTTCCTCACATGAAGCTGCCGTGCAGGCCGGACCTTCTCACGAAGTTCGGGGGGCGGATGGTACACCCCAACCTCTCGTCTTTGAGTTTGGCGGCATGGCTCCTGAAATAGTGCAATATGGCCATCTGAATCTCCCAGAAGATTGTATGGACATACTGAAGGAGGCTAAGCGACCTTCCACTAGGACTTCTTATGCTTACAAGTGGAAGAGGTTTTGCATCTGGTGCAAGTCTAAGAACTATGACCCTACGACATGCAAGGAAGATGTCATCCTTCCGTATCTGCTGCATCTGGCGCAGTCGGGCCTTAATGTCCATTCCATTAAGGTTCATCTGGCTGCTTTGACTGCCTACAGGAAAGGCCCTTCACAGACTTCCTTCTTCCAGATCCCTGTGATCAAAGATTTTTTGGAAGGCTTGAAGAAAGTGTTCCCTCCTGTCAGGCTTCCTTCGCCTTCGTGGGACTTGAATGTGGTGCTGTCCA
This sequence comes from Lissotriton helveticus, assembly GCF_964261635.1. Taxonomy (NCBI): domain Eukaryota; kingdom Metazoa; phylum Chordata; class Amphibia; order Caudata; family Salamandridae; genus Lissotriton; species Lissotriton helveticus. The sequence goes on along the minus strand of NC_136069.1, from coordinate 1,244,221,413 downwards.
GATTGATGAAGGAGCCTTTTGAACCCATTCATAAGGCTTCGTTGCAGCACCTGTCCTGGAAGGCGGCGTTCCTCGTTGGCCATTACATCGGCCCGCAGGGTGAGTGAGATTCAGGCGTTGTGTTGCCAAGAACCTTATACTGTGTTTCATGCTGCTAAGGTTGTTATGCGTACTCACCCTAAGTTTCTTCCCAAGGTTGTTTCTGATTTTCATATCAATCAGACTATCACTTTGCCTACGTTCTTTCAGAATCCGTCATCTCCAGCGGAAAGGTCTTTACATTCCCTGGATGTGAGGAGGGTGCTGAAGTTTTATCTTGATAAGACTAAAGATATTCGTAGGTCAGACCAATTGTTCATTAATTATGGATCAGTCAGGACGGGTCTTGCTACCTCTAAGCAGTCCATCTCGAGGTGGATTGTGTCCTGCATACAATTGTGTTACTGCAAAGCTAATAAGACCTTAGGGGGTAAGCCTAAGGCTCATTCCACCAGAGGCAAAGCTGCTACGACAGCTATGCTTCGTAATGTTCCCTTTGCAGAGATCTGCAAGGTGGCCACTTGGAAGTCGGTCCATACCTTTGCTAAGCATTACTGCCTGGACACTGATGCCAGGGCAGACGCTCAGGTTGGGCAGGCTTCGCTGCGGAATTTGTTCGCACAATAGTGGCGTGATTTTCATATTCTTCACCGCCGCTTGATGTGGGGATGGGCTTGCCATTCTATTCACTAGATTATGACTATACACAGAGATCCCCTACTACAGAAGGAGTAGTTTCTGTCCTGTAACTCCAGTTCTGTAGTAGGGGTATCTCTGTTATAGTCATAAGCGCCCTCCCGCCTCCCCGGTGGAGATTTGTTCAGGTACATCATGCTACAGGTCTGGCGTTGTTTACGCCTTCAAAAAGAACTGAAACTAAGTTGGACCTGCTATGCATTCTGGGATACTGGGAGAAGGTTCTGGAAGGTTCCTTAAAGGCACAGTATCCTATTTAAGCCACATAATGGCAGCCTATGGGGCTTGTCTGTCCAGGTTCTTCTCTCTATCATTCCTGAGGGATTTTGCTGTTAAGCAAGGGAAATCTGTACAGGCTTTGCTGTTTTGTGGATTTTGTGGTGGAATTTCTAGTTGAAGTACTGGACAGTGTAGCCTTTTTGGCTGCATTATCTGTCTTTAAATTCTCTCTTAAGTGTCTATGCATTTCTGCATTTTTTGACACTGTAAGAGATTATTTTTGATTGCTCCGGTGTCCACGCATATGGGCGGGACTATTCACTAGATTATGACTATACACAGAGATACCCCTACTACAGAACTGGAGTTACAGGACAGAAACTACTCCTTACAGTTAAATAAATATTTAATGTGCTTTCTTATTAAACTGCTCATTTGACATTTTTGTTCTTTTATGTAGTTTTCTGCTCCAACATGTTTATTCTTTTACTTTAGTGGGAGAGCCTGAAGCACGTAGCTGGCTGGAGCAGCATGTTGTTCTTCAATATTGGACACCCAAAGCACCTAGATTCCCCCACAGTTTGCATTTGCACTCTAATTTAACAGCTATGTGGTAAGAAGTTTGATGGCATTACCATTGTAAAAACGTACGGTTAAAGGGCTGTCTGATGATGTCTACTGTTTAAATGTAAGTGGGGGGAAATTTCAAAGTATAACTTAAAACTAACAGCAGCACTTACAACACATGATAGGCACACGCGTGCGCTCATACTGACACAGGGTAATAAATGTGATCCATAGACAACTAATCCATGCTGTGTAGTTATTAGGTAGTGTACAGTAGAAAACTTCTCAATCCCTTAATCAGTGTTTTTGTTTGTTGAACTCTGTCTCCTCTGACATCAGTAAATCACTGCTTATAACCTCACATTATATCACTAATGACGTAATCGATAACATCAATTATGATGTCTGAAATGACATCATTGATGACAACACTGTACATGGTGGGGGGGCGAGTTATAGTTATGTCCGGTAATTAGAACTCGTGAATGTTAAGTGTTTTTTTTAAAAGTGTAAAATGGTTCGAGGCATGTGGGCTGCTAAATTCATATCTATTGCATAGATCGCCGCCTAGTGTTGGGTCCGGATGATTGCACATTGTTGTCCTGGAAGAGTCTTCGAAGTATCACGAGATAGGTGGCTCCTCCCCTGGACTACAGTGCGCATGGGCATCGACTCCATCCCCAGATTGTTTTTTTCCGCCATTGGGTTCGGATGTGATTTAGACGTCTCCTGTTCAGAATCGATAAAACAGTTTCTTTAAGGCCAAAAGGCCTTCTTTACTTCGTCGGTATTGTTCGCGTTCGGTCTCGCGTGTACTCCAACTCTTCGAGTCGGATATCTGTGGAGTCGGGTGACTCTTCGGTCATCGAGGCCCTGTCGACGCAGCAAGAGCCGGACGCCGCTACGATGGAACGAAGCCCGTTCAAGTTCTGCCCCGTGTGCGGTTCGAAGTACCCACACATCGACGTGCATCCTGTATGCAACAAGTGCCTGTCGCCGGACCACAACGAGGCCAACTGTATGGCCTGTTCGAAATTCAGGTCGAAGAAGACGCTCAAGATTCGGCGCGTGGCGCGCCTCGAGGCCCAGCGATCGGCACCGGCGCCAGCGGACATCTTCGGCGACCCCGAAGCAGACGAGCAAGAGCTTCACCTGCAGATCTCACCTTCATCGGCGGAGGTCGAGGCCGACTGCGGAGAACCCGTTGAGGGCCTGGACCTAGACGAATACGTCGAGGAGGTAGGGGACGACGAGGAAGTTTGTGGGGCCGCGGAAGATAGCTCGGAGGATGAGCTATGTCCCGTGCATACAATTACTAAGGCTCAGGTCACGGGATCGCCACACGGCCTTACCCACGACCATACTCCTCAGTCCTCAGCCCCGCCTTCTGGCCCGGCTACAGACGTACCAGCGGAGCCTCCATTACACAAATCGAAACCGAAACCATCGGAATCAAAAACAACAAAGATGGCCGACAAACCATCGACACCGAAGACGTCTGGGACTGCATCGACGCCGTCGTCTTCGGATGGCCTCGAAGCCGAAGAAGGCTGTCGAACAGGCTAAAGTACCGAAAGGGACCAAAGAGACCAGCTCGAAGAAGGTCGTCGAGCCAGTGTCCAGTAAGGTAGTCAAGTCGAAGTCGAAGAAGACTGTCGAGACACCTTCAGCCAAGACTGCCGCACCGACAGGCAAACGGACAGTCGAAGAGAAGTCGGCGAGGGGCACCGAGCCGAAGTCTGGAGCCCCAACGCAAAAAGACAAATCTGTTGATCCAAAGTCGGCGAAGTCGACGACTAAGGCCAGGACAGGGGACTGGAGCGCAGCTGTCGAAGGTGCGTCCGCGCCTCCGCCAACCGAAGGACAATCGTCGACGCCCGGATCTTCCACTGTGGGTGGACAGAGGTCGTCGGTCGGATCGACGAAGCCGTCCGCTTCTTTTACGAAGCAAATCTCGGACTCCCTGAAACGGATAAGAGACAAGGCGTCGGAGCCGAAAACACCCTCGGTACCGAAACAAAGTGGTCCACCGAAGAAGACCTCAATGCCGATCCTCTATACTCTACCACCGAAGGTGGCGCCGAAGGCTTTTGCACCTCGTACGGTGCCCGAGGACTCGGAGGGGTTGCGGCAGACTCAGCTAAGTGGGGGTTTTGGTCGACCACCTTTACCTGACGACCAATCGGAGCAATTTATCGACGCCGACACGGGTAGATTAACGCTCTACAAGAGGAAAATTACATCACAGCCTGTGGAATCCTATGTAATACCTCTAAAGAAGAAAAAAACTGCACCAGACACACCAGACCTTGTGGAATCCATTCCTCAACGGCCTAGGAGGAGTCCTACACCTTCACCAACTTGCTCAAATGGAGATGAGGGTGACCAAGATGAGGGGTATAACTTCCCAGACAATACTGACCCTGATGAGCAGCAGGACTCATGGATACACTCTGGTGATCAGGGGGACCAACAGGTGGTCAGTGACCCACATATGTATGGTGTTACAACTTCTCCAACTGAAGACTCTGCGGCATTTAATGCCTTAATTGAAAGGGCGGCTGCAAACCATAAGGTGGAGATGCATGCCGACCCTGTGGAAGTTGACTTTTTGTTTGATACTTTCTCTGCATCAGAAAAAACTGTGAAAACACTTCCAATGCTTAAGGGGGTTCTCAAGCATGCCACAGACATTTTCAAGGAACCCACCAGAGCCAGAGTGGTGAACCCACGAATTGAAAAGAAATACAGGCCGGCACCTGGGGACCCTACTTATATTCGAGGCCAGTTGCCTCTAGACTCTTTGGTGGTCTCAAATGCCCGCAAGCGGGCAAATTCACAGACGACGGGTGAAGCTCCTCCCCCGGACAAAGAGTCAAAAGTGCTGGAGGCAGGGGGAAAAAGGGTGGCTGCGCAGGCAGCCAACATATGGCGCATATCTAACACACAAGCCCTATTAGCCAGGTATGATAGGGCGCACTATGACACCTTAGAGCAGCTCTTACAACACCTTCCAGACAAGGTTAAAGAAGGAGCTGAGATGCTGATACAAGAGGGCAAGCTCATTTCAAACGCTGCAATTAAATGTGCGCTGGACGTTGCAGATACAGCGGCAAGAGCGGTCAACACTAGTGTTATGTTGAGGCGTCAGGCATGGCTCCGCATCTCAGGATTCAAGCCAGAGATACAAACAACTATCCTCAACCAGCCCGTCAATCCAGACAGACTGTTTGGGCCTGAGGTTGATACCACCCTCGAGAAGATCAAAAAAGATACTGAGACGGCTAAGTCCATGGGGGCACTTCAGTCTCAGCAGTACAGAGGGAACACTTTTCGTCGCTCAGGTGCACGGGGTGTTACCAGAGGACACTTGGCACAGCAGTCACATTTCAACAAAGGAGGCGCCCAGGCCTCGTACCCCAAGCAAAATAGGGGTGGTTACAGAGGAAACAGCGCCAAGGGCAAAGGCAGAGGCAACAATAGTTCCCACTCCTCTGCTGCCAACAAACAGTGACTCCCTGTCACTGCCCCCCGACCATCCAACACCTGTCGGGGGGAGACTCCATCAGTTCCGGCCAGTCTGGAAGTCCATCACCACAGACAGGTAGGTAAGGAAACTTATCCAGTTCGGCTGTTGTTTGGAGTTAACGTCCACTCCACCCAACATACCCCCAAGACAACGTCCTATGTCACCAGAGCACTTGCACTTACTGCAGCAAGAGGTTCTGGTGATGCTGCAAAAAGGCGCAATAGAGCTCGTGCCGGTGGAGGAAGAAGGCACAGGGGTTTATTCCCTGTACTTCTTGATCCCAAAAAAGGACGGCTCGCTCAGACCCATTCTGGACCTACGCCCTCTCAACCTGTACATACTCTCAGAACACTTCCACATGTTGACACTACAGCAGGTTCTTCCATTGTTGAATCAGGGAGATTTCCTCGCAACCTTGGATCTCAAGGATGCTTATTTTCACATACCACTCCACCCATCCCACAGAAAATACCTCAGGTTCACCATACAAAACAGGCATTACCAGTTCAAGGTCCTGCCCTTCGGAGTGACCACTGCCCCCAGAGTGTTCACAAAGTGTCTGGCGACCGTGGCAGCGCACCTCAGGAGACAGAATATACATGTCTATCCTTACCTGGACGACTGGCTCGTTCAGGCCAAGTCGGCTCGGCAGTGCGCTGCAGACATGTCCCACACCATTCACCTCCTTCACAGTCTGGGGTTTTCGTTAAACTATCCAAAGTCGCACCTCCAGCCAGCCCATGTGCGGCAGTATCTGGGCGCGACAATAAATACTCTGACAGCTACGGCTCAGCCGAACCCAGTGAGGATCGACAACATCCAGTCGCTCATCCAGAGGTTCAGACCGCAACACTCACTCCCAGCGAGAGTGTTCATGCAGTTGATAGGCATGATGGCCTCCTGCATCTTCATAGTCCCGCACGCACGGTTGCATATGCGTCCGCTCCAAGAATGCTTGGCGCATCAGTGGACTCAAGCTCAAGGACAGTTGAAAGACCTAGTGTTGGTCACCGGTCGGGCATACAACTCTCTGCATTGGTGGAATCCACACAACCTTTGCAAGGGCCGACCGTTCCAAGAGCCTGTGCCACAGATTACCCTGACGACGGACGCATCTCTGCAGGGATGGGGATCTCATGTGCTCCACTACACTGTGCAGGGACTATGGACAACACAGCAACAGAAGATGCACATCAACTTTCTAGAATTGCTGGCAATCTTCATGGCACTCAAATCCTTCAAAGTACATCTGTGCAACAAGGTCGTGTTAATCCGGACGGACAACATGACGGCAATGTACTACATCCAGAAGCAGGGAGGTACACACCCTCCACAGTTGTCTCATCTGGCTCAGAGCATGTGGAAGTGGGCCATTCAGAGGAACATCTTCCTCATGGCGGAACACCTCCCGGGCAAGGACAATCAGATGGCGGATCTGTTCAGCAGGTACAGCCATCAGATGCACGAGTGGGAGATACATCCATCAGTACTCCACCCGTACTTCCAGCAGTGGGGTCATCCAGAGATAGACCTGTTTGCCACAAGGGAAAACGCAAAATGCCAACGCTTTGCCGCCAGGTTCCCTCATCCACAGTCGCAGGGCAATGCGATATGGATGAACTGGTCAGGCAGATTTGCGTACGCTTTTCCCCCAGCACCTCTAATACCGCTGGTGGCAAGAAAGCTAAAGCAACACTCGATGACACTCATCCTGGTTGCTCCAACGTGGGCACGCCAACCATGGTACACCACGTTTCTAGAACTCTCCGTGGTACCGCATCAAAGGCTGCACCTCACACCCAGGCTCTTGACGCAGAACCATGGCGACATTCAGCACCCAGATCCGCAGCAGCTCAATCTGGCGATCTGGCTCCTGAGGTCTTAGAGTTTGGCTACCTTAACCTGCCTCCAGAATGCATGGACATCATCAGGGAGGCCCGGAAGCCCACTACAAGAGCTTGCTATGCAGCAAAATGGAAGCGGTTTGTCATTTATTGTACAGAACATAACATTAACCCGCTAGATGCATCCATTCCTAACATCATCTGCTATTTGTTACATCTTTACAAATGCAATCTAGCGTACGGTTCCATTCGGATACACTTATCCGCCATAGCGGCTTATCTTCAAAACAGGCAGCATCTCTCTGTTTTCAGGGTGCCTGCCATTAAAGCTTTTCTAGAAGGGCTGAAGCGGGTCATTCCTCCCAGGACCCCACCCGCTCCAGTATGGAATCTCAACGTGGTCCTCACTAGGTTGATGGGCCCACCTTTTGAGCCTCTACATTCATGTGAGGTTCAGTTCTTGACATGGAAAGTGGCTTTCCTCATTGCTATCACGTCTCTGCGACGTGTTAGTGAGCTACAAGCGCTCACAATACAAGAGCCATTTATACAAGTGCATTCAAACAGGGTAGTGCTCCGCACTAACCCCAAGTTCCTTCCAAAGGTGGTGTCAGTTTCATGTCAATCAAACCATTGAACTGCCCGCATTCTTTCCAAATCCAGAAACAGTAGCAGAAAGAATGCTCCACACGCTGGACGTTAAAAGGGCATTAATGTACTACATTGACAGAACACAACCCTTTAGAAAGACACAGCAACTTTTCGTTGCCTTCTCAGCACAGCACAAAGGCAACCCTATTTCCAAAGCCGGAATAGCCAGGTGGATCGTTAAGTGTATTCAGATTTGTTATCAGAAGGCTAAACGCACTTTAACGGTCCCCCCCAGGGCGCACTCCACACGCAAGTTGGGGGCCTCCATGGCATTCCTAGGTAACATTCCTTTAGAAGACATTTGTAGAGCAGCCACGTGGGCTACACCACATACATTTACCAAACATTACTGTGTAGATGTGCACTCCAAACAGCAGGCAGCTGTAGGACAGGCTGTTCTCAAAACTCTTTTTCAGACTTCTGCAGCTGGCACGGGCGGCCGCCGTTAATGAGGGGACTGCTATGTATTCTATGCAATAGATATGAATTTAGCAGCCCACATGCCTCGAACTGAATATGCTACTTACCAGTATGCATCTGTTCTTGGCATGTAGGGCTGCTAACATTCATATCGCCCACCCTCCTCCCCGGCGCCTGTAGCAGCTGCAAATTACTTCTTGCATTTCATCACTAGCATGGACATCATTTACACTATCGCACTCCATCTTTGCCACAATGGCTAAAAACAATCTGGGGATGGAGTCGATGCCCATGCGCACTGTAGTCCAGGGGAGGAGCCACCTATCTCGTGATACTTCGAAGACTCTTCCAGGACAACAATGTGCAATCCTCCGGACCCAACACTAGGTGGCGATCTATGCAATAGATATGAATGTTAGCAGCCCTACATGCCAAGAACAGATGCACACTGGTAAGTAGCATATTCATTACGTTTAAAGTCACACATTCACCTAATTTTCACTGTAATCTCACTTCAATATATATATATATATATATATATATATATATATATATATATATATATATATATATATATATATATATATATATATATATATATATTTATATATATATATATATATTTTCACTGGAAAAAAACAACGATTACATGGATGGTATAGTTAGGAAATAGAATTTAAAAAACTTAGAATTTCATTAAAAACCTACGGTATCTACAACAGGCGCCCTGCCATGAACAGTTTTCTCATCAATAATTTTATTGCTAATGTTGCAGTGATATTATCAATGACGTCATAAAAGATGTCATGGCTGATGTAATATGTGGGGAAATTAGCACGGCATGGTCAGGACGCGAGTTACAGTTACCTTAGGGCACGAGTTATAGTTTCTTGAGATAACTAAAACTGCTGAATTTCTATGGTTTTGTGTGTGTAAAATCTGAACAGCACTATAACGTCCCTGTAACCTTTGTAAGGTTTTTTAACTGTTTCCTAGCTATTACGTCCCTATAACCTTTGTTGTTTCCAGTGAATTTCAGTTTTTTAATGCTATTTCCTAACTATAACGTCTCTGTAACTTTTTTTGTAAATTAATCCAACCGCCAACCACACGCTGTGCACAGCCTTTTGCAATGCACAGTGGGGGTTTGGCCACAAGGCCTTGTTGCAGCCAGACCTTGTGGCCGACCCCCACATGTAGCCAACTGTGCACTGGCCATACGCAGTGTGGGGTTGGCCACAAGACCCTATGGCCAACCCTTACAGGAAGCAAAGCCGCGGGCCACTCCTAGGGCAGCTATTGTCCCTGGGGACCCCTGCCCTGGGGCTCGATTCATTTTTTTAGGGGTCAGGGGCACAAGGCAGCCCTCCCCAGGCCACTTTTGACCCGGTACCCCATCCCCCAGGACCCCGCAACATATTTCAGGGTGAGGGGGGCACCCAGCCCTTTTCTCCAGGCTGATTTTAGCCCTGGGGACCCCATCTCCCGGGGCCCGGCACCTTATTTAATGGGGAGGGGGCACACAGCCCCATTCCCCGGGCTATTTTGGGCCTGGGCCTCCCATTCTTCTGGACTGGCCGTACTGCATAAAGGGGAGAGGGCACACTTCCTTCCTCCCGGGCTCATTTCTTCCCCAAGGAACCCCATCCCTTGGGCCCAGCTGTATTGCAATTGGGGGAGGGGGCACGCAGCCCCCCTCCCCAGTCCGATATCGGCCCGGGACCCCATCCCCCAGGGCTCGTCCAACAAATGAGGGGGTTCCCTGGTGACCACACATGGCACCCACTACACTACGGTTGGGCTGCCACATGGGATCCCCAAGGCCCCCGCGCCGGCTCTCTGCCTCCAGCAGTAGCAGACCGTGCACTCACCCTCCGTGATCTGCTAAAAATGCTGCTCCCTGCGGGCTGGAGCAATCATTTCACCTGTCTCCCTGCCCACTTCAGCACGGGCAGAGAAACAGATAAAAAGTCAGTTTCCTGCAGACGGGAGCATTTTTCATGCTTCCGCCTGCTTGCAGGAGTTTTGAAATTGTTCCTGCCAATTGAAAGCAAACACAGGTTTCCCTGCCGGGGCCAGTGCAGGCATCGAAACTGCTATGTCCAAGGTGTAGGTGCCTCGGGCAAAGCATAGGAGCCAGCCCTGAAAGAGGGGGTCCCCAGAGCCATTAATGACTCAGGCGGGGGGGGGGGGTCACATGGCCCCTTCCCCTCTGTAGTTGTGGCCAGGCCTTGGGGGATGGGGTCCCCGGAGCTGAAATGGGCCCAGGAATAGGGCTACGTACCACATCCCTGTTTTTAATTACAGCTGGGCTCTGGGGAAAGGGACCCCAGATCTGAAATTGGCCTGAGGTTTGGGTGCATGCCCCCTCCCACTTGTTTTTGAAAGGATGGGGTCCCATTGGACAAAATTGCCTGGGCTAGCTGGGTCCACTCGCACCCCCTCAAATATATGTACCCCACCCTTCCCGGGACCTGGCCCAACCTTGGAGACCTGGCTGTAGCATGGGGAATGCATTAGAAGTAGAATGTTTGTTTATTGTTTGTTATGTTTTAACAGTGTACTCACGCATCGGAAAGAAGGTTAGAAAGGGCAAAGGCAATTACGGTTTGACCTTCAGACCAGGGAGACGCTTGAGGTCTTGGGTATAACCTTGAAGGAATAAACACCTTTTGAAGCAAGTAAATGGTGTGAGTCTTCACTTACTTCATTTGGTGATGATTCAGGAATTTGCTTTACCTCACCCACCGGCAGACTTCATGCTGATTGGCCAGCACTTCATTGCGAGCGGTGCTCCTGGCAACCAGTAGCCAGGCAGGTGCCGCTGTACGTCAGGGACACGGGAAAAATCCCTCTCTCCCCAGCTTTTAGGGTGAGGGACACAGGTAACGCTGTCTCCATTGATCATGGCCGGTGCGAGACGCTCGAGCGTGTCAAGGAGCGCTCAAGTGCATGCACGTGGCGTAGCCTTGGGCAGCCTGAAATGGGCTCTGACACTGCTTCATCGAACGTCAGCTGCTGGCAAGAAGTTGAGCAGCGTCTCTGGCTTGCGGCGTGACGCTGATGTTAGTGTGGTTTGGACGCTACTCGCTTGATGCAGCTGTGGGCAGCACATAGACGAGCAGGTGTGAATGAGGAAAGCTTTGGTAGCCTGCCTTGTGTCCCCGACGCTACCTTCATCATACATTAGCTGCCAGCAGGTCGGAGATAAACACATGTTTATAGAGAGGGTAGGAGAACAATAAAGTGCTCACCTGTGGCTGTCTGGAGGTCGGTGGAGGTATTTTTAAAAGAAAATCCTTTGACATTTTGGGATCAACATGCAAGGATGTAGCACGTAACCGTCCCTTCTAATCTGTGTTCACAAGTTGCCATTCAGAATTATTGCCTAAGGAAGAAAAAGAAGTTCTTATTGCCATTTTTTTTTTTTTTTTTTTTTGCTTACTGTGATAAGCTGGCCTAGTATATGATGTCCACTAATGTAAGTTGGCACCTTGCACCAGTTCAGACAACCCTTATGGTGATTTAAGAGGTCTCGGACAACCTTAGACAGCTATCCAAGTAGTAGCTGTGGAGAGCAGCCTTCAGGCTCCGTTTTGAAGGAGTGTAAAGCAGCTTGTTTTACCTTAATGCAATCTTATAGTATAGATTAAATGAAAAAGAACAACACAAAGTATTTATAAAAATATGTATTTATGATATATAACACTATCTAGTTCGTTACAGTATCTTCTACACGGAGATAGACACAAAGCACACAATACTATAGCAAAGAAATCACAGGAAATAGCACTAATACACAGTGGGCCCCCAAACCATATATTAAGAAAGTGGTATAAGAACCATGACTCGAGTCAAGACAATTTTGAGAGGACGTAGAATTGCTGGGGACCCACAGAACCACCAACGGTAAGTTGATAGGGATCCCACAGAGTGCGTGTACAGTGTGAGGACACGACTGCGTGCTCCATACAAGTCTATTTGCAAGTTGCGGTTGGAATTTTAAAGATTCGGGACCCTTCCCAGTGGACCCTGAAAAAAACCCCATTGAAGACAGTGAGTTGGAGAGCCACCCCACCCCTGGATACTGTGATACCCAAGTTACCTATCCCAGGTAAGCCGGGTCCATAGGTGTGAATTGGCGTCGGAAACCGCTGTCAAATCCAGAGGAGGACTACAGGAAAGTGCCGCTGCTGGAAGAGGAGAATGTGTCTGGAGTAATCCAAACGTGGATTCTGGAAGAGGAGTACCATAAAGCAGAGGGGACAGTGCCTATGTCACTCAGGAGAGACCAGGAGACTTGGAAGACGGATGCCCTCCGATGTCGGGTGCTTCAGGTAAGATGACTATGACCTTGACTCTGCAGCTGCGAGGAACAAGACCCGGATACGAGCTGTCCCATGCAGGATGTCGAGTGCTATGGGTCTGTGTCCGGCAGGACCACCAACGCACCTTGGCAAAGGCAACCCACACAGGAAGTCAAAAAGGTGCACGTTGGGACAGGCAAGGTCCAGGAGACTCGCCACAACCAGGGGAGTCAGGGCAGGCCCTGATCACTCAGGGGAGCCCAAGGAAAACAAAGATGACCCTCAATTGGACCCAAAGGCCAGAGGCACTGGGATCGTGAGAGAACCTCAAGCAGCTCACCCAAAGCAGCAGACCACGGTGCCCACGAGGCGGTGTGGCTGAAGATCTTCCACAGGAACACCCAAAGGGTCTCGACCAGCACCGAAGACACCCTCAGCACCGCCGAACACCTGCACTTCCAGATCCACACTGACCCCCAACACCACCCTTCGAGGAACCCTAGTCTACAGACCCCCCGGAACCTGGCCTCAGTTCAGCGACTCCATCGCCGACTTCGTCAGCACGCCCGCCCTCGCCTCCACAGACTACATCCTCCTTGGAGACCTGAACTTCCACCTCGAGAACAACAGCGACAGCAACTCCACCACCCTGATCGACAACCTCGCCAACCTCGGACTCGGACAGCTCGTCACAACGCCCACCCACTCCGCCGGGCACACGCTCGACCCCATCTTCTCCGCAAGCACCCACGTCGCCTTCAGCCACACCAACGAACTCCACTGGATCGACCATCGCTGCATCCACTTCTCCTTCCAGAAACCCACCACGCACCACCGCACTCAAAGGACCCCCCGCCGCAGCTGGAGCAAGGTCACCGAAGACCAGCTAAACACCGCCCTCGCCCGAAGCCCACCTCCGACCCCATCGACACCGACACTGCCGCCCGTAACCTCAGACAATGGATCGACGACTGCGCCAACATTCTCGCCCCGATCAAAAAACCCTCCAACAGATGCACCGACAGGAAAGCCAGCTGGTTCACCGCCGACCTCCAAGCAAACCTGCTGAAAGCTCGAGAAGAAATGGCACCACGAACAGACACCGGACAGCTACACAGCCTACAAGAACGCCATCCGCAGGCACCATCATCTCATCCGAACCACCAGAAGGACCTCCTTCAAAGACCGCCTCGACAACAACGCACACAACAGCAAAGAGCTCTTCAACATCGTGAAGGAACTCGCCAACACCGACATCCCACCATCGCAAGACCTGTACGACTCCCTAGCCACCTTCTTCCTTCGCAAGATCGCAGACATCCACGACAGCTTCAACTGCCAGACCCCCACCCCCCGACAGCCACGGACACCTCAGACCCACCGTCCGCACCAACTCATTGCTCGCCTGGACCCACGTAAACGACGACGACACCACCAAAATCATGAACACCATCCGCTCCGGCTCTCTGTCAGACCCATGCCCGCACCACATCTTCAACAAAGCTAGCGCCACCATCGTACCCCATCTCCGCAAGATTATCAACATCTTCTTCGATACCGCGACCTTCCCGGAGAGATGGAAGCACGGCGAGATAAACGCCTTACTCAAAAAGCCCAGGCGGACCTGGGGGACCTCAAGAACTTCTGGACCATCTCCCTACTCCCGTTCCCGGCGAAGGACACAGGGATCTGAGACAAGGCCCTGGAATGGACCACCTCCTTCCTCTCCGGCTGAACCCAGAGTGTCCGCCTCCCTCCATTCCGATCCAAAGCCTCCGAGATCATCTGCGGCGTACCCCAAGGATCATCCCTCAGCCTGACACTGTTCAACATCTACATGGCACCGCTCACCCACATAGCCCGATCACACGACCTCAACATCATCTCCTACTGAGACAAGGCCCTGGAATGGACCACCTTCTTCCTCTCCGGCTGAACCCAGAGTGTCCGCCTCCCTCCATTCCGATCCAAAGCCTCCGAGATCATCTGCGGCGTACCCCAAGGATCATCCCTCAGCCTGACACTGTTCAACATCTACATGGCACCGCTCACCCACATAGCCCGATCACACGACCTCAACATCATCTCCTACGCCGACGACACCCAGCTGATCCTCTCCCTCACCAAGGACCCCTCTACCACCAAAACCAACCCCCACGAAGGAATGAATGCCGTTGCCGAATGGATGAAGGACAGCCGACAAACTGAACTCGGACAAGACGAAGGTCCTCATCCTCGGCTCCACCACCTCCGCCTGGGACGACTCCTGGTGGGCGACCACTCTGGGACCAGCACCGACCTCAAACGACCACGCACGCAACCTGGGGTTCATCCTCGACTCAGCACTCTCCATGACCAAGCAAGTCAACGTCATCTCATCCTCCTGCTTCAACACCCTCCGCATGCTCTGCAAGATCTACAGATGGATTCCCACCGAAACCAGACAGACGGTCACCCAGGCCCTCGTCAGCACCAGCAGCAGGTTGGACAACGGCAACACCCTCTACGCAGGAGCCTCGACGAAACACCTGAAACAACTACAACGAATACAGAACGCCTCTGCACGCCTCATCCTCGACATCCCTCGCCGCAGCCACATCACATCCGACCTGAGAGTCCTGCACTGGCTCCCCGTCAACAAGAGGATCACCTTCAAGCTCCTCACCCACGCACACAAGGCACTCCACAAAACCGGACCCACATACCTCAACAGACTACTCACCTTCTGCACCCTGAACCGCCAGCTCCGCTCCGCCGACATTGCCCTCACCACCATCCCCCGCATCCGAAGAGCAACCTCCGGCGGCGGACCGTTCTCCCACCTCGCCGCCACGACCTGGAACACCCTCCCGATCCAACTGCGGCAGACCC
Organism: Lissotriton helveticus; assembly: GCF_964261635.1. Classification (NCBI taxonomy): domain Eukaryota; kingdom Metazoa; phylum Chordata; class Amphibia; order Caudata; family Salamandridae; genus Lissotriton; species Lissotriton helveticus. The sequence goes on along the minus strand of NC_136069.1, from coordinate 1,244,206,270 downwards.
AGGACCTGCTAACCTTCAGGAGACTTCTCAATACCTGTCTGTTCGAGCAGTAGCAGCACGCTCCCTTCCCCCCCCCCCCCCCCCCAGCGCCTAGAGACCCTCACAGGTGAGTAGTGCGCTTTACAAATAATTGATTGATTGATTGAAGTAGTTGCCGGAGGTTGGGGCTACTTGGAGCCTAATGCACTTATCGCAAAGTTGCCAACAAGCTTATGCACTTGCAAAAATACGCAATGCACAGGGGTTCGGTTAATGCAGCCCCCCCACGAGGGATTCGGACCTCAGACTTGGTGAGAAGGCAGCTCGGGCCTCGGGGGTTGTAGATAACCACCACCTGTGTTGTTGAACCCTTCAGAGACCACAGGAGCTCAGCATCAGCAGACCGGTCAGCAGTATTGAGGTGCCTGCGAATGCAGGGAAGTGAGTCCTTCACTTCAATGGAGATTATCTTCAAGTGTTTTGGATGCTCCCAGGTCCTGCACGGATCCTGTATGGTGCACAGGCACAGAAGAGGCAGCAGACTGAAAGGGAGACAAAGTCAGGCCCAAACAAAGTCCAGCAAAGTCCAGATTGCCCAGACGGTAGAAGGGTAGTGGTTTCAGTTCCGAGTCTTGTCCAGGACGAATCTCAGGACCTACAGCCAGGTAAGGCCTAAAGTACCCTAAGGAAAGGGTTTGGAAGATTCAGAGGATCCTCCCAGGGGAGGGTCTGGACAGGGGGGAGGTTACTCCAATGTCCTATGTCCAGTTTCACGCCAGAGCGGGAGCCAACGGCTCCTAAGAATGGTTTGAACTAGACTATGCACAGGGACACCAAATGTTCCCCTCATGCAGACTTTCAGATGCTGGCAAGCACACCCACCCAGCCCAAATACACTAAATCCTGTCTGGGAGGTGGTCACACCTCCCTGTGACAAGATGCCTATTGTTCTGCCTTCCCCTGCTCGAGCTTGGCTCAGCTTCAGGAGGGCAGAAATGTGTCTCTAGTTGGCAGAAAACATTTTGTGCTGTCTGGGGGTAGAAGGCTGGCACCGGGAACACTGAGAGCCTAATGGAGGGCTTTCCCAGTGCTTGGAATCATACCTCCCACACAGAGGCGGTATAAATATAATTTTACGTTTCTGCTTCTCGCACTGTAAGAAAGCAGAAGGGTATGCCTAGTTGGAAGTGGGCGGGTCGGGGAGGAGTGACTAGCCCAATGTTATGGGCGCTGACTGGTCGGCCTCCGGGCCAACCAAACCAGTAAGAGCACTCTCTGTTTTCTTCATGCAGGTGCTGCGTAGCCTGCATGAAGAAAACAGCCACCCCATAGACGCCTGTACAGTCTCTGTCCAGATAGTTCAGAATTTTGCCAATGATGGCACTGGGAGTTGCCCCTGGCGGCAGCAGAGGGAACAGCACCTGTGAGCCCTCTCCACCACAAAGACCTCCGACAGATCTGTGGGGCATAGCTTAGTACGTATCCAGAAATCGCTCTGCATTGCCCTGTTCTGAGCGCTCCGGAATGCCCAGGACCCTGATGTTGCTCTGACTGGTCCGCCCTTCCGTTTCCTCCGCTCGTCGTTCTAGTACTCCGGTGGTGTTGGTGAGCTGAGAGACCTGTTGCTTCATGGAGGCCACTTCTTCCTGGAGCTGGACGATGTCGTCCTCTGCCGTGGAGACCTTATCCGCTACCTTCCACAAATCTGCCCTTAGTAAATTCACATTGATGGAGACAGTCTTGATTTGTTTTTCCAGAGCAGTACGAGACCCCTGTATCGCCTCTAGGAGCTCAGCTCGAGACGGGTCATTGGAGGCATCTCCCTCGCCATCCTGGCCCGTCTGACGAGTGATTTGTTGTGTGGCTAGGCGCTGTGTTGGTATGCTGTGTGATGGTGTTTGGATTGGAGGCGCGAGGCAGTCTGTCCTTACCCATAATGTAGACCTCAGCAAAGGACACAGGCGTCCGCAATTGTCACAGTCTCCAAACTCAGTTTCCCTGTATAGGGCTATCGCCAGCGTACCTATGTCCCTCTCGTAGGTGTCTCCAATAGCGCGGAGGCCAGGCAAGCGCGAGAGGGCCCATGAACCCTCCCAGCAAGGGAGGCACAAGCAAGTGGTCTAGCAGTGATCCGATAGCTGCTCACCTGAAGGTTGTCGCCAGTATGATGGATCTTGTCCTGTCATCCGCCTGTGAGGGCCCCTGCCGTGCTCCAAACAGCCAAGATCGCCCCATTAGTGGTCTCCAAGCGGGTAGTCCTTTAGAGGTTTTCCCAGTGGGTTTGGGCACCCCCGCAACCTTCGAAAGGGACAGACAGAGGAGAGAAGAGAAGGGCCCAGGCGGGCGTCTCCCCACGCGTGGCTGGAAGAAAATCTCCGCGACTAGGCAGCCACCTCCCTGCAGGACCACAATCGATCAATAGAGGTGTACCAAAGGGCCTTCAGGCGCCAGCAGGGGGATCCTTCGAGGACGGCGAAGCAGAAGTGGAGGGGGTAATTTAAAACATTTTCCACTCATGGCACAAGATAAACACACTTGGGTCCTAGATGTGGTTAAATCTAGTTATAGAATAAGAGTCTGGTTTTCTCCACCTTCTAGTCTTCTGAAGGTGCAGAACCCCCTATACTTGAAACGTTTTTACTAATGAGGTGAAAATTCTTCTTGGCAAAAGCGTTCATCAAGGAAGTCCCTAGGTTGCAGAAAAACAAAGTAATTTACTCTGGGTGTTAGCTGCTTCAGAAAAAGTGCCAAAGCCTAGAGTTTTGAAGATCATTGGAGTCAGAATGGAGAGCGAGGAGAGACAGTAACATTGACTCTCTTCGCTCTCTTCCATTCACTATCCAGGATGGTGGAACAAGGAGGTAATTACAGGGAATTCTGTTTCAGAAACCTCCCACTATTGCCTTATATGTCACAGATTCATTCCTAGAAGGCTTGGGAGCTGTGAGATCTGTTTGCTCAAGGAAGATGGCTACCAACAGATAACGTTGTATCACAGGAGCATGCTTGATTGAGGGCATCTCATCTGGCTTTTGTCTGGTTTTGATTCGCCATGACACTCTTAAGACTATTTCCAGAAAGGTTTATTTGGAGTTCCATTACAACAGACCAGCCGCCCGCACTCTCAGCTCCAAAACAGCCAACTGACAGTATTAAAACATCAATTTATTGTTAAAGTACAGAGCTTTGTGCTGTCACCCATAACCTAGGCAATGTTCCAGTGGCCTAGGTAATCGGTGACATGGGTAATATTCTATAGTAGAATGATAAAACAACTTGAACCATAACACATCTTCCCCCATACAGTTTTATTTTAATTTATTAACAAATAAAAAAAATCATTGCAGTTTTATCCTTACATTGATTTATAAGTAAGAAGGTGATCCCAAAGAGTGCAACGACGCAGTGCAAGTGAAAATAAGTGAATGTAAAGTGCGTTGGTGCTATACAATCTATGTACATAAAATAGTGACTCATACAGGATGAATAAGTGAGTGTTTGGTACACACACTGACAAAGAGTGAAATGCTCCAGAATCAAAATAAAATAGTACACTATTATGTGTACAATTTTATATTGATTCTGGAGTATTTCACTCTTTGTCAGAGTGTATACCAAACTCGATGATCCTTTTCCGTTTGTTAAAAATTCAAATAAAACTGTCCAATTGAGAAATTGAACCAATCTCTTGATGGTCTAAATGACTCTCTCTGAGGAAGTAGAGGTTCGCACTTTCCCCTTTAGGGACCACCATTTTGCTTTGTTACTAGATACCCAGGTTACTAAGTTGCCCCTTTTCTTATGCATATGTTTTCCACATCCATGGCAGTGGTAGAGACCTATCTCAGATGGAAACCATATTCATGTAGCTGGAAGACTTGTATATAAGAGCCTCAAGGTACAAGAAGACACATCAGCACATCGGCTTCTCTTTTGATAAAACATGAGGCTTCATAACCGGTACCCCAAGAGTACTCCAATTTCTGTCTAGCCCCTACATTATCCGATAGAGACTATCAACAACTGAAAGGTAAGCATTTCTCTGGAAGCGGAGATTGTCCAGCACTGTTGGGGGATAGATAATGTAACTACTTCAAAAGTTAGTCTACGCTCGGCCCCTTACAAAGCTTGAAAGCAATTTTCCTAGAAGGGAAACTTTGTGTGTGGCTCCTGCTTGCTAAAATGCCAGGAGCAGTCTGCAGACCGATGCCTCACACAGGGTCCACTGCTAGGAAAGTTGCTTTCAAGTGCACTTTCAGGAGTCCAGCAATGTTATTACATAAATGCATTTAACACTAAGGGCCCAATTACGAGTTTGGCGGTGTGGGTGCCGGACTGCCCCGCTCCCACCCTGCCAAACCTGTGTGCACACCGCCGGCCACATTATGACTTTTATAGTCACTGTTGGGCGGTTCTTTGGCAGTCCCATGGCAGTGTCTATGAAATAGGCACCGTAATGGGAACATCAAAGCTAGTACCTGCACGGCATGGACTTGTGCAGTCCATGCCGTGCAGGTACTGGGATGCATGCACACAGGGGGGCACAACATGTGCCCCCCTGCATGCACCCTATGGCTGGGAGGCAACGGGGGGGCCTGTGGCGCCCCCTTTTTTCCTCTTCACCACAGTTTTCATGGAGTAGAAACCGCCATGAAATCAGTGACCGAGAGGAAACTTTAAATATGCTTGGTGGGACTGCAGCAGCCCTGACAAGCATATTGCACCCTCTAGACTGCCCCGCCACTGCAAGTGGTCTCCGATCCTTGACGATTGTGGCGGTGCAATGGGGGTTCTACTGCTCAAGTTGTAATAGGATGATCGGACCCCCGGACCTGCGGTGCCGCCCTAGTCATAATCAGGACCTAAGTTAATTATATTTCTGGGCTCCTAACAGTGCTCTTGAGAGCAGCTGCTTTGGGCTTTTTTTCCTTTTGCCTGCGGATTAACCTTAATGTTCGAGGCATGTGGGCTGCTGAATTCATATCTGTGCATAGATCGCTGCCTAGTGTTGGGTCCGGATGATTGCACATTGTTGTCCTGGAAGAGTCTTCGAAGTATCACAAGATAGGTGGCTCCTCCCCCGGACTACAGTGCGCATGGGCATCCTCTCCTTCCTCAGATTGTTTTTTTCCGCCTTTGGGTTCGGATGTACTTTTTTTTACTCTAATTCGGAAACTTCTAAAGGCCAAAAGGCCTTCGGGGTCGTCGGTATTGTTTCGATCGGTGCCGAGTTCTTGTTCCAGTTTTTCTTGAGCAGGACGTCGAGAAGAGCCGCGTGGCCTTTTTGACACCGGAGGCCTGATCGTCGATGGAACGGAGCCCGTTCAAACGATGCCCCCTTTGTAACTCCAAGTACCCGCACATCGATGTACACCCGGTGTGCAACAAGTGTTCATCACCGGAGCACGACGAGACCAACTGTCTAGCCTGTGCTCGATTCAGGTCAAAGAAGACGCTTAGACTCCGACGTGCAGCGAGGCAAACGATGTCGAAGCCAGCGCCCGACCTGGTGAATATATTCGATGAAGATGACGATGAGGTCGTCGACGCAGAGGATCCAGAACAGCAGTCTGATCCAGGTTCGGAGCATAGCTCTGACTATTACAAAGAAGACGAAGACAACGTCGAAGATGAAAACGTCGTCGAGGTAAGGGACGACGTATCCCCCATCGGAGCCGTTGATGACGACTCAAGCGATGAACCAGGCCCAACTGTGGGTACTGGGCCCGACACAGACTCTCAAAGACTTTCAAAGGCTCAGGTCGAGGCATCGCCGGAAGGCCTTAGCCGAGATCGTGTAGAACATTCTATAGCCCCGCGTCAAGGCCCGGCTAAGAAACCATTACATGAGCCATCGGTTCCAATACTCAAACCGTACCCGAAAGCTATCGAGCACATAGCGAAACCGAAAGTGCTGAAAACAGTCCTCGGGCCGAAAAGCCTCGGACCCATCAGAGTCGACGAAAAAGTCTGGTGTCGACAACCCTGCGAGGTCAAAAGTAAAAAGTGTCGAACCAAAGATTGGGGCGCTACAGTACGCCATTAAATCAAAGCACGTCGAACTGAAGGCGTCAACGTTGATGGACAGCGACATCAACAAAGGACTTGAGTCTCGAAAGGGTCTCGATCCGAAGCATCAGGTCGACAAACCCCAGCTTGTTAAAGGCCTCGAGTCGAAAGTCAAAAGCGCCTCGAAGGACCACGTCGAGTCGAGACAGAAGAGCGCGCCTCTGACGCCACAAGCACCGGAGCCGGCGCACGCCCAAAAGACTGCTGGCGAAAAGGCAAAGTCGGTCGGGTCTACATCGACGCCGGCGCCAAAAAAGGTCGGTCTGTCTAAGGAGCCACCGATTAAATTCGGACTACCACCAACTGCACGCCCCAAGGTGCTTGATCCGAAACCTAAACAAGTGTCATTGGGGAAACGGAGTCATCCTTCGGAAGAGGACGTTATGTACCACGAGCCCTCATATGATGACCAGTCCAAGTTACATATAGACTCGGAATCTGGTAAACTCACTATTTATCAGAGGAAAATCAGATCTGAAAATACTTTGGAATCATACAAAATTCCACTTAAAAAGAAAAAGGATTCTGCAACTTCACCTGTCCTTTTTGAGACTGTGCGGTACTATGGCCAGGACACTTCGGCATATTCACCCACACCCACTGCAGAGGATATTGGTTATGATGATGAGGAACAATATCATTATCCTGTGGACACTGATCAGGATGACCAGGCTCAAACCTGGGCAGACCCTGCTGACCAGGGAGAATCACAAACAATTCCTGATACTCCCTCTTATCCTGTGAAAACTTCACCAACGGAAGATACAGCTGCGTTCAACGCTTTAATTGAAAGGGCAGCATTAAATCATGACGTGGACATGCATGCTGACCCTGTTGAAGAAGATTTCCTGTTTGACCCTTTCTCCTCTTCAGAGAAATCTGTAAAAACTTTGCCAATGCTAAAAGGTGTCCTTAAACATGCTGGGGACATCTTCAAAGAAACCACTAGAGCAAGGGTTATTAACCCCAGGATTGAAAGAAAATACAGACCGGCGCCTGTGGACCCTACATATATTAAGGGACAGCTGCCGTTAGACTCCTTGGTGGTCTCCAATGCCCGTAAATGCGCCAATTCACAGACCATGGGTGATGCTCCTCCTCCAGACAAAGAATCTAAAGTACTGGAAGCTTCTGGGAAAAGGGTGGCTGCTCAAGCAGCTAATATCTGGAGGATTTCAAATACACAGGCCCTATTAGCCATATACGATAGGGCACATTATGACACTCTAGAGCAACTGCTACAACATTTGCCTGAGGCCTAGAAGGAGGGAGCAGAAATGCTAATACAGGAGGGTAAACTCATTACCAACACATCCATTAAGTGTGCGCTAGACGTAGCAGACACTGCAGCCAGGGCCATCAACACAAGCGTCATGCTTAGGAGGCATGCTTGGTTGCGCATCTCTGGATTCAAACCTGAGATTCAGACCACATTACTAAACCAGCCTGTAAATCCAGATTTTCTTTTTGGTCCTGATGTGGACACAATCTTAGAAAAGATTAAACAAGCATTGGAAATGCAATAGGTCTCGCATTAGGAAAGTTTGAGCGATTGGTATTGTAAATGACACTTTTTTTATTTGTGTTGGTTTTGAAAATAGCAAATTAATAGCTTTGTCAGTTACAATGTCAATAGTTTTAACTTTCGCAAATGTGACACCTATAGCATTTGTAATGCAATGTGTGTTGTATTTACGTGACTTAGATGTATTGATATTACAAATAACAATGGCTTTTAATTTTGGAAATAATTAATACTTAAATAAAAGTTATTGTAATTTATAATAGCAATAGCTTAAACGTTTGTAAATAACTTTTGTGAAGATTATGTTCAGTGTATTTTATTGTGACGAAAATCCAAGAACATTGCATTTGCGCCTACACACACACAGAGCCACACACACACACACACACACACATATAGATGTGGTGGTGGTGGATCTGGGGGATATGGTGGTGGTGAATGTGGTGGTGGATGTGGTGGTGGTGGTGGTGATGGTGGATGTATTGGTGATGGTGGTGGATCTGGGGGTGGATGTGGTGGTGGATGTGGCGGTGGATGTGGCGGTGGATGTGGTGGTGGTGGTGGATGTGGTGGTGGTGGATGTGGTGAAAGTGGTGGTGGATGTGGTGGTGGAAGTGATGGTGGTGGGTGTGGTGGTGGATGTGGTGGATGTGGTGGTGTATGCAGTGGTGTATGAGTTGGTGGATGTGGTGGTGAATGCGGTGGTGGTGGTGGATGCGGTGGTGGTGGTGGATGCGGTGGATGTGTTGGATGTGGTGGTGGATGTGTTGGATGTGGTGGTGGATGTGTTGGATGTGTTGGATGTGGTGGTGGATGTGTTGGATGTGGTGGTGGATGTGGTGGATGTGGTGGTGGTGGATGTGGTGGTGGTGGATGTGGTGGTGGTGGATGTGGTGGTGGATGTGGATGTGGTGGCGGTGGATGTGGTGGCGGTGGATGTGGTGGCGGTGGATGTGGTGGCGGTGGATGTGGTGGTGGTGGATGTGGTGGTGGTGGATGTGGTGGCGGTGGATGTGGTGGTGGTGGATGTGGTGGCGGTGGATGTGGTGGTGGATGTGGTGGTGGTGGATGCGGTGGTGGTGGATGCGGTGGTGGTGGATGCGGTGGTGGTGGATGTGGTGGTGGTGGATGCGGTGGTGGTGGTGGTGGATGTGGTGGATGTGGTGGTGGATGTGGTGGTGATGGTGGATGTGGAGGTGGTGGTGGAGGTGATGGTGGAGGTGATGGTGGAGGTGGAGGTGGAGGTGATGGTGGAGGTGGTGGTGGATGTGGTGGATGCGGTGATGGTGGATGCGGTGATGGTGGATGCGGTGATGGTGGATGCGGTGGTGGTGGTGGATGCAGTGGTGGTGGTGGATGCGGTGGTGGTGGATGGGATGGTTGATGTAGTGGTGGATGTGGCGGTGCATGTGGCGGTGGATGTGGCGGTGGATGTGACCGTGGATGTGACGGATATGGTGGTGGATGTGGAGGTGATGGTGGGTGTGGTGGTGTTGGTGGATGTGGTGGTGTTGGTGGATGTGGAATGCAAACACATTTGCACCGATTGCTGCAGAAGCCCGTTTAGTGCAGCCATTTGCACTTAGAAGGTCGGTGCAAAAAAAGCTAAGGCAAAATTCACTGCACTTGTACAAAGTTTGCTTACTCTGGCCACACTCAGAAGTTTTCCGTTGTCCAGGCTGCAGTTACACGTGTGCTTACAAGCATCTTTCTGAGCGTGTACGTGTGTGTTTGAGAGAGAAAAACAGAGCGAGAGAGAGAGAGGGGCATAATATGAGAGAGAAACAGAGACAGTCATGGAGACAGGCTGCGGAAAGAGTGACTGAAAGAGAAAGAGTAAAAGAAGGGGAACAGCAGAGAGAGTCATGAAAGCTGAGAGCAAAAAATGTGCATGCAAAAGGGAGAACGAGAGTGCCACGGAGGCTAAGAGTAAATGTGTGTGTGTTTGAGCGTACGAGTGAGAGAATACAAGGGACGAGTGATAGCTATGAAAGGCAGATAGAGCGTGCACTTGGGAGAATTAAAAAAAAAAGGATGCGGAAAGAGTGAATGAAAGAGAAAGAGTTAAAGAAGGGAACAGCAGAGAGAGTCGTGGAAGCTGACAGCAAAAAATGTGCGTGCAAAAGGGAGGACGAGAGTGCCACGGAGGCTAAGAGTAAATGTGTGTGTGTTTGAGGTACAAAGTTTACGTAGTCTAGCCACACTCAGATGTTTTTCGTTGTCCGGGCTGCAGTTAGACGTGTGCTTACAAGCATCTTTCTGAGCGTGTATGTGTGTGTGTTTGAGAGAGAAAAACAGAGAGAGAGGGTCAAAATATGAGAGAGAAACTGAGACAGCCGTGGAGACAGATAGGCTGCGGAAAGAGTGAATGAAAGAGAAAGCGTAAAAGAAGGAGAGCAGCAGAGAGTGTCATGAAAGCTAAGAGTAAATGTGTGTGTGTTTGAGAGTGCGAGAGAGAATACAAGAGACGAGTGACAGCTACGAAAGGCAGATAGCTATGAAAGGCAGAAAGAGCATGCGCTTGGGAGAGTTAAAAAGAAAACTAGGAGAAACACGAGAGACGGCCTGCGGCCGTCAAAGTGAAAGTGGGGGAGGAGAAATACGACACGGCAGGAGGGTGCGGAGCGGGGAGAGCGGCATGAGGGTGTGAAGCAGCCGGGGCCTTTGAAGTGAAGCTAAGCTTCACTTCAAAGGTGTGGGAGGAGTGCTGCTGGTGATTGACTGGCGATTTGATGATGTGCACGCGCATTTTAGGTCAATGCGCTTGCGCATTGACCTAAAAGCGCACGGGCACAGCACCAAATCGCCAGTCAATCGCCAGTCTAGGTAAAGCTTATTTAAGCCCCTATATATCGAGCTCCCGCTCAATGCGCATGCACATTGAGATAGGTCGCTCGACCTAAACAAGCATTGGAAATGCAATAGGTCTCGCATTATTAATACTTAAATAAAAGTTATTGTAATTTATAATGGCAATAGCTTAAACGTTTGTAAATAACTTTTGTGAAGATTATGTTCAGTGTATTTTATTGTGACGAAAATCCAAGAACATTGCATTTGCGCCCACACACACACGCACACGCACACGCACACGCACACACACACACACACACACACACAGATGTGGTGGTGGTGGATCTGGGGGATATGGTGGTGGTGAATGTGGTGGTGGTGGTGATGGTGGATGTATTGGTGATGGTGGTGGATGTGGTGGTGGATGTGGTGGTGGTGGATGTGGTGGTGGATGTGGTGGTGGATGTGGTGGTGGTGGTGGATGTGGTGGTGAATGTGGTGGATGTGGAGGTGGTGGATGTGGTGGTGGTGGATGTGGTGAAAGTGGTGGTGGATGTGGTGGTGGATGTGGTGGTGGAAGTGATGGTGGTGGGTGTGGTGGTGGGTGTGGTGGTGGATGTGGTGGATGTGGTGGTGGATGCGGTGGTGTATGAGGTGGTGGATGTGGTGGTGGTGGTGGATGCGGTGGTGGTGGTGGATGCGGTGGTGGTGGTGGATGTGGTGGTGGTGGATGCGGTGGTGGTGGTGGATGCGGTGGTGGTGGTGGATGTGGTGGTGGATGTGGTGGTGGATGTGGTGGTGGATGTGTTGGATGTGGTGGTGGATGTGGTGGTGGATGTGGTGGTGGATGTGGTGGTGGTGGATGTGGTGGCGGATGTGGTGGTGGATGTGGTGGTGGTGGATGTGGTGGTGGTGGATGTGGTGGTGGTGGATGTGGTGGTGGTGGATGTGGTGGTGGTGGATGTGGTGGTGGTGGATGTGGTGGTGGTGGATGTGGTGGCGGTGGATGTGGTGGCGGTGGATGTGGTGGCGGTGGATGTGGTGGCGGTGGATGTGGTGGCGGTGGATGTGGTGGCGGTGGATGTGGTGGCGGTGGATGTGGTGGTGGATGTGGTGGTGGATGATGCCGTGGTGGTGGATGCGGTGGTGGTGGATGTGGTGGTGGTGGATGTGGTGGTGGATGTGGAGGTGGAGGTGGATGTGGAGGTGGAGGTGGATGTGGAGGTGGAGGTGGTGGTGGATGTGGAGGTGATGGTGATGGTGGAGGTGGTGGTGGAGGTGGTGGTGGATGTGGTGGTGGTGGATGTGGTGGTGGTGGATGTGGTGGTGGTGGATGTGGTGGCGGTGGATGTGGTGGCGGTGGATGTGGTGGCGGTGGATGTGGTGGCGGTGGATGTGGTGGCGGTGGATGTGGTGGTGGATGATGCCGTGGTGGTGGATGCGGTGGTGGTGGATGTGGTGGTGGTGGAGGTGGATGTGGAGGTGGATGTGGATGTGGAGGTGGATGTGGAGGTGGTGGTGGATGTGGAGGTGATGGTGATGGTGGAGGTGGTGGTGGAGGTGGTGGTGGAGGTGGTGGTGGATGTGGTGGATGTGGTGGATGCGGTGATGGTGGATGCGGTGATGGTGGTGGATGCGGTGGTGGTGGATGGGATGGTTGATGTAGTGGTGGGTGTGGTGGATGTGGCGGTGGATGTGGCGGTGGATGTGACGGTGGATGTGGTGGATATGGTGGTGGATGTGGAGGTGATGGTGGATGTGGTGGTGGTGGTGTTGGTGGATGTGGTGGTGTTGGTGGATGTGGAATGCAAACACATTTCCACCGATTGCTGCAGAAGCCCGTTTTGTGCAGCCATCCATCTGTGAAAATATTATATTTGCACTTAGAAGGTTGGTGCAAAAAAAGCTCAGGCAAAATTCACTGCACTTGTACAAAGTTTGCATAGTCTGGCCACACTCAGAAGTTTTTCGTTGTCCAGGCTGCAGTTACACGTGTGCTTACAAGCATCTTTCTGAGCGTGTACGTGTGTGTTTGAGAGAGAAAAACAGAGCGAGAGAGGGGCATAATATGAGAGAGAAACAGAGACAGTCATGGAGACAGATAGGCTGCGGAAAGAGTGACTGAAAGAGAAAGAGTAAAAGAAGGGGAACAGCAGAGAGAGTCATGAAAGCTGAGAGCAAAAAATGTGCATGTAAAAGGGCGAACGAGAGTGCCACGGAGGCTAAGAGTAAATGTGTGTGTGTTTGAGCGTGCGAGTGAGAGAATACAAGGGACGAGTGATAGCTATGAAAGGCAGATAGAGCGTGCACTTGGGAGAATTAAAAAAAAAAAGGATGCGGAAAGAGTGAATGAAAGAGAAAGAGTTAAAGAAGGGAACAGCAGAGAGAGTCGTAGAAGCTGACAGCAAAAAATGTGCGTGCAAAAGGGAGGACGAGAGTGCCACGGAGGCTAAGAGTAAATGTGTGTGTGTTTGAGGTACAAAGTTTACGTAGTCTAGCCACACTCAGATGTTTTTCGTTGTCCGGGCTGCAGTTAGACGTGTGCTTACAAGCATCTTTCTGAGCGTGTATGTGTGTGTGTTTGAGAGAGAAAAACAGAGCGAGAGAGACAGGGGCAAAATATGAGAGAGAAACTGAGACAGCCGTGGAGACAGGCTGCGGAAAGAGTGAATGAAAGAGAAAGCGTAAAAGAAGGAGAGCAGCAGAGAGTGTCATGAAAGCTAAGAGTAAATGTGTGTGTGTTTGAGAGTGCGAGAGAGAATACAAGAGACGAGTGACAGCTACGAAAGGCAGATAGCTATGAAAGGCAGAAAGAGCATGCGCTTGGGAGAGTTAAAAAGAAAACAAGGAGAAACACGAGAGACGGCCTGCGGCCGTCAAAGTGAAAGTGGGGGAGGAGAAATGCGACACGGCAGGAGGGGGCGGAGCGGGGTGAGCGGCATGAGGGTGTCAAGCAGCCGGGGCCTTTGAAGTGAAGCTAAGCTTCACTTCAAAGGTATGGGAGGAGTGCTGCTGGTGATTGACTGGCGATTTGATGATGTGCACGCGCATTTTATGTCAATGCGCTTGCGCATTGACCTAAAAGCGCACGGGCACAGCACCAAATCGCCAGTCAATCGCCAGTCTAGGTAAAGCTTATTTAAGCCCCTATATATTGAGCTCCCGCTCAATGCGCATTGAGATAGGTCGCTCGACCTAAAGACACTGAGACAGCCAAGTCCATGGGTTCCTTGCAGTCCCAACAATTTAGGGGTGGTTCCTTTCGTCGCTCCAATAACAGAGGAGCTACACGAGGCCAGGCATCACAACAAATCCCATACAATAAAGGGAGCACGCAAACCACCTACAATAAAAATAATAGAGGTGGATACAGTGGCAACAGCACCAAAGGCAGAGGACGAGGAAATAACAACACCAGATCCTCCGCCAATACTAAACAGTGACACCTGGTCACTGCTCCCGGACCATGTAACACCGGTCGGGGGGGCGACTACAACAGTTCCTGCCAGTCTGGGAGAGCATTACCACAGACAGGTGGGTGAGACAACTTATTCAGTACGGCTATTGTCTGGAGCTAACCTCCACTCCACCCAACCTACCCCCAAGACACCGTCCTATGTCAGCAGAGCACATAGACTTATTGCAGCAAGAAGTTATCAGCATGCCGCAAAAAGGGGCCATAGAACTCGTCCCTATACAGGAACAAGGTACAGGGGTGTACTCGCTGTACTTCCTAATCCCCAAAAAGGACGGGTCTCTCAGGCCAATACTGGACCGAAGACCCCTGAACCAGTACATCTTGTCAGAACATTTTCACATGCTCACTTTACAGCAGGTTCTACCATTGCTCAGTCAGGGAGATTTCCTCGCAACACTAGACCTCAAAGACTCGTACTTCCACATACCAATACATCCTGTACACAGGAAGTATCTCAGGTTTACCATACAAAACCAGCATTACCAGTACAAGGTCCTACCTTTCGGGGTAACAACAGCCCCCAGGGTGTTTACCAAGTGCCTAGCTACAGTAGCAGCGCACCTGAGACGAAACCATGTCCACGTCTACCCATATCTGGACGACTGGCTCATCCAGGCAAAGTCGGCCCAGCAATGTGCCAGCCACATGTCGCATACTATTCACCTCCTGCACAGCCTAGGATTCTCATTAAACTACGCAAAGTCTCATCTCCGGCCCGCTCACGTACAACAGTACCTAGGGACGACAATAAACACTCTGGTGGCAAAAGCACAGCCAAACTCAGCAAGAATCAGCGGTATTCAGTTGCTAATTCAGAAATTCAGATCCCAACACTCGCGCCCAGCACGGGTGTTTATGCAGTTGATAGGCATGATGGCCCCCCTGCATCTTCATAGTCCCTCACGCGAGGCTACACATGCGCCCGCTTCAGGAGTGCTTAGCACTTCAGTGGAACCAGGCTCGAGGACAATTAAAAGACCTAGTATTGGTGACCCGTCGTGCATACCACTCTCTGCATTGGTGGAACCCTCAAAACCTTTGCAGGGGACGACCGTTCCAAGAGCCTGTACCACAAATAGTGCTGACAACGGACGCATCTCTCCTGGGCTGGGGAGCGCATGTCCTCCATTACACGGTGCAGGGTCTATGGACGACACAACAAAGGAAGATGCACATCAACCTGCTGGAACTGATGGCAATCTTCATGGCATTAAAGGCGTTCAAGGTACATCTGTGCAACAAAGTTGGGTTGATCCGGACGGACAACATGACTTCCATGTACTACATACAGAAGCAGGGAGGGACACACTCTCTACAGTTATCACATCTAGCGCAAAGCATGTGGAAGTGGGCCATTCAGAGGAACATCTTCCTCATGGCGGAACACCTCCCAAGCAGGGACAACCAGATGACGGATCTGCTCAGCAGACACAGCCACCAGATGCACGAGTGGTAGATACATCCCTCAGTGCTGCACCCATACTTCCAGCAGTGGGGTCAGCCGGAGATAGACCTGGTCGCCACAAGGGAAAACGCAAAATGCAAAAGTTTCGCCGCCAGGTTTCCACATCCGCAGTCTCAGGGCAATGCGATATGGATGAACTGGTCAGGCAGGTTTGCGCACGCTTTTCCCCCAGCCCCGCTCATACCACTAGTGGCACGCAAACTGCGACAACACTCCATGACACTCATCCTGGTTGCTCCAACGTGGACGCGGCAACCGTGGTACACCACGTTCCTGGAACTTTCCGTGGTGCCTCATCAAAGGCTGCGATTAACACCCAGTCTTTTAACGCAGAGCCATGGAGACATTCAGCACCCAGATCCCCAACAGTTAAACCTTGCGATCTGGCTCCTGAAGTCAGAGTTGGGTTACCTGAACTTGCCTCCTGACTGTATGAACATTATCAAGGAGGCAAGAAGACCTACAACCAGAGCTTGCTATGCGGCGAAGTGGAAGCGGTTTGTCATCTATTGTACCAATAATGACATAAATCCGCTAGATGCATCTAGTCAAAACATCATATGTTACCTGTTACATTTACATAGATGCAATCTAGCCTATAGCTGCATACATATACACTTAGCTGCGGTGGCAGCTTACCTTCAGAACAGGCAACACCTTTCACTCTTCAGAGTGCCTGCTATTAAAGCTTTTATGGAGGGACTCAAACGAGTGATTCCTCCAAGATACCCACCTTCACCTGTCTGGAACTTGAACGTGTTTCTAACCAGACTAATGGGACCTCCTTTTGAACCTCTACACTTGTGCGAAATACAGTTCCTAACGTGGAAAGTGGCTTTCCTAGTGGCTATTACCTCACTTAGAAGGGTTAGTGAGCTACAAGCCCTAACTATTCAGGAACCTTTCATACAAATTCATGCAAATAGAGTAGTACTGCGTACCAACCCCAAATTTATGCCAAAGGTGGTATCCCAGTTTCACATCAATCAGACTATTGAACTGCCAGTGTGCTTCCCAAATCCAGATTCAGTGGCAGAAAGAGCTCTACAATCCACTAGACGTCAAAAGAGCTCTCCTGTACTATATAGACAGGACAAAACCTTTCAGAAAAACTAAACAACTGTTTGTTGCCTTTTCTCCACAGCATAAAGGCAACCCCATTTCCAAATCCGGTATAGCCAGATGGATTGTTAAGTGCATACAAATTTGTTATCAAAAAGCTAAACGCACATTTACAGTTCCCCCAAGAGCGCATTCCACACGCAAGTTAGGGGCATCCATGGCTTTCCTGGGTAACATTCCTCTAGAAGACATATGTAGAGCAGCCACATGGACTACCATACATACATTTACCAAACACTACTGCATAGATGTACATGCCAAACAACAAGCAGGTGTAGGACAGGCTGTACTCAGGACTCTTTTTCAGGCTGCTGCAGCTGGCTCGGGCAACCACCGCTAGGGGGGAGACTGCTATACATTCTATGCACAGATATGAATTCAGCAGCCCACATGCCTCGAACGGAATATGCTACTTACCAGTATGCATCTGTTCTTGGCATGTAGGGCTGCTGACATTCATATCGCCCTCCCTCCTCCCCAGTGCCTGTCGCAGCTGGAGCACTCAAAATTATTCTTAGCATGGACATCACTTACTGTATCATACTCCATCCCTGCCACAATGGCGAAAAACAATCTGAGGATGAAGAGGATGCCCATGCGCACTGTAGTCGTGATACTTCGAAGACTCTTCCAGGACAACAATGTGCAATCATCCGGACCCAACACTAGGCGGCGATCTATGCACAGATATGAATGTCAGCAGCCCTACATGCCAAGAACAGATGTATACTGGTAAGTAGCATATTCCTTCTCTTTGGATGCAAAAGAAAAACCAGCATTGGCAAAGCCAATATGTCTGCCCTTGGCATGCTTGCACTTTTTAAATATATATTTTTTTGACTTTGCAATAGGTATTAAAAGTGTAGAACTAATAGAAATGTGATGCGCATATGTCTGCAAAAATGAAAAAAGGAAAAATTACCCATCCCAAAAATAAACCCAAAAGCATGAAACACGAGCATAAATAAGAGCATTGACTGGCCTACCAGCAGTGACACTGAAGTGGATTGCCTTTTAGGCAGAAGACAAAAAAATGACTTAGTGGACTGACCCATTGTCCCATGCTGTATACTGTGGTAGACGCATGCAAAATGGGAAAGACACCTGAACAGACCAGTGGATGAAGATGTCTGACCAGAAGCCTGTATGTGTGTGTATGTGTAGGTCAGGTAAAAAGGACGTTGAACATTATGGCAAATGTGAATTAAATCGAGAGAGTGTCCAGCTAATTCAAGGGTATTACCATAGCACACTCTTGTTGAAACAAACAAGTTTTAATTCCTTGTGTAACACAGTCAAAGCAAGTTGCAAGAAGAACAGATGGGAGTTCCAGAATGTAGGAGCTACAATTGAGGAGGCTTGATCAGAGGCCTGTTATAACATTTCAAGTTCTTGCTGCAGCTTGTACGATAACATCCTGCAATGCACACTTTAGCAGTGAGATATGCAGACTTAACACACAGCTCTAGATTCCATACTTTCTTTTTCTCCTATGAACCACTGGTTTGTAGCCATCCCAAAAACTATCCAATCAGTGCCTATTTTATGAAGATGGAAGTTTAGGGTGGTGGACGTAAGAGGCATGTAAAGGAATAAAGTCAGGCAGTGTTTTGAATGCATTTAGATGGTAAGACCACTAACGCTGTTGTCTCTAGTCTAGACATAAAAATGGGGCAAATTTCAGTTTCACTTTTCAGGTGAAATGTTCACTCACCTCTATTAATTGCAAGTCCCTAGTTATTTTAACCAACAGGATCTGCAACTTGTGCCTTAGATTTTCATGTAGTACTTTTGGTTTTCAGGGGACAATTTGCTTGAATATCTCTTGATGATTATTTCTTTCAGGGATTAGAAGATGGTTTATTGCACAGGCCTTAACATGGTGTGCATGGTTACAGATTCTGGTCAAAGTAGTTGTGTTTGTAGTTGTGGTATCGACTCTAGCACTATTCATTTTCTAAGTGACCTTGGCAGAATATCCAAATGGAATGTGACCCTATAAATAGGTTGCACAATTCCCTTGTTGTAGGCTTCCGATGACTGGCAGAGTTCATATGTTTGCGTTGTGTCTGAAGCAATGTCTTTATTGGGACAAGATTATTTCTTTTCAATCTCAGCTGTGTGAGCTTTTGAAGAGCTACAACCCACAAGTGTTAATGTTAGTCATGACCACCGTCGCAAACAACTATCTTCCAGAACTGCATGGTGTTGGAAAGAGGAGTAGCCTCCTGATAGCTGTGCTCGGGCTCAAGAGATTCTTCACGCCTTCCATTTTGAGTAAGTTGTGTTGCAAGTTTGTAAATCATAGCACTTTGTAAAGATTTGGGGTTGGTCTGATGTTGCCAACTTTGTTGCTGATGTAACACTAGCTCAAGGTATTCTCATGAAGGGACTGATATAAAGTTCAGCGTAGAATAATTTCTGACTGACTTACAGGTTTATAACATCTAGCTCTATTGTTTCTCTTTTTTGTTCTTAACTGTATGCTGTGTGTTAAGGTGACAAAAGATATGCTGGGTCAAAAGTTTGGTTATTAGTTATCATACAGGTATGAAATTGAATTTCCTTAAAATAACACATTGTGTCCTTGACCTACTCATTTTCCATAGGTCTCCACATTCCGTTGCACTTCAGAATGTTTTAAAGAATTACTCTTACATGGAAACATCATGCTTTCTTCAATTCTTTGACTGCAGATACAAGCTCTCAGTAATAAGTTAGGTGAAAATGTTTTTTTTCTTTTTCGGTAGGGACCACCATTTATGCACCAGTGATCCTCAATATAATCCTGATGACAGGACCTTTGTCACTGAAACACAAGTAATCAGGGAATCGCTGTGGTAAGTAGTGATTGTTCAAGCAACTAGCCGAAGTATGTTATACATTGAGTTTCAGGGGACATCTAAATTGCTTCTAGAATTGTCTTTTTTTTTTGTGCCTAGTATGAAGTCTTTTAAAAAAAAAAAAAAAAAATGTCTCTGGTCTTGCGATGCGTCCTTTCTTCCTGTTTCCAAAATATTTAACATTCCAAAATTTAATTCGGGGGGCAACTTCTGACATGCAAATTTAACATTTGCTTTGACTTGTCAGGTATCTGATTTCATAGTGGTTGTTCTTGTGTCCCAGTCACTTCAGGAAAAGTAAATTGTACTTCTGGATCGCAGTATCGAAATTGATTTTTTAAAAACATTTTTTATTTCTTTATTAGTTTATTCCTCCAAAGCTGCAGACCATGTACAGAAACAATGATACATCTCAACCAACTCAGCCGGTAACATTTCAAGAATTATCCATGCAGGCAATTAGTGCTAAATTCGCGTCTGCGAAGTTTCCCAATCTATATTGTTCGTGTCGTTTTCGTGTGTTCCAACATAACTCAACTGTAATGTAACTCCCCCCCCTCCTAACACCCTCCTGAGCGCCCCCCCCCTATCCCCCCTTCCGGGTCGGTATAACTAGAGGTCCGTGCATCTTAGTATTCATGTTGGGTCTCCTTGTGACTTACCACTTTGGCCTGGGGCTGTCCCCTCTGTGGAAGGCGTCTCCTCAGTGCCCTTATGTGTGGGTTGCAGGGCCTGTCCAGCTATTTCTTGGATCATCCCTCCCCATGCCAGAAGTATCTCAGGCAATTTGCTATCCCTCCTTGTGTTATGCATGTTCCCCTCCTCCGCCAGAGCCCACTCCCTCACATCTGTCCTCCAGTCGGCTAGTAGCGGTCCATGCTGGGTTAACCAATGAATCGCAATACGTCGCCTGGCTATAACAAGTCCCAGAACCAGAAACCGCCTACTTGTCTTACATTTAGGATCTCGAGGAATCAGGCCCAAGAGACATGCACGCGGGTCCATGGCAATTGTTCACCCTGTTATCCTGGTCAGGTCCTCTAGGACCGCCATCCAGTACGTCTGGATCGTTGGGCATGTCCACACCATATGTGGAAAGGCCGCCTGATCATGGAGGCACCTGGGGCAGTGGGGATCCCTGGAACTATCGATGGCCTGAAGCCGCTTGGGTGAGAGGTAGGTCATGTGTACCATGTTATACTGGATTTGTTTGAAGCGATTGCATACCTTCCGCACACTCTCGTGGATTTTTTCCCAGTCCCGGGATGTGATCTCCTGCGGACACATCCGCTACCATTTCTCCTCTATTTTTAAGGGTCCAATCTTTTTGTCTTCTCTCAGCGCCCTATAAAGGTGAGTAACAAACCTCCGCCCCCCAGCCATGGTTATAGTGACCAGGGTATGAGTGTGCCCCAGAGCCTCCGGGAACGAGGGCCATACCTGCTGCGCCTTGGCCACTATTTTGGCATATTGCAGGAACTGTCCTGAACCCAGCTCGGAGGTCGCCTCCGCCTCTGATAGGTAATGAATTTGTTGTCTGGGTAGAGGTCAGACAGCATAAGACAGCCCCCATCTTTCCATTTATCCGATGACATAACCTGGCCAATTTGAGCGAAGGGCGACATAAGCCAGAAATCCATCTCTGGGGCAAACGGCCTTTCCCGGTTCAGTCTTCGTACCACTCGGTTCCATATTGCAGCTAACAGCCACACCAATGGAGGACTGTGTTCCTGTTGCCCCCCCCCCCCCCCCCTCCCGCCCGCCAGAGAAGTCCACCCAACTGTCGGTCCCCATATGTGCCTGCTAGTAAGGACCACTCCCAGGAGGGATCTGTGTTCAATCCGGCTATAGCATGTTGTAGCTGTGACGCAAAGTAATAAGGTTCCAGATCTGGGCTCTCCAAACCCCCCCTTGCCCCATCGACGCTTCATGACCTCTAGTCTATTCCGGCATCCCTTCCCGTTCCATAACAGTAGGACCAGCAGTGCATCCAATTCCCTGAATACCCGATGTGGGAGCTCGAAGAAGGAGCCCTGCATTGTGTAGAGACTTTGGGGGAGGACCACCATCTTTATCAGGGCGATCTTCCCCATCAGGGAGAGTTTAAGTGTGTTCCAAAAGGCAACACTTCTCTGAAGACCCCAGAGTATCCTCCACCTTGTTATGTTGATAAAAGGTGGCCTCATTCCTACAGACCCACACCCCTAGATATCGCAGTGTATCTTCTACCCAAAGAAGTTCCATCTCCGGGAGCTGTCCTCTGTCCCATTCATTCTTCGGGCCGATCGCGCACAGCTATGATTTCGCTTTGTTGATGTAAAGACCCGAGGCGTCTGCAAATTGCTTCAGTATAGCCATCAAAGATGGCAAGGAATGGGTTGGTCGATTCAAGTATATCAACGCATCGTCTGAGTACAGCGATACGATATGCTCAGTATCTCCCACCCATATGCCCTGTCCCTGGAGCACCCCGCAAATATGTCAAGCTAATGGCTCCACCGGCAGGGCAAACAGCAAGGGGGAGAGCGGGCATCCCTGCCGTGTCCCCCTCGCTATGGGTATAGTGTCCGCCACGTACCGCCCCATGCGAAACCTCGCCACCGGTCGGGCATAGAGCAGTTTCACCCAATTTACAAATTCTTCCCCCAGTCCCATTTTTAGAAGTATCTGCCATAGATAGTCCCATCGGATCGAGTCGAATGCTTGTTCGAAATCGTGGAACACTAAGGTGCTCTGTTGGGCCCGTCCCTCCAATGATTGCATAACGTGTGTGAGGCGGCGGATATTCCGTAACGTATTCCTGCCTGGTATAAAACCAGACTGGTCCTCGTGTACCAGTCGCCGAAGATATGGGAGGAGCCTACTTGCCAATACGTGGCTGATGATTTTAAGGTCCACGTTCAGCATTGAGATTGGTCGATAGGAACTGGGGAGCAGATGATCCTTCCCTGGCTTGGGAATCATTACTATCAGTGCTTCCCGCATGGAGTCTGGGAGCACACCGCTTTCGCTGGCCTCCGCCGTGATTTCTAGGAGTTTAGCGATCAGAACTCCCCCATATTCTTTGTAAATTTCCGCTGCTATGCCATCCATCCCGGGGGACTTAGCAGTCTTCAGATGGGCTATTGCCGCCCGTATCTCCTCTCCGCTAAAAGGGGCCCCTAAGGCCCTCTGACTCGCAGGGTCTATGCAAGGCAGGTCCACCTCAGCTAAATAAGCCTCCACAACCTGAGGTGCCATGGGGGACGGGGCACAGAGTAAATTCTATGTAGATGGGTCAGGAATGCTTTATTGATCTCATGTTGTGTATATACTACCTGGCCGTGCACTTTTTTGAGTGTCAGAATCTGGTGCGGCTGAGTCTCTGTCCGAATCAGATGCGCTAGTAGCTGTCCCGCCTTCTCCCCCTCTGTGTACCAATGGCGCCTGCTCGCATTTCTGTTAAATTTACCTAGCGAGTCCCAGATGTCCCCTCTCTTCCGCAGCAGTTCCGCCCATTTAGTCGGCCCCTCCCTGTTCGTGGGAAGCTCCTTCTCTAGTGTTGCCAAGCGCTCCTCATGCTGGCGTAGGTCTCGCTCGAGCACTTTCTCAACCCCCACCTCCGTGGACATACATACATATCACCACCTTCATCGCGTCCCATTCGATTGCCCTGGTGCTGGCCGTGCCCCAGTTCACCTCAAAATAGGCCTCCAACCCATTTGTTATGGCGTCTTTGTAAGTTGGGTCCCCAAAAACTTCGGTGTGAAGCTTCCACAGCGGTACCTTAGACCTTGGGTGACCTAGAGAGTATGTTAGTAATAACAGGGAGTGATCAGACGAATAGCAGGCCAGATATTGCATTTCCGCTATTTGATGCGCCGCCGTCTGTTGGATAAAGATATAGTCTAGTCTACTATAGGTGCTGGCAGCAGGTGTGTGGCACGAGTACACTCGACGATCAGGGTTACGGTGTCGCCAGATATCCAGTAAGCCATAGTTTTGAAGCATCTGGCCCACAGCCTCTCTCATTCTAGGTTTGACATCCAGTTTTGGGGGATGTCTATCTAGCTCTCCATCTAGGGCACAGTTGAAATCCCCTGCAACAATCAATTCCGTGTCTGGATCCAGATCTAGTTGCCCCAAGACTTGGCTCACGAACCCACCATCATCACTGTTCGGGCATACATATTCACCAAACATATACAGCTCCCATCCAGCGTCCCCTGCACCGCCACAAACCTCCCCTCAGGATCACTTCTAGTGTGTGCTACCTTAAAGGGGACTCCTGGTGCCACCCAAAAAGGCGCTCCCCTAGCAAATCCCAAGTAGGATGTAGCGAAAATTTGGCCCCTCCATCTGCGTTGGACATGTTTAAGACTTATACTTATCTTATACCGCCTAAGGTATTGTGCCACCCGGATCCGTTTGACCATATTTTTGAGCCCCCGGACATTCCACGTTATGAGTTTATACACCTGGCAAGAGTCAGCGTCTGTGGGCGCAGCGGCACTCGACTGTCTTGCGGGGGACCCCAGTATCAAAATTGATACTCATAAACACGAAACTAATTCCCTGCTGCGTGCGTGGATCCCGTAACACCTTTTTATGTCATTTTTTTTCCATGAAAACAGCATCATAGAGTGTACTAATCCAGGAGCTCATGTTCAGATCTGTGAAGTGGAAGCTTAATCTAACGGAGGCTTAATCTTTCCCTGAAAGTTTCAAATAATTCTTAAACTTAAAGTCCTAGAACCGCATTGCAGCATCAAAATGCAAACCAGTTCCAGCAGAGTGCATGAATGTAAAAATGCAGACTGATATACTTCCACTGACAACAGAGATAAACAAAAGAAGTCTGTCCCCTTAGAACCTAGGAGGCACCCCTTTCCAGAGTGCATTGTAGAAGCTGTTGCCACCCAGAGCCAGCTCATTTATCCTGCTCATGAGTGAAGGATCTCAGAACACCTGTAGATTTAACTTAATAACTTACTTTTTTAAGTAAAAAAATATATTTTTCCCTTATTCACTCAGACACTGATCATCTGCTGTTGAGTGTAATATTTTTTCGTAGTGCCTAACGTACTTTTTTAGTCAGAGTGAGATCCCTTTTCTCTATCTCCATCTCTTGATCTTTTTCTGTAGATGAATATCTATTCCTATGTAATTTTGCAGGCTTTTCTATTATTGTTGTAGCACTTAACCTCTCTACTCTAGTTTATGCTTTTGTTTTTTTTATGGTGAGGGGGTTTGTTTTTAGAAGGTGTATGCTGTATGTGATAATTCCCTGGCTAGATACTCTAAATATTTCAAGATCATGACTGTTTCTTGAGATCAACTTGCTTTGAGAGGTTGATATAGCTCAAGAAGGAGGAGAAACCTTAATGAGAGAACTGCCTGACAGTATGGGATAGACAGTTCACATGAGTAGCAGGGTCAGTAATGAAAAGGATATGGTAAGTCTCTGTCTAGAGTGCAGTGGTGGGTGAAAAACGATAGACTGAAATGCGACCATGAGCGATCGTCAGTTGCTAAGATTAATTCAAGGATTCTGTCATCACCTTGGTATATTTTTCCAGCTGCTGTTTTAAGTGCGACCGGTATGCTCGGACGTGGGTCCTCTGCTCACTGTGCCATAGGACTTAATCTGCACCTAACTGACAAGCCCAAATAGGCCAAAACCGGAATGTGTTTACCTATGTTCTGGTGGATGTCTCACCTGACAATTTAGGATGGGCTTTTCCGGTGAGAAGCAGATTCAGTACCAATAAGAATAGAGCTGATCTTCTTCTAGTGACATGGTGGGTAAAAATGATGGACTGGAATACGGCCCGAGCGATCTCCAGTGGCCCAGATTAATAAGCATTCCATCCTTTATTTTATTTTATTTTAAATAGTTTTCTATAGTGCAAACGTGACCCGAATCGGGTATCAGAGCACTTTACATAGCACCAGTTGCATTACATGAGGACACATTTGTTTTTGTTAGGCACAGGGAGATTAAGTGATTTGCCCAGAATCACAGGATGTTCAGCGTCATTGCCGAGACTCTAACCCGGTTCCCCAGATTCAAGGTCGACCATCCTAGCCATTAGGCTAACTCTTCTCCCAAACCTTATATGCCTGTTTTTTCGGCTGAACTGGCTGTGGCACCAAAGGTGCATTTGTGTATCTGGTATGGAAATCCTCCTGAATGCCACAATTGTAGCTACATGTCTTACATTGTGGAGAAACTGTGGAGTGTCAGTGTGGATTGTGTTTACATAGAGGAAGCGACATTGCTGTATTTACTGGAAAGAGAGAACTGAACATTGATGATGACTGATCTAACTCACTAAAGGGCACTAAAGGGCACAATTCATCTATTGTGAAGATCACAAGTACTGAGCACCAGCTTTTCTAGGCGAAACTAATAATTAGTATAATCCAGCCAGAATATAAGAATCCTCATGAGCAACGGGGATTGATGTTACTACTCCTTTATAATAAAGAAAGAACAAGACAGATTTCCCACTATATTCGGGATCATATCGAAATAAATACACTTTGTTTTATCGTGGTTGCTGCTAAGGTTGGCTTGGAGCCATACTTATCAACAACTTAAGAAACAAGACTACAGTAAGCCCTGAAGAAGTCCCAAGAGGGATGAAACATGTTGGCGGCAAAGCAATTGTGTAGTGTTTTTTTAATATCAAAAAAAGGAGAATAATTGAATTTCAATAAAGGATTTGATATAACTACAATCAAAACATATGACTGCTTAATACTTTTTGTTTGGGAAGTCTTTTTTGTTTGTGACCATTTCTTCCATTGACTAACACATAGTGTACTATATCAGCTATACTAATAAGAATATATTCTTCTCGGGTGCAGGGCCAGTCTAGAGCTCATGTACTGAATAATACTGACCATGTTCTAAGTTTGGAATTCACAGCTAAATCCTGAATATATACTTATGAATGCATTTTTCATCATACTACAGCATTGGAAACTTGGTTTAGAATGAATCCAATGATATACAACTCTATTTAAAGGTTTCCTTTCCTTCAGACATCCAATGTTGCAAACATTGTTTGCACAACATCAAGGTTTGTATGTCCAGTACCTACTTGAAGCTCGACCCAAGCAAGTTTGAATTCCTTTTATTTGCCTAGAACAACAAACAAGATACAGTACAAACCTGATTCAATGACATGAACCCCATCTCTCACTGAATGCCAAATCACTGGATTCACCCTGGACACCAATCACTTCCTTAACCCCTTCCGTGCTCATGACGAGCTGAGCTCGTCATGAGTTGCGCCGCTCGCATGCTCATGACGAGCTAAGCTCGTCATGTAACGCGGCTTTTTTTAAAATGCCGCACAGCGCGAAAATAGCCGCCGCACGCATGCTTTTAAGTTACACTGTGCCAAAAAAACAAAAATAGCCTGGTCCAGCTCTCTCGTCTAAAGAAAGGCAATCCATTTCTTCCAAAAAGCGACTTAACATTTTTTGCTCAAGCTCTTGTTCACTTGCATTTGGATTGTGAAAATGCTCTACTCTATGGCCTCTCCGACTCCACACTGACAACCCTTAGGGGCTTCTTAAACGCTGCAGCTCATCTTAGCTACAGCCTGAAGAAGTATGATCACATCACCCCCAGCCTGAGGGAACTGTATTGGTTCTCTTTACAGCCCACACCATCTTCAAAACTAGCAGCATAATTTACAAAGTCATCACCCCCCCCCCCCTCCCCCTCCTCCCTATCTTGCAGACAAGCTCACCATCCCTGGTCATTCTCGGTGCACCTGCAGCCAGGACATCATCAGACTTCAGACTAAGGGCCTGATTACGAGCTAAGGCGTTATTTATCGCCCATGATAAATAACGATATCACTGGATTTATTGTTCAGCAGGTGTGATCAATAAAGCCTATTATGAGTTTGTGGAGAATAACATGCGGATTTTGGTGTTTAACGCCCCAAAATCCGAATGATACAGTAAATACCATATGTTTTCCTCTGTTAAATTTCGGCACATTTGACCTACCAAAATTTTACGAAGGTTGAGTTAATTAACAATAATTATCAGCTGTGTTAAATACCTTAAAACTCCAAATTCCTGATATTACGAGGAACTCGTATTCAGGCCCTGAGAAGTGTAACAAAGAAAAAACAAGAAAACAGGCCTTTCCATTCTATACACCCAGGATCTGGAACAACATCTCAATATCCACCAGGGTCACTCCAACGCTGCTCCAATTTAGGAAAAAGTTGAAGACTCACCTCTTTAAAGAACACTTCATTACAATGTATTAAGCGCCTCCTACTCCGCTTTCTCTCCTATTACTTGCTGACTTTAAGCTTTCCTCTGACCATGTACAGCACTCTGCTGCCTTTTGGTGAGGTTTGCACTGTATAAATGCAATATACATACATACGTGTAATGATATGTAAGGAGGTTCTTTAATGTAATCTTCCAGGTGGCAGTATTCAAGAACAACCTGCAGAAAGGCAGCAAAGCATTAACAAAAGCCTAGGAGATCTGAGAGCTGTTCTTGTTGAACAGCTGGAAATATAATGGATCTGCACGTCAGCAAGGAAGAGGGCCAGAGCAACCAGCCTGAACTTTTGAGTGATATTTAGGCCACTTACGGCCATTTATGAACAAAGGCATTAGTTAACATCACCCCAATGCTATATTTTTCAATAACAAATAGTAATGATAATAAAGCGGAACTTGTAATGCGCACATCTACCCCAAAAGGTCTCCCAACGCATAATAGAGGCAGCTGATGGAGACCGCAGCGGACAGCTAGAAAAATCATGTCTTCAGAATCTTACGGAGAGTAATCAAGGATTGACAGTTCATAAGAGAGGCTGGGAAAGAGTTCCACATTTGTGGGCCTAGGTAAGTGAACGAACATCCCTTCATGCTGGCAAGACGAAACCTGGGCTTGGCGAATAGCAATACTTGTGCATGCTATAAAACCATTCTTCAATAAAATGTTAAAAAAAATATATATATCTTTTTATTAACAAAACACACAAAAACGAAAACATCAGGTGACATACATCGCTTCACATTTGTCTTATATACTTTTCCATCCCACAGGATAATACATACAGAATAACATTTGGGGTTCACGGGGACTCCTGTGCTACCGCTTCGTCCCGAACAACTGGAGGAGCACAAATATCACCACGATACCTATTCCAGGCTCCCCAAACCTTCCCCCACTTCGCAGCACAGCCCCTAGCAACATGAACCAACCTCTCCCTGTACATGCACCAATCCAGGTCCTCCACCCACTTCTCGACCTGGGGTGGTTGACCAGCACCCCACAACTGGGCAATGTTACGCTTGGCAATCATACACGCCAGGGTCGCCCACTGTCTCTCATTCACACTCAGATCTGTGGGTTCCCAGACATTTAAAACACATCTTCGAGGCTCCATTGTCATCTCCGCCCCCAACACCTCTAGCATCTTTCCATGAATTTTACTCCAATAGTCCTGTATCGCTGCACAGTGCCACAATATATGCATGAAGGTTCCAAGCTCCGCGCACCCCCTCCGACACTCCCCACCCTCCGCCCGACCCATGTGCACCAACTGGGGCCCCGTGACGTATGACCAATGTAGGATCTTTAACTGGACTAATCGGAGTCTCATCTGAATAGCCACTACCTTTGGTGAGTAGACTGCCTGCCTCTAGTCCTCATCGTCTAATTCCAAGCCATCAGCGCCCCATTGTGCCCTAATAATTACCAGCGGGTCCTCCATGTTATTGATGAGTTTTTTTTAATATATTAATGATATGGTCTTTTCCGGGAGATGACCGTCTAACACTCGATCCTCCAGAGGGGAGGCTTCTGGGAGTGTAGTGCTCTGGGGACATGAGTAAGCAGAGTGTGCCGGACCTGGAGGTAGCGATAATGCTCACTCTCCCGTAGATGGTACTTTCCCTGAAGGGCACCGAATGTAAGAATTGCGTCCTTGCCCCAGACATCCCTGATCTGCGTAATCCCAATGAGATCCCATTTATCAAATCCCTTTGTTTTACACAGGCTGCCCAGCTCCTCCGAGTTCTATAGTGGGGTGGCCATTGTGAGTTTCCCATCCCATTTAAGATGTCGATTAACTGCGTGCCACACACGCACTGCGTGAGCCGACGGTCCGAAGAGGGGAAATCGGCCGACCCTGGCATATAACGGCCTGGTGAAGTCGACCCCTGGCACCAGCCCACGGTCCATAGCACACCGGGGGTCACCGGGAGACCCATAGATAGCGTGGTTCACCGCCGCTAGCTGGGAGGCCCAACAGTACTGCCACAGATCTGGCAAGCCAATTCCACCATCATACCAGGGAAGGGAGAGTTTAGAGAAGGCAATGCGCGGTTTGCCCTCCCAAAGAAGCTGTCGTTGAAGGGCCTCAATTTTCCTAAAATAGGACGATGGCACCGGGTCCTTTGCGTTCTGAAGCACATGCAGGAATCGGGGGGTGGGCCATCATCTTGAAGAGCACTGCCCTACCCAGGAGAGAGAGTGGTAGTGCTTTCCATCTCACCACGTCCCTCCTGAGCCGGTTCAGCGGGGGGTCTAAGTTGTTTGCATGTTGCAACCGCGGGTCCAGCGTCACTTAAACTCCGAGTTATTGGAATCCCACCGGCTCAATCTGTATCGGGCAGGTACTCTGGAGCACCGGGGAATCTCCCTTAAGGACAAAGAGCACTGACTTCGACCAGTTAATCGCGAAACCGGAGTATCTCCCAAATATAGCAAGCAAGTCAAGAAAGCAGATCTGGGATTCCCTGGGAGTGGTGAGGTATAGCAGGATATTGTCGGCGTAAAGTGAAATTTTATCCTCCCACTCCAGTGTCCAACGCGGCCCTCTGATCAACTGGTCCCACCGGACCCACGCCGCCGACGGCTCAAGTGGCAGGGCAAATAATAGTGGGGACAGGGGACACTCCTGTTTCGTGCCCCTGCCCAGAGAAAAGTCTGCAGACTTCCGATTATTCACCACCACCCTGGCGAGGGGGTTTGCATATAGAAGACTGACCCAGTTAATGAATTCTGGGCCGAAGCCCATCTTCCCCAAAAGTAGGGCCACTCGACCCTGTCAAAGGCCATGGTGGCATCCAGAGACACCAGCCCCGCTGGCTCCCGAATCTTTGGGGCACCTCCCAATATCCCGTGCAGCCTCAGCAGGTTGAGGGCTGTGCTCTGACGCGGCATAACGCCAGACTGGTCAGGGTGAACCAGGGTGGTAATGACTTTGGCCAATCTCGTTGCCAGGAGTTTCGCCAGAATTTTAGGCTCCGCATTAAGCAGCGGGATGGGTCTGTAGGACGAGCAGTGTGACTTAGGCTTCCCTGGTTTATGAATAATGACGATATTAGCTACCCGTTGATCGTAGGGGAGCTTACCCCCTCTTTACTCTCAACAAACATAGCATGGAGAAACGGAGCCAACCTGTTCCCACTCAGTTTGTACAGTTCTACAGAGATACCGTTTGGGCCAGTGGCGTTCCCGGAATGCACTCTCCTAACGGCTTGCGCCACTTCATCGTTTGTGAGAGGGGAATCAAGGTATTTCTGGTCGTCCTATGATAGTATGGGCATACGAATATCGTGCAGCATGGCCACGTTTTCTGCCTCTCTGAATCCTCCAGTGGAGGTATACACTTAACCATAATATTCAGGGAATTCATTAATAAATTGTTTTTTAAACTAAAAAATCATTCACCATTTGCTACTATGAATCCACAAATGGTACTCGCCAAGCGCATCCCTAAGCAAACAGTCTGCTCAAAGGCCCATTTTCTGCTGGCTGAGACAACCTGGAAGTATGCTGTACTCACTCAGCAAAACTTATCACTGATTTTATGATTGCTAAAATCCATCCTCTTCTTAGTGCTTTTGATTACCTGCTTATAATATTCAAACTGTTAAGTTCCATCTGTCCTTTCCCCCACACTGTGCCACCCCTATCCTGTAGGACCCTGTTCTCCTTTTGCACCCTGCTTTCCTTTTGCACCCTGCTTGTGTATGTTGATCACAGGCTGGTAATATCGGTCCACACAGACCATGAGGCTGCAGTCACACTGGCAATGGCAGTGAGGGGAGAAAAGGGAGAGTAGGAGAAAACTCTCTTCAGAGCCTGACCTCTGAAGAGTTTTTTGGTCAGGCTCTGAAGCTACATTGAATGCTTCCTGAGCTTCCAACCAGTTTGCCAGCTGAACCATGATGGGGAGAAGGCACAGTAGTTCTAGTGAGGTTCAGAAAATTCTATACCCCAGCTCAACCCTCACCACCACTGAGATGGGGTAACAAAAAGTCTATATTGTAAAACTCTGAAAAAGTGACACTCTACAAAGCACCAGAATACTTTCCTGTTACAGGCAGGTTTTAATAGAGCAAAAACACAGAGCTGGTATTGACTGCTTTACACTGGATAATCTGCATTGGCGGCACCCAAATGAATTTTTTCCGTCTCATGATGAAATATCTATATTTTATGGAACTGACAATCTGGTGTCTAGGAAAAAATGATTGCCGTACAGAATTATATTTGAAGCTTTGTTTAATCTGTCTGCTCGCTGATCCTGTATGCTCTGTGTAATTGTGCAGTAGTGTTGCCCTCTGTGAATGTAGAATTTGGCTAGCTCCTCAGTACGTGATTATCAGATTTGTAGACTTTTTATTTTTCCACTGTGTCCTTTCCAAGTAGATTTTGAGTCATGACATATGAAATGTGACCCATACATACAGGTCATCAGGTGCTTTTTTTTTGGTCGAGAATTATCCTAAAAGTCCACTGTTTTCCACCACTTTTTCATATTTGTCATGGGAATGGGGAGCGCCAATAACCTCAGAGGAGGATAAGACTTGTGTGGCTCACCACGCAATTACTGAAGTAGTTCATTCCTTTCCCTTCAGAAATTCGTGATATTCATAAATGTTTTTAGGGCTCGCCTGGCGTTGGAGCGCGAAGCGCTCCCGCCAGCGAGTTCTATAGTCACCTTCCTCCCTGTCAAGGGAGTAGCAGCTGTGAACGAGCCCGACACAGAGCTGGGAACGAGCCGACTCAGGTCCGTGAACGCGCGGGAACGTCAACGTGCACGTTCACGCGCGTCACGCTCCTGTCCTCCCGCTTCTCTGCCGAGGCGCGCTCCAGGCCGACTTGCGGTTGCGGTGTGCGTCACAGCGTGTTCCAGCGGCCGGAGGTAGGTAAGTGAGGGACGGGGGGCGGCGGGATTTGTTTGCTTTGTTGCTAGCTTGTTTTAACTGTAATATACTACACTCGCGCCTTTCTGTTCTGTACTCAGAGGCGGGCCGAGTTCAGGAGCTGTCCCGGCGGAGCGACCATCTTGCACAGCGCACGCGATATGTGCAAATCGATTGGTCTGGGGCCAGGACACTTTGGGATGACGAAGGGAATCTGCAAAGATCACAGAAGCGTCTGTGATGCATGGCCGACTAGTAGCTGCACCCCGTTCTCCCCAGGACACAGCTCTGCTACCGCCCGCCTGCTTCGCTGGCTGCATCACGGTTGTCTCCTGCCTACTCCTATGGCACTGCAAGTGCTTGTTTTACCTGCACATGCGTGCATTGTGTTGAAAAATGGATTTAAAAATGCTCGCCAAAAGGCGCAATTTCAGCACAAAAACGTCATTCTTTGTTTCCAGTTGTCAGGGAGCCCTGGCTGCTTCTCTGGGTGGGTATTGATAAAAAGCGGTGCTGGGGGCCAGAAAAGCTGTTTCCAGCACATGGATCCACGCACAAATAACAGCCCTTTCTTCAGGGAACAGTGCGCCAAGGATTTTCAGCTCTCAAAGCTCTCCAGGGTGGAAAGAGGCGTGGTTGGGGTGGGAGCCCCTTAGGGTCGTGGGGACCAAGGGTCTCTTTCAGAAACTCCTGTGCCACAAGATTTGCCTTCACCTGTCTTGGTGAAACAGTCACTCCTGACTCCGCCACTGAAGGTCTGTAATTGCTGCCCCTATTTCCATGGCAACTAAAAAAGAAGGAAAACGAAGCTTAAAGTCTACTCAGTTAAAGGAATGCAAGAGACATCTTGGGCTGCCAAGCCCGTATTTTATCTTGTGCAAGTATTCAGATGCGTCCCAGTAGAGGACCTGACAGGGGCATGATGGGTAAAAAGTATGTGGCTGGCCCCGGGCCTTGGGGACCACTTGTGATCATTGACAGGCTCATTTCCCACCGCACCCCGTGAGATCAGGGTCTCCGCTGCAGCAAATCATCCATTCAGGAAACGACAGTGATATTCTGACGTTGAGTCGATGAGGGCCTAGGAACTTGGAGCTCGTTAAGGCAGCCAAGCGTGGGGACAATGACCTCCCTGCAGACATCCCTCCCCCTGGCCGGCACGAGCCGGTGTACTACCCGACCTGCTGTATGAAGATCGAGCCGCCACCGGGTCAGGCGGAGAGATACTGACCAATGTGGACACACTGAGATTTTGCCATTCGATCAAGTCCCAAATTTCACATCTGTGCAGGTTCCCCCTGGGCAGAGAACATGATTGGTCCATTAATAACCCACCTCCGTTACGCTCTGAAATATGTATAAAGTCTGTTACATTTAAAGGGAAAGATTAAGATGACCTATTTGAACTCCTTTGTCACAGGGTCCTGTGTACACATTTTACAGGTTTAAAATATACATAATAAAGAGCATAGTGTGACATTCGGCCGGTGTTGGCCTTGGTCAAATGCAGTTTGATGCTAGGCCGCCGTGGTTGGATTCTGGAGAAGCAGTGCTTGATGCTTTGCCAGCCCTGTGTAATCTTACACCGTTGTTGTGTTCTCTGGGGCCAATGTTTAGTAACAGTGGGTTAGTAAGAGGCAATAGTGGGCCATTGCCATATTTGTTTTAATGCATCGGTGTGTGACCTGCACTCATTGATGCATGGTTTTGCTCAGAGCTATTTTCTCCCATCACAATCTGACATTAGTCTAGCATTGTAAGATCTCTGGCCAGCAGCTCGTTGATTAATCACCAGTTTGTTACTGAGCCCCAGGAGATATTTGCACAGTCCATTAATTTAAATGTACAGGTAACGGCGGAGCATTATTATGAAATCGCAGAACAAATCTACCAGGTCAAAATCTATGCATTTTTACAAAGAAATGCTTGTTGCTGGTCTAGCACGGTAAGAATTTGGGCTGGACTTTGGATTGTTGCATAACATCATACAGTGACTTTATAGTGATTTTAAAATTATGATATTTTACATTTCTTCCTCTAAGATTTCCTCAATTCCGATTAAAACTAATAGGAAAATAAGAGTATTGCAGTCTACATCTTTAAAGGGTTCCCAGCATGAGGGCGTATAGGCAATGGGTTAATGTGCGACGTCCTACTCTTCCCCACTATTCACAACAACTTCAACTCACACACACACATCGGTGCTTCCTCATTTTTAGGGCTCGCCTGGCGTTGGAGCGCGAAGCGCTCCCGCCAGCGAGTTCTATAGCCGCCTTGATCCCTGTCAAGGGAGTAGCAGCTGTGAACGAGCTCGACACAGAGCTGGGCACGAGCCGACTCAGGTCCGTGAACGCGCGGGAACGTCAACGTGCACGTTCACGCGCGTCACGCTCCTGTCCTCCCGCTTCTCTGCCGAGGCGCGCTCCAGGCCGACTTGCGGTTGCGGTGTGCGTCACAGCGTGTTCCAGCGGCCGGAGGTAGGTAAGTGAGGGACGGGGGCGGCGGGATTTGTTTACTTTGTTGCTAGCTTGTTTTATACTGTAATAAAATGGAAAGCATGTGCGGTATGCTGCGTGTTTGCTGTAGGAAAGCCCTTTCGTTTCTCTCGAGGCCTGGCTTTGATTTGTGCAGTTCATATTTATGGCTTTGCATTCCGTGTTTGTGAGCGCTGCTTTGGTAACTGGGTGGACAAATAAGACTAGATGAAGAAAATAAAATGCTGCAAGCCCTTGAATGGCACAATTCTCCGGTTTCATTTTTTTTACGAAAAAAGGTTCTTTCTTTGGGCAATGTAGACATTTTTCTTTTTGGATCAATTAACTATTTTGAAGTGCTCGTCCTTTTGTTTTTAGGTTTCCTTTACATTGACGGTGGCCTCGTCAGAGTGCTTTGCAAGGAGAGGGGTTCCCCAGGGGAAGCGATGGAAAGGGACATTTAGTTCTGCGACTTCTCCCTAGTCATGCAGGAAGTTGTCTGGTATTCATACCACAGGCCTGCTGGGCCAGGGGAATTTTCGTTGCTTTCTGTGAAATTTCACAGGGTTGCAGGACAGAACTCCAAAGGAAGGGCCTTGTATATTTAACGTTTAATGCTACGCTCACCGAATGGGATAGAGTTTTATTTTTGGAAGCGGCTCCACGCGCCTCTTCGACTGACGGGTTTGCAGTAGTTTTAGGTTTAGAGGGTGGATCTACCGTGCGTGGCTGTATGGAGTGGGTATTACCACTTGAATTACGCCCTTGGTGTGATCGGATGTAGGAGTATTGACAAAATCTCAGAGTAGAACTTGTCTTCTGTTGACACCTTCTTTTCTTTAATAGGCTGTACCCCATATGTTGCTACGGCTGCTTTTCAATGACACATACCAGTGAGATTGGTGATATTAGGATTTTTACTTGAACAAAATCTGTTATGCTGCGTGGTGTAATCTTTTGCGTTTCGCATAATAACTGTAATGCAAAGTGTCAGAACATCTCTGAGGTTACCCCCAACATAAACAACATTGCTTTGGAGTTTAATACGTATGCCTCTTTTGTGCCGTTTATGTGCTTTGAATCTATAGTGAATTGAATAGGGCGCAGGGATAAACTCTAAAAATCTGGACTAGACCATTTTGTTACATTATGCTGTGTAAATCCTTTCGAGTGCAAGTGCCATCCCTCCCTTTCTACCTCAGCTGTAGTTTCTCTGTCCCTAGATTAGGCTTCTCCAGCTAGTAGTTCGGGAGCTATTGGTAGCTTTCCCGTTACCTTTAAGTAGGCTCAGTCTACTAAATAGAAACTATTGTTTGGTTGAATTAATGTATGCTTATCACAATTGAAAAGCATATATTAGAGACAAAGATGTGTGTGTTTTACAAAACTCGTAAGCCGATGTTTGATACAAAATGGTTGTATTTCCAAAATATATTTAAAGTTGGTATTTGAGTAGTAAATCCTGCAGCACCTGGGAGACTTATTACTCCAATTATTTCCTTGGGGCTAGGTGTATTGCAGCTTTGGCTGTTGTGTATTGCCCACACTACAGGCACTCCACTTTGAGAAAAAAACTTTTTTACATGAGTGCTGGAAACCTTGTCTGAAGCTGTGTTGTGATCACTACTGGACATCTTGTATATCGTGGCCACTTGCGTAATCTTGTCTGTTGTGGTCACTTTTACAACACTAGCGCGGGATCCTTTTCTTTGAAGATAAGTAGCTCTTAATAGAGAAAAGGTTAGTGACCCCTGCTCTAGAGTCAATGTGGTAGACCTCTTCTTCACTGTGTGTGCTCCTAAGTAAACCACCACTACAGGAGTGTAATTCCACTAAAGCAAACAGCAGGGTAGTATTGGTGGGTCAGTAGAAAGGCATGGGGTGCCCTGCTGGGTCAGAAGGCAGTCGCTTCTGTGGACACTGCAAATAGGGAGAGAGCTGCCTGTTGTTAATATGCCAGGACGCTAAGTGACATCACCTTCAGTAAAAGCAGTGGTTTTGTTCAAAACCTGGGTCTGTCTCAAATCTTACACTTCTATGTGCAAAGAAAGGCTTCTCTTCTCGTCACATTTAAATATATTGTTATTGGTGCCACTGTCTGACTATATTACATGCCTGTAAAATTTTTACAGATAGACTTAGTGTATTGTGGTTAGGGAGGTTGTAAGTTACATTTATTGTATAATGTAAATACAAGTAAGGACAATTAAAATCCATACCCCATTTATACTTTCATCTGAGAGTAAATCATTTTGATTTCAATCATCTTCTCACAAAATCGAATGATTAAAGTTGTAGTAGATAACGCATTATCTTTTCCTTTTTGCAGCTTAGGAGTTTTTGTATTTAAGTTGCAGCTAGCCTAAGACTTCTTAAAAGAAGTCGTCGCAGAGGTTTAGCTGCTGGCTTTTCAGCTTCCATAAAACGTTGTTAATTCTCCAATAAAAGATCTGGTTTGTGTGGTAAAGCAGCAGTTTATTACTTACCTATTTAAATGTTGGAAGTAAATATTTCCTCTGTAGATTTTGGCTTTAGTGCTTCGTTGTTGTTACATGTGCTGCGTGTTTTTTTGGAGTAATATTGTGTTTTTTTTCCCATTATAAAATATAACCGGTCTTGATCAATCCCTATTAGGGCAACAGTGTTACCAATGGTTGAACATCCAGGATGGAAACCAGTTTGACTGATAAAAGGTTGTTATCAGTCACCCAACTAATTAGGGTTTTCAATATATGCTTGGCAAATAGTTTGCCTTCTGCGTCGAGTGAGTCTGTCATTTGAAAGTTCCCCCCATCCATCCATCCATCCCCCCATCCATCCATCCATCCCCCCATCCATCCATCCCCCCATCCATCCATACCCCATCCAACCATCCATACCCCCATTCCCCCACTCCATCCGTTCCCCCCACTCCATCCATCCCCCATCCATCCAACCCCCCCACTCCATCCATCCCCCCACTCCATCCCCCCACTCCATCCCCCCACTCCATCCCCCCACTCCATCCCCCCACTCCTCCCCCACTCCATCCCCCATCCATCCACCTCCCAGTCCATCCCCCCACTCCATGCCCCCCACTCCATCCATCATCCACCCCCACTCCATCCCTCCCTGCCCCACACTCCATCCCTCCCCGCCCCACACTCCATCCCTCCCCGCCCCACACTCCATCCCTCCCCCTCCCCACACTGCATCCCTCCCCACACTGCATCCCTCCCCACACTCCATCCCTCCCCACACGCCATCCCTCCCCACACTCCATCCCTGCCCCACACTCCATCCCTCCCCCGCCCCACACTCCATCCCTGCCCCGCCCCACACTCCATCCCTCCCCCGCCCCACACTCCATCCCTCCCCCGCCCCACACTCCATCCCTCCCCTGCCCCACACTCCATCCCTCGCCCACCCTCCAACCCCCGCCCACCCTCCAACACCCGCCCACCCTCCAACACCCGCCCACCCTCCAACCCCCGCCCACCCTCTATTCCTCGCCCACCCTCTATTCCTCGCCCACCCTCTATTCCTCGCCCTCCCTCTATCTCTCTCTCGCCCTCCCTCTATCTCTCTCTCGCCCTCCCTCTATCTCTTGCCCTCCCTCTATCTCTTGCCCTCCCTCTATCTCTTGCCCTCCCTCTATCTCTTGCCCTCCCTCTATCTCTTGCCCTCCCTCTATCTCTTGCCCTCCCTCTATCTCTCGCCCTCCCTCTATCTCTCGCCCTCCCTCTATCTCTCGCCCTCCCTCTATCTATCTCTCGCCCTCCCTCTATCTATCTCTCGCCCTCCCTCTATCTATCTCTCGCCCTCCCTCTA
The DNA here is from genome assembly GCF_964261635.1 of Lissotriton helveticus. Classification (NCBI taxonomy): domain Eukaryota; kingdom Metazoa; phylum Chordata; class Amphibia; order Caudata; family Salamandridae; genus Lissotriton; species Lissotriton helveticus. Next base: position 1,244,167,521 of record NC_136069.1, on the reverse strand, counting down.
TCTATCTCTCGCCCTCCCTCTATCTATCTTTCGCCCTCCCTCTATTTATCTATCGCCCACCCACTATCTATCGCATCACCACAGCATCACTCGGCACCACCACAGCATCACTCGGCACCACCACAGCATCACTCGGCACCACCACAGCATCACTCGGCACCACCACAGCATCACTCGGCACCACCACAGCATCACTCGGCACCACCACAGCATCACTCGGCACCACCACAGCATCACTCGGCACCACCACAGCATCACTCGGCACCACCACAGCATCACTCGGCACCACCACAGCATCACTCTGCACCACCACAGCATCACTCTGCACCACCACAGCATCACTCTGCACCACCACAGCATCACTCTGCACCACCACAGCATCACTCTGCACCACCACAGCATCACTCTACACCACCACAGCATCACTCAGGGGCACCACAACATCACTATACGCTACCACAGCATCACTGAACGCCACAGCATCACTCGTCGCCGCCACAACATCATTCAGAGCCACCACCGCATCAATCTGTGCAACCATTCAACAACAACTGATTCAAATATGTTCTCTCAATGTTTCAAGCTTTATTACAAATGTCACAAAAGATGTTGATATTTCACTTCTGTTCTTGGATTTTGTCACAATAAAATACACTGAACATAATCTTCACAAAAGTTATTTACAAAAGTTTAAGCTATTAAGCTATTGCCATTATAAATTACAATACCTTTTATTTAAGTATTAATTATTTAAAAAAATTAAAAGCCATTGTTATTTGTAATATCAATACATCTAAGTCACTTAAATACAACACACATTGCATTACAATGTCACATTTGCGAAAGTTAAAACTATTGGCATTGTAAATGACAAAGCTATTAATTTCGCTATTTTCAAAACCAACACATAAGTAAAAAATTTGTCCTTTACAATACCAATAGCTCAAACGTTCCTGATGCGAGACCTATTGCATTTCAAATGCTTGTTTTAAATTGTGCTGGATAATTAACTTGTTTGTCCCTTTTTTAAAATTCAAAACAACCTCAGGGGAGTTGTCCAGAACCATCGAAAAACGTTCACCAGCCACACCTGAATGTCTGAGCCCAGTCTTAATGATGCCCGGGTCGCTGATGGCACATATGCAGCTAAACATGGCTGTTTAATATGGATGGTTTGCTGCTATTATTGAAAAACAGAAACATGTATGCTTAATATTTCCCTCTGCGACCTAGGCTTTTTGTCCTAGATTTTACAATATTTTGTTTGGTTCTATATGTATACAATGAGCAGTCTACTTGTACTCTCCTGAAAATTAGAAAGTAAAGTGATCTTTCTTAACCAAAAGCTGATTATGATGTGTATGAAATGTGTACCGCTCACAAACTGATCATGTGGAAGAACCAGTGAAGATGGAGATGGAAGGCAGATCTGGCTTTTAAACCATGCATCCCCATCAAAAGCATAGAACAACTGTTTTAACCTGGTTTGTCTTAGAATTGTTTAACACTCTTTAAACCTGAGATAGCATGATTAATCAATGTACAGTCGCCCCAATGAAATGTTATTATTGTATTCTATCTTTTCTTCTAGAATACAGTTTTCCGGTGATTTTTAGGCCTTTTCTTTATCTTCATTTGATCAAGTTATATTGTGATTTTTCATTGGACTAAATAAATCCTGTGTGTTCTGCTCTGTATTTCTTTGTGGAAGACATTCTTGTCAAGGATTACCAAGATTTCTTCAAAGTTCCCATATTGGTGTTGCAGTTGACACATTTATTGTACTCTTAAAAACCTTTCCGGATGAATGTGAAATGTAGAGCTATGGATTTAGACTTTTGACTGCCAGTTAAGTATAATGTTTTCCATTTTCAGGCTACTATCAGGAGTGAAAAAGATGTTTATCTTTCAGTTGAATGATGGAATAGTGACTGTCAGAAGTGACATTGTAGTGACTCACGTCACCCATGTAAGTTATTTAGAGCATTACCAAATAGTTAAGGTTTTATATATGGCTTACCGCTGTTAAAATTGTCCATCTACTTGAATTAGGTTAGTGGATAATCATGTTGCCTCACTGATAATCTTTTGCTACTTTAAAAAGAACTGATATGAAATAACTGGGTAAACCTAACCGAAAACAGGGTAAGCTGCTGTAATATTAACATAGTAGAATTGCGCTCTTAAATGTATTCGTTTTCAGTCTACACTACAGGCTCAAACATGTGTACGTTTAAAGATGTTGCATAGAGATTTTACTTTGCTTCATGTTGCAGTAAGGTTAAACAAAAGAGGGGGATCCATGTCTGGTTTTCAGGATATGCACATAACTTAAATTTACATTCCACTTCCTCCAAATTTGGCTAAGCAGTGTTTGTGTAGTGCCAGGAGACCCACTTGGGTAGTGAGCCCTGTTCAAGGTCTGTCACTGTCAGTCATGCACTCAAAAGGAATCTAATTTCAATCAAAAATATATTAGGATTTTTAGGTCTATATAACAATTATTCATAATTCATCCACAGTCTGATTGGCATGGCCTTATTTCTTTTTATTTTTTACAAAGACAGAGCCACTACCCTGCAAATCTTCATGACTCTTCACAAGTTCATCTTTTTTCTGTAAATCAAGAGGTGTTTCTGTCAAATTATAATCTGGGCAGTTTACATAAATATGCGGCATAACCAGAACCGCTAATCTCACTCTTGCAAAAGTAAAAAAGCCCAACTAGTAAGTAATGATTATTCAAGGAATCTTTGCCTTTTATTAATGAGATGGCATGCTTTTCAACTGTTTATTTCTAAATTCCATATCCTGCTTTATTTTGTTTAATTTTTAAGCTTGATGAGTATTGGTGCTTGTGCCATTCATGGTGAAAGTATTGTAATCTATACCTACTTAAATAGGCTTTGGTTCAGCTTCTTTCAGTCATTTGCTTTTTTTAGCTGTGAAACCTTCAGCCAATGACTTGTTTCATAGCAGATCACATCTTGGATCAGCCCACAGAAGTATTTTAGTATCATCTTTTTAACGTCTGGGTGTATCCTTACACCTTGATTGTATTGAATAAGGGGCTACTTTACATCTAAAGGGTATACTCTGTCATATCACATTTAATTATTTCTAATCCATGCATTGCATACAAAAATAAATCTTTTAAAAATGTTTTTGCATTCAACCAGGCATTTTTGTCTTGTGCCTTTGTCAGCGATTGAAACTCAAATTATTTGGTTTTGCCAATGCTTGTTATTTTCAGTTGCCCCTTTTGATTTCCTTGTAGCTCATAACTAGCAATTAGGACTTTATACTCATCAGAGCAGCAGCGAGGTAGTATCCAGAGCGATTGAGCAGCCTTGACAAATGTGTGACTGCAGGCTCTCCTCCCCTCCTGTGAAAAAACTCATGGGGCTATAGCATGGTATTAATAGTACTAATGTAAGAAACCATACCTACCAGGGTATAGTATTAAGTGCATGTTATTTTATATGCATTATTCCTGCTTGATTCAATAGCAGACCACATTGTTGTTTTATCATAAAAGTGGTATAAGGATCTTCTAGGGTCCTGATGAGAAGCCAAGGTGATGGCTTCGAAACATTTCGACTAAGGAGGTGGTAGCCCATTGTAGCACAGTACCTTCGCTCCACATTTTTAATAATGCCAGCAAGGAGGACCATTAAAAGTTAGTTTTCCACATAGCCAGGTATTTTTTTTATCATACTTCACTATCTACATGTTTGACCCTTCCACTCTCACTCCTGGATTACACATAGTATATTCACTAGTAAGTGCTCCCGCGTCTTCGTTGGTTGTAGCACGCCCCTTCCCGCAGCGGGCGGGAAGAACCTGATGATGAAGCATACCACCAAGGGTCCTTTTGGTGAGTGAGGGTTATTTTTAAAAACATACTGTGCTCCCCTATACATCAGTAGGGTACACACAATTCACAAATAGTGATAAAATACTTTGGAAGGATATCTTCATTTCGCTTTATCCAAGGTGGATTCCTTTTGTTTTTTTTACCACATAGTTTACAGCATGCTTTTATATTTAGAGTGGCTGATATTCCATTAGTTGGGCTAAGTGGTATGTGCTACACCCTTTGTTTGCTAGGGTAGAAAATTAAATTATATTAGACTGCTTACAGGGTGCTGGTTGGATCATTGTTTAATTAAATTTGGTATCAGTTATCATGGCCATTTAAACAACCTAATTCACAACAAAAAAAATTATGTGAGGAGTTCTGCTTTATTTTAGACTTACTCATGACAAAGGCTTAACAGGAATTTCCAAAAGTAAGAACTGTTTTCTCATGGTCCAGATTTTTAAAGCTGCATTTCCAATGAGTAACAATAAAAGGAAGGGTGAGCAACCCAATATACCCTTGCGGGCTTGGGCAAATGATAAATTTAAGAAAATGGGCCAGCAAGGGACTTTATTCAGTTTGTTGATGGCAGCACATAGGGGACTCTGATTAATTAAGAACCCACACTACTAAACATTAGTGGCTGAGAATAAACATATTGCTAAAACAAGAAGAAAATGTTACCACACTAACAGAGTAAATGAATACAATAACCAGGTTTTTTAGTCAAAAAGATTGTTATTTTCTTGAAGACAAAGAAATGAACATTTAATTTAACAGGGTACAGAAAAATGCATTTCAAATATACAAGGGGTATTTCATACACTCCTATAATATATAAGAAAGGAGGTCCAAACTGCTGAAATAAAGCAACACAATGACTTCAGCTCCAAGATTAAATGAAAATCAATCGTGGTTGATGATTAACGTGCAGAATTGGACTCAGAAGTCGACGTTTCAGTCTTTGCGAGATTATTTCATAAGACCATCATCAGGACATAGACTTTATGCATTTAAGTGATGACCCTCTGAAAAAAGGTGATAAAATGACATAGTAATATAACCTGGTTATATTGATCTTAATTAATAAAATCAGTGATATACATGACCATTATTACAAGGGTAAGGTTAAAAAACAGTTTATATTATAGACATGTTAAGTAAATACAGTCAACAGATCGTGGCTAGAGCTCAAATAAGTCGGTGTGGCGACTCAATAACGATCTTAGAGTTGGTTCGAAAACACAAGGAATTATGAATAAACAACACTTACTACACACCATGTAGAGTCCACTTCCTAAATAGGTCAGTGGTATTGGCTGATGTAAATCAGATGGTGGGGACACTGTCAATACAAAGTTCATAGGTCGCACGCTACTCCACCATTACAGCGTGTGTACCCCAGGAGCATCATGGTAGATGTTGTTTTCTCAAAGCGGGTGCGCTTAACAAAGTTCCGAAGTGTGATGCATGGTTGCAGGCCAACTCTGGACACCGGTGTTTCTGGATTTTTGTCCTTCATCAGCAGAGTGTAGGATGAGTGTCAGGGGTTGCTGTGCAGGCTGCCAAAGTGTTATCAGGTATGGTACCTCTCCAGGCGCGTAGGGCGTTAACCTGAGCTCGTCAGCTCGAAGGCTCAAGGGAGCCGTAGTTACGTACAAAGTTCATAGGTCGCACGCTACTCCACCATTACAGCGTGTGTACCCCAGGAGCATCATGGTAGATGTTGTTTTCTCAAAGCGGGTGCGCTTAACAAAGTTCCGAAGTGTGATGCATGGTTGCAGGCCAACTCTGGACACCGGTGTTTCTGGATTTTTGTCCTTCATCAGCAGAGTGTAGGATGAGTGTCAGGGGTTGCTGTGCAGGCTGCCAAAGTGTTATCAGGTATGGTACCTCTCCAGGCGCGTAGGGCGTTAACCTGAGCTCGTCAGCTCGAAGGCTCAAGGGAGCCGTAGTTACGTACAAAGTTCATAGGTCGCACGCTACTCCACCATTACAGCGTGTGTACCCCAGGAGCATCATGGTAGATGTTGTTTTCTCAAAGCGGGTGCGCTTAACAAAGTTCCGAAGTGTGATGCATGGTTGCAGGCCAACTCTGGACACCGGTGTTTCTGGATTTTTGTCCTTCATCAGCAGAGTGTAGGATGAGTGTCAGGGGTTGCTGTGCAGGCTGCCAAAGTGTTATCAGGTATGGTACCTCTCCAGGCGCGTAGGGCGTTAACCTGAGCTCGTCAGCTCGAAGGCTCAAGGGAGCCGTAGTTACGTACAAAGTTCATAGGTCGCACGCTACTCCACCATTACAGCGTGTGTACCCCAGGAGCATCATGGTAGATGTTGTTTTCTCAAAGCGGGTGCGCTTAACAAAGTTCCGAAGTGTGATGCATGGTTGCAGGCCAACTCTGGACACCGGTGTTTCTGGATTTTTGTCCTTCATCAGCAGAGTGTAGGATGAGTGTCAGGGGTTGCTGTGCAGGCTGCCAAAGTGTTATCAGGTATGGTACCTCTCCAGGCGCGTAGGGCGTTAACCTGAGCTCGTCAGCTCGAAGGCTCAAGGGAGCCGTAGTTACGTACAAAGTTCATAGGTCGCACGCTACTCCACCATTACAGCGTGTGTACCCCAGGAGCATCATGGTAGATGTTGTTTTCTCAAAGCGGGTGCGCTTAACAAAGTTCCGAAGTGTGATGCATGGTTGCAGGCCAACTCTGGACACCGGTGTTTCTGGATTTTTGTCCTTCATCAGCAGAGTGTAGGATGAGTGTCAGGGGTTGCTGTGCAGGCTGCCAAAGTGTTATCAGGTATGGTACCTCTCCAGGCGCGTAGGGCGTTAACCTGAGCTCGTCAGCTCGAAGGCTCAAGGGAGCCGTAGTTACGTACAAAGTTCATAGGTCGCACGCTACTCCACCATTACAGCGTGTGTACCCCAGGAGCATCATGGTAGATGTTGTTTTCTCAAAGCGGGTGCGCTTAACAAAGTTCCGAAGTGTGATGCATGGTTGCAGGCCAACTCTGGACACCGGTGTTTCTGGATTTTTGTCCTTCATCAGCAGAGTGTAGGATGAGTGTCAGGGGTTGCTGTGCAGGCTGCCAAAGTGTTATCAGGTATGGTACCTCTCCAGGCGCGTAGGGCGTTAACCTGAGCTCGTCAGCTCGAAGGCTCAAGGGAGCCGTAGTTACGTACAAAGTTCATAGGTCGCACGCTACTCCACCATTACAGCGTGTGTACCCCAGGAGCATCATGGTAGATGTTGTTTTCTCAAAGCGGGTGCGCTTAACAAAGTTCCGAAGTGTGATGCATGGTTGCAGGCCAACTCTGGACACCGGTGTTTCTGGATTTTTGTCCTTCATCAGCAGAGTGTAGGATGAGTGTCAGGGGTTGCTGTGCAGGCTGCCAAAGTGTTATCAGGTATGGTACCTCTCCAGGCGCGTAGGGCGTTAACCTGAGCTCGTCAGCTCGAAGGCTCAAGGGAGCCGTAGTTACGTACAAAGTTCATAGGTCGCACGCTACTCCACCATTACAGCGTGTGTACCCCAGGAGCATCATGGTAGATGTTGTTTTCTCAAAGCGGGTGCGCTTAACAAAGTTCCGAAGTGTGATGCATGGTTGCAGGCCAACTCTGGACACCGGTGTTTCTGGATTTTTGTCCTTCATCAGCAGAGTGTAGGATGAGTGTCAGGGGTTGCTGTGCAGGCTGCCAAAGTGTTATCAGGTATGGTACCTCTCCAGGCGCGTAGGGCGTTAACCTGAGCTCGTCAGCTCGAAGGCTCAAGGGAGCCGTAGTTACGTACAAAGTTCATAGGTCGCACGCTACTCCACCATTACAGCGTGTGTACCCCAGGAGCATCATGGTAGATGTTGTTTTCTCAAAGCGGGTGCGCTTAACAAAGTTCCGAAGTGTGATGCATGGTTGCAGGCCAACTCTGGACACCGGTGTTTCTGGATTTTTGTCCTTCATCAGCAGAGTGTAGGATGAGTGTCAGGGGTTGCTGTGCAGGCTGCCAAAGTGTTATCAGGTATGGTACCTCTCCAGGCGCGTAGGGCGTTAACCTGAGCTCGTCAGCTCGAAGGCTCAAGGGAGCCGTAGTTACGTACAAAGTTCATAGGTCGCACGCTACTCCACCATTACAGCGTGTGTACCCCAGGAGCATCATGGTAGATGTTGTTTTCTCAAAGCGGGTGCGCTTAACAAAGTTCCGAAGTGTGATGCATGGTTGCAGGCCAACTCTGGACACCGGTGTTTCTGGATTTTTGTCCTTCATCAGCAGAGTGTAGGATGAGTGTCAGGGGTTGCTGTGCAGGCTGCCAAAGTGTTATCAGGTATGGTACCTCTCCAGGCGCGTAGGGCGTTAACCTGAGCTCGTCAGCTCGAAGGCTCAAGGGAGCCGTAGTTACGTACAAAGTTCATAGGTCGCACGCTACTCCACCATTACAGCGTGTGTACCCCAGGAGCATCATGGTAGATGTTGTTTTCTCAAAGCGGGTGCGCTTAACAAAGTTCCGAAGTGTGATGCATGGTTGCAGGCCAACTCTGGACACCGGTGTTTCTGGATTTTTGTCCTTCATCAGCAGAGTGTAGGATGAGTGTCAGGGGTTGCTGTGCAGGCTGCCAAAGTGTTATCAGGTATGGTACCTCTCCAGGCGCGTAGGGCGTTAACCTGAGCTCGTCAGCTCGAAGGCTCAAGGGAGCCGTAGTTACGTACAAAGTTCATAGGTCGCACGCTACTCCACCATTACAGCGTGTGTACCCCAGGAGCATCATGGTAGATGTTGTTTTCTCAAAGCGGGTGCGCTTAACAAAGTTCCGAAGTGTGATGCATGGTTGCAGGCCAACTCTGGACACCGGTGTTTCTGGATTTTTGTCCTTCATCAGCAGAGTGTAGGATGAGTGTCAGGGGTTGCTGTGCAGGCTGCCAAAGTGTTATCAGGTATGGTACCTCTCCAGGCGCGTAGGGCGTTAACCTGAGCTCGTCAGCTCGAAGGCTCAAGGGAGCCGTAGTTACGTACAAAGTTCATAGGTCGCACGCTACTCCACCATTACAGCGTGTGTACCCCAGGAGCATCATGGTAGATGTTGTTTTCTCAAAGCGGGTGCGCTTAACAAAGTTCCGAAGTGTGATGCATGGTTGCAGGCCAACTCTGGACACCGGTGTTTCTGGATTTTTGTCCTTCATCAGCAGAGTGTAGGATGAGTGTCAGGGGTTGCTGTGCAGGCTGCCAAAATGTTATCAGGTATGGTACCTCTCCAGGCGCGTAGGGCGTTAACCTGAGCTCGTCAGCTCGAAGGCTCAAGGGAGCCGTAGTTACGTACAAAGTTCATAGGTCGCACGCTACTCCACCATTACAGCGTGTGTACCCCAGGAGCATCATGGTAGATGTTGTTTTCTCAAAGCGGGTGCGCTTAACAAAGTTCCGAAGTGTGATGCATGGTTGCAGGCCAACTCTGGACACCGGTGTTTCTGGATTTTTGTCCTTCATCAGCAGAGTGTAGGATGAGTGTCAGGGGTTGCTGTGCAGGCTGCCAAAGTGTTATCAGGTATGGTACCTCTCCAGGCGCGTAGGGCGTTAACCTGAGCTCGTCAGCTCGAAGGCTCAAGGGAGCCGTAGTTACGTACAAAGTTCATAGGTCGCACGCTACTCCACCATTACAGCGTGTGTACCCCAGGAGCATCATGGTAGATGTTGTTTTCTCAAAGCGGGTGCGCTTAACAAAGTTCCGAAGTGTGATGCATGGTTGCAGGCCAACTCTGGACACCGGTGTTTCTGGATTTTTGTCCTTCATCAGCAGAGTGTAGGATGAGTGTCAGGGGTTGCTGTGCAGGCTGCCAAAGTGTTATCAGGTATGGTACCTCTCCAGGCGCGTAGGGCGTTAACCTGAGCTCGTCAGCTCGAAGGCTCAAGGGAGCCGTAGTTACGTACAAAGTTCATAGGTCGCACGCTACTCCACCATTACAGCGTGTGTACCCCAGGAGCATCATGGTAGATGTTGTTTTCTCAAAGCGGGTGCGCTTAACAAAGTTCCGAAGTGTGATGCATGGTTGCAGGCCAACTCTGGACACCGGTGTTTCTGGATTTTTGTCCTTCATCAGCAGAGTGTAGGATGAGTGTCAGGGGTTGCTGTGCAGGCTGCCAAAGTGTTATCAGGTATGGTACCTCTCCAGGCGCGTAGGGCGTTAACCTGAGCTCGTCAGCTCGAAGGCTCAAGGGAGCCGTAGTTACGTACAAAGTTCATAGGTCGCACGCTACTCCACCATTACAGCGTGTGTACCCCAGGAGCATCATGGTAGATGTTGTTTTCTCAAAGCGGGTGCGCTTAACAAAGTTCCGAAGTGTGATGCATGGTTGCAGGCCAACTCTGGACACCGGTGTTTCTGGATTTTTGTCCTTCATCAGCAGAGTGTAGGATGAGTGTCAGGGGTTGCTGTGCAGGCTGCCAAAGTGTTATCAGGTATGGTACCTCTCCAGGCGCGTAGGGCGTTAACCTGAGCTCGTCAGCTCGAAGGCTCAAGGGAGCCGTAGTTACGTACAAAGTTCATAGGTCGCACGCTACTCCACCATTACAGCGTGTGTACCCCAGGAGCATCATGGTAGATGTTGTTTTCTCAAAGCGGGTGCGCTTAACAAAGTTCCGAAGTGTGATGCATGGTTGCAGGCCAACTCTGGACACCGGTGTTTCTGGATTTTTGTCCTTCATCAGCAGAGTGTAGGATGAGTGTCAGGGGTTGCTGTGCAGGCTGCCAAAATGTTATCAGGTATGGTACCTCTCCAGGCGCGTAGGGCGTTAACCTGAGCTCGTCAGCTCGAAGGCTCAAGGGAGCCGTAGTTACGTACAAAGTTCATAGGTCGCACGCTACTCCACCATTACAGCGTGTGTACCCCAGGAGCATCATGGTAGATGTTGTTTTCTCAAAGCGGGTGCGCTTAACAAAGTTCCGAAGTGTGATGCATGGTTGCAGGCCAACTCTGGACACCGGTGTTTCTGGATTTTTGTCCTTCATCAGCAGAGTGTAGGATGAGTGTCAGGGGTTGCTGTGCAGGCTGCCAAAGTGTTATCAGGTATGGTACCTCTCCAGGCGCGTAGGGCGTTAACCTGAGCTCGTCAGCTCGAAGGCTCAAGGGAGCCGTAGTTACGTACAAAGTTCATAGGTCGCACGCTACTCCACCATTACAGCGTGTGTACCCCAGGAGCATCATGGTAGATGTTGTTTTCTCAAAGCGGGTGCGCTTAACAAAGTTCCGAAGTGTGATGCATGGTTGCAGGCCAACTCTGGACACCGGTGTTTCTGGATTTTTGTCCTTCATCAGCAGAGTGTAGGATGAGTGTCAGGGGTTGCTGTGCAGGCTGCCAAAGTGTTATCAGGTATGGTACCTCTCCAGGCGCGTAGGGCGTTAACCTGAGCTCGTCAGCTCGAAGGCTCAAGGGAGCCGTAGTTACGTACAAAGTTCATAGGTCGCACGCTACTCCACCATTACAGCGTGTGTACCCCAGGAGCATCATGGTAGATGTTGTTTTCTCAAAGCGGGTGCGCTTAACAAAGTTCCGAAGTGTGATGCATGGTTGCAGGCCAACTCTGGACACCGGTGTTTCTGGATTTTTGTCCTTCATCAGCAGAGTGTAGGATGAGTGTCAGGGGTTGCTGTGCAGGCTGCCAAAGTGTTATCAGGTATGGTACCTCTCCAGGCGCGTAGGGCGTTAACCTGAGCTCGTCAGCTCGAAGGCTCAAGGGAGCCGTAGTTACGTACAAAGTTCATAGGTCGCACGCTACTCCACCATTACAGCGTGTGTACCCCAGGAGCATCATGGTAGATGTTGTTTTCTCAAAGCGGGTGCGCTTAACAAAGTTCCGAAGTGTGATGCATGGTTGCAGGCCAACTCTGGACACCGGTGTCCAGAGTTGGTGCTGCAACCTTGCTACGACACACTTTTCTTCAATATAGCGCACTCGCTATCTAAAGACTGCATCGACCATGATGCTCCTGGGGCACACCTGCTGGTGGGTGGAGTCGGAGTGCGACCCATTTTGTACTTTGATAGGCTCCCTTGAGCTTGGGCTGACGAGCTCGGATCCCGCACCCGCGCCATGAGAGGTACATACCTGAGAACATTTGGCAGCCTGCACAGCTAACCCCGAATACCTACACTCTGCTGACGAGGAACAACTATTCCGAAACACCGGTGTCCAGAGTTGGTGCTGCAACCTTGCTACGACACACTTTTCTTCAATATAGCGCACTCGCTATCTAAAGACTGCATCGACCATGATGCTCCTGGGGCACACCTGCTGGTGGGTGGAGTCGGAGTGCGACCCATTTTGTACTTTGATAGGCTCCCTTGAGCTTGGGCTGACGAGCTCGGATCCCGCACCCGCGCCATGAGAGGTACATACCTGAGAACATTTGGCAGCCTGCACAGCTAACCCCGAATACCTACACTCTGCTGACGAGGAACAACTATTCCGAAACACCGGTGTCCAGAGTTGGTGCTGCAACCTTGCTACGACACACTTTTCTTCAATATAGCGCACTCGCTATCTAAAGACTGCATCGACCATGATGCTCCTGGGGCACACCTGCTGGTGGGTGGAGTCGGAGTGCGACCCATTTTGTACTTTGATAGGCTCCCTTGAGCTTGGGCTGACGAGCTCGGATCCCGCACCCGCGCCATGAGAGGTACATACCTGAGAACATTTGGCAGCCTGCACAGCTAACCCCGAATACCTACACTCTGCTGACGAGGAACAACTATTCCGAAACACCGGTGTCCAGAGTTGGTGCTGCAACCTTGCTACGACACACTTTTCTTCAATATAGCGCACTCGCTATCTAAAGACTGCATCGACCATGATGCTCCTGGGGCACACCTGCTGGTGGGTGGAGTCGGAGTGCGACCCATTTTGTACTTTGATAGGCTCCCTTGAGCTTGGGCTGACGAGCTCGGATCCCGCACCCGCGCCATGAGAGGTACATACCTGAGAACATTTGGCAGCCTGCACAGCTAACCCCGAATACCTACACTCTGCTGACGAGGAACAACTATTCCGAAACACCGGTGTCCAGAGTTGGTGCTGCAACCTTGCTACGACACACTTTTCTTCAATATAGCGCACTCGCTATCTAAAGACTGCATCGACCATGATGCTCCTGGGGCACACCTGCTGGTGGGTGGAGTCGGAGTGCGACCCATTTTGTACTTTGATAGGCTCCCTTGAGCTTGGGCTGACGAGCTCGGATCCCGCACCCGCGCCATGAGAGGTACATACCTGAGAACATTTGGCAGCCTGCACAGCTAACCCCGAATACCTACACTCTGCTGACGAGGAACAACTATTCCGAAACACCGGTGTCCAGAGTTGGTGCTGCAACCTTGCTACGACACACTTTTCTTCAATATAGCGCACTCGCTATCTAAAGACTGCATCGACCATGATGCTCCTGGGGCACACCTGCTGGTGGGTGGAGTCGGAGTGCGACCCATTTTGTACTTTGATAGGCTCCCTTGAGCTTGGGCTGACGAGCTCGGATCCCGCACCCGCGCCATGAGAGGTACATACCTGAGAACATTTGGCAGCCTGCACAGCTAACCCCGAATACCTACACTCTGCTGACGAGGAACAACTATTCCGAAACACCGGTGTCCAGAGTTGGTGCTGCAACCTTGCTACGACACACTTTTCTTCAATATAGCGCACTCGCTATCTAAAGACTGCATCGACCATGATGCTCCTGGGGCACACCTGCTGGTGGGTGGAGTCGGAGTGCGACCCATTTTGTACTTTGATAGGCTCCCTTGAGCTTGGGCTGACGAGCTCGGATCCCGCACCCGCGCCATGAGAGGTACATACCTGAGAACATTTGGCAGCCTGCACAGCTAACCCCGAATACCTACACTCTGCTGACGAGGAACAACTATTCCGAAACACCGGTGTCCAGAGTTGGTGCTGCAACCTTGCTACGACACACTTTTCTTCAATATAGCGCACTCGCTATCTAAAGACTGCATCGACCATGATGCTCCTGGGGCACACCTGCTGGTGGGTGGAGTCGGAGTGCGACCCATTTTGTACTTTGATAGGCTCCCTTGAGCTTGGGCTGACGAGCTCGGATCCCGCACCCGCGCCATGAGAGGTACATACCTGAGAACATTTGGCAGCCTGCACAGCTAACCCCGAATACCTACACTCTGCTGACGAGGAACAACTATTCCGAAACACCGGTGTCCAGAGTTGGTGCTGCAACCTTGCTACGACACACTTTTCTTCAATATAGCGCACTCGCTATCTAAAGACTGCATCGACCATGATGCTCCTGGGGCACACCTGCTGGTGGGTGGAGTCGGAGTGCGACCCATTTTGTACTTTGATAGGCTCCCTTGAGCTTGGGCTGACGAGCTCGGATCCCGCACCCGCGCCATGAGAGGTACATACCTGAGAACATTTGGCAGCCTGCACAGCTAACCCCGAATACCTACACTCTGCTGACGAGGAACAACTATTCCGAAACACCGGTGTCCAGAGTTGGTGCTGCAACCTTGCTACGACACACTTTTCTTCAATATAGCGCACTCGCTATCTAAAGACTGCATCGACCATGATGCTCCTGGGGCACACCTGCTGGTGGGTGGAGTCGGAGTGCGACCCATTTTGTACGGGGACACTGTCAATATTGGAATCAGAAGCATGGACATCCAGAACAAACGTTTTTGATTTATTTTTCAGTACTGTCTACATTTATGCTTCTGATTTATGCTTTTTTAAAAATTCCAAAGTATAGGACATGATAATCCAAATCCAAATGTTTCTCAAGAAAAGTCATTTTTAATTGTTCGGAATTTCGGCGTTTGGGCAGATATGACCCAGGGACCCCCAGTATGCAAGGGGAATTAGTTCCCCCTCTGCAAACGCGCCAGGGGGCTGCGTTGCAGAGAGGTGTAACAAGGGGCATAGCCTCATTACACCTCTGCAATGCAGCCCCCTGGCACATACTGGAGGCTCAAGGTGGGCTAATTGGCCCCCAGGGGCACCCAGTATGCAAGGGGAATTTGTTCCCCCTCTTCCAACATGCACGGGTCTGCGTTGCAGAGAGGTGTAAAAAAGGGTGTGGCTTCATTACACCTCTCTGCAATGCAGTCCCCTGGCGCATACTGGAGATTCCTGGTGGGCTTTCAGGTTTTATATAGTTAGGAATTAGCATTAAAAAAAACTTTGAAATTCACTGAAAAAGAATAGGTTTCAGGCCTTATATAGTTAGGAATTAGCATTTAAAAAACCTTGCAAATTCACTGAAAAAACCATAGGTTTCAGGCCTTATATAGTTAGGAATTAGCATTTAAAAAACCTTTGAAATTCACTGAAAAAACCATAGGTTTCAGTCCTTATATAGTTAGTAATTAGCATTAAAAAAAACCTTTGAAATTCACTGAAAAAACTATAAGTTTTAGGGGTGTTATAGTTAGCTGGACATTTCACTCACACAAAACCATTGAAATTGCTCCTATATAGTTAGTTGTACTAACTATATTTTGCGCACCCGCAATCCACTGCTGATGATGTCACATATTACATCATTCATGACATGGTCAGTGACATCACTGATGACATCTCAAATTACATCACCGTTCGGGTTTTGGGGGTTTATGCGGTATAGGGGACCAGAGGAGACATACAGTTTCGGAGGGCACACAGAATTGGAGAGTTTGTAAATTTCGTGACTTTATTTCCCCACCCATACTACAACCCACACAACTGTGGCATTCTGGGACCTGTAGGCGCTATTCAAACTCGCCACAGTAAGACTCATTATAGGGGCGGAGTCACCAATCACGTAACCGGATGCAGTGGGATATTTAAATCTGCAAGTTGAACTGCACTGTTTGTGAACAATACCTCTGGCACTGAAGAAGGCGGAGATTACTGCCGAAATGCATTTGCCTACCTGTGAGCCTCGAGATTAAATGCCTCCTTGAATCCCCGCAAGTGGTCTCTGTTTCTTCTTTTGGAGGAGCTGTTTGGACATTATTTGCGTGATGGCCAGCATTGCGCCGGGAGACCCCCGCATTTCAAAGTTGGGTGCGGTGCTGCTGGCTTCTGTTTCGGCGGATTGCTTTTGTTCCAGGGTACTGGATTCTGGCCGCACCCCACCCCCAATCCAGGGAGAAGGCGGGGTGGTGGTGTCGCCATTGGCTGCACGTCGGGTCTGGAGGATTCATCCCCAAACCTCACACCCCAAAGATCCGGTTCGGGTTTTGGGGGTTTATGCGGTATAGGGGACCAGAGGAGACATACAGTTTCGGAGGGCACACGGACTTGGAGAGTTTGTAAATTTCGTGACTTTATTTCCCCACCTATACTACAACCCACACAACTGTGGCATTCTGGGACCTGTAGGCGCCATTCAAACTCGCCACAGTAAGACTCATTATAGGGGCGGAGTCACCAATCACGTAACCGGATGCAGTGGGATATTTAAATCTGCAAGTTGAACTGCACTGTTTGTGAACAATACCTCTGGCACTGAAGAAGGCGGAGATTACTGCCGAAATGCATTTGCCTACCTGTGAGCCTCGAGATTAAATGCCTCCTTGAATCCCCGCAAGTGGTCTCTGTTTCTTCTTTTGGAGGAGCTGTTTGGACATTGTTTGCGTGATGGCCAGCATCGCGCCGAGAGACCCCCGCATTTCAAAGTTTGGTGCGGTGCTGCTGGCTTCTGTTTCGGCGGATTGCTTTTGTTCCAGGGTACTGGATTTTGGCCGCACCCCACCCCCAATCCAGGGAGAAGCCGGGGTGGTGTTGTCGCCATTGGCTGCACGTCGGGTCTGGAGGATTCATCCCCAAACCTCCCACCCCAAAGATCCCGTTGCGGTTTTGGGGGTTTATGCGGTATAGGGGAATAGGGGACCAGAGGAGACATACAGTTTCGGAGGGCACACAGACTTGGAGAGTTTGTAAATTTCGTGACTTTATTTCCCCACCCTTACTACAACTCACACAACTGTGGCATTCTGGGACCTGTAGGCGCTATTCAAACTCGCCACAGTAAGACTCATTATAGGGGCGGAGTCACCAATCACGTAACTGGATGCAGTGGGATATTTAAATCTGCAAGTTGAACTGCACTGTTTGTGAACAATATCTCTGGCACTGAAGAAGGCGGAGATTACTGCCGAAATGCATTTGCCTACCTGTGAGCCTCGAGATTAAATGCCTCCTTGAATCCCCGCATGTGGTCTCTGTTTCTTCTTTTGGAGGAGCTGTTTGGATATATATGTATATGTGTATATATATATATATATATTCAATAACAAAGTGCCCACGAGCTTCGGGGAGCACTCAACAGCGCCTCCACCATCCAGTGCTTGTTGTCCGCCCACCTGTTAGAGACCTTAAGTTATATTTGCTGCCTGACGCGTTTCAGGGTAGGAAACCCTTTCTTCAGAGGCTTCTCGGCTTAAAATCATGGCGCTACAGCGTTTGTGTGTTCTCTACGTTCTTTTATTCAATACTGGCCCCACGTGACATCAGGGGGCCCTGCTAAGTGCAGTATGCATGCCCCATGCATTTTGGGACATGTAGTTTCACAGCGCCATAATGTACCTTTTTTTCGCCGTGTTGAAATGTCTTCAATAGATTGCAGACTCCTGTGGGTGGGTGGGCTTGTTGATTTGCTGTGCTGCTTGATCGAGGAAAAGTTCCTTTCACCAGCCTCTCTATTTAGTTCATCAGAGATGGTGCTCACCCCACGGCAGGACGGCCGTGCAATTATTCAATAACAAAGTGCCCACGAGCTTCGGGGAGCACTCAACAGCGCCTCCACCATCCAGTGCTTGTTGTCCGCCCACCTGTTAGAGACCTTAAGTTATATTTGCTGCCTGACGCGTTTCAGGGTAGGA
The DNA here is from genome assembly GCF_964261635.1 of Lissotriton helveticus. Taxonomy (NCBI): domain Eukaryota; kingdom Metazoa; phylum Chordata; class Amphibia; order Caudata; family Salamandridae; genus Lissotriton; species Lissotriton helveticus. Next base: position 1,244,149,778 of record NC_136069.1, on the reverse strand, counting down.
AACCCTTTCTTCAGAGGCTTCTCGGCTTAAAATCATGGCGCTACAGCGTTTGTGTGTTCTCTACGTTCTTTTATTCAATACTGGCCCCACGTGACATCAGGGGGCCCTGCTAAGTGCAGTATGCATGCCCCATGCATTTTGGGACATGTAGTTTCACAGCGCCATAATGTACCTTTTTTTCGCCGTGTTGAAATGTCTTCAATAGATTGCAGACTCCTGTGGGTGGGTGGGCTTGTTGATTTGCTGTGCTGCTTGATCGAGGAAAAGTTCCTTTCACCAGCCTCTCTATTTAGTTCATCAGAGATGGTGCTCACCCCACGGCAGGACGGCCGTGCAATTATTCAATAACAAAGTGCCCACGAGCTTCGGGGAGCACTCAACAGCGCCTCCACCATCCAGTGCTTGTTGTCCGCCCACCTGTTAGAGACCTTAAGTTATATTTGCTGCCTGACGCGTTTCAGGGTAGGAAACCCTTTCTTCAGAGGCTTCTCGGCTTAAAATCATGGCGCTACAGCGTTTGTGTGTTCTCTACGTTCTTTTATTCAATACTGGCCCCACGTGACATCAGGGGCCGTGCTAAGTGCAGTATGCATGCCCCATGCATTTTGGGACATGTAGTTTCACAGCGCCATAATGTACCTTTTTTTCGCCGTGTTGAAATGTCTTCAATAGATTGCCGACTCCTGTGGGTGGGTGGGCTTGTTGATTTGCTGTGCTGCTTGATCGAGGAAAAGTTCCTTTCACCAGCCTCTCTATTTAGTTCATCAGAGATGGTGCTCACCCCACGGCAGGACGGCCGTGCAATTATTCAATAACAAAGTGCCCACGAGCTTTGGGGAGCACTCAACAGCGCCTCCACCATCCAGTGCTTGTTGTCCGCCCACCTGTTAGAGACCTTAAGTTATATTTGCTGCCTGACGCGTTTCAGGGTAGGAAACCCTTTCTTCAGAGGCTTCTCGGCTTAAAATCATGGCGCTACAGCGTTTGTGTGTTCTCTACGTTCTTTTATTCAATACTGGCCCCACGTGACATCAGGGGGCCCTGCTAAGTGCAGTATGCATGCCCCATGCATTTTGGGACATGTAGTTTCACAGCGCCATAATGTACCTTTTTTTCGCCGTGTTGAAATGTCTTCAATAGATTGCAGACTCCTGTGGGTGGGTGGGCTTGTTGATTTGCTGTGCTGCTTGATCGAGGAAAAGTTCCTTTCACCAGCCTCTCTATTTAGTTCATCAGAGATGGTGCTCACCCCACGGCAGGACGGCCGTGCAATTATTCAATAACAAAGTGCCCACGAGCTTCGGGGAGCACTCAACAGCGCCTCCACCATCCAGTGCTTGTTGTCCGCCCACCTGTTAGAGACCTTAAGTTATATTTGCTGCCTGACGCGTTTCAGGGTAGGAAACCCTTTCTTCAGAGGCTTCTCGGCTTAAAATCATGGCCGTCCTGCCGTGGGGTGAGCACCATCTCTGATGAACTAAATAGAGAGGCTGGTGAAAGGAACTTTTCCTCGATCAAGCAGCACAGCAAATCAACAAGCCCACCCACCCACAGGAGTCTGCAATCTATTGAAGACATTTCAACACGGCGAAAAAAAGGTACATTATGGCGCTGTGAAACTACATGTCCCAAAATGCATGGGGCATGCATACTGCACTTAGCAGGGCCCCCTGATGTCACGTGGGGCCAGTATTGAATAAAAGAACGTAGAGAACACACAAACGCTGTAGCGCCATGATTTTAAGCCGAGAAGCCTCTGAAGAAAGGGTTTCCTACCCTGAAACGCGTCAGGCAGCAAATATAACTTAAGGTCTCTAACAGGTGGGCGGACAACAAGCACTGGATGGTGGAGGCGCTGTTGAGTGCTCCCCGAAGCTCGTGGGCACTTTGTTATTGAATAATTGCACGGCCGTCCTGCCGTGGGGTGAGCACCATCTCTGATGAACTAAATAGAGAGGCTGGTGAAAGGAACTTTTCCTCGATCAAGCAGCACAGCAAATCAACAAGCCCACCCACCCACAGGAGTCTGCAATCTATTGAAGACATTTCAACACGGCGAAAAAAAGGTACATTATGGCGCTGTGAAACTACATGTCCCAAAATGCATGGGGCATGCATACTGCACTTAGCAGGGCCCCCTGATGTCACGTGGGGCCAGTATTGAATAAAAGAACGTAGAGAACACACAAACGCTGTAGCGCCATGATTTTAAGCCGAGAAGCCTCTGAAGAAAGGGTTTCCTACCCTGAAACGCGTCAGGCAGCAAATATAACTTAAGGTCTCTAACAGGTGGGCGGACAACAAGCACTGGATGGTGGAGGCGCTGTTGAGTGCTCCCCGAAGCTCGTGGGCACTTTGTTATTGAATAATTGCACGGCCGTCCTGCCGTGGGGTGAGCACCATCTCTGATGAACTAAATAGAGAGGCTGGTGAAAGGAACTTTTCCTCGATCAAGCAGCACAGCAAATCAACAAGCCCACCCACCCACAGGAGTCGGCAATCTATTGAAGACATTTCAACACGGCGAAAAAAAGGTACATTATGGCGCTGTGAAACTACATGTCCCAAAATGCATGGGGCATGCATACTGCACTTAGCAGGGCCCCCTGATGTCACGTGGGGCCAGTATTGAATAAAAGAACGTAGAGAACACACAAACGCTGTAGCGCCATGATTTTAAGCCGAGAAGCCTCTGAAGAAAGGGTTTCCTACCCTGAAACGCGTCAGGCAGCAAATATAACTTAAGGTCTCTAACAGGTGGGCGGACAACAAGCACTGGATGGTGGAGGCGCTGTTGAGTGCTCCCCGAAGCTCGTGGGCACTTTGTTATTGAATAATTGCACGGCCGTCCTGCCGTGGGGTGAGCACCATCTCTGATGAACTAAATAGAGAGGCTGGTGAAAGGAACTTTTCCTCGATCAAGCAGCACAGCAAATCAACAAGCCCACCCACCCACAGGAGTCTGCAATCTATTGAAGACATTTCAACACGGCGAAAAAAAGGTACATTATGGCGCTGTGAAACTACATGTCCCAAAATGCATGGGGCATGCATACTGCACTTAGCAGGGCCCCCTGATGTCACGTGGGGCCAGTATTGAATAAAAGAACGTAGAGAACACACAAACGCTGTAGCGCCATGATTTTAAGCCGAGAAGCCTCTGAAGAAAGGGTTTCCTACCCTGAAACGCGTCAGGCAGCAAATATAACTTAAGGTCTCTAACAGGTGGGCGGACAACAAGCACTGGATGGTGGAGGCGCTGTTGAGTGCTCCCCGAAGCTCGTGGGCACTTTGTTATTGAATAATTGCACGGCCGTCCTGCCGTGGGGTGAGCACCATCTCTGATGAACTAAATAGAGAGGCTGGTGAAAGGAACTTTTCCTCGATCAAGCAGCACAGCAAATCAACAAGCCCACCCACCCACAGGAGTCTGCAATCTATTGAAGACATTTCAACACGGCGAAAAAAAGGTACATTATGGCGCTGTGAAACTACATGTCCCAAAATGCATGGGGCATGCATACTGCACTTAGCAGGGCCCCCTGATGTCACGTGGGGCCAGTATTGAATAAAAGAACGTAGAGAACACACAAACGCTGTAGCGCCATGATTTTAAGCCGAGAAGCCTCTGAAGAAAGGGTTTCCTACCCTGAAACGCGTCAGGCAGCAAATATAACTTAAGGTCTCTAACAGGTGGGCGGACAACAAGCACTGGATGGTGGAGGCGCTGTTGAGTGCTCCCCGAAGCTCGTGGGCACTTTGTTATTGAATATATATATATATATATATATATATATATATATATATATATATATATATATTCACTGAAACAAACATAGGTTTCAGGCCTCATATAGTTAGGAATTAGCATTTAAAAAACCTTTAAAATTCACTCAAAAACTATAAGTTTTAGGAGTGTTCTAGTTAGCTGGACATTTCACTCATACAAAACCATTGAAATTGCTCCTATATAGTTAGTTGTACTAACTATATTTCGCGCACCCGCAATCCACTGCTGATGATGTCACATATTACATCATTCATCACAAATAGAATGGCTTTAGCTTAAACGAGGGCGAGATCTATTGCATTTTCAATGCTTGTTTACTTTGGTTTCATCAAGAAGGCATTCAGATGTGTCCCACATTTGCCGTAAATTCTGAATGTTAGCACTCTAGTTGCTCATTAGATCACTGTAGTAAAGCTACTGCTCACCAGGGAAGTATGCTGCTAATCATAGTTTCTATGGCAAAATGAACCCCCTCATTTTGTTCCTTTTTAAATTAAATGTTTTCAGACTTACCACTTCATTCCAATCAAGATGGCTTCTGGTGTGCCATACTTTTGTCATAAGTAAGACTTTTAGCGCTCTAGTTGTTCTTTAGAACACTCTGGGACATTCTGTCATTGGGCTATACTTGGGCTACATCTGGGTGATATTTGGGCTACATTTGGGCTCTTTTGTCTCTGGTGGCCATCTTGGTAGACTGCATGTTAGAATGTTTTAATGAAATAGAAGAGGATTTGGGAAGTCACTCAAAATGTGCCCTAATTTTTCTTTCTGCAGCACTAATCATACTTTCTATGGCAAAATATACCACCTCATTTTGTTCCTTTTTAAATTGAATGTTTTAAGAGTTACCACTTTATTCCAATCAAGATGGCTTCAGGTGTGCCATACCTTTGTAATAAGTAGGACTGTTAGCGCTCTAGTTGTTCTTTAGAACACTCTAGGAGGCTGCAGTAGAACACAAAGGAATCAACTGACAGTCTCTGTCCTTGTTGGATGTACATGTTTTACTGAGAATGTCAGACTTCATTCTCACATGACTGAGAAAGATAATGTGGATTTACAGAAAATATGCTTTCAGTTTAGCTTATAGATCCCCTTCCAAACCACTGTGGGAAAAGCATGAGATAATAGTTTTCTTTCAAACATGATTCATGATATCCCAGCAGAAGGCTTTTTCACATGGTAAAATCACCTTAGAACACACCACAATTCCTAAAATGAGTATGGTACCATCAACAAATGATTTATAATGTAACTAAAGTCCTAAAACCCTCTATTAACTACAATGCTTTTTAATGAGGTGCTATCATGTATATTGGTCCCAAGATGGCTGCCAACACTTCTTGGATGAAGTGCTGACAGCCAATCAGATCTCACGATGAGATATGTGGTTAGGCTCCGCCCAGATATATATGTGTTTTTGAAGTTAATTTTCATAAAGACCACTGGAGCAATTTTCACCAAATATAGCAAAGGCACTTCTGCGTACCAGTCCCTACAATTTTGCCAAGTTTGGTGTAATTCCGTTCAGCGGTTCGGGCTGTAGCCTTGTCAGAACATCCTATGGAAATTAACATGAAAACACGTTTTGGGACCACCCTTTTTTCTCAGCCCCCACTTCACGAATCTCCCCGAAACTTTCAGGGAAGGAGCGCAGCGGAGCTGGCCAAAAGTTTGGAAAATTACACGCAAATTCCTCAACCGGCGCCAAAGTTATTCCCAATAGAATGTTGCGGATTTCCTATGGTAGCTAGGTCCTAACTATATATACCTACTGGCTATCGCCAGTAGGTAATGTGTATATATGTATATATATATGTATGCAGATATGTATATATATATGTATATGTATGTATATATGTATATGTATGTATATAAGTATATGTGTATGTATGTATGTATATGTATGTATACGTGGCTCGAGGCGGCGGCGGGCGCCATCTTGGGTGTGGGCAGGGGCAGCGCTCTAGTCGCGCCGGCCTCCCGCCCTCCCAGAATATTTAATTGGGGTGTTTTGAGCTGTTCGCTGCCTATTAGAGCTCTCCCTAGAGGGAGACTAGGGCTGCGAGCTACTGGGGAATCTGTTGACAATTACTGCGACAGCCTATGCTTTTACATCGTGTTTTGTTCATTGCACTGTGATTTTAAACCTTGGGGTTTTAACCTTTAGTATTTTAAAGGGAATCAATTTGTAGGCACACTGACACCTCTTATCACACTATCTCCTTGAAACAGCCTCGCCCAGCCGATTTTTACTCTCGGCTCGAGGCGGCGGCGGGCGCCATCTTGGGTGTGGGCAGGGGCAGCGCTCTAGTCGCGCCGGCCTCCCGCCCTCCTCATCTCCCATATAATGTGTATAGGGTTCAGACGGCGCAGCGGGCGGGCGCAGCGGGCGCGCCGGATGCGCGCCGAAGTCGCGCACAAGTCAAGCCCGTCTGCGCCCGTCCGCGACCGGCCGGGACCTAGGGCCCAGACCTCTGCCCGACGGGCGTGCGCCAGGTATACATACACAAGTAAGAGGTTGAGAGACCTATGTCCCACTCTACCCACTTATTGTCAGTACTCGATGGAGCCCGTAGACCTAGGACCATGTCCACATTGTTCCTTTACTGGTAGCTGCTTATTGCCAGTCACTCCTGATTCCGATACAATCCTAGCTAAAGGGGGTCTTCTAAATTGTAGATCCATTAGCAAACACACTCTCCAATTGTGGGATCTTATATTAGAGGAGGACATGCAGATTTTGTTCCTTACTGAGACTTGGTTGGGAGAACACTCCGACCCGGATATACTAGACACTATTCCTCCTGGCTACACCCTCCACAGACTTGATAGGATAATAGGAAGGGGAGGCGGGATTGCCATTATTGTCAAACACCCGTTCGAGTGTATTCTAAAACCGGTAAAAATTGATGATTGCGAAGCTGGTGAATTTAGCATCAAACTGACGCAACATTACACCATCTCGGGCATCCTTATCTATAGGCCCCCTGGGCCCTTGGGAAACTTTCGTAGTAGCCTTCTAGAAGGGGCAACTCAGACCGCCATCAAACACAACAAGGTTCTGATACTGGGCGACCTGAATTTACACCTAGAGGACCCTGCACAGAAGGAGGCAGAAGATGTTCGCCTTATATTACAAGAACTACAGCTGACTTTGTTAAATACAACAGCCACACATCAGAAGGGGCACTGTTTAGACCCTATTTTTGCGAGCTGGGATAAAATAAAAGCACTTACCCCTCGTCAGCTCCCTTGGACTGACCACTTTCTGGTCCCTTTTCATTGTTTTTATCAGACCGTTAGGATTAAAGACAATGGGGACGGATATTTTATGAAACGCAAATGGAGACAATTCTCCAAAGAAAACTTTGTAGGCAACATCCAGCAAGCTCAACTAATAAGTGCGTTGGATAGTGACCAGGCGAATAAGGAATTTAACCTACTTGTCACTGCCACCTTGGATGAGCTAGCTCCCATGGGTAAAAGCAAAGTTAGAGCTGGTAGACAACGCACTGCCCCATGGTTCACGATTGAACTCCAGCAAATCAAATCGAAATGTAAAAAGTTAGAAAGAACCTGGAGAAGGACCCCGAGTGAGCAAGCGAAAAATAGCTATAGCATAGCACACCGGAGTTATCAATATGCGGTGCGTAGAGCTAAAGCCAAATATTTCCAGACTCGTATTGAGGAAGCCGAGAGCTCCTCACGGGAACTGTTTAAAATTTATAAAGAGATATCAGTGGTCTCTAGCTCCAATACCCCCGTAAATTCTTCCATGGAGGGATGTAATAAAGTCGCGGACTTTTTTTCTAGTAAAGTCAAGAAGATCTATGCTTCCTTTTCTCACATACCAGCTAAGGGCACGGATTTTAGAGCAAACAGCACATTGGCAGCCCCGGACTCCTCACTTCTAACCTTTGAGGTTCCGGCAGCTGACAAGCTAGCATCCATATGTCGGAGCGTCAAGTCCGGCTCCCCCAATGACCCGGCCCCTGCCTGGGTCTTATCTGAGGGTCTGATAGCTTTGGAACCCCACATCAGACATGTCCTTCAAACCTCCTTTTCCACTCAACAAGTTCCTAGAGAATGGAAGAAGGCAATAGTACTTCCTATAAGGAAAAAACCTAACGTCAGCATGGAGGTACTAGAAAACCTCAGACCGATTTCCTTGTTGCCGTATGTGGCGAAGGTCGCCGAGAAGGTGGTCAATGCTCAGCTCACGGAGCATTTGGAAAAATGTAGCCTACTCCACCCCTCGCAATCGGGATTTAGGGCAGGCTACTCTACGGAGACGGCCCTCCTAAGAGCCACTGAGACTCTAAGAGCAGGGGCAGATGCTGGTCATACAATGGCCCTGATCATGCTTGACCTGAGCGCGGCTTTTGACACCGTAGCGCATTCCATCTTGCTACGGTGTCTGAATGAAGCTGGGGTTGCCGGTCCTGCGCTGGGCTGGTTACAATCCTTCCTTACAGACAGATGTTTCCAGGTTCAGCAGGGGACATGCCGCTCAGGGGAGATGTCACTAGACCAGGGAGTGCCTCAGGGCTCTGCCTTGAGCCCCACTCTTTTTAATTTATACATGGCCTCCCTGGCGAAAGTTGTACACTCCTTCGGGGTGGAAATAGTGTCGTACGCTGACGATACTCAGCTGTTAATCTCCCTATCGCAGAGTACTTCCAACACCCCCAAAAATTTTAAATCCTGCATGCAGGCACTAGCAGAGTGGATGGATGCCCAGTGTTTAAAACTTAATGGCTCCAAGACAGAGGTGTTGGTGGTAGGGGGAAAAAGCGAGAAATGGTCTGATGAGTGGTGGCCGTCTTGCTTGGGCCCTACCCCCATACCATGTCAGGAGGCTAAGAATCTGGGAATCTGGATGAATCCTTCGCTCTCATATGAAGGCCACATAAGGCGTCTTGTGGGCAAATGTTTTGGAGTCCTAAAGACCCTAAACAAAACCTTAGACCTCCTGCCGTTATCAGCCAGAAGAACTCTAACGCAGGCACTGGTGACCTCGCGGTTAGATTATGGTAACATTCTGTTCTTGGGGGCAACCGAGGGCAGCATAGGTCGCCTACAAGTCATCCAGAATTCCTCCGCCAGACTGGTGTTAAGAAGACCCAGGAGAGCTAGCTCGAAATTGGCGCTGGATGCGCTTCACTGGCTGCCGGTGAAGAAGCGTGTGCTATTTAAGTGCCTCCTGTTTTGCCACCGTATTGTCTGGGACAAGTCTCCAATTTATCTGAAGGAGCTAGTCAGCCGATATGAGCCTACCAGGACCCTCCGTTCAGAGGGTACCGGTCTGCTGACAGTCCCCAGGATTAGGAAGGCGAGAATAGGTGGTCGTTCCTTCGCGCTACTAGCAGCGCAAAATTGGAATAAACTACCTCTTGTGCTGCGACTGGAGGACAATGAACTACATTTTAGGGCTCTGCTCAAAACCCACCTATATACTGCATAGGTGTTGGGTCTTCTAGGCAGGCTCTCTGGTAGCTTAGCGCGGGGACACGCCGTGATGGCGTTACTGTGCGCTCTATAAGCTCTTTATTATTATTATTATTATTATTATTATTATTATATATATATATATATATATATATATATATATATATGTATATATATATCTCTTAAACTCCGCCCGATGAGACCGCCGTCTCACCCCTGTCCGTTTTCCTTCCAGACAGCTCACACAAAAGAAAAGGCGAACAGAACAAACCCAGATTTCTTCGTGCAATTGGTGGTTTATTTCAAAAAATAAAACCCAGCAAGTCCGCATGACGCGTTTCGCCTCCGACACGAGGCTTGGTCACATGATAACGTTGCGAAAATCAAAGAGGGTACTTATACAATTTCTTCAAAGGGTTTAGGAGGAGCCACATTGCAGCCGCCCTGCTTATTTTAACCCCCTCGACTCCAAAGCTATGCATAGTCGATTTGCAAACAATTGATGCAGAATTCATGGCATAGTGCCATACAGTTATTGTGTCATAATCTTCGATATCCTGACAATACATATTTTGTGCAAATTACGCATGATAATACATATATACACATAATATACAACTTGATAATGTACACAAATAAATATATCCATATATACACATAATGTTATTATCAAAAATATTCAATATGTTTAGCAAAAATATAACCAAATGCATAACTATACACTTTAAAAATTATTTTATACTATATACATATTATATACAATGCTAGACCAGTGTCAAAGCATATGGACCAAAAAATAATCCAATTTGATTCTTTTTTTTTATAAAACCTGCATATGTAATACTATGTCAAGATATGGCCTGTGGTTCTTATAAAAAGACCACTGCCCAATCACATCTAATATGGAACAATAACTGTACATCAAGCCTGCTAATAGGCGTACATTTCTTTTACTAATGCATAGCTCTGTATTTCAATTGAAATTGCCACAAATCTAATTCATATAGATCTATTATTTTTAATTGTGTATCCTCAACAAAACTTGCACCCTTGTGTGTGTAAACAAATATTATAGTGCAAAAATGGTGTTCAAATTCCTTTTCATATGTAACAAAATTATAATTAAAAAATGAAAAAATTATATTGATGAATCTTTGGGAGAAGGACTAGATTTTATACGACCTTCTATTACCACTACGGGCCTAATGAGCACCTTAACACCCACCTCTGGAGATCTTATTATATCTGTTATTATTAATTTAGCATCAGGGAACTGTGTATCTACGTGAGATTAAACCCTCCTTTCTGGATCACTTTACAGGTAAATTACTGAAACAGTATATATATCAAGAATTAGAGGCAAGTATAAAGATCTTCACTCGCGTTCATACCGTGTGGAGTCTTGCTATCCAATTCTAATATATACCTCCGAAGCTTAGCATTTCTGTCACCCCCTCTCTTAAGAGGGAGGACACAGTCAATGGCATAGTACTCTAGGGAAGCAGGATCACTTTTGTGTACGCTCTCAAAATGACGGGCTACTGGGTATGTCTGGTCTTTGCCCACGATAGCCCTAATGTGCTGCAATATCCGCTTGTGCACCGGCAGGTGAGTACTCCCCACATACCGGAGAACACACGGGCACTGCAGCACATAAACTGCAAAATCTGTTTTGCAGGACATTCTCTTTCTTATTTTCACTGGTTCTTTTTTGAAAGGTACAACATACTGTGTCTTGTTGCAACCGTATTTGCAAGCTTTGCAAACTGCACATTTTTTAAAACCGCCTCCTAAGGCACCCCAAGTATCCAAGACTTGTTTCTCAAGAAAGTTGTGTACCAACCTATCTGCCATGGACCCAGATCTTCTAAAAGTTATATCCGGTTTATCATGGATGTATTTACCGATAATCGGATCACCTGTTACTAGATTCCAGTTCTTATAGAATATCTTACGAATTTCTCTATGTTGTCTGCTATACTTGATGATAACCCGTGGCTTGATCACTGTCTCTTCCGGCTCATGTATCATAGGCTTAGCTTTGATTTTCACTGCCAATGCCTCTTGTCTGGTGATAGAATTAGCTCGGTTAATGGCTCTCTGGACAGTTTTTGCCGAGTAACCACGTGACAAAAAACACTCTGCTCTCATCCTGTGCTGATTTGCAGTCTATTTCTAAACTGCAAATTCGCCTTATTCGCAGCATCTCCCCGAAGGGAATGCTGCTGATTAAATGTTGCGGATGTTGGCTAGAGGCGTGCAAAACAGTGTTCCCTGCCGTGGGTTTTCTGTGCATTCTTGTAGCTATACCTGTTTCTGTTACAAACACCTCAGTGTCCAAGAATGCAACTGACTTGGCATCAATGTGTGAAGTAAACCTCAAATTAAGGCCGTTATTATTTATTACTTCCACAAACTCTGTTGCTTCAACCAATGTACCTCGCCATATCAAAAATAGGTCATCTATATATCTCAGATATAGTAAAACATATTTCTTCATTGTTTCATTCAGTGCCCCTCTAAGGACCTGCTCCTCCCAGAGCCCCATGTGCAAACATGCCAGACTCTGGGAGAAGCAGGCCCCCATTGCGACCCCTCTGACCTGCTGATATAGCTGGTTGTTGAAAAGAAAAAAATTGTGTTCTAAGCATAGCTCAATCATAGTTAACAACATTTTATTGTGCGCTGAGAAATTCATAGGTCTTTGATTTAGAAAAAATTCCACCGCTTTGAGTCCATCTGAATGCTTAATCGATGTATACAATGACGATACATCTAACGTCATTAGCAAACAATTGTCCTGCCAAACCACATTGTTCAACTTTCTAATAAAATCAGAAGTATCTTGTACATAGGAGTCCAAACCTTTTACCCAGTCCTGTAAAAAAAAGTCTATGTAGCGCGAAATGTTCTCAGTTGCGCTATTTATAGCCGATATGATCGGACGTCCCGGCGGGGTATTAATATCTTTGTGCACTCTTGGTATTAGATAAAATGATGGTATCACAGGGTGATCATTTTTCATGAACTTGTATTCCTCATTTAACAACAATTTGGCACTTCTCCACGCCATCAATTTCATATTTTGCTCTTGCCATGCTGCCTTTACCAAAGTGATGTTACTTTTCTTATAGCAAGTGATGTCAAGCAGTTGCTTCTCAGCCTCAGCAACATACATTTGTCTCGGCCATAAGACCATGTTCCCGCCTTTGTCGGCCTGGCGTACAATTACATCGTTTTTCTTTTCAAGTTTTTTGATTAGAGTTTGATAACATTGGTTCTTTTTGTTTATAACTCTACGCTTGTTGTTTGTAACGATGTAAAGTTGTTTTAACTCTTTGGTAACAAGTTCATGATATACCTCCAAATTATCGTGCACTGAAACCGGTGAAAAGGTTGATTTAGGTTTGAATGGGGTTTGACTTAAAGCACAGTCCTCAGAAGATCTGGTTAAAGGCACGTCATTCGATACCATATCCTCTTGTTGTAAATCCCATATCGCCTCAAATGTGTCGCGTTCTCCTGCTACCAACAGGGAAGGGCTACTCAATGTTTCCGTTAGTTTCTTTCTTTTTTGGTTGTTGGAGAAAAAACTTTTAAGTTTTAATTTTCTTATGAAGCGATAAGAGTCCATTCTCGCATCCGCGTAGTTGAAATCCATTGGTGGACAATAGGTTAACCCCAATCCTAAAATGGTTTCTTCTTTTGGGGTCAAAGTGATATCTGTTAAATTTATAATTGATTTTTTGCTGTATGCTGTTAATTTGCCTTTTTCTTTGATTTGTTCCAACGGCTCCTCACGGTTTGTTTTGCATTGGGCTGTGTTGAAGCTGCGGCTCTTTCTCCTTGCACGCCTCTTTTGGTTAGCACGGTTTTGTTTGCCTGTGTCTTGCCTTTCACTCTTGGTCTTAAAGTGTCGCGCCGGTCTTGACACAAGCAACTCACCTCCTATGCTAAAGACAGCTTGACAGACCCCACCGTTTTCCGTTTCACTTCCAGAAGTTAAGCTGGCGTCTGTGGATGAAACCAGTACATTTCCATCTTCCCCTGTAGTTTGTCTGGTTTTCCTCGCTCGCGCTTTCACATTCTCATACTTCTTAGCATAAGTGAAAATTTGTCCATTGAGATAATCAAGGCGGTCGCGTTCGAATTTAAAGGCTTTACGTTTCTTTATTATCTCTTCATCTTTTTTAACTCTTTGTACCATATCACTTCTCATTTTGTTAGCTTGTTCACTAGGTCCAAAACCCGCTATTTCTGTTTCTATTTTCTCAATTTCCACTTGTATTTTTAGGCGGTCACGTTCAGCATATTCAACTAGTACCCCCATCAATTTAGCGGAACAATCAAGATTTATTTCTGCCCATTTCGTGAGCATTGCGGGATCTGGCGTCTCATAACTCGGTGCAAGGCTTATTCGAAGGCCTCTTGGGACTCGACCAACAGTTAAGTATCTAGATAGAGACTTGTGTTCCCACTACTTGGCCTGTTCCTTCTTGGTGAGTTTTTCTAGCTGTTTAAATAAGTCTCTCAGTGTGGGATTGGCGCTCGAATTAGTGTCCGATGGTAACTGGTCTTGCGGATTCGACCCCCCAGCCGGGGCTTTGTCGAACATGCTCTCCGCCGCCTCCTCCCTGTTCCGCAACGTATCCGCGGACATTCTTGCTTGAAGCAACAGTTGCTTCCACTATTGGGGTAATTTGTTTGTTTCAAAAAACACACTAAAATCGGCTCAAAAAACAGACCTCGGATCCCCGAGCTAGTCCGTATGCTTTCGTTGACTGCACTGACTCCCCACTGGACTTTCTGGATATCGTCCTACCTTTCAGGAGCTGTCTCTGACGCCGTCGGATTCCTCCACACACGGCGCCCTCGACTCCCGTATACCAGGCAGGCGGTTCAACCAGCATCCAGGGGCTCTTCGCGGTACGCTTCTCGCCGAAGCTGTGTTACTGTTTGTTTCCGGGTTAGGGCACCAAACTGCTTCCTGCCGCCGAGCCAATCCTCCGGGGAGGGGTCAGTACTACACCTTAGAAGCAACTACGGTGTTGAAATTCTCTTAAACTCCGCCCGATGAGACCACCGTCTCACCCCTGTCTGTTTTCCTTCCAGACAGCTCACACAAAAGAAAAGGCGAACAGAACAGACCCAGATTTCTTCGTGCAATTAGTGGTTTATTTCAAAAAATAAAACCCAGCAAGTCCGCATGACGCGTTTCGCCTCCGACACGAGGCTTGGTCACATGATAACGTTGCGAAAATCAAAGAGGGTACTTATACAATTTCTTCAAAGGGTTTAGGAGGAGCCACATTGCAGCCGCCCTGCTTATTTTAACCCCCTCGACTCCAAAGCTATGCATAGTCGATTTGCAAACAATTGATGCAGAATTCATGGCATAGTGACGTACAGTTATTGTATCATAATCGTCGATATCCTGACAATACATATTTTGTGCAAATTACGCATGATGATACATATATACACATAATATACAACTTGATAATGTACACAAATAAATATATCCATATATATACACATAATGTTATTATCAAAAATACTCAATGTTTAGCAAAAATATAACCAAATGCATAACTATACACTTTAAATTCATTTTATAGTATATACATATTATATATATGTGTGTGTGTGTGTGTATATATATATATATATATATATATATATATATATATATATGTGTGTGTATATATATATGTGTGTGTGTGTGTATGTGTGTATATATATATATATATATATATATATGTGTGTATATGTTGCAATATACCACAGTGTTGCCTTTTCAGTAAGGAGAAGAGCTTTGCTGTAAAAATCCCCAAATCCTGCACTGAACCACATGGATATCCACAGCACACCATGCACCATTTTGCAATCCATGCCATTACTATATTTTGCTAACCATATCTTTTTTTTGCCTAGGTTGTATATTATATTAAGGATAACTGTGTTCCTTTGTGAAGTTGGTGTCCAGCTAGTTATGATGTGTAATATCATTCAAGATTAGTAGAGTACTCCCACATTTAAAGTCTCCTTAAGAGTCTCTTGATGCTTTATATTAGTCAGACCAGGCACAAATAAAGGACATTTCAAGCCAACAAGGGTTTTCATTTCTTTTCTTAAATAAACTAAGAGAAGATAGTTGTGAGTTGTAGTGGAAATGAATTCCAGAGTTTACGGTCTAGAATTGGAAAAGCATAGCCACTATGGCAAGTTGTCCAAAACTTATAGCATGTGAAAGTAATTGATTTGCCAAACATACTATAGGGTGAAGTATGTAGTTAATCAGTCGACTAGAAAAGAACAACAAGGAACCGTATAGATTTTGGTGTGGATGATGCAGGGCATCGCAAACTAAATTCTGACCTGACTGTGTAGTTAGTGAAGAGATTGTCAGAGTGGCTCTACAAGACCATTGAGCTGATTGAAAAGGTGAGCCACTCGATTTTGAATTGATTTAAGTCATCGAATGAGAGCAGATTTGATGCCCAGATAAACATCTTTGCCATAGTAGAGACTCGAACCCGGTCAAGTATGTTACTGTAGCCCTACTCCCATACTTGTTTAGAAGAGGAAAGATTGGCCTGATTTTCATTATATAGAAAGAGTTGGAAGAGATAACAGATTCATACAACCTGAGCTTCCATTTGGCGTGAATAGAGTTTGATGTCAGGACTTCTCATTTAATGAGAGGCTATAGGACTAGTGCCGAAGTCATGTTACCATAAGGAGGGCTGCCAAAGATTTGAGATCCCTCCGGGGATTAAAAGTTTGGTTTCTTCTTTTGAAGTTTTAGCAAATGTAGCCCAATACATTCACTAACGTCTGAAAGACAGTTGTGTAGAGAGAGAGAGGTTGTATTTAGTTAAGTCTTCTGGTCTCCCAAGAATTATTATCCACTTGGAATTCCACTAAAGTTTTATTTTGACTTTATAGTTAATGGAATGAGGGATAGTAGGAAAATTACAGTCTTTACTGCTGGTTCCTGTATTCTGTAAAGTATTTTTTATATTTTTGTATGTGAATTCATTTGCTGATGTTTTGGACATCTGAAATAAGCAATTAATTACAGAATATTCACATTGCTGTGTTGTTTATTTTGGAATAATATATTTTTGTCTAATATTGATAATGTCTTGTTTGTAGAACTGCCTACGGTCGGTGCTGGAACAGATAGCAACATATGGGGAGGTGGTGTTCCGATTGCAGAAATTTATCGATAAAGTCACAGGAAGCAGTCAAGAAATTGTATTGTCAGGGTCCATCCCCGTACCAAAGAAGGGTAACGAGGCTCCATTCCGCACTTACCAAGCATTTACATGGGCCTTATATAAATACTTGATGAGTTTCAGGCAAGAGCTTACGGAAATTGAGAGATGCATTATCAACAAGGGTAAGATCATTATAAATAATTTTACCAGAAAAAGTTAGATATTAAAGCATTAGAAAATTCATTTGTCTAATGTGCTCTACATTTAGCATGAATCCTATCTAATTGCTAGAGTATAAGCTTTGTCCTTGTTTTGTCTTTAATAATTTTTTGTGTGGTCTATTTTTAAAAATATTTCTGATCGTTACTTCTAATCACAGATTCCTCACCTTTAGAATATCCCCAGCTGCCAGATTGGATTGGGAAGATTTTTCAGTGTAGTCCCTGAGCGCCAGTAGGTGTTGTTGTGTGGCTCTGCGTCGACGCCTCTCTCCCTCAGAAGTGACTGTAGCTGCAGTTAGACGTCATGCCAGTGCACTGACGTATGTTCCATTCTTTTTGCACCTTCATACGCTGATATGGAGCTAGTTATTTTTTTGATCATCCCTTGATGAGTCTTTTTTCCCAAATTTCTACCAGTGTGCAAGGGAACATGTTCCCTCCTCAAACTAGTTCAAGATTTGTAGGTACAAGGTGTATTTCTGGTGTTTGTGTTCGGGACATGAAGCCAAGTCATGCGAGGAGTGTGCCCTGATGTACGGGAGCGGCTGGTGACCTATCAACGTGGCAGGGTATGCTCAGACGGGAGTCCCTTGCTCACTTGGCCACTGGATTCAAGATAGCCTGGCTGATGAGGATTATGAATCCGAAACCGGTCCCAGGATGCTTGTTTCTGGTCCATGGAAGACATGGCTTAGCAGTTCGGGCTGGACTGTTCCCATGAGGCACAGGGTCAGACTGATTTGCATATAGCCATGTCTGAAATGGGGTGGCTGAGTGGGCTAAAGAATGGTGATGGATTAAACCCAGATCAGTTGACTGGGGGTGAGTGTTTGATTTGCTCAAACGCTCCGTCCATCATCACTTTTGTATCGCTTTGTTCGCCCTAAGTGTGGCAGGGTATGCTCAGACGTGAGTCCCTTGCTCACTTGGCCACTGGATTCAAGATAGCCTGGCTGATGAGGATTATGAATCCGAAACCGGTCCCAGGATGCTTGTTTCCGGTCCATGGAAGACATGGCTTGGCAGTTCGGGCTGGACAGTTCCCATGAGGCACAGGGTCAGACTGATTTGCATATAGCCATGTCTGAAATGGGGTGGCTGAGTGGGATAAAGAATGGTGATGGATTAAACCCAGATCAGTTGACTGGGGGTGAGTGTTTGATTTGCTCAAACGCTCCGTCCATCATCCCCTTTTGTATCGCTTTGTTCGCTCTAAGTGTGGCAGGGTATGCTCAGATGTGAGTCCCTTGCTCACTTGGCCACTGGATTCAAGATAGCCTGGCTGATGAGGATTATGAATCCGAAACCGGTCCCAGGATGCTTGTTTCCGGTCCATGGAAGATATGGCTTGGCAGTTCGGGCTGGACTGTTCCCATGAGGCACAGGGTCAGACTGAATTGCATATAGCCATGTCTGAACTGGGGTGGCTGAGTGGGCTAAAGAATGGTGATGGATTAAACCCAGATCAGTTGACTGGGGGTGAGTGTTTGATTTGCTCAAACGCTCCGTCCATCATCCCCTTTTGTATCACTTTGTTCGCCCTAAGTGTGGCAGGGTATGCTCAGACGTGAGTCCCTTGCTCACTTGGCCACTGGATTCAAGATAGCCTGGCTGATGAGGATTATGAATCCGAAACCTGTCCCAGGATGCTTGTTTCCGGTCCATGGAAGATATGGCTTGGCAGTTCGGGCTGGACTGTTCCCATGAGGCACAGGGTCAGACTGATTTGCATATAGCCATGTCTGAACTGGGGTGGCTGAGTGGGCTAAAGAATGGTGATGGATTAAACCCAGATCAGTTGACTGGGGGTGAGTGTTTGATTTGCTCAAATGCTCCGTCCATCATCCCCTTTTGTATCGCTATCAACGTGGTAGGGCAAGCGAAGTGCCCTACCACCCCCACAAAAACAAATGTTCCCACACTACAAAAGACCATACTAAAATAAAATCTTCCCTCAAAAGCCCAATTAACAACCCCTACCTCCAAAATAAAACCAATACAAACTAAAGTAAATGCATTACACATTTTATATTAATTTAATACATTTAAATTGTATTTGCCCGCAGAGTCTGCTTTCTCCTCGCTTTCCTTCCGAAGCCTGAGAGCTGCGACCCGATTGGATGGAGCGGGTTGACCTAATGCTCCTTGAGGCCCTAGAGGCCTGTGCTTGGTCTCCACCGGCTGTCTAAGACAGCCGGGTGGAGACCTTCAAAGTGTGCATGTACGCAAGACCGTCGGCCAAAGTGACATGCGCACTTTGAAGTCTGCGGCCATGACTACTCTAGTCATCCTGCTGCCATTTGGCAGCAGAGGACGTGCCATCTTGGCTCGGAGGCAGGCTGGCGGCTGCAGTGTGCCTAAGTTAAAAATAAAATGGCAATGAAATTATGTCATTGCCATTTTATTTTTAACACTGTGCGTGCCTTGCCGGGGGCGTGGTGGCGACACTCCCCTGCCCTCATAAAGAAACCACTGCTGCTCATGTACCCGAAGGTTATATTGGAATGCAAAGCCCTGCTCTGAGGTTCTGTGCAACATTGGAAGTCGCATGTAGACCGTTCTGCTCAAAGTCAAGGACACAAGCTTGTTCCTGGTCCAGGGGCCAGTCTTGCGACAGGTTGTTGTTGAGGTTCTAGTCTTCTGGTAACTCAAAATTAAAGAAAAAACTCAAGAAATCCAAGCTCGTCTCACCACTTTCTGCTTTAGAAGTTGAAAAGCTGGCAGGTGTGGTTTCCCTGTACACATTTTGTGATGCCACAATGGGACCGTAATTTAATTCTTACCTTCTGTAACATGGACGTCCGACACTACTCGACACAAAGTGAGGCATTAAGCTTGTTTATTATGTTTTCTGGAGTCTAACTTATGAGGTTTCAAAGAACTGGTATCAGGCAGAACTACATATATTAGCAGTTTTAAGGTAAGTCATTTCTTCCGTCGCTGGAAATCATCACTGTCTTCACACGGCACTGGTCCTCCAGACTTTGGGATGCTCCTGGGAGAAGAGCAGAACAATAAAAAGAAGGGTCCTGAGTCACCTAAATGTGTCTTTTAAATCCACGGAGTGTCATCACCAACTTTAGATAGTGGAGGGAAAAGGGGTATGTGTGCCCACAGTGCAGCCTTGCAGGAACACTTGCTTCCCAGTTACTCCCCTACGCCTACCAGCCCCGGAAGCATGCAGGTACCGGCAAGATTAGTACTTGCCTCAAGCCACGGCTCTAGTGATGGGCCGCAGCTTTCAGGACCATAGTGATCCTCTCCCTGGGTGTCTCTCGCATCTTTGCTGTGCTTTACTTCCCCTGAATCCTCTATGACTTCTTTGCGCCCTCCTCTTCCTGCCGCCGGACGTGTAAACGGGGCACCTCGGTGCTCGCGCTCTTCTCCTGAAGGGTTCTCCTGCTCTCAGTTGGGGCACTCCTTCCTCCGCTCACATCCCGCTTGGTTGTTGCCACAACACGCTCAGTGGCGTCCTTAGGTGAGGCCTCACTCTGCCCCTCTACCTCAGCTGCATTATGCTGAAGGTATGCGTCTTTGTTGAAGATTAGCGCACTGCCCTCATGTTTTGATGGCCTGATTCTGTCATCCATTTTGGATTCTGTGGGCCCCAAGTACGTGTCTGTTATACCTTCATTATGTGTACCATTTTGAACCATTGCACAGATGTTCCCTACATCTTTTGACCATGAAGATGGTGTTTATTATTGTGATAACTGCAGCTTGTCGTGTGAGTGAGCTTCAAGCTCCATTAATCAGCTGCCCTACAACACCTTTTTTCCTGATTAAGTGGGGCTTTCAGCCGAAATTTGTGATTGCCTCTTATGTCAAACAGTCAATCACTTTTCTGCCGTTCTTTTCCCACCTCATCCCTTGGAAAAGGAGGAGAGACTCCGTCGTTTGGACCCCAAAAGAGCTCTCCACTCATACATTGATTGTACCAAAGACTATTGGGATTCTCCAGGGCAAAGAAGGACAAAGAAATGCAGAAAAACGCTTTCTCCTGTTGGATTGTCTTCTGCATTAAGATCTACTATGTGATGGCGAATAAGCTAGTGCTCAGGCAGAATGACTATCTGCTCACTTTCAGGAAACAGCTGAAAACATACTTGTTTGTGTAATCATGATTTCCTAGGAGTATGGGAGATCCTGGGAAGCCTGTCGGGTAGCAGTGCGCTTAAGAAATGCTTTGAGTTGAATAAGCAGCTCCAGAAGGGTTTTAGGTTCCATTCCACCAGGGCCAAGGATGCTACCAATGTGTTGCCGCGTGGAGTGCCTGTCCTGGACATCTGTCAACTTGGGCATCAGTGCACATGTTCACAAAGCCATACTACCTTGATTGTCAGGTCTGGCGGGAATGACATTCTGTCCTACTTTTTGGTCTGATTTATTCGGCAGACCCATCACCAGGGGTGGTACTGCTTTGGAATCTATTCTAAAGTTGAGGAATCTGCAGTTAGAAGTTTCCATCAGAAGAACAAGTTACTTACCTTCACTGATGCTCCTTCTGGTGGATACTTTATTTAACCACAGATTCCTCACCACCCTCCCACATTCCCGTTGTGTTCAGTGGACTCTATCATGTAAAAATGTCCCACACTGGCACAAACAATTGGGTTTTGTCTCTGTGTCCACGGATATGGATGATATCCAAAAAGAAACTGACTTTCACTGGCTAGTTTGTTACCTATATGCATATAGAGTCATCATTATTGGGTGAAGCAGAGTTAACACTGAGCTACACTACACACACCTTACAGGCATGCAGGAACTATGTCGAAAATTTTTCAGATCAAGTCCGGCGCCGGAAATATTCTAAAGGTGAGGAATCTGTAATTAGAGTATCCACAAGAGAGATCATTACTGAAGATAAGTAACGTGTTCTTTCAGTTCTTGCGAACAGATATTTCTTATATTTTGTTTTAAACTGGGTTTACTTTTTGTTCTGTTTTTTAGATCAAACAGTGACCCTTGCAATAGTAGTTAATCAGTTGGCACCCAGATTTACCCAACTCAAGGTCCTCGGCAAGGTTTTTAGCACTGGTGTTTCCGAAGTGCCACCAGAGACGCCGAATGTTCTGAAAGCATCTCATCTGCTCAATACACTCTATAAAGCAATTCTTGAATACGACAACATTGGAGAAGCATCTGAGCATACGGTAGGTGTGGGCCTTTCTCAAGGGGATGGAAATCTGTTCTTTCAATCAGCACTGCACCATTTCTTGCTTTTAATATGCTTATTGTGGCATAAAGTGGTGTTGTGCATCGTTTAAAAGTGAGTTGTTAATCCTGAAACGGAAACTATTTTTTCTTTTTGCAGGTGTCTCTACTTTTTTCTCTCTGGGTTGAGACGGTACGGCCGTATTTAGAGATTGTTGATGAATGGATAGTCCATGGAAATTTATTTGATCCTGAGAAGGAATTTATCGTTCAGGGGTAACTAGTATAATAATTTACGAATCTCCTTTATGGCTTTAGCTGAATACATTAATTAACAAATCTTCTTGATGTTTTTAGCTTTTGATCCATGTATCCTGCAAACTCTTCACAATTACTCTGTCATAAAAAATGTAATTTATGCAGAAAGCTTTTTTCTCTTAAATGAATATCTTGTTTCATGTCTATGTTGATATTCCTCCTTCTGCAGACACAGCAGCAAAGTACATTTTGTGTAATCCAACTAAGACACCTTAGAGTATGGGATATATCTTACTTTCATGATATTTTGTTGATGCATGCTCTGGTGTCTTGAGCGTAGTGAGGGCTTATTTAATTCTTGCTTTATGGTGGCATGAGTTGCCAATGTCTGATGATGCTTCAGTGCAATAAAAAATCAAATTGTCTGTTTGTTGATCAGAGAATGATCTGTGAAGACAGTGGAAGGCTTGACATACCTTTGCCTGTTTATGCTGTACTGCTGTTCACTGCAAAATGCTGTTTTTCTTTTTGGTCACCAGATCATGAAGTCTTGTTTAAAGCTTAGCCATAGTACTCAACATTTCAACTTTTATGGATTTTACCCCTGTCAAGTTTCCCGTATTGCATTCTGCAGACACCATTTCATTGCTCTATTTTACTAATATCTGCCATGGTTTTGTTGGAGAGGGTGGCAGACCCAGATGCACAGGTGTTCAGTTTAATTGCTGCTGACAATGTGCTCTCTTTTATAGGAGCTAGGCTTTTAAGAAACACATTTTATTAGACCCTCAATTACAAGAAAGTAACTTGACAAGTCTTAGGCTTGCACATACCATTTTTATAAAGTTACTCATTTTTTGGGATTCACAAAAATCTCAAAGGTTATGTACTGAAATTGATAAAAAGCGTACATTTCTGTGCCAAACCTTAACCTAGTGGATTTTCCCCTTGTAGCTATTACGCTGGTTTACAGCTACAAATAAGTTTTACTTTAATTATATTTTCTTCTCCTGAGTAATTTTTTGATTTTGACCAGGTGTACATGTTCCTTCATCTGCCTTTTGATAATGCAGTGTTACAATGGATTTCTAGGGAACACTCGTTTTGCATACTTTCTGTGGCATGTTTTTCCTGTGTGTGCAGGCGTGCAAATTGGAAGTGACGTCATTTACAATGTTTGTGAATGAAACCACCCAGTCGCACTTATCCCGCTGAAAATTCATCAGTAAGTTTAAATGTCTTCAGTTGTTGAGTCTGTGAATCACAATATTTCTTTTTAACTTCAGGTGACACTTGATGCTCCCTTAAGTTAAAATTTGAGGTCTCAAAATGTTTTGACCATCAGCTGTATTGTTTTATACATCAAGACACTCACACTCAATTTTCAGCTATAAGGCCTTGAAAGAGCTTTACTTTTATGACCAGTCAGAAGTATGTTTGTTAATTTGAGATTGTTAACACTGGTTTTATCTGGTATCCGAGAGATTGACAGACACTCCACTACAAGCAACAAGGAAGTCTCCATCTTGTATTAATGCACTGGATCAGTCCACCTCTCTACACTCACTAAACACCCTGTTCAGCTACTATCTGGAGGATCATATTCTTGGATTGTGCTGGTGGTCTTTGCTTTTCTGGAAGAAACTTCGAACCACTGTTTCCTTACCTTAGAATATTCCCCAGTTGTCGAACTGGATCGGGAAAATCTTGAGCAGTACCTCTGCACGCCGGTAGATGAGTCCACAACTGTGTCATCTGCGCTGGATATGACGTGCGCTTTGCTTATATTGGTGCCACCCCGGTGCTCTAACATCAGTTTCTTTTGTGACCCATTCCGCGCCCACAGACACACAGCCATGTCAGAGTGGTTGTGACCAGTGTGCTGGATCTAAGCGGATCTTCCACATGCAGAAGTGCAGTTCACAAAGAGGAGAGGAAAGGAAGGTTGGTAAGGAATCTGTGGTTAGATAGGGTCTCTCTACAAGGAAGGGCATTCCCGAAAGTAAGTAACTTGTTCTTCTGGAAAAAAACTCCTAACCTCAAATTCCTTACCTCAAAATAGATACCACATTACTAACCTCCTGTAGAGGGGCTGCTGACTAACTTAAACCGAGAAATTCTGCAGGAACAAGCGGGCAAAGTGCCACCTCTCCATGGACCTGACCGTCCAGACAGTAGCGCTTCGTGATTGTATGGAGTGATGCCCATGTTCCTGTGGGTTGCATATGTCAAGAACAGACACACAGTGTGCTAATTAAGAAGTCGCAGCATTGGCTGTGATGGAATGAGCCCTCCGGCCTTCTGTAGGCTGCTTCTTCACCTATGTGTAGCAGATTTTTATGCAGAGTATTATCCATAGTGAGATGGTCCTCTTCTGCACCGCATTGCCCTTCTTTACTCCTGCGAATCAAACAAAAAAGCTGATCTACCAGTTGATGGTCCTTGGTTCGATCAATATAAAAACTAAGGGCCCTCTTTGGATCCAAACAATCGAGCCTCTCCTCCTCCTTAGATGGCTGAGGTGGAGCAAAGAATTCTGGAAGGTTGACCGCTTGACTGGCGTGAAAGGAAGTCTGCACTTTGGGTAAGAAGCAGGCATGTGTTTGGAGAACCAGCTTGTCCTGAAAGAAGAAAGTATATGGTGTTAGGACCAAGAGAGCCTGAAGCTCGCTGACACTCTGGGCCAATGTGCATTTGGTCACCAAGAAGACCATCTTGAAAGTCAGAAGCCTGAGAGGACAGCGGTCAAGGCTGGACTCGCCATACTGGGCATCAGGCAATTCCCCGGGAGGCTGGAAGCAGGGGTGACGTTTTTGTTACTGTGGGCCGTTTTTATAGCAGTGCAGCAGTTTTGAAAGCACCCTCTACAGAATTTCTTGAATAGCCAGTAGTTTTCAGGCAACAATAAAAGTGTCCAGCTAACTTAAGTGCATAATATACCCGCTGGAGAGAGATGGAGTTTGGTTTAGTGGCAATTTTGACTCATCTAAGGTAACACAGAGGGTTAATATGCCTGCTGCAAAGGACGTGTACCATGCAAATAACAGAACAGTATTTTATGTGCATAGCTAAGTGGGTTACTGCTTTTGTCGCAGAGACCCTTTTGTTACTGTGGAGTTTATAAGTTACAATCCTAATCTAGCACAGTGAGCCATGAAGTGTCATCAAAGAGCTGCAAGCAAACTATATGGCACAGGTTTGAAAGTTATGTTTGTTTCCGAGTCTTTTAATATCCTAATGTTGCTAAAAAGGTTTGTTTGGGTAATAATAAATTACTATTAGTAAAGCCAACCCTAACCACTGTGTTATGTTCTGAATCCTCAGTTTGTGCTTCTCCAGACCAAGCACTGTATAAGATGCCTACCCGTATGGATGACATGAATCCTACACCTTGTAGTCCCCTTTATCTTATGTAACATTTTCTATACACTGATTTACACACGTATGATTCACTGTCTCTGTATTTGTGTGTGATTTAAAGTGCTCTGACACCTTACACTGGTATGAGATGCGCTATGAAACAAATTATATACTTTTGAGACCGCGACTATGGAGACATGAGGGGCACTGTTGCAGGGTGATAGTGAGGGATTCATTGAAGAGCCCCAACATTGTTAAATACTGGTGCGCCCGAAGGTCATCATTTACTATGTTTTAAAATCTAAAACAATTGGCTATATAATGACAAATATGCTGTAGAATGTGCCATTTTCGCTAACATTTTCTTTGATGGAGGACCCCCCTAAAACCACTCTTTGTAGTGGTCAGGCTCTCTGCACTCACTATGGACTGTACAGGTGTTAGTTGGACAGAATCTGCCAGGGCTGCTTTGGGTTCCCAGTCCGGCCCGGACAGCTATGCATGGGCCCTAAAGAGGAGCCAATCAAAAAGGTGAAGACCATATTCAAGTTTCACTAGGGCACAGCCAAATGGAATATACTAAAGCATTCAATCAAAATTAAATGTCACTGCTGTATCAAGGGTGCCAAACCCTTCTAGCAAGCAAGTGCAACTGCCACTTGCTGATATTTTATTGGTAAATATGGCCATAAATGGGCTGCAATAGATCGCACCCCCCAGTGACCCAGTGCCAAGAGGCCAGCTGCATCAATTATAGTAGTGTCTGTGTAGTAAGTAGGTGCTCAGTTGGGGAAACGAAATCATATATCTGATAGAGACTACTAGCCACAGATTCCTTCACGTAGAATTATCCCCAGGTGTGAGACTGGATCCGGAAACTTTTTGCCACAGGATCCCTGCGCGGCAGGGGAGGGGCGGCATCACGCGACTCCGCCCAAGCGTCGTCCGCGCACGTGATGTCAGCGAGGTCACATAAGCCCCACCCCGGCGTGCCTGCGTCAATATTTTCCTTTTCCGCGTGCAACGTGGTTCCGGTCTCTGTTCGGGCCTGTTTGGGCCCCCTTTTTCTCCCTCATTGTGCTAATTTTTGAGGAACAGTGTCCGAATGCCTTCGGGCTTCAAGTCTTGCACGTTGTGTGGGCATCTTATGTCGGCGACGGACCCTCACTTCATTTATATATGGTGTTTAGGGGAGGATCACGGCACCACTGATCGTGAGGCGTGCCAACATTGAAGCCGAAGTCGCGGCGGGAGCGCCGCATGAAACTACTGTTGGCGCGTCTCTCAAGGTCGGCATCATCCCCTCGTTCAGCCTCGGCAGAAGATTGCAGATACGGCCGTCGTCGTCGTCCTCGGCCTTCGCTGATGTCGCGAGAGCATCGCTCCCCGGTGGGTAATGATATATCATAAATGGGATTTGTAGAGCGCACGTTCGCCTACGGTTTCTTGGCCCTGGAGTGGGAGGGCTGAGAGGTACAAAGCGGAGCAAAACTAGTCGTGAGCTAACAAGAAGAGCCAAGTTTTAAGTGATTTTCTGAAGTGAGCATAGGAGGGAAGAAGGTGGAGTGCTAGGGGGAGGGAGTTCCAAAGGAGTGGAGCCTGGGTAGAGAATCTCAGGCCTCCATGTTTCTTACGTCTGAAGGAGCGGGGTCAGTAGATTGGAGTCGGAGGAGCGTAGGGCGCGGTGGTGTACATAGTGGTGTAAGAGGGAGGAGATGAAAGAAGGTCCCTGAGAGGAGAGGGCTTTGTTAATCAGGCAGCCAAGTTTGAAGAGGCTGCGCTGGGCCACTGGGAGCCAATGAAGGTTCCTAAGGAGAGGCTTGGTGTGACTAGATCTTGGTTGGCCATAAATCAGCCTGGTGCCTGGTTCTGGATGAGTTGGAGGCATTGGGATTGATATGCAGGAATGCCCACATATAGGGAGTTTGCATAGTCGATACGAGACATAACTAGTCCCAGAGGGACCTGAACAAGAGCTTCGTGGGAAAGTAGTCTGCTAATTTTCCGAATGCGACGCAGATGGAAGAAGCAGACGGATACTACTGAGTTGATTTGAGCCCTCATGGAGAGGTCCTTGCTAATGGTGATACCTAAGCTCTTGACAGAGTCAACAGGGGAGGGAGAGGGACCAAGTGAGAGGGGCCAAAAGGTGGAGTTCCAGGGGTTGCCTTGGGGCCCAGTGAGGACTAACTCGGTCTTGTCGGGGTTAAGTTTAAGCTGATTTGAGTTCATCCAGGAACTAATGAAGGTCATGATGGAGTGAATGTTTTGGATGGAAGACTGGGAGGGGTCGATGTTAAAGATGAGCTGAAGATCGTCAGCATAATTGAAGATGGTCACAGATTTTTTCTGAAGCACCGAGATTAGGGGACGAATGTATAGGTTGAATGGAAGTGGTGAGAGAGAGGAGCCCTGCGGGACTCCACAGGTGAGACGCTTTCCCACCGAGGAGAAGGGGGGGGAGGGAAACTGCCTGGACTCGATCTTGAATAAAGGAGGTGATCCATCTCAGTGGTAGCCCCCGGATGCCGGTGTGCTCGACACGTTCGAGGAGGATGTTATGGTCGACGGTGTCGAATGCCGCGACAGATCCAGGAGCACCAATGCCTGAGAGATGTTCTGGTCCGCCCCCTTTCTTAGCTCCTCGTGGACGGCCAGGGCAATTGATTCAGTGGAATGCTGAGGCCTGAAACCAGCTTGGTGAGGGTCAAGGAAGTGGGTGGATTCAATGAAAGTGCTCAGACAGTTAACCACAAAGGCCTCCAGGACTTTTCCCAGATAGGGGAGGAGGGAGATTGGGCGGAAGTTAGAGAGAGTGCCGGGGTCTGCTCCAGTTTTTTTAAGGATGGGTGAAACCACAGCTGTTTTGAAGGAGAAAGGGACCACCCCAGAGGAGAGGGAGTTGTTCAAAAGAGAAAGGGGGGCATAGGAAGGTTGAGAAAGATCTCCTGACTAATATGGGGGGCAGCTATCCTGGGGGGAACCAGACTTGATTTTCCTAAGAAGAGAGGAGAAGATTTCTTCTGTGAGCGTGGGGAACTTTAGATACTGGACGGGGTTGGGAGAAGCCACAGTGGTATCAGGTAGGGCGACAACTGTGAGGATGCTGGTTTTAATTGTGATGATTTTCTCAATAAAGTAGCTATTGAGGGAGTCACAGAGGGATTGTGATGGGAGGGATTTAGCAGTGATACGATCAGGTTTTACCAGCTCATCCACGATGGAAAAAATGGTTTTAGATTTACAATTTGAACTCAGTATTTTTGCAGAGAAATATACAGATTTGACCGAGAGAATGGCTGCTTTATAGTCCTGTAGGGCCGCAAGGAAGGAAGCTTTCTTAAGGGGACAATAGTGAAGCCTCCACTTGCGCTCCAATTGGCGCAGTGCGAGTTTCTTGTCCTTAAGGTCTTGTGTAACCCAGAGTTGGGCGTCATGGGGTCTCTTCCTTTTGAGGGCTTTCAGGGGGGCAAAGTTATCTCTTGCCTGGGTCAGCCAGGAATCGAGAGCTTCAGCCTGCACATGAGGTGAGCATTGTAGGTCATTAAGATTAGGAAAGGCGTGAAGGGTGGAAGTTAGGTTCGTGCAGAGGGAGGGAATGTCTACACGTTTCCAGTTTCTGACCATGATGGGAGCAGCTGTGTGGATTACGGTGGCGGTCGGCTGGATGATGGAGAGGGAAACAAAGTAATGGTCGGACCAGGCACAGGGGGAGTCTCTGAGATCGAGGATGTCCAGGTTTAGACTCCAGACCTGGTCCAGGGTATGGCCTTTGATGTGGGTGGCCTCTTTGATCTGTTCTGAAAAGTTCAGCCCATTGAATAAGTCCGAGAATTGTTTGGAGCAGGGGTTTTCATGTAGGTCATGTGGCCAGTAATTAAAATCCCCTATGATGAGGAATTTGGCGTGATTGACCGCCAGCTCTGCAGCCAAGTTACTAAAGAACTGGATAAAATTCGACAAAGGGTTTGGTGACCTGTAACATATTACACATGTAAGCGGGAAGTGTTTAGAGTGCAGTGTAAGTGTCGCAGTTTGTCCTCGGGGGCCAGGGGCGTGGGCTCTCCACGGGTGATGCGGCCCGCGTGTCGTCCTCCTATCCACTGTTTCCCTGTGAAGGGGCGTTGAGAGTCCAGATGGAGACATATGCGGCGGCTTTGCAGGCCTCACCGGCGTCTCCTCCTCCTTCCCCTACAGGGGCGTCAGCGGATCCCTTGCATTCCGCGGGCCCTCCGCGGCATCGCCGGCGGCTCCGGCACCGGGGCCGACTGGTTCAGCTACAGACTTGGAGGACGTGGTGCTGTTGGGGTGCGGCCCTTCAGGGGTCCCTCCTTCGGACTACGGCGCCTCTGCCTCGCCGCAAACTCCCGCGGAAGTCCCTGTGGTGTCGTGGGAGGTCGCCGGGGCTCGGGTTGCATCCCCGAGCCCCTCTCGGGTCTTGGACAAGGTGGTCCTGTATAAGGCCGAGGTGACGCCGCTACGGCGCCAGCAGTTGCTGAACTGGGCGGCGCCACAAGGGTCGGTGGACCCTTCTCATCCCTCTCTGGGTCGAGGCTGGATGGGGACCCCTCGTCCTCCTCCGGGCCTTTCTCGCCCCTCCATGCAGACGGCTGCCTCGTCGGATGGATCGCCGGGCTGCCTCCGTAACATGCTGGGCCGAGGCTGGCGTAGGGCTTCGTGTCACTCCTCTCGACGGAGGTCGAGTCGGCGCCGTTTCGGCGCCGCCCCTTGGCCACTTCGGATCCTGCCCCGCTCCGGTCCCCGGCGTGGTGTGGCTTAGAGGAGCCCTATCCGGCATCTCCTTTGGCGCCGGATGGCGTTGCCGCCCTGCCTCAGGCGGCGGACTCTATGGCTCCAGACAGGCGTCGAGTCGCGGATTCATCTTTGGACGCTCCCTCTTCCCCGGAGGTTGGGTGCATACTGGTGTCATCCTCCCTGGAGACAGGTCGCTGCGTGGTGGCTTTTTTGCTGGCGTCATCGAAGGGTGGCTCCCCGCCATTCCCTAGGCCAGGGTACTTGCCGGAGGAGCGACAGGTCCCCCACTCTTCAGTCCCTTCTGACTTCCAGGTCTGGCCTTGCCCCCCCCCCCCCCCCCTTTGGCTTCGGGGATGGCCGCCATAATTTACAGCCGTCTCCCACGGAGGAGCTGCTTTCTCCACCGCAGGGCCCTACGGATGTGAGTGCGGCCTTCGCTCACGCAGTGTCCACAGCTGTGGGCATTCTAGGCATTGGTGACCCGGTTGCTCATTTTCCGGCAGACAATCTCTTGGAGGTTCTCCACCAGGGCTCTGGTGAGAGGGAGCTGCTGCTTTCCTTTGAGGGTTCGCTTTTATCATCCCTGACGGGGGGCTGGAGCCGCCCCGCCTCAGGGGATCCGGTGCCTCAACACCTTCAGCACCGGCACCTTCCGGCGCCGCGTGACCCGGTATGTCTTTCCCTCCACCCCTCTGCCTCAAGTCCACTTTTGCGGACTGCTTTTTCCTCTCTGCCGCCACTGTTGACTCCGCCGTCCAGGGAGGCTCGCTGGCTGGACTCTTGGGGGCGCAACATGTTTGCCTCGACCAGCGCTGCCCTGCGGGCCTTTAACACCCTATGTGTGTTGGCTAGGGCCACCACTTGTTTGTGGGACTCGGCCGAGTCCTTGGGATCCGCAGCTTCACAGGAGACTGTTCAGGTGGACTTACAGCATCATGCGTTGGATGGCCTGGAACTAGCGGCTTTTATTCTCCGCTTCACTCTGGACATCTCGGAGGTGCTGGGCAGGACCATGGCTTCCTCAGTCGCCCTCCGTCGCCATGCTTGGCTTCGGGACTGCGTGTTCCCTGAAAATGTTCGGAATAGGCTAATTGATCTTCCATTCGATGGCAACTTGTTGTTCTATGCCCCAGCGGACTCCGTCATCCAAAGGTTCTTGGCAGGGCTCCGTCCTCCTCCTCTTCCTCCTCCTCTTCCTCCTCCTCCTCCTCCTCCTCCTCCTTCCCCTCCTCAGTGATTGCTGAGTTGAGCTAGTTCTGGGCCTTCTTTTGGGCAGTTTGCCCTTGCTGTGGATTGAGTTTTATGGCCACTCGGGTCCTCCTGGCTGGGACTGTGGCGTCGTTGGCTGCTGGACGGCCCCTTTTGTTGACTGTGTGTTTTTGCTGGAAATGTCTGTACGGACTTGGCCCTCAGATTAGGCCTTCTGTTTTCTCTTGATTCAGAAAAGGGGGTGGTGATGAACAGAGTGCCTGAATTAAGCAGACCACTCTTACCCAGTCCAAAGATCAGGGCTTGATCCATCACCGTTTTTTAGCTCACTGCACCATCCCAGCTCAGAACTTGGCTATATGCAAATTAGTCTGTTCCTGTCCCAGTGCATGAAGGGAACAGGGCAAACCAAACTACCAAGCCAATTCTTGTACTGGGAAGGAAACAAGCTTTCGGGGACCGGTTTCTGCCATTTTAGGCGTCGTCGGCCCGGCTTGCTTGAATCCTGATGGTGCAATGAGCAAGGGACTCACATCTGAGTATACCCTTCCACGCTTATGGTGGACAAAATGATTCAGAAAAGGGGGTGGTGATGAACAGAGTGCCTGAATTAAGCAGACCACTCTTACCCAGTCCAAAGATCAGGGCTTGATCCATCACCGTTTTTTAGCTCACTGCACCATCCCAGCTCAGAACTTGGCTATATGCAAATGAGTCTGTTCCTGTCCCAGTGCATGATGGGAACAGGGCAAACCAAACTACCAAGCCAATTCTTGTACTGGGAAGGAAACAAGCTTCCGGGGACCGGTTTCTGCCATTTCAGGCGTCGTCTGCCCGGCTTGCTTGAATCCTGATGGTGCAATGAGCAAGGGACTCACGTCTGAGTATACCCTTCCACGCTTATGGTGGACAAAATGATTCAGAAAAGGGGGTGGTGATGAACAGAGTGCCTGAATTAAGCAGACCACTCTTACCCAGTCCAAAGATCAGGGCTTGATCCATCACCGTTTTTTAGCTCACTGCACCATCCCAGCTCAGAACTTGGCTATATGCAAATTAGTCTGTTCCTGTCCCAGTGCATGATGGGAACAGGGCAAACCAAACTACCAAGCCAATTCTTGTACTGGGAAGGAAACAAGCTTCCGGGGACCGGTTTCTGCCATTTCAGGCGTCGTCGGCCCGGCTTGCTTGAATCCTGATGGTGCAATGAGCAAGGGACTCACATCTGAGTATACCCTTCCACGCTTATGGTGGACAAAATGATTCAGAAAAGGGGGTGGTAATGAACAGAGTGCCTGAATTAAGCAGACCACTCTTACCCAGTCCAAAGATCAGGGCTTGATCCATCACCGTTTTTTAGCTCACTGCACCAACCCAGCTCAGAACTTGGCTATATGCAAATTAGTCTGTTCCTGTCCCAGTGCATGAAGGGAACAGGGCAAACCAAACTACCAAGCCAATTCTTGTACTGGGAAGGAAACAAGCTTCCGGGGACCGGTTTCTGCCATTGTAGGCGTCGTCGGCCCGGCTTGCTTGAATCCTGATGGTGCAATGAGCAAGGGACTCACATCTGAGTATACCCTTCCAAGCTTGTTTCCTTTCCAGTGAAGAATTGGCTTGGTAGTTTGGTCTGCCCTGTTCCCATGATGCACTGGGCCAGGGACAGACTAATTTTCATACAGCCAGGTTCTGAACGGGGATGGTGCAGTGAGCTAAAAAACGGTGATGGATCAAGCCCTGCTCTGTTGACTGGGTAGGAGTGTTCTGATTAACTCAGATACTCTGTCCATCACCACCCCCTTTTTGTAATTATTCTGTTTTCTCTTGGGCTGCTTGATAAGCCTTCTGCTGTTTTTTTTCCCTCGTGGCTCTTTCGTTCCTTCCGCTGCTGCGGAAGTTTCTTCCAGAGGGTACCCATGTCTTTGGACTTAACTTACCCTATATGGGGTAGTGGTAGCTGTTGTATAGCTTGCATTCTGCTAGGGAGTTCAGGTCGCCTTCAGGCCCATTCTCTCCGTGGCGTTTAAGTATGTTGCTATTGCTTCTTTAGGCCGTGTACGCGGACCCCTCGTAGTGGTGTGTCCGGGCCTTTCCTCACCTTCCCACTCCAGTCCTGCGGGCTGGGATGATTTTGTGTTTCTCCCTTGTCAGGTGTCGCTTGCTCGGTCTTCTTGGGGCCCCGGGCTGTTCTTTTTGCGGCTTATTACTGTTGGCGCCGCGCTGTCTGGTCTGTTGCCTTCCGTCTAAGGTGGGCTCGCCTTCTTTTCCCTTGTTTTCTTGGGCCCTCTAGGCTTTCTTCTTCCTCTTCCTTGTCCTGGCATTGGATGGAAGCTCTGTTGCCCTATAATGGAGTGGGGTGCTTCGGCCGCTCTGGTCTTGCCCTTGGCTCTCCTGTTGTGAGTGTATGGGCTTCTTCTGTCTTCTTTTTCGTCCTACATCCCTCTTTGGGTCGGTGGTGTTCTGCGTGTAGGGGATCCTCTTGCGTGGGAGGGACGGGCTTTTCGCCTTGTCCGTGGCTCGGGTTCCCTGTATGGCCCTCTGTGATGTCCTGGCTGGTGGATCCTTTTGCAGTCCCTCCTTCCCCTTGGGTATTGCTAGGGTATCTATTCTCCGTGAAGGAATCTGCGGCTAGTAGTCTCTATCAGATATACGAGTTACTTACCTCTGGTAACGATGTATCTGGTAGAGACGATTCTAGCCGCAGATTCCTTCCTGACCCACCCTTCCTCCCCGTTCTGCGAGGACCTTGGTCTGGTCTTCTGCACTCGCCTCCTGGTGGGTGGCTATGCCTTCTGCGAGTGCATTCTTTCTCCCTTTTGACGGGAGGATAAGTCTTGTTTTTTGTTCTTTCCTCCTCTTTGGCGCATTGCAGGATGGGTTTATGAGTGCTCCTGTGCCTCTATGCTCTGGTCCAGGATCGGAGCTTGCCTTCTCTCCTTTCCCTCCCCGCCTCTCCCCTTTAGTTACTATGGGCGCTGGCCCCTCTGCTGACCTTCTGGGTTGGGGCCCTCCTGCCGTGCCTTTGCCCTTTTTTCCTTGGGGGCGGGTTGTCGTACTCTGTGCTGGGGTTACCTTGGAGGTTGCAGTTCCGGTTTGTCTTGATACCGGTTCCCCTTCGTTGTTCCTGGTTGGGGTTGTGGTCCTGCTGCATGTTGTCATGACATTTTGCATGTGTTCCATGTCTCCGGGGGGGGGGGGGCTGTCTACATACTGGCAGGGTGGTTGCTCAGGGCTGTGCTCTGTTCTTTCCTTTTTTCCCCCGCCTCTGGGTGCTGCAGTGCTGACACTGCTCCTTATGGTGATGTTCGTCACCATTCCTTTTCCAATTTTTCTGCTCTTTCGCACACTGTTCCCATACTCCTACAGTTTTGTCTGATGGCTCCGCGTTGTGGTGCGGCAAAGTTCTCCGAAGAAAACTCACCTAGGCTCGCCGGGGTGGGTCTTATGTGACCTCGCTGCCGTAACGTGCGCGGACGATGCCTGGGCGGAGTCGCGTGATGCCGACCCTTCCCCGACGCGCAGGGATTCTGTGGCAAAAAGTTTCCGGATCCAGTCTCACTCCTGGGGATAATTCTACGTGAAGGAATCTGCAGCTAGAATAGTCTCTACCAGATACATTGTTACCAAAGGTAAGTAACTCGTACTTCATAACCATTGGAATAAACTCACAAGATTGAGTGGGACTCGCAATACCATTTTACAGCAGAGGAACCAGCAACAGGTGTTTCTGCTTCTTTGTCCCTTTTGATTTGCCTACATTAAAGTCTGGATATTTTATCAGTATCTGTCTTTTTCCCGCTATTTCTCTTTTATAAATGTTTGAGGTGTATCTATTTTTTATTTCAGTTTTTAGTGTTTTTTTTTTTTTACTCGCCTACAATTTTCGTGCTATAATTGAACGTGGTACTTCACGTTGTAGAATGACCGGGTAATATGCAGATAACACTGGGACAATCAGCGGGGAAAGTAAACAGTCTATTTTGAGAAAATAAAGGCGCAATGAGAATAGCCCGCTTAGCAGGTGTTGCTAGTTCATGGGAAAAATGCCTTTAGGCGCCTCAACACCCCTTGATGTATTCAAATAAGAATGCTTCAAGGACAAACACTACTTAAAACACATTGGTTAGCTACAGTTAGCTTAGCGAGACCAATAAAATAAAATCTAAATCACACCAAAGTTCACATTTTCACGTATATTATATTCTTGAATATCGAAGCATACCGCTCAATGGAATACATCTATTTCAAAATGGATAAAGGCAAGCAGGAGAAAACAAAACCAATTTGAGAGCAAGTCACATAGTATTATAAATGTTTTATGTTTGGAATGTGATTTCAGGTCGAGTGAATACCATCATCGAACAGGTTGTCATTAGCAAAACCGGTAATGCACGACTAACGGATGCCTTCTATATTCAGGATCGATAAAAGATCATATCAGCCAGTGTATTCGTTTTTTTTTAACAGCCACTCCTAGGTTTGATTGATTTGCAATTTTTTTGCCAAGTTGCATTTTAGAAGATAGTTCTTCCTGCCAAGTCCCTATCTTGAAGTCTCTCCAGATAGTAGCATCAATTTACACATTTTCTCCAGAAATTCACGCCTCTGGCGATAGATGCAAAGCCAGCCACGGCTATGCCACATGTCAACACTTGGAAGGACATAACAAGTCTTTAAAGACACCATCTTTGCCTTTAACGTTGGTTCTTGTGTGCACAGATGCTGCGAGCTCCTGATCACTGTGTCCGAAAGCACATTTTACTCTGGATTCAATGCGAGTGATGCTTTCTTCTAACCCTCACTGCATCCACAACTGTCCTCACACAATTTATGTTGAACCGTAAGAGAAAATGGAAAGTGGAATGAGACACGTGAGAAAACAGACACACTGGCTATCAACACTTTGCCTCATCATTCTGCTGGGTTCTGATGTCTTCAGGTCAGAATGAGTATTTTGAAGACAGTACAAGCTACCTTGATAATCTGCCAGGAGTTTTCTGTGTCTAACTTTACCAGTGAAAGGATATACCTTTATCCGACTGTATACACCCATCTAATAGAGACTACTAGTCGCAGTTTCCTTAACGTAGAATTATCCCCAGGCGTGAGACTGGATCCGGAAAACTCTTTTTTTGGCACAGCATCTCTGCGCCCCTGGGGCGGCACCACGGGACTCCGCCCTGACGTCTGGGAGGTCACATAAGCCCCGCCCCGATGACATCAGTTTTCTTCTTTTCTGCGTGCCACACGGATCTGGTTTACTCTGCTAACGCCTGTTTTCATGCCTTCCCTCGTTTTTCTTGGGAAACTGTGTGCAATGCCTACAGGCTTTAAAACTTGCAATCAGTGTGCGCGGCGATGTCGGCGACGGGCCCCCATCCCATCTGCATGTGGTGTTTGGGCGAACACCTCGACTCCATGGACAGTGACGCATGCCAGCAGCTCAAGCCCAAGTCCCGGCGGGAGCGCCGAGTGAAGCTGCTGTCGACCCGCCTGTCTGTCGGCCTCGTCCCCGCGTCTGTCCCCGGAGGGGTCAATGAATCGCCGCTTTAGGCTGCGTCGCCGCCACCGTGGCCCCCTGGATGTCGCTCGCCAGTGGGTAAGTCTACCAGTCTGCCTCCGGGGCCTGGTCCTCGGTTGGCAGGGGGCGCAAGTTCCTTTCGGGATATGCATCCTCGGACGTCGGCCCCCTATCTGCCGTTTCCTGGAAAAGGGGAGCCCAGGGCTCAGATGGAGGCCTACGCTGCAGCTCTGCAGGCCTCCCTCCGCCCGCCCCTCCCCCTGAGACTTCCGCGGCCTCCTCGCCTCGTGCGGGGCCGGCCGTGGAGTAGTCGGCGGATACGTACCCGGGGCCGCACTGTGCGGCTTCGGGAGTGGGTGATGTGGTGTTGCCGGGGTGCGGCCCTTCGGGGTCCCCCTCCTTGACCCACGGCACCCCCGCCTCGCCGCAAAGCTCTACGCGGTTCCCTGGGGCATCACAGGGGGTCGCCGGGACTCTGGGCTCTTCCCCGGTTCCCCCTCGGCCTTCTGGACAGACGGATGCCTTCCTAGAGGCTGAGCAAGCGCCGGTCTGGAGCGAGCGGCTTTCTTCCCCGGGCCGTCTGGCACCGCTGGTTGAGGCCGGGTCGGGGGGGGGGGCGCCTCCCCACACCCCTCTACACTGGCGGTGGGCCCCTTCAGGGTTGTGCCGGCGCCGCTGCTCGACTTCGCCGAGTTCGCCTTGTCCTGCGCGACAAGTGGTTGTGGAGATGAGCCCGACGCCTAGGGGGGGACGCGGTGCCGGTGGTGGAGCCGGTCCCGGTAGAGGACGTTCTAGCGTGTGTCACGGTCCCTCTGGCGCCGTTTCGGCGTCGGTGCATCAACTCTTCACCAGACGTTCCTTCATCTCCGGACGATTGCCACCTTCTGGTCTGTTCCTCGCCGGAGTCCCAGCGCCGAGTTACTTTCTCTCCGGCGCCCTCCGGGGCTTGCTCTCCCCCGTCCCTGCGGCCGCGGGTTCCGAGACCGCGGTTCCGTCCCTTGCGTGGCGCCGCCCCTGCGGCCGTCTCGTCTCCACCGGAGGGCCCTCAGGTTCCTCCCTCTTCGGTGGGGTTTCGGTCCCTTCTGTGTGGGCCTTTCCTTCCACCGGCAGGGTGTGGGGACAGGCGGCTAAGCTTGCAGCCTTCGCCCACAAAAGACTTGCTCTCGCCTTTGCGCGGTCCGTCGGGCGTCGCCTTTGTCCGGGCTATCACCCGGGCTGCCGGAATTTTGCAGATGGGCTTCCCTATTGCACAGGTGCCTCCTGACCATTTGTTGGAGGTCCTCCACCAGGGCTCTGGTGGGGGGGGAGACCTTTCTTCCGTTTGAAGCGTTGCTCCATGATTCCCTTTTGGGGGCCTGGGGACTACCTGCTTCAGGGGACCCGGTGCCTCAGCCATTGCTTCGCCGCCACCGCCCGGCTCCGCATGGGCCTGCTTGCCTTTCTTCCCATCCTTCAGCCCAGGGCCCTGTCCTTCAGACTGCTTTTCCATCTTTGCACTCGGTGTTGTTCCCCCTGTCGCGGGAGGCCCGTTGGCTGGACTCTTGGGGGCGTAATGTTTTTGCCTCTTCGAGCGCCGATCTGCGTGCGCTCAACACGCTCTGTGTTCTGGCTCAGGCTACGGCTGCCCTCTGGGATTCCTCGGAGGCCCTCGTGCCCTGCTTCTCCGCGGATGGAGCAGGGGCTCAATGGTCGCAAGTTGGCGTCGTACATTCTGCATTCCGCTTTGGATGTAGCGGACTATCTTGGCAGTGCTATGGCATGTTTGGTTGCCCTCCAGCGCCACGTCTGGTTGCGAGATGGAGTCTTCCCTGAAAACATCCAGGAACGATTGGTCGATTTACCCTTTGACGGAGTTGTTCTGTTTAACACCCACGTGGATTCTGCGATTCAGCGGCTTCTTGCAGGCCTCCGTCCTCCTCCTCCTCTGTGAGTTCAGTGCTACGTTCGGGTGTGTTTCTTGGGAGACGTTTATCCCATGCTCCGTTGGGGCGCTGTCTTTGTTTCAGTCTGGTTCTGGTTGCAGCCTGCCTTGGTGGCCCTTCTTTGGCCCTTCTGTGCTTGGTTGCTGGTCGGCCCTTCGAACCTGTGGTGGTTTAATTCCTGTTCTTCCCTCGACTACTCGGGGATTACATATGTGTCTGATTTCGGTTGGAGTGGGCCTTTGAGGTCAGATTGTCCTTGCTGTGCCTTCGGCTGCTGGTTCGGCCCTTCACCTTTTTTCGTACGTTTGGCTGCTTTGTAAGCCGCATGCGGTGCAGTCTGCGGGCCTTTTAGTTTTTTCCTTTGCTAAGGGGTTTTACCCCTAAGAGGTTTTTTCCCTGGTACTCTTTGGGGACGTGTCCTATCCCAGGTGGGGTACTTGTTGACTATTGTGTAGTCCCTTTTTTCCGTTGGGTGGCGGTGTCTGCCCTCTCGTGTTCCAAGGTTCCCCGAGGTTACTGTATGTCACCTAGGGCGGCCTTTCTTCTTTTTCTTTCTCTGCCTCGAGATCCGGGACGCCCTTCGATCGTGCCCCAAGTGGGCTCTTAATTGATGGCCCCATCTTACGTGTTGCTGGGACGGTTGGTCTGGCACGTTTTGGCACTGCTGCCTTCCCTCTGCCCTTTTTTTGTTTCGGCTCCGGTGAGCTGATGCCCGGGTTCGTCCTGGGTTGTGCCTCTGGGCCGCTTCTTTTCTGGGTCCTCTTCTTGGTCTCTTTTGACTTAGCTTGCCTTGTGCTCTAAGGGCTATGTGCCCTTCCGTTGGCCTCTACCGTGGTTCTGGCGGTGCACTTTAGTGGTGTGTGTGTGTTCCACCGCAGTGGGACGCGGTGTGTGCTGTCTCCTCCTCTCTTCTTGTCTTTACTGTGAGGCGCCTTCCCGCTCTGCGGTCCCTTCGATGGTCTGGAGGTGGTGTTCTCTGTTGCTGGCTCCTGCCGTTGGCTTCTTGCGGAGTCTTCTTCGCTCCTCCGGGATTCGGCAGACCCTGCCCTGTGGGGGCATTCTATCCTCCCTTGCCTCTTGCTGCATCCCCTGTTGGGGCTTTGTGTTCCTTTGGGCTGAGGAGGCTCCCCTCGCAGTCCCTCCTCCCCTCTGGGTATGGCTAGGGTATCTATTCTACGTTAAGGAATCTGCGGCTAGTAGTCTTTATCAGACGTACCAATCACTTACCTTCGGTAATGGTGTATCTGGTAGAGACGATTCTAGCCGCAGATTCCTTCACGACCCTCCCTTCATCCCCGTTCTGCGAGGGCCTGCCGGACTGCAGCACACATTGTGCCACCCACTGCAGTGATACAACAAAACCAACTGAGGCCTACCATTGTAGCCTGGCAAAGCAGTTTTTAAACTGATGATTCGACTTGTCAAATTAAACCCTGTTGACAGGCCTTAAACCTTCCTTTTAACAACTTAATACGTTACCTCTAAGGTAGGCCTTGGTTGCCTATAAAGGCAGGGTATATGATATTTAAACGTTGCCCTTGGAAAGCTTTAATGTTAAACATTTCATTACAGTGACTTGCCCCTCAAGGTTGTTTTCACTATACCAGGGTTGGCCGTTCCATAGGAAAACATTGGGATGCAATACTAACCACTAATACTATATTTTTGGAATGGAACTAGCTAGAAAAATATTCAAACAATCATTTTAATAGTTATTAAAAATCAGATTCCATGATGAAGTGGATTTTTTCTTGATATTACGGCAAAGTAACTTTTAGAAAGTTACCTTTGCCTTACCTGAATTCCTGGACTCTAAATCTGCATATTTGCCCTCCAGCTTCTGCCAATCAGTAGTTAGCATTTCAGTAAACGTGAATAAGGTGTGAACTTGCACTGAGGACAGGAACAAAAGGAGGTGGTGTTGTGCTGCTGACAGGATGGCCTGTTGTCTGTGCCTAAGGGCTTCATTAACTTGAATTAGTCCCACCCTGTCATAATCCAATAGCAGTAGATAACACCCAGGCCTCCACCCTACTTTTGTACCCAAAAGTCTCTAGCACACTAGTCCTTTTGTTAATATCAAACCTGCTTGAGTGTTTAAGACCTGCTGACAGTTCTACTGGGGGTTTTCATATGATATTTGGGGCTCACTTCAAAGGATGTAAACAAAATGCCAAAACAATGTTTGTGTATTCACAGTATGGTTGCTGAAAGCTGAGTGTTGGTTTACCAGACTTCTGTCTCTTAGTTTGTTGGGGGTACAGGGACTATCTAAAACTGGATGTTAGTGTTAGATGTGAGAGGACACAAGGATTACCATAGTACCGTCCCTGCACACACTTCAAGCCCTCAGAGACCAATTTTAGTGTGCTCGAAGACTTCTGCCATCTTGGAAATGCCCAAAGTGGGTAGGGATAGCCATGGGAAACTTACACCGACGTGCACCAGGCATAAATGTGGCATCTCCAAGCATCCTCTTGAGAACACTCCTGGACCTTTGATATGGAGAAGACTGAACCTGCTGTCTGAAACCTGAGAAGAGTCTAGAACAGTGCTTCCCAAACTTTTTAGAACCATGTCCCATTGTTTATTACGACAAACCTTTGAAAAGCACCTAGCTTAACAGACATGAGGTGGGAACGATTTTGTAATGTAATAGTAGACACACTCAAAATGCTGTAAATACCAAAAAAGACATACTCTTTACAATTTGTTACGTCCACTGTAACAGCAGTTGTTTATAAATGTCACGACCTTAACCATGTTATTTCAGAATATCTTTATCTGACTGTGGCCAAGATATTGTTTTGCCCATAAAAGTGGCAGATGGTGGACTGCACTGGAGCTGGAACACTTTTCAGACTGGAGTGCTGGAGTGTGTGGCATGTGTTCACTAAAGTCACATGGGTTCATAAAAAGCTTGGTGTTGATACCAGTGCTTTTAGCAAATGTGAAAACTCCCTTCTGCAGCCGAATACAGGGCAAGGCCGCATTTTTGTGTTCAAACAAGACCCAGTGGTACATTTTGCGATCCAAGTACATATATATTTATATTGCCATTTTTTATCATGTGAACACTGCCCAAGGGCATTGGAGCACTTTACATGACCACAAGATTACACTACATGAGGTCAGGTTCATTTTATTTTAAGCAAACACACAGAGATGACGGAGGGAGCACTGAAACTGTGCAGAAACTCACCCCCGGCACATATCTGAGTTGAATCCATCATCGTTCTTTAGCTCACTTTGCCACCCCAATTCAGACCCAGCTATATGCAAATCATTCTTTACCCTGTGCCTCATGGGAACAGTCCTGCCCGAACTGTCAAGCCAGGTCTTCCCTGGACCGAAAACAAGCATCTTGGGATCAGTTTCGGGGTAACTAGTTTAATAGTTGCATTGTAGCCTCCTTGACATTCTTGAGCTTAAAGGAAGTATTCTGGGATGAGCTGAAATACCATTGTTTAAATACAAAATCAAGGAGGCTCCATCAAAGTCGGAAATTAAACTAATTTATCTCTAATCCTTCTTTGAGTTTAAGAACCCTTATTAATGGTTATTAAACTCTATTGTCTGCAGTTATTAAGATTGGGTATTACTTGCTAGAGAGTCTGATTATAAACTATTAGTACAAATCAACTGAGGACAAATTCCTTGATTGTTTTTATTGTTAATTGTTTTATAATTCTTTCATAGGGTTTTCCTTAAAACCCCAATTTTTCTTTACCTGTCGAAAAACTAATAGATCTAGTGCATTTCAAAAATGTTCACAACCCACAAAATGCAACTGTATCTGAAAATATCATTTTTAGTAGGGTTAGAAAAATATTTCTCATTTAAAACAAATAATAGCAATATGATTGTGTAAATATTCTAACCCTTTGGTTGATTTTTTTAAATTATTTAAGTAAAAGGTGTCCTTTACAACTGTAAATGTATCAAAGATCTAAATTATAGGTGTTATCTATACTACCAAACACTGTTCTTGAAAGTCAGAGGATATGAAAAGGATTTAAAAAATATGTATTCCTAAATAAACATTTTAAAGTCCTCTCCAGAATAGTTTCTGTTGGTATAGATTATACCTCTTACTTAAAGTTCTCATAAGTTATATATTTTCCCTTAATACTTTTTCCTTTTAATAGAAATAAGGATGTCCCATTTAATCATCGAGATTTTTGGCATGCTACCTACACGTTATTCAGCGTCTCTGGAAAAACAGATAATGAAGACAAAATGAGTGATAATGCCAGTGGCAGTTCAGGCAGTGACCAGACACCCTCAAGCACCATGGTGTCGTTTTTAAAGCCAGTGCTCAAGCAGATCATAATGGCTGGAAAGTCCATGCAGCTACTCAAGAACTTGAAAAGCAAAAATGACTCTCTACAGCAGTCCGCATCGAGAGGTAAATGTTTTATCAACTGTATATTTCAGCATTATGTTGTTATTGTTCTTTTTGTTCTGTTGAATTATAAATGTTTTATTTTGAAGATAATATAATAATTTTCGTCTACCGTCCAGGTTGTTCTGTTCTTTTTCCTTGTTGTACTCAGTGATGATTTGTCAATATCCTTTTGGAAGCCACTACTGTGAGCAGTATTTATATAGTATCGTATTCCATTGGAGGTGAAAGTACTAGTCATCGTACATCTGTAGCATTGGCATGGACCGGGATTGAATAAACAATGTTGAGGATTATAATAGCCATTCAGGAAATGTTGAAGAGATTCACTCTAAAAATAAATATTTCTTTAGCCAACAATGTCGTACATTCTTTATTCCAGTTCTTCGCAACAAGGACTGAGATATGCCATTCCTCTTTGCAGCTTAGATAGCTCTGTGGTAAAAGATTTGCTCCAAGGCTCCTAAAATGATTGAAGGGGGTATAAACAACAACCATGCTGTGGATGAATTTATAGGCCAAGCAACATAGTTTAAAGCAATTGTCTCTTTTATGGACATCCTTCATACAGCCCTTCTCCCATATGATGTATAATAAGGCAAACATCTGCAACGTTTTGGGTCTGCTGCAGTCTGTATAGAATCTTTGCTGGGATTCCTGTATATAAAGCATCAGAGTAATCAATCTTAAAATTAATGGTTTCTCCAGCCTCCAATGGTATGAAGTTTACCAGGTTAAATGAAGCAGTTCTTGTGGCATTTCCGTCAGACCCTGGATTCTAACGTTA
The DNA here is from genome assembly GCF_964261635.1 of Lissotriton helveticus. Lineage (NCBI taxonomy): Eukaryota > Metazoa > Chordata > Amphibia > Caudata > Salamandridae > Lissotriton > Lissotriton helveticus. The sequence goes on along the minus strand of NC_136069.1, from coordinate 1,244,105,716 downwards.
ATGACAAGATCAGTAAAGACTTCTGAAGTATGTTTCCATCTTGCTAGGAAAACTCTAGTGATGCTTAACGGTTCCCCATTATGCCATCTGCATTTTCTGCCTCATTTTCCTCATAAACTGTGATATGTTCGCCTGAACACCTGTACAATGCAAACCCCATAATTTAAACCATCGAAATGTGACATTTACCAAACTGTTGCTACATATACAGCAGCTTTTTCGAGGCTACATTGTTTGAAATGTTACCTTCTTAAAAATGTGATCATCTATGTTTAGACAAGGCAGTATACATCATACCACATTGTAGCCCAATGAGAAATAACTTACAGTCACATAGGGAGACATTATAGAGAACATAAAAAGATCCTTTACGGCTCTAGGGCCTTTCATATCACGTTGTACATTGTACACACAGTCCTCCACAGTATCATTTCATTTTGAAAGCCTAACTTAGACCACTAGAGCAGTGTGCTTTACTCATTTGTAATTCGGGGGGTGGGGAGTGGGGGGGGGGGGTTTGTTTGACTTCCCTTAAAATACTACAAAGCATACGTAGGATTACAAGTAGCATTTCCTTTTGCTTTGCAGTATTGTTATTGATTGTCATGGACAGTAGAATAGAATAGCAAAAATATCCAGAGCATTTAGCAGATTTAGACTAATGAATGTTGAAAGAAGTGCTTGTTCAATATGATCAGCCCATTAAGTAATTCCTAGCACCCTGGCCTACTTCACTATTGTAGTGTTTTCTGAAGATATGGCTAGATTTTAGATTACAAAACACACCATTCTCATCCAAGTAATCTTATATGTTTCAGCTCTAGTTTAATTACTTTGTTGAGCATCGGGTAACATCTTAACAGCTAATTGATAACTCAGTGCCAAGTAAGGGAAATAAAGTAAACAAACCTACGTAAAAAAAATAAAAACAAGCACAGCTGATCATATATTTAAAACACTAAATTGCTTCTGCAACCAGCTTATTTTTAAACCAGGAGTAGAAAAAAACAGATTGTGTATTAGATCCTCATTTGTTTGGTTTTCCTCAATAGATAGCAGTGGTATACACATCAAAAACATTCTGTCATCTAAATACCACTTTTGATAGTGTATCACAGAATCAGAATCAAGCTGACCTATAAAGGAAATGGAATGGCATTGTGTAAGTAGAATTTGATACTCCATGAAAGATCAGAGGAGCCCCATGTGTGTCTGAAAAACCTATCGTAGTTAGTCACTGTACAGGGCACTCACTTTTACTGAGCATGTAATTTATTTACCAGTTATGCAAATATAGCATTGACTTATAGAGTTTTGATACTTTGTCTTCTAAATTCACAAGAACGTTCACAACCCACCATAAATTTGTCTCCTGAACACTTGATTCAGAATGTCAATTTGTGGGAATGAATGAGGATTGGAGAGCCCAAGGTGAGAGTTCATTATTATATTATTGCATCAAGCCAATATAAGTGTCATGGTTAAGATAGTATGCTATTCCATATGTTAGTACTGTACTATTCAAGTTCTGTAGCCTCAGAAATAGTTTATTTTGTCTGAATGACAAGATGTCCACTACAACAACTGACACATATGCTTTACAAGTGCTTTAGAATAATTAAATAAATAATGGAAATCCAAGAGGTTTTATTGTAGTCAATGTGATGAGTATTAGTTGGTTCTTATTCTGTCTTGATAAATCTGATAGATACTTCCTTCTGCAGATTCCTCACCTTTTAAATACCTTAAATGACACCAGGAAGCCTTCAAAGATATGAAGATATGTTGCCGTTCCCCTTCAGGAACGTTCCCTGACAGAGAACAGTTTCCTTAAAGATCATCCCAAAACAAACAAAATATGCCATAGGAGAGAGCAATCCCATTCTTTCTCGAGCAAACTGTCCTTTCTTTGGGACATAACACTTCCCATATTGAAAAGGATTAAACCAGAATTTCCGACTCCATAAGCCACACCTGTGCAGATCAAAGCCTGCCAGCTAGTCATGCGGTTTATTTTCATCATACATTTTTCCAGCTCTGCTCTGTTTGATGGTAGTGGGGATATTGGGGAGTACCGAGATGACAAAGTGATCAGTCCAGGTGAACTCTTCGTGTGGGTGTATTTTACTCTGTTGCTGGCTGAGAAGATTGCGGTGTGGGTGGGCTCGGTGACTATCTGCTTTAGTCTGAAGTTAATATAGTCTACAAAAAGTTCTGTTGGGTGAGATCAATTGGTTTTGAATCGAAACAATTAAAATGAAAAGACATTTCTTTTCTGTACCCCAACCGTAGTACCAAACACCACAAAGATACTTCAAATTATATAAGTATTTCACTTATATATTTCATTTGGTGAAAATCCAGAAAAGGATTCGGTTGGGCGCCCATAGAAGCCAATGCAGATTATCCAAATGTAACGATTTCCAGGCAACCACGATGGTAAAAATCCGAAAGAGAGTCGGTATGCACCTCACTGGGGAACTAATTGTTGTAACTCAAAGGGAGGGGTGAAGACATATAATTCAGGCTTACAGGATAGCGGTGTTCAGAGTTCCTTTAGGTTAATGCGTGCCTGATGTTACACTCAATGCAACCCAAAGCCGTCAAGAACTCCATGCTTTCAGGGAGGTCAGCCGTGTTGGTGTCTTTGGTGTTCTTAAGGTGAAAGTTGAGGTCTAGGAATTTGTACAGGTTTGAGTTGATAGCGAAAGGGGCGATGAAGTCGGAGATTGCGTTGCAGAAGGCAGAACTTTTCCTGGAGGTCTGTAGGTAACTGTGCCTCTGATGGTGGTTTTGCGGTTTGTATGGAGTAGGAAGTGAAGGTGCTCCATGAAGGGGGTGGAGTCCTCTTGGTGGTTGGGCATTGGAGGCTCTCTTTGTAGATTATGGTGATGCCTCTGCTCTTTCTGTTGAATTGGTCTAGGTGCGCAATCTTGTATCCGTCGGGGGTAGCTGTGGCAATGTCCAGAGTAGATGAGGGGTTCAGCCAGGTTTCTTTTATGGAGACAGCATCCGGGGCGTGAGATGTGAAGGTATCCCACAGGCCCGGACTGGCCGTTGCGGGCACCGGGCAATCCCCCGGTGCCCTGCAAGGGTGGGGGCCGGTTTTGGGCCCCCGGGGGCCGTTTTTGTTACAGGGCCGTTTTGCAGTGTTGCTGCAAAAACGGCCCTGTAACAAAATCCGCCGAAAACCGGCCCTGGCAAGGAGCGCGGTCGCACCCCCAAACCCCCCCGGGTGGTGGGGGGCCGGCCGAGCACTTTGCCAGGGCCGGTTTTGGTTCCCAGTCCGGCCCTGGTGTCCCAGATTTCCGTGGCGTGTGTTCTGAGTGAGCATGCGTTGATTAATATGCAATTTGATCTTTCCAGAGGTGTTGGCATCTGCCCTGTTGGTGGGTGTGTGTGACACAGTGTGGCTGTTTGGAGAGGCGTGGAGTGGTCTCCTCGGTGGTGCAGGTGAAGCAGGATTTCCGGCAGGAGAAAGGGCCTTAGGTGGTCCTGGGGGAGGCATGGTGCAGTTTTTGTTTTCCTGGTGTCCGGGGTTCGGGGCTCAAAGTTGTTTTGAGGTTCAGTGGAGTCTGTCCATGGGAGTTTGTCTTGCTTTTCTCTCCAGAGCACCTGGGCAAGACTTCAAAATACCAAGAATCAATGTGAACACTCTTCAAAATAGAGCTCTACACAGCAAAATACCAAAATACAACGTGGACAAAGCTCAACACTCCTTTGCAAAGTAAAGGAGCATATTTATTGCAGCAAGTTCAAATGTATCAAAAGGCAATAATACACAAGAATATATGTAAAGGAAAGTAACTGTATGTACACAAGAGTAAATAATTAGAACTTGAAGTACTTCACTGGCTGTCTGTTTAGCATCATCTTGCCAGCACGAGAGGGGGAACCTGTTGACAGTCCCAGTCAGGAGGTCTCAACCGGGCACAAGAGCCCTGGGCAGCGCGTCCACTCCCAAGAGAGTTCCTGTCAAAGCGCTAAGAGGTCTCCGCCTTTATACTCTTTACTAACACAGAGAGAGATTTCTAGAAGTTCCCCCTCCCTTCATCTGTGCTGTAGATGCTGGCTACACTCTCTGCGTCGAGTTCACTCACCGGAACTGGCCAGGCTCCGATGAGAGCTGAGGCAGAATTCTTCACTTTCTCATCCTTGGACACTGCATGCATCCCACACTGTCAGTTATAACAGCTTCTCTCTCTCTCTCTCTCTCTCTCTCTCTCTCTCTCACTCTCTCTCACTCTCTCTCACTCTCTCTCACTCTCTCTCACTCTCTCTCACTCTCTCTCACTCTCTCTCACTCTCTCTCACTCTCTCTCACTCTCTCCACGATCTCACAAAGTATAATTGCCTATAGCATTACAGGGGTTGGGGTCCTGGCGCTGGGTGTGGCCCAGGTACATGCCAGCATCCACTGCGTGGTCGTGTTGCGGTCTCCATGCTGTGGGGTCATGGGGGCTAGAGGGAGGGGGTGGCAGGGTCTTCTCAAGGTAGGTACCCGACATGGGGAGAGGGGGCAAGAGGCAAAGGGGCTGGAGACAACTTAACTGTGTGGAGGGTCAAGGCCTGCTGGGGGCATTGGGGAGTGAAGCAGGTAGGCTAACTTCTGAGGGGAGCAGGCGCAGGAGAGACAAAGTGACAGATGCTGGGTGCATGCACAGCGAAAGGAGAGAGCGATGCAGTGAAGAAGCAGGACGGACTTACCTGAAAACAGCGACGAAAGAGGGGTGGCCCAGCCCAGCCTCCTCCAGGCTCTGACGGGCATGGATGGGCCCACCTGCCTACTCTCGTCCCCCGATGGAGGAGAATGCGCCTGGTAAGGAAGCCCTGGCGATTGGAAAAATGCAGCAACAGGTCCTCTCAGAGTAGCAGAGCCTGCTGGGATTTGTGGTCTGGTGGGAGAGGGGCCAGTAGTTATTTACAAATTTCATCAACACTGATTTAGAGCAGAGAGTGAGGCCCAGGTCCTGAACAATGACACGGACCCCTCATTATAGGGTTTAACAGGCAGAAACATGTATATCTTCTCTAGTGGATAGAATTATTCTCTACTTTCTTCTAACACTGCCACTAGAGTGCCCAGTAAACTTAATTATTCCATTCAGTAGGTTGTTTTAAACACTACACTGTCAAACCCCTCTTCAAATAACCTTCGCACTTCAGGAGACCAGATGAATGGCATAGCAATATTTTCACCAGTCATTTCTCCAAGCTCCCCAGAATAACTATTTGGTTGAAGCTTGCACCTAAATCCATTAGATTGGTGCCGGGAGGGGCCCGATGATGACGCATATCACCTTACTGGGTGGGGAGGCTTCTGTCCTTAAACCAAAATAGTGTATATCCTAGGATACTTCCCTCTTTTTGTGTTTTTCCTTACACATTAGAGACAGACAGTTCTGATGTGTTTTGCTTTTTATTGTGAACCAAGTAAGTTTAGGCAATACCTTTAACATAATCCTTGCTCACCGTAGCAATCACATCCTTGGTAGTAGATGCACTACCATTTTACACAATCAGGATAATGGAAGCAAACTTGCCTGTCCTTGTTAGCCTATATTTTCAAGCATGCTGTTTTAAATGATTTATAACAAATCCTATATTTATAACCTTCTGTTAAGTCTTGCTTTTCTGCCCAGTTGGAAACAGGATACACTGAAAACCATGCGGCATGGGTTACATTTAAAACTCTTTGCAATCAATTAACAATGTGAGACACAAAACACAATTTCAGAGATTACTATTATAAGGACTCCAAAGAAGAAATGCGAAACCATTCAAGAGTGGAACAGCGAAATAGCTTATCAGAGTTGAGGAGACAAATAAAAAACCGCTGATAACCTCAAGTTACAAAACTAGTTTCTTTTGCGCACCCAACAAAAATAGTCTTTTCGGGCTGTAAGGTTGAACATTTCTGGGCGTGGCCAAGCCAGCCAAGATGGTGGACGCACCTCCTTAGTGCTCCGTGCCGCTGCATTTGAATTTGAATTTAAAAACATTTATACAGCGCTCGTTTACCCAGCGGTTTCATGGCGCTAGTGTTGAAGCAGTGGACGGCAGCAGCTAAGAAAGGGTTTAAGTCAAATAGGCTTGCATAAAAAGGAAGGTTTTGAGGTCCTTTCGAAACTGGAGGTAAGAAGGTGAGGTGCGCAGGGTAGCCGGAAGGGAGTTCCAAAAGGCTGGGCCCAGTAAATAATGCTGAAACGATGCCTACAGCCGATGGTTTCTCTACCCATGAAGCCCTGCCGACAATAAGAACCTGCTGACTCCTGGCGGACCCTCGGTGGGTACTCAATGGCATGATATCGCAGTGCAACGACTCCGGACCCGGGCGCCCACGCCTGCTGACGAAATGGCGCTGTCCCCTGCCGGCCCCTGACACAGCTATAATGGCCCTTTGAACAGGGAAGCGGGACCCCATCGACGAAAAGGCACTGCTGATGCATAGTGGACACTCGGATCGGGCTTGAATGACACTGCGTGAGCGCCAGAGCCGCAAAACAGCACCTAACCGGGAGCCGGAGTCCTCACGTAAGATGGCGGCGCCCAGTCTCGATCCCCACATCTGAAGCACTGATTGTCTGCGCGGACTGGATCCTGCATCGGCAACACCCAGGAGAGTCATCGGACCACGCCACGACTGTCCCGCGACGGAGGACGACGCTACGAGAGGTGGACTGCCCCCGGCCCGCGATCACCAATCCAAGATGACGGCGCCCACCAGCCTCGGGGTCTGTCGGTAACCCCTACCGTGGCCTGCACCCCTGCCTACTCGGAGTGTCCTCTGAGCGCCCGGGAGACCTTTAGACTTGACATCATCTGCCAGCGAGACCCAGAGCCGGAATCCACCCCCTGCTGCAGTTCCGCCCGAGACGGCGCAGGTTTGGCGGGTAAGCTTGTGCGGCGTGAGTGCCGGTGCGACCACTCCCACTAGCTGACACCTGCAAGTTGTGCCCAGAACGTGTGGCTGGGACACCAGCTTCCAGAGCGGCGCCCCCCATTCCACCAGTCCCAGACCCACCTCACCGGCGGCTGCATTCTGTGGAGGGACTCCATCTGCCACCGTGACCCAGAGCCGGAATCCACCTCCTGCTGCAGTTCTGCCCGGGACGGCTCATGTTTGGCGGGTGAGCTTGTGCGGCGTAGGTGCCGGTGCGACCCCCCCCCCGCTAGCTGACACCTGCAAGTTGTGCCCAGACCGTGTGGCAGAGACAGGCACTTACTCTGTGGCGCCCCCATTCCACCAGACCCACCTCACCGGCGGCTGCATTCTGTGGAGGGACACTCATCTAGGAGGGACAGTAATAACCGCAAGGAACCCCCAACTCAGGGACCCTGGCTTTCGCTGCCCCCCCTACATCTGGTCACCAGCTGCGACACGAGCCCATAATCGCACTTGTCTGCGGAGGAGCACGGGGCATTCTGCGACGGGAGACCTGTGAGGGAACTGGATAGGGCAGCACAGACTGCATTTCCAAGCGGCGGGACGGGTGAGTCCCTGACATCTGTACTCATTCACAAGAGCTGTGGTAGCAGGCGGGCGGAGACTGCACCCCCCCTCGAACCATGGGGCGACGACTCACCTCCACGGTCTCGGCCCCGAAACCTAGGGGATCGCCCTCGCCGACCCCTTCAGGAACAACCCCATTGGAGAACTCCACGCAATCGCAGGCCATGTCGGTCAAACTGGACAAAGTCCTGGCGGCAATAGAACTGTCCCGAGTAACTATGGAGAATAAGTTTGGGGAACTTGCCACAGACATCAACCTACTCCGGGATGATCATAGGAAGCTCGCGGACCGGGTCACACAAGGGGAGCGGACGCTGCGGGAGTTGGAACCACAGGCGCAGACGCAGCAGGAGGCTGTCAAGGAGCTGCAGGTTAGAGTGCAGGTCCTGGAGTGCAAGACAGATGATTTGGAGGGTCGCTCCAGACGTAGCAATATACGTATCCTTATTCTACCGGAGGGAGTGGAAGGGTTGGACCCCGTACAGTACATAGAGACATGGATCAGTACATTTACTCGTGCGCAAGATCTCTCACCCTTCTTCTCCAGTGAATGGGCGCATAGGGTCCTGACCCGAAGACCTCGCTCGGGTGCCCCCCCCCCCCGACCATTCCTCCTGAATTTGCTTCACTATCGTGACAGGGATACAATAGTACGTGCAGCCAGACACGCCAAGACGCTCAAAGTGGAGGATAAACAGGTGATGCTATTCCCGGACTACTCGCAAGCGGTACAACGAGAACGGGCCACGTTCCTAGCAGTGAAACGCACCCTCCGCACCCATAACATTCAATATGCATTGCTGTTCCCGGCTCGCCTGAAGATCATCTACAAAGAGTCTACACACTTCTTCGATACTTCGGCGGAAGCAGGAGACTGGGTGGAACGACACATCGGAGATCTCACTGCTGCACCAGCTTCACAGAACCACCAATCCCGTAGAGGGCGACGACGGAAACATTAACGAGTGGCCCTGAAACAACTCCACCGGCCCTCGGTTCCCACCACTAGAAACTCCCCGGGTCTGGAATAGATAATCGCGGAACGTAGGAGGGCTCTGCGGGCGGCATCGGAGGCCAGACACATGGGCGAGGGCTCGAACGAAGATAGAGGCCCACACATCTTCTCATCTGAGGAAGAACTCAGCGAGACACATACCTCCCGCGAGGGCTCCTTGACGCCACCCCTGGTGACCCCGCAAACGGCGGACACTCTGATATGATGGATTGCGACTGAACGATTGGCTCCGAACAAAACGCCTCAGGTTGGCAGAGCTTCTGCAGTACCACTGGTCAGTCATGAACTGCGACCGCGGCGACAGGCATCATCCTCCCCCCCCCTTTTATCTTTTGCAGCTTGATATGGGCAGCGACGGCACCGACCGCTGGTGGTGATACGCTAACACCCCCCACTGTAACGAACTAGAGACACTGCAAGATGCACAGTTTGGACGTATTGTCTTGTACAATAGGCCCTGTTAGTTGGGACGGTTTCCCGAACACAGTTACAATGTTTCCCTTGTTACCCTACTTTCCTATGTTCCTCGGGGGGACACTGACGAGGATGAAACGAACGATGGGGCAGGTGAAGACACGGATGGGAAGAACAGAGACGATAACTAACGACACTCATGACAGCGAGGGTTCCTAACACTGACTTTACTCTGCTTACACTGAATGTACGGGGTATGCACACGGCAAGTAAGCGATACGCAGTATACGCCTACATAAAAAGACAACAGGCACACATAGCTCTCCTACAGGAGACCCACCTGACAGCGGCGGAGGTTGCGCGTCTTCAAAGAAAGTGGAGGGGTACTTTATGCGCCACAGGGTACTCAGCGTTCGCTAGAGGAGCGCTAGTATGGATTAGGCCAGGCACCCCCTTTCAGGAGCAAGTGCGTTACGCAGACAAAGAAGGCCGATTTGCGATGATAGGGGGTCTGCTGGATGGACAATCAGTGCTGATAGGTAGCATATACGCCCCGAATGTAGAGCAAGCCACCTTCTGGGACCGTCTCACGGGAACACTATCCCAACACACACTTCTCCCCTGGATCCTAGGCGGGGACTACAACTGCATCATGGACACTAGTCTAGATAGGTCCCGCCCCCCGCCGGCACATTCACCTATCTATAAACAGACAGACCTCTTTAAAAGATGGGTGGAACACTAGTCACTTGTAGATGTGTGGAGGGCGCGCCATGCTGACACCAGGCTTTACTCCTTCCGTTTGATTCCTCATGACTTATGCGTCCGTCTGGACCGCTTCTTATGCTCCACGACCATACTCCCCAAAGTACGGCATACAGATTATCTGGGTAGGGTCTTTTCGGACCATGACGCACATATCCTGACCATTACATGGAAACCGCCTCACCCCCCTATGCCCACATGGAAACTGCCACGTGAGTGCCTCACGGATCCGGTGTTCAAACAAGAACATGGAGACCATATTCGTGATCACTTTACATTGAACAGGGGAACAGCTTCCTCGAGATCACTGGAATGGGATGCGCGTAAGGTAGTAGCGAGGGGGCACTGCATACAGATGGTAGTGGGAGTGCGCAAAACACTTGAGGGAGCGCTACACACTGCAGAACAGACCCTAGCAGCTCTCACCAAAAAAGGGGACACGGGGGAGGCCACCATTGAGCAACTGGCCGAGGCAAAAACGGCCTATGCTACGACCCTGAGGGACCTCCGTAAGTATAACTTCCGGTTATATGCCGCCAAGATGCACCGTGAGGGCAACAGAGGAGGAACACTCTTGGCGTGGCTGGCTAAACAAGACCTGGAAATGAAACCGATTACCGAAATTAGGGATCAGGCGGGTAGACTCAGATAGTCGCAAGCTGACATACTGACAGTTTTTCACACCTATTACGCCTCGGTTTATCGCTCATCGTGCCAGGAAGTTCCACACGCGGTTGACGCATTCATACACCCACTGACACTCCCGCAGATCCCATCGGCGGACCACAAACAGCTAGATAACAAGGTGACGGCCGCGGAGGTCAAGCAAGCGATTAGAGAGTTGGCCCGTAACAAGGCCCCGGGTGTGGACAGCTTTCCTCTTGAATATTATAACGCATTCTCGGTCCAATTGGTTCCACATATGGTTACCATGTACAATGAGTCCCTTGACAGAGGTGATTTGCCAGGATCCTTGAGGGAATCGGTGATAGTTACATTCCTGAAGCCACATAGAGACCCCACTGCCCCCTCTTCTTACAGGCCCATTACACTGCTTAATGCGGACTGCAAAGTATTGGGCAAAATACTGGCTGACAGAGTGGCTCCAATATTGCCCCCGCTGGTCCATCCGGATCAGTGCGGTTTTGTGCCGCGGCGCAACACGTCGCAGAACATATGCCGATTATTCCATATACAGGACACCGCGGGAGGCCGGTTCCCCAATGCTAGAACAAAAACCTGATGCACACCAAAAATACAGTATAGAGAGAGATGTCTCAATGGACATAAATCAGTACAAGTAACAGTGATCGAAGTAAAGGGAAAACGATGGTAGTACGATTCCTCTTTTATTGCATGGATGGCCAGCCGACACGTGTTTCGTCGTCAAGCGGTAACAGTGCTTGCACGACTCATCAGGGCTGGGGAGGATACAAAGTACATAATGGAATATAATGTCCACACGACATTTTGCGTAAACATGTTTCATAATTGTTCTAGTGTCTAGTATTCTAGTGCGCGTGTGAGTGCAGGTGGAAGTCGTGAAAATAATTAATTAAAGACTACATGGTGGAAGCACACAGAGCCAGACATGGTGATGGTGAGAAAAACTGTATATTGGTCACAGGAGGTGTCTAGATGGTGGTGCGTGAAGGAGTGCGGATAATGTGGAAACCGTTCGCCACGTATGTGTGGTGGTCAATATAACTGGGGGATGAAAGTGAGAATGTGTATCCCGTGACTAGATTGAGGGTGGTAGTGCAAAAAATAGTAGTTCAAGGAAACAAATATTAGGAAAATGACCTCTACTTATGGTGAGTAAATGCCAAAAGTAGAACGCAGGTAAACTAGAGAATGAATATAGTGAGTATATTAATTGTCTACTAAGGAGGTGGGGGGGGTTTATTATTAGCGCTTCCTACCTGTAGCGCGAAGGTAATGGACCACAGGTCTGTAGCGTAACCAAGGAGAGGGAAACAAAAGGGCAAGAAAACGTATCATGACCAATGTGACCATAGCGTAGAGCACTGTACACAAATCATAGGTGGCATGAGCGAATACTGATACTGGCAAATGAATCAGGTGGACACAAAGAAATGGGACTCACCGCTTAGCCGGTGATACTTCCGACCCGGCCCCTGCTCGAGACCAGGTTATAGGTTGTGTGTGGATGTTTAGTAAGGCTCCAGATCCAATAGATTCATACAGTAAAAAATGCTGAAAGGGAGCAAAATAAAATGCCGCATTTGTAATACCCCAAATGCTGTCATAATTTGACAGAAAATGCCACACAAGATCGGGGGGGGGGGGGGGAGGGGCCACACAAAGTCAATGTATTCAAGAAAGTGTGGAGTGTCTCACCTTTACGTCAAGTGAACAGTGCTCCAAGCGCCTGAAGTACATTAATGTCACCAAATGGTGAAGAGCATCCACTTCGAAATACTTGAGTATTTCAATAGTCGGTTCCGTATTTAGAGACAAGAGTCATGTAATCGCTTGATTAGGTGAGATCTGTAGAAGATGAGAAAAGGAACGGCGAGCGTGAGTAGGCTCGTTCCTGAAAACCGAACTGAGCGGTCTTAAGGAAAATGCTATGAGGATCGGACCATTGTCAATGTGGTTCGGGTAAAGGAAAAGGAGCAAGCGCTTACCAGTTGTCAAGGCGAAAGTCGGCGGGACGAGTACTCCCACACAGCGGTTCCGGGTGCGGACACGTGGTTCCGACCCGGAAGTGGTTTTATACTTGATGGCGAGGGGCCCGTATGTGAAAAACTAGAGTGACAACTAACCCCGGTCGGCGGGTGTGTCTCGGGGAACGTTTAAAACACAACGGGACGCCCGTAGATGAGGGCGGATTGTAAAAAATTTGTAAAATCACTACATAGTTGATAGAAATGATATAGAAATATACAAGAGTTGTTGTGAGTATATATCAGAAAAATGGAGTGATTAGGAATAAAACGGATATCAAAAGCATGCAAAAAGTGTTTGGTCATGCATCCGATCCACAACATGCATTGGTGTTTGTGATGCATTAAGTAGACGATAAAAACGTATTTCATCACATTACTCCTGTAAGATTATTCAAATAAACACAGTTGAGTATGGAAACAAGTTATAAACATGACATCCCAGCAAGTCGTTGTGACAGTTAAATAATAATATGACACTCCTGGTATGACATGAAAGAAAATAACATAGTGAATGCAGTACCATTTGTGGCATGAAATCATCACTCATATGTTGTGATAGTGCATAGAGGAACAGTTTTGTCATGACCAATAGTAACCCCATGTAAGCCTCATTGGGAGATACCGTCCGCAAGGGTGGTATCAGAGGACATTATGATGAGGTCTGGTACAGTATTCACTACAGAAAATGACAAGATTGCAGCATGTATCATAGCTGTATATGCAGGAAATGGATACAGGGGTTCAGTCTCCTAGAAAGAATTGCATCTCTTGATCAAAATTGAGCCCCTGAGACACGGTACGAAGGCGGAGAATCCATGTCGCCTCCAAGCGTCTTAATTTTAGTTCTCTGTTACCGCCTCGTACACCAATAGGGACAGTGTCAATCCCATAGAACAAGACTTGTTTGTCCAGAGATTGTTCACCGCACGCAGCCGCGTGTAGAGCAACCGGATATCTAGGATCCTGTTTGTGTATGGCTCTTATGTGTTCTGCTATCCTTTCTTTGAGGGGACGGATAGTACTCCCCACATAGATTTTTTTGCATTTGCATTCGATAATGTATACTACATAGCGTGTAGTACAATTGATGTTTGTCCTGATGATGTAGGTCTCTCCCTTATTGTCGTGAAATTCAGTGGTTTTGTGTTTAGCCCACCGGCACATGGAACAGAACCCACATTTATAGAAGCCAATGTTGCGTTTGGTTAGCCAGTTATCCTCTGTGTTGCTTCGAGGGATTGTAGGGCTTAGTCTGTTTCTCAAAGTTCTGCCTCTCCTGTAGGTGATCTGAGGATGTTCTCCTACATAGTTCGAGATGTTCTTATCCTTCTTGAGGATGTTCCAGTGTTTGCTGAAGGTTCTGCGTAGTGCTTGGTGATGGTTGCTGAAGTCAGTAATCATGCGGATAGTCCCAAGATAGTCTGTCTTCTTATTGGGCTTGTCCTTAAGAGTGTCTTTTCTTTTGATTTTCATGATCCTAGAAGTTGCTGTTTTAAGTAGGCCATCTGAGTAGCCTCTTCTCTTGAAACGTTCCTGCATACTTCTCAATGTTTTTTCGAAATCTTGATCGTTACTGCAGTTTCTGCGAGCTCTTAGGAATTCACCAAATGGTATGCTGCTAATCTGGTGGGATGGGTGAGCGCTGTTAGCGTGCAGAATCGCATTACAGGCAGTGTTCTTCCTGAAAAGTTTGCTATTCAGTTTGTTGTCCAGGATGTATATCTCCAAGTCCAGGAACTCAATCTTATCCAGACTCGCCACCATGGTAAACCTCATGTCCCACGTGTTGTGGTTGAGATGTCTATAGAATTCCATCAGGTGTTCATGTGTGCCAGACCAAATCAGGAAGCAGTCGTCTATGTATCTTCCCCAAAATACTATTGAGTCTATAAAATTAGCTCCTTTAGCGCCCCAAATTAGGTCATTTTCAAGTGCGCCCATGAATAAATTAGCAAACGAGGGGGAAAATTTCGAGCCCATGGTGACTCCTTTTGTTTGTCTGTACCATGCGTTGTTGAACATGAACGAATTGTTATTTAAGATGAGTTCCATCATGGAGATAAGCATGTTAGTGTGTTGCCACATGGTGGCTGGGCGTTTCTGTAGAATTTTAGTGACAACTTCAAGTCCAAGATCCGGTTTGATGCTGGTGTACAGAGCTACCACATCCATAGTGACCAGAAAGTTACCTGGTTGCCATTGAAGATCAGAGAGAATACTCAGTATGTGTTTAGTGTCCTGGATGAAGGATGGTAGATTGCGTACCAGGGGCCCTAAGAACAGGTCCACGTATTCCGCTATTCTTTCAGTAGGACCCCCGATACCAGAAATGATGGGACGCCCGGGAGGAAAGGGGTGATTTTTGTGTACCTTGGGAAGGGTGTACAACCAAGGGTACGAGGGTTTGATCACTTTCATGTAAAGATATTCATCTTCATTGATTAGACCACTGTCTTTCCAGGTGATGAGAGATCGATTGATGTTGGTCGTGAGTAGTGCTGTGGGATTATGGTCAAGGTGTTGGTAGCACGTGTTATCTAGTAACTGACTGAGAATTTCCTCATCATAGTCCTTTTTGTTCATGATAACTACGTTCCCTCCCTTGTCCGCTTCTCTTATGATGATCTCATGGTCTTTAATGAGGCTGTTCATGGCTGCTCGTTCTCCTGTTGTTAAGTTGTCCTTGTATCTGAAGGTACGTCTAGTGTCTTTCAGTTCTAGTCTGTCAATGTCCTCCAATACTCTTTTGTAGAAGTTGTCTATGGAATTACCTCCTGGTAATGTAGGAATCCATTTAGATTTGGATTTGAGCCCACTGACAATGCTGAAATCTGATTCGATATTGAGTTCCTCAAGTAGGGTGTCCATATCTTGAGGAGTTCGTTCTAAGTCCGTAAGAGAGAGTAGGAGATGTGTAGCTTGAATATCATTAATAGTTAAAACATCAGGTTCAAACTCAGTAGGGATGTTTGTAGAGCTTTTATTAGACATGATTTTGTTAGAGAAATGCTTTTTCAGTTTCAATTTGCGTGTGAACTTGAACAAATCAATCTTAAGTCTACATACATCAGTGTTGGAAAAAGGGTTAAAGTTAAGACCCTTACTAAGAAGGGAGATCATGTTAGGAGTTAGGGTTTTGGATGAAAGATTAATAACCTGTACCTCCCCCTCCTGTGTGTTGGTTACTGTTGGTGGTTCCCGGATCTGAGTTTCTTCCGGTAATCTTCTACACCTCCCCTTCCGGCCCCTACGGGTTTTGGTTCTAGTGTGCGGATGCCTCTTCTTATCCGCTGGATTTCGCATAATAAAGGAGTTGACTCGCTATCAGTTCTGTTGGACTCATCTTCACTGACACTGATAGTGCTTAGTGAAGTGCTGCTGGACGAGATAGAGCTTGCGTCAGTAAGATTCGCTTTATCTCTACTTTTTGGTGATGGTTTATTAATCATGTAGTCGTATTTCCTGTCATAAGTAAAGATTCTGCCGTCAGTATAGTCAGCCTCCTCTCTTTTCAATTGTCTAGCTTTACGACTTTTTATCTCATTCTGGTGTTTAAGAAGAATCTCATCTAGTGTTGTGTAATTTTTTACAGTGGATTCAGGACGATTCAGGTCTTTGATCTCCTGCTCCAAAATGGCAATCTCGGCTTGAAATTTGGCGACCTTGCGGTCAGAGCTCTCAATGAGAATGTCCATGAGGATATTGGAGTTGGTGGTCAAAGCATCTTCCCATTTACTCAAAAGATTGGTGTCCAAGTTATCGTAGGTGGGGAAGATCTGTGCTCTCAAACCTCTCGGTATGCGCTTCAGTCTAACATATTGCTTCAAAGTGATGCCATCCCACCACTTTGAATTTTCTAATTTTTTCAGTTTCTCCAGTCTCACAAATTTGTCCCTCAGACCTTCTTCCTTGGTGCTGCTAGGGGCGTTGCTAGTAGTAGCTCTATGTGTGGACATGCCTTTGGCAAGATTGTCAAAAAGTTCTTCGGCAGCTTTGTCTCTATTCATGGTGAAGAATAGAAAGTGCTATCCTTTATGTGACCGTAAGGTACGTGGCGGCTGCCTCCCTATTCAATACAATAAAGCCTATGGAGAACTGGGGTTTTTTAGAGTACAGGGAAATACTAGGAGCACAGCACACGTTAGTGTGAGGTATAGATAGGTCTGGGTGCAAGTAGGTGAGGGGACAAAGGCCCTAAACCCCTCCAGGAGTGTGCGAAGCACACAACATACAAAGCAAGAACAAAAACCTGATGCACACCAAAAATACAGTATAGAGAGAGATGTCTCAATGGACATAAATCAGTACAAGTAACAGTGATCGAAGTAAAGGGAAAACGATGGTAGTACGATTCCTCTTTTATTGCATGGATGGCCAGCCGACACGTGTTTCGTCGTCCAGCGGTAACAGTGCTTGCACGACTCATCAGGGCTGGGGAGGATACAAAGTACATAATGGAATATAATGTCCACACGACATTTTGCGTAAACATGTTTCATAATTGTTCTAGTGTCTAGTATTCTAGTGCGCGTGTGAGTGCAGGTGGAAGTCGTGAAAATAATTAATTAAAGACTACATGGTGGAAGCACACAGAGCCAGACATGGTGATGGTGAGAAAAACTGTATATTGGTCACAGGAGGTGTCTAGATGGTGGTGCGTGAAGGAGTGCGGATAATGTGGAAACCGTTCGCCACGTATGTGTGGTGGTCAATATAACTGGGGGATGAAAGTGAGAATGTGTATCCCGTGACTAGATTGAGGGTGGTAGTGCAAAAAATAGTAGTTCAAGGAAACAAATATTAGGAAATGCTGCTTGCCTAATTTTAGACCTTGAAAAGGCGTTTGACACCCTGCTGTGGCCCTTTTTATTCGCAATCCTCCAGAAACTCAACAGGGAACCGAGACTACTTGCATACATTAGACTCCTCTATACCAACCTTACCACCCGAGTCAGACTAGGCAAATACATCTCCCCGGGGTTTGCGGTGGAACGAGGGACCAGACAGGGGTGCCCGCTGTCTCCCCTGCTTTTTGCCCTGGCGGTGGAGCCCCTGGCGATACGCCTGAGACTAGAGGGTGCGAACTGGGGACTTCCGCTTGCAGGCACAACACACTGTGTCTCGCTGTACGCGGATGACCTCCTCATATACATTCGCGATGCCACCCAAGACTTAACAAGTATCTGGGAAACGCTGGGAGATTTCACGTAGGCGTCAGGTCTCAAGGTGAATTGGGACAAATCCACGCTCTACCCACTAAGTCCCCATTTAGCCCCATTCGAGGTACGGATTGGATCACAATCACTTGCGGGGAATGGAGACGCCCCTAGATATCTGGGAGTACGCCTGTACCATACCCCGGAAGATCTGTATGAAGGGAACCACCGTAAGACGCAGCGGGGCTTAGAACTGCGGTGGGGTTTTGGAAAACATTACCCCTTGCTCCAATAGGACGAGTGGCCATCGCGAAAATGATCATGGTCCCCCGCCTGCTATATCATTTCACTAACCTCCCGGTGATCCCGCCGCGCTCCTTTTTCAAAGAATTAGATCGCCTTCTCACAGAGTTGATCTGGGGAGGCGGCAGACACAGAGTAGCATTAACGACACTCTATCTGCCCACGACAGAGGGTGGTCTAGGTGCCCCGGCCTTTGAGGCATACTTTTTGGCAGCACAATTACTGTGGCTCTCGTATTGGGCGGCACATGGGGGAATCGGTCACTGCGGAGGGCCGCACGCCATTGCCAGCACTGCATAGACTGTTGCTTCCTGGAACCAAACCGATGCGCTCCCTGCCGCGCCTGGTTTCCATAGCTCGCACCTGCATGATGAGAGTGCACCGTCTGTCGAAGGACACACCCCTCTATTCCCCTCTACTGCCACTAGTGGGGTTCCCCAGAGGGGACGTGTACTACACGGAGGGCTCCCTACGCACCTGGACGGAGCTGGCAGTTACGGAAATGGAGTCCATGTATGAAGACGGGCACCTTAAGACATTTGCTCAAATGATGGAGCAGTATGACCTCCCACCCGGGCAGTTCCTGCTTCATAGACTGTTTGGAGACAGCAGTAGACGGTTTTGGAGTCCCGACGTAGAGGAGCCCCCAACACATCCAGTGATTCATACTATCTTACACATGGGGATGGGTTGTCATCTAGTCACTTGGCTCTACAAAGCGGTACGTACACTGGTCCTCCCGACATTGCAGCCGCTACGCCAGAAATGGGATACCGACATAGGAAGGGTGGTATATGACAAGGAATGGAACACTGCCTTAGAATACCCCAAGAAGGTCTCCAGAAATGCACGATTTCGAAATATACAATTTAATATCCTTCATAGGGCGTACCTCACACCACATCGTCTTTAACAATTCCACCCTGACACGCAATTTACATGCCCCCGCTGCCACGCTCCTGCGGCGGACTTTAGACACATGTTCTGGGACCGCCCCACCATACAAGGGTACTGGGATAGAGTGCACCGAACATTGAGGGACACGACCCAGGTCACAAATATGACGACATGGGAGGCTTGTGCTCTGGGGATATTCCGCAGGAAAAAAACTGAGAAGATACAATACCGTTTTATGTCCTTAGCAATCTTGTTGGCGTAAAGGGGGATAGCCATACACTGGAGATCCCCAACGGGCCCACCATAGGCAACCTGGATAGGTGCGGTAAAAAAGTGGGGGAAGGCAGAGGAAGAAACACTTCGGGAGGAAGAACTGAAAGGGACCCGTAAACACCCTATTTCCTTAGAATGGGCGCAGTTGCTACACACATTCACATACGAGACGGACCCCCCCCGAGCCCCCACCTGATGGACAACCCCAAACTCAACCATCCTCTTCGGCCCCACTCACTGCGGGACACATCTGATGGCCACTAGACACCCGGGAGCACGCCTGTTCGGGAGCTAACCCTAGACTACCCCCTAGCTCACACCACGTTCGAAACAGTAATTGTGTAGCTACCCCCCCCCCCCCATGCCTTCTGGCGCAGCACCTATGCCCCGTCGAGCTCCTACGCCTATCCGAACCACAGAAATCTGACAGAACCATAGTCAGAACCCCCCCCCCGACACCCCACTTCCCCAGTTGCTGATTCCCCACAGTTGAGAATCGTTGTATAATAGACCGGCAGACAGCCCGGGTGCAGTTATATACTGAACACATACATAGCATTGATAGTTCCAAAGAGAATCTGGGATACACCTACATCACTGGTCCCACCTAATATGCCTGTAGTACTACCTCACACCCGCCTGAGAGTTACTATTGGAAAAGGACCGACGATGCGGTAGGAAACACATGCATAGCCGTTTACTGGCGGGTGACACACTGACACCTCTCCGATACATCGTGATGTCTCTGCGATGAGTCACATACTGAGCACACAAGGCTTTGACACATGAAAGGAGAAAATCTGTGGTCACGAGACATGCAATTTTACCTATCTGATGTGAAACTGTGGTAATGTACTGCGATTATTGTCAGTTCTTCTTTTTTGCTATGTGATGATTCAGACCCTATAAACAAATTTAGGTTTAAAGCATTTTATTGCATTTTTGTGAAAAACAGTACAAACAAGTGAAGACACTCATCTCAAAGAAATAGTGCAAAGTTCACTCTCCAGGAGCGCCTTCAGTTGTCCGCTAGTGCAATCATAACATCCGTCAGAGCATAGCGCTAGGTGAATGCGTGGCGACGACAATTACCAAAAACAAATCAATCAATCAATCAAGGACATTTGTAGAGCGCACTACTCACCCGGAGGGTCTCAAGGCGCTTGGGAGGGGGGGGGGTGCTGCTACTGCTCGAACAGCCAGGTCTTGAGCTTCTTCCTGAAGGAGAGGTGGTCTTGGGTCAGGCGCAGGTCGGTCGGGAGGGAGTTCCAGGTCTTGGCGGCCAGGTAGGAGAAGGACCTTCCTCCTGTTGTCGTTCTTCGGATGCGGGGGACGGCGGCGAGGTCGTGACTGGCTGATATGAGGTGGCGCTTGGGAGCGTAGAAGTTGATGCGGTTGTTGAGGTAGCTCGGGCCTTGATCGTGCAGGGCTTTATGTGCGTGGGTGAGGAGACGGAAGGTGATTCTCTTGTTGACGGGGAGCCAGTGCAGGTCTCTCAGATGTCCGGAGATGTGGCTGCGTCGGGGGATGTCGAGGATGAGTCTGGCTGAGGCGTTCTGGATCCGCTGGAGTCTCTTCTGGAGCTTGGCGGTGGTTCCGGCGTAGAGGGCGTTGCCGTAGTCCAGTCGGCTGGTGACGAGGGCCTGGGTGACCGTCTTCCTGGTTTCGGTGGGGATCCACCGGAAGATCTTCCGTAGCATGCGCAGGATGTTGAAGCATGACGAGGAGACGGCGTTGACTTGTCTGGTCATGGAGAGGGAGGAGTCCAGGATGAAGCCCAGGTTGCGTGCGTGGTCTGTCGGTGTGGGTGCGGTGCCCAGGGCGGGGGGCCACCAGGAGTCGTCCCAGGCGGAGGGTGAGGAACCCAGGATGAGGACTTCCGTCTTGTCTGAGTTCAGTTTCAGGCGGCTGGTCGTCATCCACTCGGCTACATCTTTCATCCCTTCGTGAAGGTTGGCTCTGGCGGCGGCGGGGTCGTTGGTCAGGGAGAGGATTAGCTGGGTGTCATCGGCGTAGGAGATGATGTTCAGGTTGTGTTGGCGTGCGATGGTTGCGAGGGGGCTCATGTAGACGTTGAAGAGGGTGGGGCTCAGGGAGGATCCTTGAGGGACGCCGCAGATTACTCCGGTGGCCTCTGACTTGTACGGTGGTAGACGGACTCTCTGTGTTCTTCCGTCGAGGAAGGAGACGGTCCATTCCAGTGCCTTCCCTTGAATTCCGACGTTGCTGAGGCGCTGCACTAGGGTGCGGTGGCAGACAGTGTCGAAAGCCGCGGAGAGGTCTAGGAGGATGAGGGCCGCTGTTTCTCCGTTGTCCATCAGGGCTCGGATGTCATCGGTGGCAGCGATGAGGGCGGTCTCTGTGCTGTGGTTGGCACGGAAGCCAGACTGTGAGGGGTCGAGGGATCCATTCGTCTCGAGGAAGGTGGCCAGCTGCTTGTTGACGGTCTTCTCGATGACTTTGGCTGGGAACGGGAGGAGCGAGATAGGGCGGTAATTCTTGAGTTCGGTGGGGTCCGCAGTGGGTTTCTTTAGTAGAGCGCTGAGCTCGGCGTGCTTCCAGCCCTCCGGGAAGGTGGCGGTGTCGAAGGAGGTGTTGATGATGTCCCGCAGGTGGGGTGCGATGACAGCGTCGGCCTTGTTGAAGACGTGGTGAGGGCAGGGGTCGGTCGGAGATCCGGAGTGGATGGAGTTCATCATGTGGACGGTGTCATCGGTGCTGATCGGAGTCCAGGCGCGGAGGGTGGTGGTGGGCGGCGGTGCTGCGGTCGTTGTGTGCGATGGTTGAATGCTGAAGCTGTTGTGAATGTCCGTGATCTTGTTGTGGAAGTAGGAGGCGAGGGAGTTGCAGAGGTCTTGCGATGGGGTGATGTCGTTGTTTCCGGCGCTGGGGTTGGAGAGCTCTTTCACGATGTTGAAGAGTTCCTTGCAGTTGTGTGCGTTGTTGTCCAGCCGGTCCTGGAATGCAGTTCTCTTGGTGGCGCGGATCAGTTGGTGGTGCTTCCGGGTGGCGAGCTTGAGGGTGGTCATGTTGTCCGGTGTTGGTTCCCTTCTCCAGACTTTCTCGAGGGCTCGGCAGTCCTTCTTGGAGCTCTTGAGTTCGTCTGTAAACCATGGGGCTTTCTTGCTGCCGGGTCTGCTGGGCGGGGTCCTCAAAGGGGCGAGTTCGTCCACGCAGTTGCTGATCCTCTTCGTGAGGTTGTCGGCGGCCTGGCTGGGGTTCGCTGAGCTGGCGGGAGGGTACTGACTCAGGGAAGCGGCGAGCTGGTCGGCTGTGATCTTGTTCCAGCTTCTTCGGGCAACCTGTTGCTGGTGGTAGTGGATCGTCGTTCTTCTGAAGGTGAAGTGGACGCAGCTGTGGTCCGTCCAGTGGAGTCCTGTGGCGTGGCTGAAGGCGATGTCTTTGCTGGATGAGAAGACGGCGTCGAGTGTGTGTCCGGCGAGGTGGGTGGGGGTGGTCACCATCTGCTTGAGTCCCAGGTTTGCGAGGTTTTCCAGCAGGGTGGTGGTGTTGCGGTCGTCGTTGTTCTCCAGGTGGAAGTTGAGGTCCCCGAGGAGGACGTAGTCGGCCGAGGGGAGGGCGAGCGGGCTGATGAAGTCGGCGATGTCCTCGCTGAATTGTGTGCGTGGTCCCGGGGGTCTGTAGATGAGGGTGCCTCTGAGGGTGGTCCTGGGGTTGACGTGGATCTGGAAGTGCAGGTGTTTGGCGGGTGCGATGGTGTCGTCGGTGTTGGTCGTGATGCGGATGGTGTTCCTGTGAATGATGGCGATGCCTCCTCCTGTCTGGTTGACGCGGTCTCTCCGGATGATCTTGTAGCCGTCCGGGATGGCGATGGCGATGGCGATGTCGGGCGCTGAGGAGGCGTTCATCCAGGTTTCCGTGAGGAAGGCGACGTCTGGGTCTGTGGTGTCGAGCAGGTTCCAGAGCTCGACGGCGTGTCTGTGGACGGAGCGGGTGTTGAGCAGGATGCACTTCAGGTGGCTGCTGTTGTTGCTCGTCTTGGTCTTGGTGGGTGCGGGTGTGGTGCAGGTCCGGATGCAGGTGAACTTGCAGGAGCGGCAGCTGAAGGGTCCGTGGGTGCGTCTCGGGGTGGCTTGGTAGCATCCAGGGGTTCGGCCGGCGTTGAGCAGCCCCTACGCCAACTCCCTTCCCCCCAGTCCTCCCCCCCCAAATCCCCTCCCCCCCCCCCCTGTGCTGTGCGAATGTTCTACCCCTCTTCCACTATTTCGAGGCATCCGCCTCTCTCATCAAGCAATCCTCCTGAGCATGCTAGGTAGGTAGATTGGACAGGGACGTTAATCGCAGTAGCCTGAGATATCGGGGGCAAGTAATTTCCTTGAATTCTGACTGTAGTAAGGTATGGAAAGGCTGCCACAGCTCCTCAAACTTATCCACCTCCCCCGCCACCGTGAGGGACAACTTCTCCATTCCTAGAACGTGCCATAATCTATGCAACCAGCCAGTAGTAGTGGGGAGTGTGGTAGTGCGCCAATAAATGAGTATGTTCTGAATCGCTGAGCCTAAAGCAATCGCTATCAGCCTACCCCTTCTGGATTTCAGAGGATACATCAAGCCATTGGGTAGCCCTAGCAGGACATAGGCCGGGAAGCGGAGCAACTCAATATCAAAGCACTGGTCTATCTCATCTAGGATCTCCTTCCAGTAGGGATTCAGTAGCGGACAATCCCACAGGATGTGTGTAAGTGTGCCAATCTGTCCACATTCACGCCAACAAGTGTTTACAATGTTGCGGTTCATTTCGTGCAGCCTCTGCGGTGTATAGTACCAATAGGTAGATATCTTAGTGAAAGTTTCAGTGAGCCCAGCGTGGTATGCAGAATGGCGCGCCCAATAGGAGATGTGGTCCCAGTCCGTGTGACTCAGTTCCCTTCCCAGTTCTCGCTCCCAGCGCTCCCGCCAGGGGTTGTAAATGTGGAAAGGGGGGGGTGGGTTGCAAGAGTCTGTAGAGATCGGAGATGAGTTTGGAGTCCGAGGAGCGCGTCGCCAGCCACATCTCATAGGGTGTAAGCTTCCGGTCGGCCAGGTCCCGCACCTGCAGCTGAAGCGCCCAGTGGCGTACTTGCAAATACCGCATTCGTTCAGTCTCGGGCAGGCGGTAGTCCTGTCTGAGGTCCTGAAATGATACGGCGCCTTCCGGGCCGTAAATGTGAAACAGAGCGCTGCATCTAGCCGCTCCCCAGAGCGCGAATGCTCCAGGTTCCATCCCGGGCTGGAAGTCAGGATTCTCGACCAGTGGTGTAAGCGGTGACGGAAAGGTGGTGAGTCCATGCACAGCATTCACGGCATCCCAAACTCGCAACGGGACCTGCGTGACAAAGGATGCGTAGAGGTTGGGGGGACAGTGAGCCCGGCGCATGAAGGGTATCTCCTGCAGAGTCCTGCCCGCCACTGCTTATTCCTGGAACAGCCAATGCTTATCAGATTCCCACTTGCTCCATTCTACTAAGTACCGCAATTGCGCAGCCTGATAATATTTGTGTAAATCTGGAACGCCAAGTCCACCAGATTCAGGTGCCAGCGTGGACAAGGCTCTCTTGAGTCTGGGTTTGCGGCCCTGCCAGACAAAGCGTGCGATGTCAGCCTGAGCCTGTCGAATCCAGCCCTTCGGCGGTTGAAGCGGCAGGGCCCTAAACAGATATAATACCTGCGGTAGAATAGTCATCTTCACCGCGGCAATCCTTCCCAGCAGCGACAACGTCCCTTTGCTCCAACGGGACAATTCTTCCTTAATTTTCCTACTTAAGGCCGTGTAGTTGGCTGTCACCATGGTAGGTAGAGAGGATGCTAGTAGTATGCCCAGGTAAGGAACCAGGTCTTTAGACCAGCGCATGGGGAATCGTCCCTGTAACTCAAGTCTCGTGGCAGTGGTCAGCGAGATGTCCAGGGCCGCAGATTTCCCCATATTCATCCTAAAACCCGCCACGGCGGCGAAGGCGTCCAACTCTGCCACGCAGGTGGGAAGCACCTTTCTAGGGTCTTCAAGCATTAAGATCACATCATCCGCGTATAAACTAATGGTGTGAATATACCTTCCCATCCGGACGCCTGTCGCATCCGGACTCTGACGGATCCTCTGGGCAAAAGGCTCCATGTAGAGAGCGAAGAGCAGCGGTGACAACGGGCACCCTTTGAGGTTCCGTGAAAATCGTTACG
Organism: Lissotriton helveticus; assembly: GCF_964261635.1. Taxonomy (NCBI): domain Eukaryota; kingdom Metazoa; phylum Chordata; class Amphibia; order Caudata; family Salamandridae; genus Lissotriton; species Lissotriton helveticus. The sequence goes on along the minus strand of NC_136069.1, from coordinate 1,244,080,513 downwards.
GTGTTTTGGGCCTTGCCGAATATGGACGAGTTTGGTATCTATGAACCGTAAATGGCGAGTTCGGTAAGTGTACGCGTTTTCACTACACTACCTGGCATGGTTCGCCTCATTTACGTGTTTCTACATCTGAACCCTTGGGTTCCATTTTGAATACGGCATTCATTTTGTTTCTTGCCCTCACGTAGTCAGTGAACAGGCAAGTGTCCGCATCGTGACCTGTTAGTTCCCAAGCCATACAGAAGACGCATATTCCTTTCATGCGTCTTTATGACCGGAGGAATGACACTGCAGAGGCAAATGGCTCAGCTTGAGGGTAATCTTGTCGTACCGGCCTATTGTTTCAGCCATGCACGTGCTGAGATCAAGCTCTTTGATCCTATGATCATGTTTCCAATATTACCCCCACACTCTTTCTTTAGGTGTGCCTGACTTCCTAGCAGCTGTTCTTGTCTCTTTTCTCTTGCTTATTTATAACTCAAGTGGAATGTACCTAATGGTGGGAAGATGTGCTTTTACAGTTGGAACTGGTGATGTTAATGTAATTATGTTCCGGGGTTCTGAATACATGAAAGCGATCCTTTTGAATTTTACTGTGGGAACTGAGCTGTAACCTTTTGCTTACATATTGTGCAATTCAAGATCTTGTATAAAAGAAAGCGACACACAAATGCAATTTGAAGCAGACTCTTGGAACCTACACTCTGTTGTACTTCCCATGACTTTTGCATCCCTGCAGTAATAAACGCTGATCTTTGACGCCGAAGGAAGTCTCCCGTGTCTCTGTCTTTAGTGCGCCAGAACAGGTACCCCACGAAGGTTTAAGGTGTTGTTCCCTGGCACCGGTGGGCCTTAAATAGTCCAGTCCTTCAGTTGGCGCCCAACGCGGGGCGACATCGGCGGTACCGGTCCAAAGCCTGACGATTGTGAGGAACTTCGTGTGAAATCTCTGAGGAAAAGGTGCACCCCGCTTCATCGATCCTGTTGTCGAAATAAGTGGTCCGAAGATTTTCCCGCGAAGATTCCCGCCTCCTGACGGCTGTGACGGACCGATGCCCTGACTGTCGACCTGTTTTCGACGCCTGGCGTAGACCTTTCGTACAGCGAGACGATAGACGGGCCTTCCTGGTGACGCCATTGAAGCTCTCAGTTAAGTATTTGTGGGTCGCTCCCAGTCCTTAGTTGTTGTTTCAGCTTGTTGAAGCTTTGTTGTTTGCATGGTTCCATTGCATTTGTGGTTCTTAGTTGTTGGTCCTTAGTTTTTATTTGACAATTGCAATTGCCAAAAACCGAGGGTTTTTGTGTTCCACGAAGGATTAGTGCTTCGGTAACCCTTGAAGTTTGATACTAGGTTAGTGTGCACGATGCCTAGCCATAGTGGATTTCTTGGTCTTTTTAAATGTTGCAACAAGGATTCCCGGTTGGAGGACCCGTGTCCGATACCTCCAGTTGGAACTCCGATATATGAGCTCTATAGTCGACATGGTGTGGGTCCTATTATTTATAATAAATATTGGGTCCGTTACACGAAAAAAGATGGTGTCCTTAGTTGGCTGTGGTAAATAAATAATTAATTACCGGTACTATTTTTCAGGATACTCATACAAATAGATAGCTCAATAAATAAGAGTCAAGATACGAGGTAGCTAGAGTTGACAGGCTTTAATTAAGCATAAAGGACTGGAACAGGACAGCCTGTACGGGGATGGGATGGCAGCTGCCTGGGGCAGGGACAAAGGAATGGCTAGCTTTTAATAACAGTGCACAAATATATATAGTTAAAACATTTTCATGGTATTCAATACAATAGGCGTAGCAGTAGGCGGAGTTTGTAGCAGTCGCGAAAGATAAGGGCAGAAATGATGTAACAAGAAGGCGTGTACAGGGCGTATACATAGACATGTGATGTAAACGTAACAGAATATGTCATAAAAAGGGGCGGAAACATGGAGGGGGCTACCTGAGCAGCTGGGACCTCTAACCTAGTGGTGCACACAAACTGGCAATGACGTGTTACCAGGAGGACTGGGGGCTATGACTTCTGTGCTAGAAGAGGAGACGAAAAGTCTGGAGTGTCAGGGCGACATGTACCTAAAGCCGATCTAGTATCTAGTGTTTAGGGAACATGTTGATAGAATCCAAAAGTCATCAGGGCAAAGGCTAACAGACATTAAGACTGGTGCATGCATAATCCTATATGTAGTGTGTGTGCGAGGAATATTCTATGAATATTAATACAGTATTTCTCTTACATGGAGACATAAAGGCTAGACCATGACGGAAACTATTGATGCGATTCAGTAGCTTAGGAATGCAGAGAAGGAGGGCTGGACTGATAACTAGAATCATAACATACTCTTGGCAGACTGAGAGGCAGAGCCAGGCCGAGCCGGGCACTGCGAGGCATGAAGTAAGCTAAGGGTCAGGGATACAGGTGGGGGCTGTATTGCTCCTCGGAGAGGGTTCAGGAAACAGGAGCTGAATCTGAGTCCGGGCCCTTTTGAGGCCTAGAAACGGGGACTTTTCAGTGAATTAACGTGCACACTGTGAAACGTGGCAACGTAGCTTTACATAGGCCTGATATTCGTTGTATTCACGAAAACTGGGAACTGGCATACTAGAGATGGACACAACTGTAATTGCGTCTTTAATCGATCAGAAGGGGAATACATGCATATCGATCATGCACATATAACATAAGATGGGGAACACGTAGGCACATACAACATGGCAAAATTTACTTTTCCACATTCCCTCCTTGTGCCCTACGTTTCCATCAGGAAACATCTATATTCATGATACCATCTATCACTTCATACAGCATCATTTGCTCGTCTCGAATTATCTTGGAACGGGACTTAGGACTAGGAATACAAGAGGTAGCACAAATGCCGCAAATCGCAGGGCCACATTGTATACAGAGGCAGCAACTGAATATGATCATTACTGCAATACCTAGGAATGACAATACTTTCCATCCCCAGGCAGATATGATACTCCAGAGCCAACCGGACCATGTCCAGGTGCCTGGATTCTGGTGTAACTGATGGGCAATTTTATGAAGTCTGGTTATAGCTGAATAAACAGACGGCGCGTTATTAGGAATGAAAATGCAGCAACTAGATCCGATGACTCTACATGCTCCTCCTCTATCGGCCAGTATGACGTCAAGAACGAGACGATTTTGGAGCACGACAAATCTCATAGCAGATTGCTCTTCGGTTAAGTTACCTAGAGCAGAAGTAGTCTCATTCACTACTGCTTCAAGGGTTCTGGTTAGTCTACGTATTAACTTACTATTCTGGACAGGGCCTATAAAGAAGAAAAAACCTTTATTGAAATCTGTATACTGTTCTAGAGCAGTTTCAGTTTGATCGACAATTGGGGACTCAATCTCCCTTCTATGTCTGACGTGTACTAGATGTGTGTTTCTGTGATAATCAGATGGGGCTAGAAAAACTGGTGGCAGTAGGAAGGCAATGTAACATGTTCCATCCCAATCGAGGGGCAGACGAACATATGCGGTCTGACCACAAACAAAATAAGAATGACGTGAAGCTTTGAAAATAGATTTCCCACTGTCACTATACTCGACAGTAGTAATACAATCACTATGTCCTACATGTGCGGAACCATTATTTCTGACACATAATTCGCCTTTGACTGGTAGTACTGAAATAGCAGGTAAGTCTGGAGTAGTATCAGACTGAACATTCAGGACCATAAAATTCGAAGAATAATTACCTAAATTATAAACTTCATTTTCTAGATCTAACCCTATTCTATGGGAGAGACCTTGCTTGTCTGGAAAACATGTTCTATTCAGAAGGGACATATCATTTGAGGATGACGTTAACATGGACCATGCTCCACACGAACCATTATGTGAAAACGGATAAGGAAAGAGTGGCAGAACTCCCTTCGGTGTCTGGAAAGGGGGGAGTCGACCACACACCCAACAATTAGTAGCATTGCTGGTCTGGTGTGAATAGTGTAACATTCTAATGAACGTGTTATTGCGCATAGCAAGACGATAGGATAACTCGTGAGGAGGCAGATCACTAAATGTGTGCTCTACTGTAGTATTAGAAAACTTATTTACATGCGGAATTGGAAAACATAAATGAAATGCATAACTTGTGCAGGTAACCATCAAACTTAGAAACAATAGAAAACTTAGAAAAACGATACATCGGATAGAGTTTTGACTAACTCTCTCACTATGGGGGTCTATCTCATACATGTCAGATACCTGTCTAACCGTTTCACCCGAGGGGGACTTAGACAATTAAACTGGCTGACTTATTTTACTAGACCGGAGTTTTAATTTATACTCCTGCTGCGGAGTTCTCTCTAACAGAGGAACTTTTAGTTCTGGATTTGAATGAATGTCTGATTTAGAGTCTGGTTTCAGGTAGTCCTTTGAAATGGAAATGTCTGTAGAAATGTCATTAAAAGTCTTGTTTCTGAGTCCGTGAAATTTCTTGACATGAGACAGATGGACCCAACCCTTACGGCCCTCCAACTTCACGGCCGTACGGGTGGTCAGAAGGACTAGTTTCGGTTCTTTCCAGCGAGGCTCCAGCGGACTTGAACGATCAAAGTTCCGTATTAAAACCAAATCCCCAGGAAGGACCTCATGCGGTTTTACTTCAGTATTGTCTGGAAATGCAGCGGCAACCTGTGAACAACAAGAGTGTAGGGCAGACATCAAGGAAGCTAGGTAATCTGTCAACATATTACTGGAAACATCTGTAATACTGCGGGGTCTAGGTGTACCCCACATATTTGGGGGGCGGCCGAATACGACCTCATAAGGGGACAGACCTGATCTGGAATGTGCGACCATGCGCATGAAGAATAAAGCAACTGGCAGGGCTACTAGCCAGTCTACACCTTTCTCTTTACATGTCTTAGCAATACGGATTTTCAGGGTCTGATTATGTCTCTCCACGAGACCGGCTGCTTCAGGATGGCGCACACAATGGAACTTCCACTGGTACCCTAACAAAAGGGAAACATGCTTCATTAGCTCAGATGAGAATGGCTGGCCGTTATCAGAATACACGACCCTAGGGAGTCCATAACGGGGGAAGAATTCACGAACCAACTGCCTGGCAGTGGTCGCTGCTGTGTAATCTGGAACTGGATACGCTTCTGTCCACCTGGACAAAGCGCATACAACTACGAGGACATACTTGAAACCTCGACATCGCTCCATCTGAATATAATCCATCTGGAGGACTTCAAAAGGGTGGTCAGGGGGCTGGAATCCACCTTGTTCCACCGGGACACTTTTACCTGGATTGAATTGACAACATATCATACAAGTACGGACTTTCTGCTTGGCTGCAGCTCGTAAGTGCTTGTTGAACCAAAGGTTCTGGATACTGTCTAACATAGCTTTTTCTTCTAGATGTGCTGGACTATGTGCGGTATTGATAATGACTTGAACCATAGAGTCGGGGAGAAACCATGTGGCTTTTCCCTTCGTCACCCATCCCTGATCTGTCTGGACCCCTCCTTGTTCGGACCATTTCTTAATTTCTTCAGGAGTAGCATGTAACTGTATGTCTATGACATCTTGTGTAGGGTCCTTAACTGTCATACAAGTAGTCTGTTCTGGAGTGGATGTCTGTGTCTTGTTAACTGGAATGTCTGGTGTCTGAGCTGTAAGCTTGGCTGTTCGATCTGCTAGATCATTACCTTGGGAAATGATGTCAGTAACTTTCGTATGTGCTTTGCACTTCATGATAGCGATAGCTGTCGGTAAATGTATTGCATCTAACAGAGCTTGAATGAGGAGACCATGCTGAATCTTGGTTCCATGAGAAGTCATGAAACCTCTCTCCTGCCAGAGCACTCCGAAGTCGTGTACAACTCCGAATGCGTAACGTGAATCTGTATATATGTTTACTTTCAGGTTCTTGGCACGTATGCAGGCTTGGGTCAGAGCAACTAGCTCTGCTGCTTGAGCAAACAGGGTGTCAATACGGTGTGTTTCAATAACTTCAGTGTCAGTAGTCACTGCATACGCGGCTACTAGTTCTCCTGTACTAGTTCTCATACATGAACCATCCACATAAAGTGTCAGGTCGGGATTAGGTAAAGCAATGTCTGTCAGGTCTTGTCTTGGCTTAGTCATGGTGTTAATGACTTCCACACAGTCATGTGTGGCAGGATTTGAAGTAACTGACAGTAACAGTGTAGCAGGATTTAAAACGTTGCAGCGTCTGATTTCTATGTGTGGCTGGAACAGTGTCAGTTCATAACCTGTTAATCGTGCAATGGTCAAGTGCTGAGTCTGTGTTCGGTTTAAAAGAACTTCCACGGAGTGTGGAACTTGTACTGTCAGGGAGTGTCCTAATACTATAGAATCACTTTGTCTGATAGCTAGAGCTGTGGCTGCAACTGACTTGAGGCACGCAGGCAAAGCCTGGGCTACTGGATCTAATGTGCTCGAAAAATAAGCACAAGGCTTGTATTGTCCTGCTTGATCTTGTGTGAGAACAGATAATGCAGTACCATCACGTTCTGTGACAAAAAGTGTAAAAGGCTTACTGTAGTTCGGTGTAGCTAGAACAGGTGCTTGGCATAAGGCTTTCTTTAATTCATTAAAACTAAGTGTATGTTCAGATGTCCAAGGGAGAACAGTCGATACGGCTGCCTCCTGTGTCGTTAACTGTATCAGTGGCTTTGCTAGAAATGCATACTGAGGAATCCATTGTCTGCAGTAAGAAGTAAGGCCGATAAAAGCACGTACCTCCTTCTGTGTCTTGGGCTGTGGAAGACTCGCTATTAACTGGATACGGTCTGGTGTCAACTGCCTACCCCACTTGGACAGTAAGTGGCCTAAGTAGATCACTTGCTGGACACAGAATTGAAGCTTCGAAGGGGACACCTTGTGCCCCATCTCGGCTAGGAAATACAGAACTGTAAGTGACGCTCGCTCACAATCACGTTCAGAACGGGCTGTGATCAGTAGATCATCGACATACTGGAGCAGGGCAGTGTCAGCTGGCATGTGAATGTTGTCTAGTTGTCGTTTAAGTGCTTGACTGTAAATGCTAGGACTTTCTGTGAAACCTTGAGGAGCTCGTGTGAATTTATAGCTCCTTCCATTTAAACAAAAACTGAAAAGGTACTGGCTGTCTGGATGAATTGGAACACTGAAAAATGCATTCTTGAGGTATATTACTGTAAAAAATATAGCTTCAGAATCAATAGCTGTCAATAGAGATGAAATATCTGGGACTACTGGATACTGGGGTATGATACATTTATTAAGTTCTCGAAGGTCAATCACCAATCGATATACTGGAGGTGCATTTGGATCAGTACGTTTCATGACTGGAATGATAGGAGAATTACATACATTGGAGTCAGTTTCTACAACCACTCCTTGAGCAATAAGCTCGTCAATAATTTTGGATAAGGCTGCTACAGCCTCAGGTGGCAATCTGTACTGTCTGATTCGTGGCAAGACTATACCTTGTTTGAGAGTCACACGATGGGGTGTGATTCGCATAAAACCTACATCAGTTGGACCTTGCGCCCATAAATGCTGCGGTACATTGGACAATCTTGGATCAAAATCTCGTAATACATAGTGACCTTTAAAGTCACGCAAAAACATACGTATTCCTTCTGGGGAACAGCAAATAACTGCACCTAATTCTTTCAATGTCCTAATACCTAACAAATTTTCTGGACATGACTTCGTAAGTAACAAATCAGTAGTTCGGGACAATGGACCAACTTCTAGAGTAACTGGCTTTGATATCTCGTTTACAATAGGCTTTCCTGAAAATCCAAGGGAAACATTTCTAGAGCCTGAGAGCGGAGCCCCTGGAACCTCGTCATGACTGATAGTAGTCCTACTTGCCCCTGTATCAATCAAAAACTTTCTGTCTTTCCCTAATACTTGACTGTGTACATAGGGACCCTCTTGATCTACAGGTATCTCGATGAGAGGCAAGCCTACCTCCCTCTCTAGGCTGTTTCATGAATACGGTTGATAATCTGGATACTCTGACTGGGCATACTGGTACATTTGCTGTGTAACATGCTGTGTTGCAGCGATAGGCTGCGGTGCTGGAACTGTCTGTTGTGCATTCTGTGGTGACTGAGAAGTCTGTGAAACTTGCTCTTGTCTAGGCGGACGTGGTCTTTCTTTAGTTTTACCAGTGGCTATGTTGTGTTTCAGAACTGCACATTCGTTTATGAAATGACCTGGCTGTTTACAATAGTTGCATGTCCCTTTAACGGGAGCTGCAGGATGACTGGCTTGATTCGGACCCCTCTTCTGACTGTCTTGTGGAACAGATTGTGCAACTAGTACTTTCATTTTCGTGTCTTTCATACGTCTCCTTTCGTGTTCTTGCTCTTCCCTGATTCTGTTCTGGTGATACTGGAGCATCTGTAACATCTGGGACGGGGTACTAGCTTGCCAAGTACTTTCGACTTTCAAAACTCGATTTTTAACTTGTGGACTTGAATTCTCGACTAGTTTAGTAACAAAAAGATGAGGGTATGACTCGCTACTCGTCCTGAGACCACTGTTGATACTAAAACATTTCTCGAATCTAGAATAAAAATCACTAGTGTCTTCATCCTGTTTCTGTTTGCATGCTGAGATTGCATCCCAATCTTCCTTTTTCGTGGCTAATAACCTTGGCAAAACCTGAATCAATAACTCTGGCAATTCTTTACATTTCTCCCCAAGACCGGTACCTGGTACTCGTATTTTATCTTCAGCTTCTAGAGCTGTCCAATCTATCTTTTTCTCTCCCACCTCCCATTCTTTTTCCTTGAGTTTCTCGTATACCCCTGCGGGCAACAGGACCTTTAGCATTTTAATAATATCTGGATAAGTGTATTCTCCCATTCGGAGCATGTCTTTTAATTCTCGATGGAACCCTGCTGGATCTTTGTCGTGACAGGGAATTAATTTCTTCATCTCTAAGAGTTCCATCTTTGTGATAGGGGTGTAAACAAATACTCGTTGCATTTCACCATCCGGTGTCCTAACTGGGTGTACTTCTCGTAACGGATGCTGTCTATCTATGTAAAATGGTTTACTTTCTGGGGGTGAGACGTGAACAAAATGCGGGTTCAGAAACGTTCTATATTTGTGGCGCTGTTCTAAAATGACGCTAATTAAATCGGTACCTAAACCTTTCCATTTATACTGGAGTAACTCGTTCAGAACGTCATGTAACGGACCTGGATCAGAATGTTGACCCTCATATAGTGTAATGAGGTGCTGGATCATATACATACCCACCAGTCGCTGCTCGGCTGGGGGCAGTTTCAGAAACATTTGTGCCACTATTTCGTCTGGAAAAGTGGTAGAATCAGTAATCCATCGGACTGCTGATCGGGCTAGTTCTTGTTCATGCATGGTATTAAGTTCACTATAACCGATACGTGATTTCAAAATGTGATCGGTAGCTTGAAATACTTGTTCCAGAGAACCTTGTTCTGATGCTGGATGATGAATTACTTTCTTGTGTTCTAGGCGTAAATGTCGGTCTGGAAATCTAGATTTACCTACATACGCTATTCTGGCGGTATTCTCGTCGTCTACTTCTTCAGAGGAGTCGTTTTCTTTCTCGCTTACTTGTGCTGTTTTACGTTGCACGTGTAACCTTATTATTTCCTTGCGAATTTTCTTGTACATACTCTCTATACTACTGAGGGTCTTGTGTCTACCCTCGGCTATATTATCACTCCACCTTGTCAGAACTTTCATTTCGGTCGGATCTTTAGTCGGACAATCTTGTTCCCTTATTAAACAATTAATTAGAAACTTTAATAGCATGAGCTGGGTCTCAGCTTTCCTTAGAGACATGATTTCGCCAATACTTTCTGGATCATCCCCTGTACGGATGAAACGATACATTCTGTCTAGATCTTCTTTCATATTCGGTAGGGTGTCCAAATACTCGGTCACCCGTCTTACACGCAATGAATATATAACCATATTATCATCGCCTGGGACTGGATCATAACGGCATTCGGTAAGAGCTCGTCTGATATCTGCTACGGACTGATATTTGGGCGTACGCTGTAACGCACGTTCATGTAACTCGACTAACGTTACACGTTTGTGTGGCGGCGGGGTACCCGGAGGACCTCCCCCCGCGGCCCCTAAACTGGAATCGTCGACTGATACTCTTCGTGCTGGCAGAGTGACTGATGTAGCGGGAACTTGTACTATGGGCTGGACCGGGGGTACCGTAACAGGTGCTGTAACAGGTGCCCCGGTGGCTGGAAGAACAGGAATTACATTATTTACTGGAGCTGGCGGAGCAGGATTCGCATATTCTGGGACTGTGTCGTCCAAATAGGACGAGAGAAAAATATCAGCTGCGGTCGGTTTGTGACGTAGCTTAATCGGAACTAATGGCGGCGGAAAATTACATGGTGCTTCCGGGGTTGCTTTTGGCAAGCCCTCGGCAAGAAGAGGATACATACCCTTAATGAGGGCATTTCTCTGTCTGTCTGACTGTTCGGCTTTAACTCGTTCACCTATTTCGATTAATTCCCTTTCTTGGGCTCTTTCAGAGGATTCTCTACTTAATTCTGACTTTCTGATTTCTTTCTCTGTTCTTTTATGAGATTCTTTGCGCCATAACTCGATGGCATCTTTCTGGGACTGTCTGGCTTTCTTTTTCCATAATGCTTCTTCTATTCGCATGATGCACTCGGCATCCCACGTACCTGATACGGGCCATCTATACTTTTCCTCTAATTCCTTGGTGTACTCCACCCATAAGTCTAGATATAATATGGCACTTATGCCATGCTTATGATACATAAAATGACCTGGACTGTCCCTAGGCGGGACAGGAACTGCTTCTTCGAGCAGACCTTTTCTAGTTCTTAGCTGACGTAATTTTGAGAACAGAGACATGACTAGACTGGAGTCTGGACACAATACAATACACAATGAACACAATAATAACTGCAATACGAATCATTCATACCACGACGTTGAAAACACATGAAATAACATTTAGAATAACAGTTCGGACAAGATACTACCTGAAATACTGAGAACAGAACACATGAATTTCTCGAGAACAGAACTTACTAGAACAGACTAGATGCACTGCTGAAACAGTACGAAACTTACCGGTCCCATAAAGAGACACGTCAGGACCCGCATCCACCTAAGTGGACACTTCGTGTTGGATCTGTGTACCCAAACCCACGGACCAGAGACAAATTAATTGACCCTGTCTAGATACTACCCCAGCAACGGTACTCACCGGGCAGCAAGAACGGAAGGCCTCGGACTGGACTGGACTGCTACGACGACGGACGGACGAACTTCGGACTTCAGTTACAGGTGGGCCTCCGGATACCTCGGACCTTGGACTCTCGGCTTGGGCTCTGGTCGGGACTCGCCGCGTTCCTCCACCGCCTCGTCTGGATGCTGGACCGCAACCTCCGTCTCCTCCGTGGACCTGAGGGATACTTAAAGCAGAAATATCTGCCAGTGCGCAGGATGGTTCCGTCACGGCTGCAGAGGGTCAGGGGGCTTGCGTGGCTTCTCCAGCGCGTGGGGAAAGGGCAAGTCCCTGTTCGGGCGCCATTATGTGGTAAATAAATAATTAATTACCGGTACTATTTTTCAGGATACTCATACAAATAGATAGCTCAATAAATAAGAGTCAAGATACGAGGTAGCTAGAGTTGACAGGCTTTAATTAAGCATAAAGGACTGGAACAGGACAGCCTGTACGGGGATGGGATGGCAGCTGCCTGGGGCAGGGACAAAGGAATGGCTAGCTTTTAATAACAGTGCACAAATATATATAGTTAAAACATTTTCATGGTATTCAATACAATAGGCGTAGCAGTAGGCGGAGTTTGTAGCAGTCGCGAAAGATAAGGGCAGAAATGATGTAACAAGAAGGCGTGTACAGGGCGTATACATAGACATGTGATGTAAACGTAACAGAATATGTCATAAAAAGGGGCGGAAACATGGAGGGGGCTACCTGAGCAGCTGGGACCTCTAACCTAGTGGTGCACACAAACTGGCAATGACGTGTTACCAGGAGGACTGGGGGCTATGACTTCTGTGCTAGAAGAGGAGACGAAAAGTCTGGAGTGTCAGGGCGACATGTACCTAAAGCCTATCTAGTATCTAGTGTTTAGGGAACATGTTGATAGAATCCAAAAGTCATCAGGGCAAAGGCTAACAGACATTAAGACTGGTGCATGCATAATCCTATATGTAGTGTGTGTGCGAGGAATATTCTATGAATATTAATACAGTATTTCTCTTACATGGAGACATAAAGGCTAGACCATGACGGAAACTATTGATGCGATTCAGTAGCTTAGGAATGCAGAGAAGGAGGGCTGGACTGATAACTAGAATCATAACATACTCTTGGCAGACTGAGAGGCAGAGCCAGGCCGAGCCGGGCACTGCGAGGCATGAAGTAAGCTAAGGGTCAGGGATACAGGTGGGGGCTGTATTGCTCCTCGGAGAGGGTTCAGGAAACAGGAGCTGAATCTGAGTCCGGGCCCTTTTGAGGCCTAGAAACGGGGACTTTTCAGTGAATTAACGTGCACACTGTGAAACGTGGCAACGTAGCTTTACATAGGCCTGATATTCGTTGTATTCACGAAAACTGGGAACTGGCATACTAGAGATGGACACAACTGTAATTGCGTCTTTAATCGATCAGAAGGGGAATACATGCATATCGATCATGCACATATAACATAAGATGGGGAACACGTAGGCACATACAACATGGCAAAATTTACTTTTCCACATGGCCACCGCATGGAAGTTTTGAACTTACGATTTTAGATAATCTTGAAGCTAAATTATTCAAAAGGAAAGCTAGACCAGCTATGTTTGATTCTTTTCGGTTGTGGCGTAAAGAGGCCAAGCAGAAAGAAATCAAACAGCTTAAAAAGGATCGAAGAGAAGGTTTTGTTCCGATAATGCAAGTTGTACAACAATGTCAGCGAGATAAAGAAGAAAAAGAAATAGAAGTTTCCACTAGACTACATCATATGAGGATAGACAAATGTTATCCGGTTTTTCCAACTAGTCAGGATAAGAAAGAAGAGGATTCGAAGGAGGATCCCCTGTTAGCGTATTTGATGAAATCGCCACCTCCTTATGCACAGGGTGCTACGGCCCCTGTAGTTCCTCCTATAGTTCCGCCTGTTGTTCCTCCGGTTGTCCCTCCTGTTGTTCCGGCGGCTGCGGGTCAGCCCGTTGTTGGTCCCACGTTTGTCGCACCACCTGTCTCTATTCCTACTGCTCCTTTGACTGTACCCTCTCTGCCTCTTGTCCCTGCCACCCCGACTACCTTGCCTGCTTCTGCTGTGTCTGCCTTCACTTCAAACGTTGTGGCTCCTGCTCTCCTTTCTCCTTCTGTTCGTAATCGTATCCCTAACACTGTTGCTACCCTTTATTCACCGCTTTCTGGTCAGTTATTTCCATCCGATACTTCTGAAACTCCCCAAAGACGGAGTCAGATCCCTAGTGGGAGGGAAAAAGAGACGCTAGTGACAATGGCACATAGGTGGATAAGACATCCTGCCAACTACCCTCCACGCATGGTTTTTGAGACGTTTTCTCCGTTTAATGAGCCTACACAGAGATTCGTGTTCGAAGAAATGTGTAACTTTTTGAGGGAAGAATGGTATAATAACGATTTAGATAACGTACCGCCCGATATGGTTGAACTTCAGAGTCAATTTTCGAGCGGTATGATTGTAGGTGGAGATGTACGACGTGCCTTAGAGCGACTGTTAGCCCTTAGGTCGACAGTGCATTCTCGAGTGGCGTTTGATGACGACTCTGAGAATTGGAAAGCGGCTCCTGGTCAGTACCCTATGAGAGAGGTTCCGCCAGTATGGATGCCAGGTGATCCTGGTGCTGCCCCCCCGATCCCTCCGCATTTCCAAAGAGTTTGGATACACCTCCCATGGAAGCGATCAGAAGTCTTACAAGTCAAACAGTCCTTACCTGATCCACGCAAGAATCCGGCGGGTTACTACAAGGAGTTGTCTCAATTAGTAGATGCTACTATTATGAACCTTGCCGACATCGACATGCTGTTTGGAAATGTTGTACCACAGCCCGTTTGGGCGAAAATTTGTCAGGAAAATCATGCGAATGAGTTAGGCGGCGATTGGGCTGCAATAATAGCGGCTGATGGCCGACAAGTTGGTGGGGCTAAGCCAGAGCAGGTAATTTCGGATCTGCCCCAGAGAATAATTACGTTCATGAAAACGCTTATGCCGGCGATGAGGGTAAACTGGGATAAATTAGCAGCTTGTAAGCAGAAGAAGGACGAGAGTGTCTCCGATTTCTTTACTAGATTCGAAGAGGCATTTGTCGATCATAGTGGTCAGGATATGGGCACTGAGGGAGGCCAACGGTTGTTTGTTGACAAATTCGTGTTGAATTTGTTGCCAGAACTATGCAACAAATTGAAAAATTCAGAAAGTGCATGGGCTGTTTCAACCACGGCACAGATATTAGCGACGGCTCAATATTATGAGAATAGGGAAAAAGAAGAAAGTGATCGTGTAGATAAGAAAACGAAGGAGCTGAAAACGAAGGTTTTGTTGCAGCAAGCGTATCCTCCGCGTTCAAATCACACTGATTTACAACAGCAATATAGACCACAATCACAATCCTCCAGAATACAGTCACGTCCTGACTCCTCTGACTTTAGATCTATGCTTGGGTATAACCAATGTGCATATTGTAGAAGAGAGGGACATATAAAATACGACTGTCCCGCTTTGCGTGACCGTCTGAATGGTGTGTCATCACGAGGAAGCCGTGGTGGTCCTCAGCAGGCATCTCGAGGTAGAGGCCGCGGTACCATTCACAATCAGAACGATCGCCCTCAGAATTCATCAGATACGAATAATTGTTTTGACCAACGAAATGCGGGGTCAGTTAGATCTACACAATATCATGTGGACGATTACTACGTTGAACATGAGACTGTTGCAAACGATCATTACTAGGACAGCCACCGACAAAGAGAGGGAGTAGTATCAGTTCCGGTTGATCAGAGCGGGCCTTACGTCGCAGTTGCTACATCTGGCGTAGTCGAGCCTTTTCTGTTAGACACTGGTGCAACGAAAAGTTCCATCATGCATTCGAAACTCCCTGGCGCACCTTTGTCTGGCTTAACAAATGTTTCCGTTGGATTCTCTGGCGCCCCGGTTAGAAATCCTGTCTCCAGCCCTTTGCCCCTCACTATCGGTCCTCGTGAGTTGGAGGCTCCATTGATTCTATCTACTGGTTGTGGTGAGAATCTTTTGGGCTTGGATTTGTTAAAACGGTTATATGCGACATTGTACTGCTCCCCTGAAGGAGTGGAGCTTACATTAAGCCGAAGAGTAATCTCTCCTATGTACTTGTCGATCGATAAACTCCCACCGGAATTGAGCTCCCTTCCTGCGTCTCTATGGGCCACAGGTCCGAATGACGTGGGTCTCTTGGACATCCCACCCTATATGATCAAGCTGAAACCAAATGTGCGACTGCCACGTATACCACAGTATCGTATCTCCATTGAGGGAGAACGGGCGCTATTAGCGATTGTACACGACCTGATCAAAAAGGATGTAGTTGAAGAAACTCGAGGAAATGTGTGTAATAGTCCTGTACTACCAATTTTAAAACGCACTGATCCATCTAAACCTCCTGTGTACCGTTTCATAATCGATTTGAGAGAGGTGAATAAAATCGTGATTCCACAATTTCCCGTGGTCCCTGATATCACCACTTTGCTAACTCTGATTCCAGCTTCTGCCTCCTGGTTCACGGTGATCGACCTAAAGAATGCTTTCTTTAGTATCCCGATTGCTGAGGAAAGCAGAGACCTATTCGGATTCTCATTAGGTGGTCGCAGTTTTAGACTGAAACGTGCACCACAGGGCTATTGTGAGAGTCCGTCTATCTACAGTCAAGCCCTTAAAAGTCAACTTGATTCATTTGTGTTACCGGCAGGCGCAGCCTTGATTCAGTACGTTGACGACCTGTTGGTAGCTGCTGATACCGAAGATATTTGTAGAACTACTACAGTATCGTTGTTGCGGCATTTATGTGACTTACATCACAAGGTGTCACCATCAAAGCTGCAATATTGTTGCCAAGAAGTAACCTACTTAGGTCACTTATTGTCAAAAGAAGGGAGAAGGTTGACCCCAGAGAGAATTGCAGCGATTTCTCGAATGACTGTGCCTAAAACTCAGAGAGATGTACGTGCCTTTCTAGGTATTACGTCATACTGCAGACAATGGATCCCAAATTTTTCACTCTTGGCGAAACCATTGTTAGCTCTCACCTGCAAGGATGTTCCGACTCCTTTGCCATGGACTGAAGAGTGTCAAAAAGGTTTTTCTGAATTACGTGATGCGTTGTGTTCAGCTCCTGTGTTAGGTACTCCTGATTACAGTAAGCCGTTTACACTGTACGTTCACGAGAGGGATGGTTGTGCGTTGAGTGTTCTGGCGCAGCAATTTGGTGACAAACAGCGTCCCTGCGCATATTTTTCTTCGACCTTAGACCCAGTAGCTAGAGCTTTGCCGAGTTGTTTAAGAGCAACAGCGGCAGCTGCGGCGTCCATTCGACAGTCCGCAGGTCTGGTCATGGATAATATGCTTACGGTGATGGTTCCGCATGCAGTTGACACTCTCTTAAACCGAACGAAAACTCAACATTTGACGAGCGCAAGGTTGTCTGGGTATGAGCTGACGTTACTGGCTAGTCATATACGGATAAAAAGGTGTAATGTGTTGAATCCAGCAACATTATTGCCGATCAACACAGAGTCAAGTGATGTAGCATCACATGACTGTTATCTAAGAACTGAGGAAGAAACAAAGGGTCGTATCGACCTAAAAGATACTCCATTGGTAGATCCCGATGGTACTTTGTATGTTGACGGTTCCTGTTTTAAGTTACCGAATGGTGATGTGACGACTGCGTATGCTGTAGTGACGTTGAGTACGATTGTGGAAACTGCGAGATTGAGTCAGAACTCGGCCCAGGCAGCTGAGTTGGTCGCCTTGACAAGAGCGCGTGTGTTGTCCAGAGGAAAGCGGGTGAATGTGTTTACAGACAGCCAGTATGCTTTTGGTGTGGCACACAGTTTTGGGCGATTGTGGAAAGAAAGAGGATTCTTAACGTCGCATGGCACGAAGATTCAGCATGGACAGCTTGTGAATGACCTTTTAGGTGCACTCACATTGCCTAAGCAGGTGGCCATAATTAAATGTAGTGCGCATCGAAAAGTGACGGATGATGTTGGTCGTGGTAATGCGTTTGCAGACGAAACTGCTAAAGAGACAGCTAGAAATCTGACAAATCGAATGTACGTTGCGAATTCAGTAAGATGGCCAGCAGAAACTAGCATGTGTGAGGACACAGTGGAGAGTGTGAAGGAAATACAGAATGAGGCCACTGAAATGGAAAAGACTAAGTGGAAAGAAAGCACGGGAAAGTTAGACGAGAATGGATGTTGGGTTGACTTGTCAGAGAAACAGAGATGGATGTTACCGGATGCATACGTGCTTGCTGTTGTTACAATGGCCCATGGCACAGCACATATTAGCTCGAAGGGCATATGCAAGTTGTTGTCTCCTGTATGGAAGAATGATGGGATTACTAAATGTGCAGAGAGAGTGGTTAAGAATTGCATGGTATGTTTGATGCATAATCCCGGCAAGGGCACCCCCACTCCACCTGGTAATTTTGCCCCTCCTACATGTCCTTTCGAAGTTATCCAATTGGACTTCATCCATATGGAGAGATGCAACAATTTGAAGTATGTGTTGGTTGTAGTATGTGCGTTCTCCAGATGGATTGAAGCTTACCCTCTTAAGGATAATACTGCTCTATCCACAGCTAAAATTCTGCTCAAAGAGTATTTACCCAGGTACGGCATGCCTCGGATTGTATGGTCGGACAACGGAAGTGAGTTTGTGGGAAGTGTGATGAAGAGTGTGTGTCGTGGTTTGGGTATAGTACAGAAATTCCATAGTGCTAATCATCCCCAGTCAGCGGGTTTGGTGGAAGGATACAATGGCACCCTGAAACTAAAACTTGCTAAAGTTCAGGCAACAACTGGTTTATCATGGCCCGACGCTCTGCCTCTAGCTCGCTTATCGACCAGGGCTACTGTACACTCTCGAGTAGGGCTCAGCCCATATGAGATTGTGTTCGGCCGTCCTGCGAACATTTGGGGGGTTCCAAGGCCTAAAGAATTGAACAGACTTGAATATCCAATGTTAATCGACTATCTATATGATCTGACTGCTAAATTGAGTTTGATTCATCAACAGGTCTTTGAGGCTCTGCCGTCACAAACAGAGGGTCCTGGTCATCGGCTGCAACCAGGGGACTGGGTCCTCACCCGTAACTTTGGACGAAAACGAAACCTTGAGCCGAGGTTTGTGGGACCCTTCCAGGTGCTACTGGCAACAAGGACGGCGGTTCGGCTGGAGGGACGGAAGCATTGGGTACATGCCACCCACACCAGGAAAGTCCCGTTTCCTTTGCCGGCGGATACTTGGATAAAAAAGGGCTTTTCCTCGTCCGAGACCGACGCTCCACTACGCTTTGTCCCATTCAGCGAAGCTCAGCCCATATCTGACACCCTTGTTGACTCCCCTCAAACAATTTCCCTTCCTTCAACACTGGGAAATACAAGTACTGAACAATTGCCTGGACCATCGAACACTTGTTCGCCATCCAATCCACTGTTTGAAGATCAGACTCAACCCGGGAGAAGTCGATACTTTCTTCGACCGCGCGTTAAGGACAAATAAAAGAGTTCTGTTTTATTCCCTTTTTGAAATTTACAGTACCCCTTACCGTTGTCATGAACACTGTGGACATTATATAGTGTATATACCTTTTCTTTTCCTGCAGCAAAGAGACTATTATTGACTTTGATTCTAATTCATTTAACCTATCATCTGGGTTGACCGTAGGGCCGTGCGGGTACTTCCTCCTGTTTAGCAGCTATCGACACTAGGTCAGTTTCTTTTGTCGATTTCTGGGAACTCCTGGGAATTGGCAATCGCTACTCAGAACGAAGTGCGTCAAGAACGTCACGGATGGTTTTGTTTAGAGGATGGACTTCTCGAAGCTGTCGGAAAAAGAGAGAATGTTGGCGCAAGGATCAGAAGTGTTTCGTACAAAGTGTTTTCTATTCAAGATCTTTATGTTGTTCCTAACCGTTTCAATGCTACTGGTGGGTGGAGTATATTTTGGGATTCAATTATTATTACCTTCCATTTCACCTACTCCTCCTTTCTACAACCTGAATTTCGCTTCCACCGTTTCTCCACATTCTTTTCACTTACTGCCCCAACATGAGCAAGTCAGACGTGCGGAATTTAGAAACAATTCCTTTGTGCAACTTTTGCATCAGCATCAGTTGGTGGTAAATACTACAAATTGTTGGGTGTGTGGGCTAATGCCGCATACCATGGACAGGGGTATTCCATATTTGGTTCTCCCGTAAAGCCCCCAAGGGTCAGTTCGGGCATTCCAAATCATGTTCCGTAGTGCACTAGATTCCTACCCCCATCGAGAGCCACGCTCAGCAAGCTTTGGTCCTGGCCCGTACCATAAGTCTCTGGCGACAGCGATTGCTGATCTAGATAGAGACATTTTTGATGCTACGCTCATCCCAAAGGAGGAAGTGCAGGCCTACAAGTACCTTAGTGAGGCTGAGTATAGTATATCAGTGGGTGATAGACAGCTTAAAAGCTCACCTCCAATATGGATTGTACCTCACCTAGGCCTCTTTTGTCTGCAAGGTCGTGGCCGAAATCCAAGAGCCCAGCTTGGGAAGAGTGCTTGTGTGGATACTTACGTTCTACCGATGCTTTCTTCCCCTGTCCTTCTGACTGCCAAGGGTACCTATTTTGTATGTTATGACCGAGCATATACGTGGTTACCACACGACTTCTCAGGTACCTGCTATATTGCAAATCTCTTGCCCCCGACTTTCACTGTTGCCGCCGACTATCACAAAACCAGAGTTGTGAGAGGTGTCATTAGTAAAGAGGATACTTCCGGTCAAGAAGCAGGAGACTTCTTCAAGGGTTTCCTACCGTTTTGGGGCCCGATGGTCAATAGCAGGAATCTGAGACAGTTAACTCGTGTAGTAGAGTCAACTGCTAACATAACTGCAAGTGCCCTTGGTAATCTGACAGCGGAGCTTCAAGCGGACAGGCTCATGACGTTACAGAACCGTATGGTTCTAGACGTTGTTCTAGCGGATAGAGGTGGTGTGTGTAAGGTCATCCATTCGAGCTGCTGCATATTCATACCTGATAACGCTCCAACGGTTTATCAAGCCATCTCCCAGTTGCACAAAATCTCGGAGTCCATACACGTGGACGAGGGAGATTGGACGCTTCTAGGATGGTTTTGGGGTCTAATGTCAACTTGGGGTTGGAAGATTCTGATGATTATAGGGGTTGTCATGACATTTCTGTTCACGTGTTGTCTTTGTGTACAGTGTGGTCCTGCCTTATGTGGCCTTTGTGTTACAACGTGTATAAGAAGGCCATCTGTTTCCAGAGAGGCATTGATGGATAGAATAATGTTTCAGCAACACCTGAATGATCTGATGAATATCGAGATCGACTCTGATTTCGACTAGTGCTTGCCTACATGAGGGCAAAAGGAGTGTCTGAGGTTCCGTGAAAATCGTTACGGTGTTTTGGGCCTTGCCGAATATGGACGAGTTTGGTATCTATGAACCGTAAATGGCGAGTTCGGTAAGTGTACGCGTTTTCACTACACTACCTGGCATGGTTCGCCTCATTTGCGTGTTTCTACATCTGAACCCTTGGGTTCCATTTTGAATACGGCATTCATTTTGTTTCTTGCCCTCACGTAGTCAGTGAACAGGCAAGTGTCCGCATCGTGACCTGTTAGTTCCCAAGCCATACGGAAGACGCATATTCCTTTCATGCGTCTTTATGACCGGAGGAATGACACTGCAGAGGCAAATGGCTCAGCTTGAGGGTAATCTTGTCGTACCGGCCTATTGTTTCAGCCATGCACGTGCTGAGATCAAGCTCTTTGATCCTATGATCATGTTTCCAATATTACCCCCACACTCTTTCTTTAGGTGTGCCTGACTTCCTAGCAGCTGTTCTTGTCTCTTTTCTCTTGCTTATTTACAACTCAAGTGGAATGTACCTAATGGTGGGAAGATGTGCTTTTACAGTTGGAACTGGTGATGTTAATGTAATTATGTTCCGGGGTTCTGAATACATGAAAGCGATCCTTTTGAATTTTACTGTGGGAGCTGAGCTGTAACCTTTTGCTTACATATTGTGCAATGACAAGATCTTGTATAAAAGAGAGCGACACACAAATGCAATTTGAAGCAGACTCTTGGAACCTACACTCTGTTGTACTTCCCATGACTTTTGCATCCCTGCAGTAATAAACGCTGATCTTTGACGCCGAAGGAAGTCTCCCGTGTCTCTGTCTTTAGTGCGCCAGAACAGGTACCCCACGAAGGTTTAAGGTGTTGTTCCCTGGCACCGCTGGGCCTTAAATAGTCCAGTCCTTCACCTTGCCTGGTGCCCCTCTCGATCGCGAACAGTCTGGAGCTGCAGCCGTTCACTCGCACCGCTGCGGACGGTAGTCTGTAACAATTGAATATCAAGGTGCGAAATTTCTCACCTATACCCAACTTGCAAAGCACTCTCTCCAGATATGGCCAGTGTACACGGTCGAATGCTTTTTCCGCGTCAATTGACGGCAGCATTCGTTCCCCCGGACACGAGAGGCTTTCTCCAGGATGTGGACCACTCTTTTAGTGTTGTCCACCGTTTGCCTGCCGGGAACAAACCCCGCCTGGTCCGGGTCTACCAATCCCGGCAAATGGGCCGCTAGAATCCCAGTGTAGAGCTTGAGGTCCACATTTAATAGGGAAATCGGCCTGTAGGAGCCGCATTCAGTGCGGACCTTCCCCGGCTTGGGGATAACCGAAACCGTCGCCCGGAGTAGGTCGGGAGGGATAGCCCCTGGCTCAGAAAAGGAGTTAAAGAGCCGCGTCAACAGCGGTGCCAGCTCCGGGCAGAGCGTTTTATAGAAGAGTGGGGTGTACCCGTCGGGTCCCGGGGCTTTCCCCGGCTTGAGTCGGGAAATAGCCGCAATCACCTCCTCGATCCGAATGTCCCGCTCTAAGTGGTCTGCCTGTTCTAGGGTCAGGGTGGGGAGTTTGACCGAAGCGAGGTAGTCCGTCTCGGCCAACGCCGAGGGGGGGTCGCCCGCGTACAGGTCGGCGTAAAATTGACGGAACCCGTCCGCAATCTGGGCATCGTCCTTGACCGTCGCCCCATTGGGAACTGATAACTCCTTAACCCGTTGGTTCTGGTGTTTCACTCGAAGCTTGTGCGCCAGAAGTCAGCCACACCTGTCGCCCCCAGTGTAATACGCGTGCTTCAGGCGTAGCGCCGCGTATTCCGCTCTATCCATGTCTAGTGCAGAAAGAAGCTTTCGGGCAGCCTTGAGCTGCCTCCAGACCCTAGGGGCACCCGTCCTCTGGTGTACCTGTTCCAGCTCCCGTACCTTGCTCGTAAGTTCGTCTCTCTTTTGCTGTTTCTCCCGATTCTCCTCCGAGGAAATGGCGATAAACTCCCCGCGGCGCACCGCCTTCAAGGCGGCCCACTGCGTCGCCCGAGTGGTATCGCCGTTATCGTTGTGCTCCTGAAACTCACGGATCGAGTTTCGTACCTGCGTTACAACCGATGGCCTATGCAGCAGGGTATCCCGAAGACGCCAGACCCCTTTAGAGGGAGGTACCGGCGGTAGCCGGAAAGTGCCCGTCACCGGGGCATGATCTGACAGTGTAAGAACCCCCATGTCGGAGGCCGTCGCCAAGTCGCAGACCGGTCCCGTCACCAGAAGATGATCTAGTCTCGCGTAGGTCTTATGTGCGTGTGAGTAGTAGGAGTAGGCCTGAGCAGTAGGGTGAAGGCGCCTCCACAAATCATGCAAATCGAGATCTCTCAGTCGGGATTTACTCAGCTGCGAGATCTCACCCGCTTGTGGGCGTCGCTGCGCAGATCTATCCAAGGAGGAGTCAAAGACCATATTCAAGTCTCCCCCAAGGATGATGTGCCTATCGGGGGTGTTCGCTATGTCTTCTAGGGCCAAGTGTAGAAACCGGTCTTGGTGATCATTGGGGCTATATATCGAGCCTACTGTAAACAGCAGACCACCCACCTTGACCCTGTATGCCAGCAGCCTCCCCTTCTGTTCGGCCACTTTGTGCAGGACCTCCCCTTTAAATTTCCTAGATACTAAGATGGCAACCCCCGCTATCTTGGTGGCCCCTGAGGAAAAGAGTTGTATGGGAAATTTCAATGACCTCATCCTATGACAGTCTCTGGGTAGGAGGTGAGTCTCTTGTAAGAGACAAATGTATGCTTGGGTGCTTTCAAGGAGGGACAATACCGCTCTCCTCTTGACTGGGTTATTCAGCCCTTTCACATTAAGGGTAACTATTTCAAAGGCCATCAATGATCGTCATAAGGACAACGCTGAATGAGCCTGACTCCCCCCCCCCCCCCCCCCCAGGGACGGCAGAAGTGACAGCAGTGTGAAATGGTGATGCGGGGTGTGGCAAATGCGACAACCATACAGCACAGTACCCCGAGCTCAGTAAATGTGGTGTGAGGACAAAGCAGGTGTAGCAGCAATACAGAACAGCACAGCACAGACCCCGGCTCCCCCCCCCCCCCTAACCTCCGAACTCCCTCCAAACAACCCAACTCCCCGCCTCCCCCTACCCAGTGTAGTGACCTGCCCCTCCCCAGTCCCCCCCCTTCAACCCCAACACCAACCGATCAAAGAACACCATTGTCCCAGTTCGGTCCGCCGTGGTCAAGTCTGTGGAAAGGTAGTAGAGTGGACGTCCAGCCACCTCCTGCGCCCTCCCGTTGCCCCCCCTCCCCCCGGATCCCTCGCACCTGCAATGATGATGATGCCAAAAAGTTCTCCCCCCGGAGCATGCTCAGGCCGTCAAGGCCACATCACCAGATGATGTGTCTCTGGACACCTCACGTATTGCGCCGTCCATTCCTGCTCGGATCGTGGGCGAGTCGGGTCGCGAAGGCAAGGGCGTGGATCGCCGCCGTCGAATCGTCTGCCAACCCTCCCTGGCGTTGCGTCGGCGGAGAGGCGTGGGGGCATCTTCATCCGTCGCAGTGATTCCCAGCACTCCGCAAGTGTCCTGAAGGGACCGAAGCTGATGTAAAGTCCCGTTCCAACGGAAAATGAGCCTGAAGGGGTGGCCCCAGGAATATTGCGTGTCATGCTCTCGCAAAAAGTCTGTGGCGATTTTGAATGATTTGCGTTTCTGCAATGTGATCGTTGATAAATCCTGATACAGGGCCACTTGATGTCCCCGGAAACTCACCGGCTGCCGTCGCCGTGCCTCGCAGAGAATCCGCTCTTTCAAAGGGAAGTCCGGCAGGAAGGCCAGGATGTCCGGTGGCGGCGCCGAGGCCCGTCATGGCAAGCCCACTTTGTGCGCTCTGTCAATTCTCACCGGGAAGTCGCCGGGTTCGTCCAAAATGACACGAAACAGGTCTCTCAGATAAGCGGCCACTTCTTCCCCCTCTTCGTTAGTCGGAACGCCCCGAACCCTGATGTTGTTGCGTCTGGACCTGTTCTCGAGATCCTCAGCATGGGCCTGGAGATCAATCTGTTGGTCTCTGAGCCGCAAGACCTCCTGCTGCAGGTGCGCGACCTCTTCATCTCGGGTGTGGCCGGTTTCCTCCATGGCGGACACGCGCTCTCCAAGGGAATCAACCTCTCTTCTCACCTCCCGGACCTCCCCGGCCACCTCCTGTTTCAGTGTTTGGAAGTCCTCCCTGAGGGTGCTGAACAGCGACTCCAGGAAAGATCGGGTTACTGGAGGTTCCCCCCCCCTCTGCGCCTCGAGAGCTGGTCGGGGGGCTCGGGGCCGGTTGAGTCCTATCGTGTCGCGGGGCTCCCCTGCCTAGCATTTCCGGCAAGGTGCGGTCTCCTTTCTTACCCCCTCTGTTGCCTGACATTGTGGAGGTGTGGGCGTGCTGTAATAGGGAGGGCACCTGTAAAGTTCTGGGCGTCTGGGTGGTGTAGGGGCCAGGACTCCCGCAAGAGCGTCCTCCGTTGTGTCACGTCGTGGTCTAATCCCAGCCGGAGAGCTTCCCGGACCTCAGGAGCGTCGCCTCAAGGATGGATGTAGCAGCCTACCTCCAGCGGCAGGCCACCCCTCTGTCCCACGGAGTAGGAGGGAATGTCTATAGGCGACGACACTGGGGTATCCCTCCTCCTATCCCAGGCTAAAGCATCCCGTCGTCGGGGCACCCACCTCACCTTCGGGCCAGCGTCCACGTCACAGCACGCCTGCAGGAGTCGGGAGCGCTCCCTTCTGTGCTACAGTGAAAGGCGTCGCAGATCAGTCCCCCTCGTGGTCGGTGCACTCACCGCAATCCAAGTCCACTCTGTGCGAGGGCTAGGTGGGTCCTTTGTCCCCAAGGAGGCCACCTATGAAGGTTCCCCGTGCAGCAGCCGGGCTCCGGCTCCGTGTAGAGGAGGACGAGGAGGCAGGGGCCCACCTCCGGTCAGGCCTTTAGTTCGCGTGCCGCCTCCGTGCTATAGGCCCAACGAGGACCACTTCAGAACAGTGTCAGGGCGGGGCCACTCGTCTTGCGCAGGAACACCGGGGCTCCTCTGAGTACCCCCTGATCTCCGCCCGTTACCCCCGATCTTGTGGGGCACTGGGGGGAGGCTCGGGGGTCGGTGCGTAGATGCAGGCCTCCCGGCCTACCCGATCCCCGGGCTGGCGTGGTAGCTTCCTGCCGGTTCCGCCCCCTTGGGCCGTCGGCCGGCGCGTCGTCGTCCCTCTGGGGATCTCTGCCTCTCAGCCTCATCCGCGGCTCCTGCTAGGCGCGCCTCCAAGCCGTCGGCCCCCGCAGCGTCACCGAGGCCCCACGCCGGACCTCCGTCGAGCACCAGTCAATGGCTTCACTGGTCTCCGGCGGCCAACCTCCGTCCCGAGGGCTGCTCCGGCACAGCGCCGCGGTATGCAGGGAGTCACTGGGGCCTCAAGCTGGACTGCCGCTCGCCCACCTCCGATCTTGTGGGGCTCTGGGAGGAGGTTCGAAGGTCGGTGCGCAGATACAGGCCTCCCGGCCTACCCGATCCCCGGGCTGGCGTAGTTGCTCCCTGCTGGTCCCGCCCCTTTGGGCCATCGGCCGGCGCGTCGTCGTCCCGCTGGGGATCTTGCCTCTCAGCCTCACCGGCGGCTCGCGCTGGGTGCGCCTTAAGTAGTCGGCCCCCGCAGCGTCGCCGAGGCCCCACGCCAGACCTCCGGTGGGCCTCGGTCACCGGCTCCACAGGCCTCTGCCGGCTCGGCGATCAGCCCCGCCCCGGGGGCCGCTCCTGCACAGCGCCGCGGTATACAGGGAGTCACCGGGGCTCCAAGCGGGGCTGCCGCTCGCCCACCTGCACTGGGCGCATTCGCCGCTCGATCCGGGGGAGATCAGCGGTGCTAGGCGGCGCAAGGGCTCAGGGTTCTTGGGAGCTCACGAGGAGAGCGTCCTCTCAGCCCGCCATCTTGGCCACCTATAAACAAATTTAAACAAAAAGTAAGGTTGAACATTTCTGGCTAAAGAGCTTTTTACCTGCTCATGAATACAAGTGAATTGCAAAAATACATTTCACTGTTGAAATCTTGCTCAACATTTTGACATGCTTTGTCATTCAAGATTGAGCCTTCAACTTTAACGACACCTTCCTCATGATCACTAGCCACTGAGAGAGTTTCAGAATTAGTGAGGTAGACACGGAGCACAGGTTGTTAGTTCTATTTTTAATCCTCCCTGTCATTCTGCATCTGGAGGTTCGCACCCAGAACCAGTGCTTCACATTTGGAAGGTCGTCAACCCAGTGGTAAACTTCACTCCTAGCATAATTACTAGTGCACACTTGTTCATTCCAGAAGAAGCTAATAATCCAGAAGGCGAACGAGATGTGCTTAGACCTCATACACAACCCCCACAACCACTAGCAGATGAGTTCACCAATGGAGAAATACATTCTACTGCAGGATCAAAATGAAGTGTTTGCCGCAGCCATAAGAGTCTGTCCCTTTTAATCTTTCTGGTAGACAGTGTGACAGCTTTTTTTAAATGTTCAATTTATGCAGTTTAGAATTGAGCACTGGCACTGCCTATTTTACCACCCCAAACGTTATCACTTTGAGCCAGTTCAGCCAGAAGCCCATGCAGACCTCTAGTACTCCTTATTCAGAGACTGCTAAAACTTGGGAGAATGGTATTTCTGACTAGCATTTGTGCTAAATCTTACAAACCTTTCCAGAAAGAAATAAAGGGCTCCCAAACGGGTCCCTCTTTCTAAAGAGCAAGCAGCCTCCAAATTCCAAACACGTGCAATATGGTCATCTGATATTTTCTACAGGAAGCATGAAGATGTTCAAGCAAACTAAGTGCCTGGTTATGAGATTTTCATCCACTTTAAATTGGAACATGGTCCTAATCTGATTCCAAAACAGAGCAGTGGCCATTTTCTTAATATGATAAAAACACTACTACCATGTATATTTGCAAAATCTGTAATGCACTCTTCCTCTTTTAGGGTCAAGATGCAAGTGCCGTTCTTTGTGCCCGCCCTTGCTGATGCTGGTAGTGTGTGAGGAGGAAGACCACTTCCACGGAAGGCTGTCTTCCAATCATTGTCACATCAGCAGTACACCAGTGATTGTGGCTTTGATCTGCGGATGGCTGATCTGTGGGTGCTCCTGGATTAAATCACTTCTGATCAGCAAAAGGGACTGGTGAGCACCATGCCCAGAGATATGCGCTCCCTCACACTTTCTAAAGAGCAAAGTAGAGACGAGTAGCCGATACAAACAGGACTTTTGACCTACTGATCTTAATAAAGAACACCAAGGTTGATGGGAGGTGCTTAAATGCAGCACACTGAGCGAACTGTCCGATGAGTTGAGAGTATCCCAGCTGTGTAATATGTTTGGGTTTTCGTGCCACAGATGGTGAACATCGTTAGAGGTGGAAACTACAGGCTGAAGTCCTATTGTCTTACAGGAATCTGCGGTGAAACTGTATCAATGAATAACACAGTATGATCCACATATCTTACTTGAATTTTCGCCTTGACCTTGGACCCAAAGAAAACCATTAGAGATAAGAGGGACAGAGGCAAAACTGGCAGAGATATCCATTTATCCAAGACAGCAGAAAGAAGTAAAGCACTCTTTAAGAGCATACAGTCCAAGGTTCACTTCCTCAGTGAATTTGCGCTAAGCTAAGTCCTTCAACATGTATAAAACATGATTCAAACTGATACCAAGGTGGAGAAACTAAGTGGTGGAGAAGCCAGAAATAGAAATATCTCTTTTGAAAATTGAATCCATCCAAAGCTAATGGACGTGATGGTAAGCATATCGAAAAGCCATTAGACACCCCTATCAAGCAGAATCAGATTATCAAAATCAATTTTGGCAGACCTGCGAAACAACCAAAACATTGATGTGGTATCAACTGTAGTGCCTCTTCACACTGTAAGTGGCACTATAATAAATGTGGGTGCAAGTATCCTGAATGCTGTGTCAGAATCCCCGGCTGAGAGAATGGGTGATTTGTATATTTTTTTAATTCATTAGGCCATGATGTACAGCATTAAGTGGTTATTTAAATAGAAGCAATGGTGTGTGCCTTGGGCATAGGCTACTTTAGAACATTGTATAGGCTACAAGCTTTGAACTACACATGGACTACATTCACTTGTAACTATGTTGTCCACAGGAGGTGTGAGGTACATGTCATCTGGGTTATCTACAATATATGCCAAATTGTACAGCAACAGTTAAATGTATGGTGTGTGTTCCAGGGCACATGCATACAACATATATCTTTGTTAAAGAAACCTATTCCAGAGGTTTAGATAAACCAATTTATGATGAGGATGAGCTTGTGTCGTATGACCATGAAGTGACGATTCAAGATTACAGTAGCCAAAAGGAAGTATTGGAAGTCAGAGACTAAGAGATGTGGTAACTGAAACCAAAAGCTGGAACACATGGAATGAACACCAAATATGGAAGATTTTCTGAGTGCTTTGAAGTTATTTGCACTTTTGATGATGGAATTAAGTATTTGTGTGCATGTGTTTTTTTTGGAAACAAGTAGTTCCCGCTAAGCATTGAAAATAGATTATCAAGGAACCTACTAGAGGGCATTTTTGCAGAACCCATGACACTGTGTCAAGAAGCATACTGGTGTCCAAGAGCGGTAAGAGGACAGACTGCTTGGAGTCTCCAATAAGCAATTGAAACAGGCATTTGAGAGCTTAATAGTTTATCAAAATCATATTTACTATGCCTAAAGTGACAGTTCATTTTGTAGGGGCAATGTAGTTAATCCTGGTCAGTTATATATCTTTAGTATGACTCCTAGAAATCTCTAAATGACCTGAATTACCTACATTGCACCGACAAAATGAACTGTCAATTTAGGCATAGCACAAATTATTGCACAAAGTGGTTGGATGTTGAGGTTGTTCAAGAACTCAATATGATCAAGGTGATACATGTTTTCGTTTTTTTTTTTCACAAGACAAGGTAGGTAACAATGAGATATAGTTTATCTGATAGAGATGCCTAGCCGTAGATTCCTTACCCAGGCACCAGACTGGATGCGGAAATATTTTCGATTCATAAAGGGGGTGGTGATGGATCAAGCCCTGATCTTTTGACTGGGTATGAGTGTTGTGTTTAACTAAGATGCTCTGTCCATCACCACCCCCTTTCTGAAGCGGAAATATTTTCAGCAGTACTGCACGTCAGTAGAAGGTGTTGTGCGACTTCGTACTGATGTTGTCCACGCATATGATGTCACCGAAGTCCATACAGGCCCCTCCCTGATGCGCTGACATCAGTTTCTTCTTTTTCGCGCTTACATCGCGGAATCGGAGAAGTGGTTACCTCAGGTTGTTTTGGCCTACTTCGACGTTATCATTATTGAACCAGTGTTCTTTTTCTGCTCAAACCTTATGGTTCTTGTGGATGGCAAATGTCGTACACAGACCCTCACTTAATTTGTATGTGGTGCTTGGAAGAACCCCATGACTCCGAGGAGTGCAACTCCTGTGGTCTACTACGACCGAAGGCACTGCGGGAATGTCGGATGAAGCTCCTGTCAGTGTGGCTCTTGCAGTCACTGCGCCGTCCATTCGCGGGCCGGTCCAGGAGCTGTTATATGGACATCACTCTCCATTGTCATCCCACTGTAAGTCTCCATGCAGACGGTAGAAGCCGCAACACCTCACAAGTTCACTGTGCAGAAATTCTACTTTCACGCCTCCTTCGGCTTGCTGGTTAAGAACCCCTTGCACGAGTTTGCCCCGCGCAGCCTGTCTACCCTGGATCTGGTGCGACTCTGAACCAGATGCGAGCATATTATTGCTCTCTGCTTGCAATCTTTGGATCTTCACCTTCCCCTGGAGTGGCTTCGAGCCCCAAGGAGGTGAGTGGTGCCTCGACTGTCTCCACACCAGCAGTTTCTTTCTCTGCTTCAGTTAGGCCCTCCCGTTCAATGGTCGACTCCATCACAAAACCAGTGCACAGCTCTTTGGGATTCCCACTTTCAGCGCTTGTATCCGATCTACAGACTCTGATGTCGATGGCTTCGATCGACAGTGTGCCCCTTCCTCTTTCCGACTGTGAGGCGTCGCCAACTCTGTGTCGGTCGACTTAGAGTGCGACACAATAGTGCCCCCTATCTCGGACACTCTTCTGCTTTTCTGTGGAGCCCTCCTATGTTTTTTCTTCTAAGGAATGCTATTTAGGTGGTCATGGGGACGAGTTGACGTTTCTGCACGCCATATCTGATGCTGCTCAGCCTTCTGTGAAGGATAGCTGGCTAACTGAACTGGGTGAAGCTACCGAATTAAAGTCTTCCCAAGCCTCAGGCCTTCTATACCCTCCTGGTCTTGCTACAGAGGCAAGCTCCTCTTTAGCTGATATGCTATGGCGAGTTGCTTTACATTTGGATTTAATTCTTCCTCCTGTAGAAAAATTTACTGATCCCCTAATTGCCGTGTTCCATCAGGGATGAACAGAGGTGGAGCTGGTGCTTTCTTATAGTGACACCCTATATGACATTTTATTTTGGAGCTGGGGAGGAGCCCGATGGATCGATCTATATCTCAGACACGTCTGGCCACTGGTGATCTGGCCTGTCTCCTTCACCACCCTACTCCTAATAGTTTGGTAAATGCTGCTTCGGCCTCTCATTATATCGACTCTCTTCCTCATGCTCTGTCAGACAGAGATTCCAGGAGACAGGACACTTGTGGGCGGCATATCTTCTCCACAAGTTCTGCTTTGCGTTCCATTAATACATCTTGCGTTCATGGACGGTTTTCCAATACATTGTCAGATTCCTTGACATGCCTGTTGCCATCGTATCCGGATGTGACCTGGTGCGAGCTTACCCAGTTGATCCAAAACGGGCAACAGGTGGCTAAATTAATCATTAGATGTGGGATGGACATCACTGATTCAATAGGTCGTGCCATGACTTCTTCATTGTTGTAATGTCGTCGTGCCTGGCTATACACCTCCGCTTTTTCAGAGGCTTTTCAGATCACTTTGCTTGACATGTCTTTTAATGGTACCCACCTTTTCGGTGCTCATGCCGACTCTGCTTTGCAGCATTTTCGGGACAGTCGAAGGGGAATATAACTTCGCTCTGCTCTTGCTCCTGTCTGTTTCCCTAAATCCACCCATTTCAGTTTGTATGGGGATATTGGTCCTTCATTTCTTTCCTGATTGAGTAGTCCATGGTGGTGTCCATGGTTGTCTATCCCACCTACTGGTGACACCCGGTGTGGTATTCCTGCTCCCTGCAGGTATTTTTCTTATCCTTCTTACACTGTCGATGACAGGTTGTGGTTCATTTATAACCCTACATTGGTTCAACACCTGTTGCATAGGTGTTCTGTTTCTCTGACTATGGGCTCCGTGCCCAAGATATCGTTTTTCAGTATTATCCTTTTCTCACATGAGAATAATTAGCAGTGTTACATTATCTGAGAGCACATTGTGTATGATCAAGGCACTACTTATGAGAGCCTCTGGTGGTCTAGAGTTTACGAACACTGACTCACATCCTAACTGCTGGAACTTTTTACCCCAGCTCTTCACATTGATATTTGGTATTCCTTATAGGGACATTCCACTTTTCTCCCCCATTGGGAGTTTTTATATAGTTTGTTCAATGAGATCCCTTTCTCATGACTCTCTTGTTTCTCCCTGATCTATACTGGGAGCACCCTCTCTGCTTCCCTACTTATGTAATTCTGTTCCTCCAAAGGCTCTAAATTTCCACTGGAGCAGTGGGACATGTGCCACAGTTCCTACTCTGTTGTCCATGTTATTGGTTGGGCCATTATTTCCCGCTAGGACATTCTTTTCTTTGTGTCCTTCATTTCTTTAGCAAGCTTCTCGCTCTTCTTGAGCAGGGTGCACTTTTAATGGACTACTACGGTGCACTCACTTGTGATTCAATATTCATTTTTACAAGGTTTTTTTCTCAACAAAACAAAAGTGTGATTCCTCCTCAGTCCTATTGATCGTCTTCTTTGTCTGTGTGGTAGTACTTAAGTGCAGACTTTTTTCTACCACCAGTTTCGCTGTCCTTCCTCTTACTTTTCCTTTCAGGACATCTGTCATACTCACTTATTGCCTTCAGGCAAATATTTTTCCCTAATTGCCACAAACAACACCTTTTTGAAGTTCATACACACGCGTAGCATCAAGTCACCTACATTTTTATCCTTGCAAAGACACTATGTGGTCTTTTTTGTGTAATAATGGCTCATCCACCTTTTGCTGGATTCCTTGTTACTTGAAACTGTTCCTAGAACATTACGGTTTTGTCCTCTGAGACTTAGTTTCCTTGTTGGCCTGCTTGTCCCCTTCGGTAACTCTTTTAATTTTGTTCTGTAAGATGTCCTCATATCCTACCCTCAGGTGTCAGTCATTACACTTATGCGTTCTCTTTTATTGCTGGGGTTTCTTCTTCTTAAAGAATATCCCCTCTATTGTGTATTTCACTTCTTTAACCCATTTCTGAGTTTTCTTCACCCATGTACCTTGGTATAATCTGGGCTGTAGGAGTGTTGCCCTTACACTTTTGGTAAGTTCCTCCCTTCCTGTGGGATATTCTTTCCTCTACTTAACAATTGATGTTCTTCTTTACCTTGCATTTCTTCTGTTGCTTAGCTTTCATTGCATGGTTCAATTTCTTTTCAATTTTCGAACTGTTCTCTTTGTGGGGAGGATTCTAAGGTAAGGAATCTGCGGTTCGACTATATCTAACAGATAAGGCGTTACCGAAGGTAAGTAACTTGTTGGTCTTGGCATGACTCTACAAATCCTTAAGAGAAGCATGCACATACTTGCTACATTGCATCATCCAGGGAAGAACTTAATCATGTAACAAATGGATGTAAACAACTTGCTAACCATTCACCATGGCCTGAGTATAGACCAGGCTGGACCTGAGGGGGTATGGGTGTATTCCATCACATCCAATTGTGAATTCACTATATCGTTCTCAGGCTAAGAAACTTGGCATGTGAGAGATTGGTTTGGTGAAAGATTACCAGGTTGTGTACAGGCTTGTCATAGTAGTGAAATCCTTTCTAAGGTTAAAAATGATGACAACCCTGTTTTTACTGTTGATAAAATCAGGAATTATGAACTGGTGCCCTGGAAATTGGTACAGAGAGTTAAAAGAGGAAAGCTTTTCATTGATTCTCTTTTGTGAAGAACATGATTATGTTGAGATAGGAAACAGTTCTTGTCTTGGCTACTGCAGCTGCCTGCAGTGGGAGTCACCCAGTGAAGGATGGTGATGGTGTTTGTGCATCAGAGTGCGCTATCACACAATATACCCGCAAGGCAGTGTTGATCTTTCAGTGTGGGTCTCGGAGGGGGGGGGGGGGATGGGGGGGATGTCTTTGTTTGTGGGTTGGGAACCCACTGGCTGTATGGGGCTAGAAAGTGTATCCAGCAGTTCAGATATTTTCTATTCTCCATTCTATTCCCCAAAATGTCTAAAGCACATGGCTACCCAGAAGGGCCTCCCAGCACTAAGCTAGCAATCAGGTCCTCTACTTGCCTCTACTTGCTGACAGTTTATGCGAAAAGCCTAGTTTTCATCAGTTTTCGGGGCTTTGTGGGTGTTGAGAGTTCCGGCTACAGCTTTTGATACCAGTAATCCTGAGTTGTACTCTGCTTCCTTGCTTACCATAATAATGCACAGATATTGAATCCGGCAGGTTTTGACTCATTCTTGTGCTTTAGTAGCACAAAGCGCTGCAATTTGAAGTATATCTTACAAAATGCAATTAACACTTGGAACCAAAATGAATGACTTCATTTATTTCATATTTTATACTTCAACTTTTCAGATGCAGAAAGGAAAAGTATGTATACACTATTTTTGGAGTCTGTGCAGTTTCGTTTACAGCATGGAAAAGATTTGGTTCCAAGTGTAATCACAGACGAACAAGCTACTAAACAGAGCTTAATAAAGATGCAGAGCATAGTGGCAAAACACTTGGAACTTCAAGACATTCATGACCCACTTTTGGCTATCAACTTTGCAAGGTAACAGCAATGCTGACAAGTAAATGTATTTTAATTAATGTTTCAGTAAAGAAGGTTCTGCACCATAGGAACTTTATTGCTAGTCATAAACTGTGGAATATACCCACTTGTGTTAGCAGCCCTTGAAACAGCGAGACTCTACATTAACAATGATTCTAAGCAAGGTTGCATTTTTCCAAAATGCAATGTGTATCTCAGTCTGTCTTGGGCTACGTTTTCAATTGTAATATTATTTTCTATTTAGAAAAAGTGATGTACACAATGCCACAGTGCATTTCAAAACCACAACAGTGTGTGTAAGTAAAGGTAGCGAAAACCGTGAGGGTGGAAATCCATCTAAACAGGCAGCCGTCTTAGAATAGCTGAAAATATAGCCTATTGCTTTACAGATTCGATTGCTTCCCTATACCATCGTTCTTTGCTGCCTATTGCACCTCTTGCTCTGTATGTTTTCAGGCTCCTTGTGGGAGGCTCCTGAACACTTTGCTCTATTTTTTTTCCAGTTCATACTGGAAATCTACAGATATGTTTCTTTCCTTTTTTTTAAAAACATTTTTTATTAAAGTTTTTTTGTCAGCACATAGAGCACAGCATACAATTTACATACTTCAGCAATTATATATACAGAAAGCAAAACAAAGCCAACACTAAAATAAAAGCACAGGAGAAAAAAAAAATAAAAAAAGGGATATCTTTGACACTTATATACACTCCGGATTACATAACATTCCTATTCCTAAAATCCAAGCCACGTAGTTATAGGTTGCCATATACGACTGCCTTGCCTTTTTTTCCGCCAACCCTTAGTTCTATAGAGTGCCATCTCGAGATGATATTTTGCAAGCAACTTTTTTTGCCAATTGACAAAAGATGGAGGATTAGCATCGAGCCATTGCGATGTTATAGACAGCCGATACAGAGCCATACATATGAATATCATCCCCTCCTCATCAGCCGGTTGCCCATTACATTGCCATCCGAAAATTGCCAGAGATGAGCTTATTTGTACTGGGATTCCCAAACTACACAGCATAAAGGTCTGTATTTCCCTTATAAAGTCTTTAAGTTTAGGACAATTGAAAAACATATGGAGCGACTCAGCAGCGTATTGGCCACAACGGCTACAGCTAGTTCTTCTACCTGTATTCCATTTAGCCAGTTTCCCCGGGGTGTAATAAAGTTCAAAAATTGCCATGTAGTGCTGACTTTTCAGCGGGCCATTAATCAAAACATTACGTGAGATTTCAATACTTCTCGTCAAGTTAACCCCTTCAAAACCCAGTTTAATGGCCCATTTTGCCTCCTGAAACTCTAAATCATCTTTAACCTCGGTCATAAATAACTAATACAAAAGACCCATTTTTCCTCGTGCTTTAAGTAGTTCCATGATCTCAATTTTTCGTAAAATAATTGCATTTTGCGCTTTTTTCCCCTCACAATAGCTGCGCAGCTGGAGATATTTTAAAAAATCCCCTCGCGGTAGCTTGAATTTACTTTGTAAACTTTCGAAAGACATAAATTGTAATCCTACATATAAATCCCCTAAAGTACATATTCCTAAGTTATACCATCTGTTCATAACCGAATCAGCAAATATTGTGGGTAATATAAGGCAACCTTGTAGTGGAGTATATATGTTCAAATTCTGGCCAATACCCAACCTCTTTTTAGTTTTCCTCCAAATTGTATACGCTGCTATTACCGGCTTAAACCTCGTTTTTTTTAAATAACTAGGCTCAATTATACGATTTAAGCACTGCTTAGATTCTTGACCCAAGAGCATCTCATATATTGAAGGTGCCGCGTGATCAGGGGTTGTATCTTCTGGTAACAATAACACTCCCATATTTTGTAAAATTGCAACCCAATGATATAGCTGAAAATCTGGGAGTCCCCAACCTCTTCTTTCACGTGGTAGAATACACCATTTCATAGCACGCCGTGCCCGGTGCAGGCTCCATATAAATCGTGAGCACATTCTCTCAATGCGAGAAAAGTATACTGCCGGTATTAAAAAAGGAATGGCCCGGAAAACATATAAAAATTTCGGAAATATCAACATTTTGATAACATTGCAGCGACCATACAAAGATAAATGAAGGTTATTAATTCTTTGCAATATTTTATTTGACGAAGATATAATAGGGTCGAGATTTTTAGCAATAATATCCTCAACATCGGCTGTGATTTTTATACCTAAATATGTTGCCTCAGAATCTAAATTAATATTCTCAGGTCGTCCAGCCTGCGAATGAATCACCTGTGTTTTTGCCACATTCAGTTTATACCCTGAGTGTCGTCCGAAGGCTTCAGCCGCTTGGATAATTCGGGGGAGTGCTTCAGTTATATTGGCAGTTACAACTGCAATGTCATCCGCATATGCATAGACTTTATGGCATTGTGTCCTGATCTGTACCGGATTAATACTATTATCTGCCTCTATTATAGAGATAAAGGGATCAATGTACAGTGCAAACAAAAGCGGGGAGCAGGGGCACCCTTGTCTTGTGCCCCTGGCTATAGCCACCTGTTTTGATAATCTACCCCCTATCCGAAGTGTAGCTGTTGGGTGTAGGTACATCGTTTGTATAGCTCTTATAAATTCAGAGGGAAAGCCCTTCCAGGCTAGAACTGCCCACAAAAACCGCCAGGTGACCCTGTCGAATGCCTTTTCGGCATCCAGCAGGGCCACTCCGACCGATGATCTACTATTCTGGGCCCAGTCCAGTATAGCTATTATTCTGCGAATATGATCCGTGGTATCTCTGAGCTGTATGAAGCCGTGTTGGCGTAATGACACCAACTCTGGCATCAAGTCATTCATCCTGTTAGCTAAAATTTTTGAATAGATCTTGTTGTCTGCGTTTAATAAAGAAATGGGCCGACATGAACCCATTTCTAATGCATTTTTCCCTTTCTTTTTAAAGATAACTATTGTAGCCTGCGACCATGAGTCTGGTGCTTGTTCGTTAAAAGCTTGTTGACATGTTTC
The DNA here is from genome assembly GCF_964261635.1 of Lissotriton helveticus. Taxonomy (NCBI): domain Eukaryota; kingdom Metazoa; phylum Chordata; class Amphibia; order Caudata; family Salamandridae; genus Lissotriton; species Lissotriton helveticus. The sequence goes on along the minus strand of NC_136069.1, from coordinate 1,244,042,767 downwards.
TAATAATTCTTTCTGAATTGCTGTACGAAACGTCCTATAAAATTCCAGAGGGATAGAGTCCGGACCCATAGCTTTTCCCTGTGCTAACCCCATTAACGCCGCTTCCACTTCCTCCCAAACCGGTGGGGCAGATAGAATTGCCCTATGATGTTCAGCCACTACATTAGTCACTAGAGAAGAAAAATAGTCTAGCTCATCCTCACCACTTATTCCGTCTCCAGGCTCGCAATATAATGCTTGATAAAATTCATGAAATGCATGAAGTATCACACTTTTTTCCTCTTGTAGCGTTCCATTCATATCTGTGATTTTAACAATATCACTATATACAGCCTTTTCCCTCAGCCTTTTTGCCAAAAATCTCCCTGTATTTTCACTAAACTCGTACGCTTCTTCTTTGTATTGTTTATATTTCGCAGCTATCTGCTCAGCCACATTGGAGTATGCCAGTGACCTAATAACAGTTAGGTCTTGTTGGGCTTTTTTTTATAGATTCTGAGTCTCCACCTTGATATATTACTTGCGCTAATTTATGTTCTTTCCGCATAACCTCTGCAAAATCTTGGTGATGCTTGCTCAGCCATTGTTTACGTTTATAATTAGAAAATTTAAGTGTTTCCCCACGAATAACGGACTTGAATGTATCCCATACAACCCCTTGCGAGGCCGTGCCCTTATTTATGTCAAAAAATTCCTGAATTTGATTAACCATTAGTTGGCAATATTTCTCATCCCCTAATACCTTCCTATCAAAGGTCCAGGTTCTCAGCTGTGTCTTTTGTGTCAGTTCCAGCTCGAGCTCTAAAATCACAGGGTTGTGGTCCGAAACCAGTTTTGGATGAATAACTATATTAACCTTGTTCAACAAGTCGGCAGAACCCAAAAAATAGTCTAATCTAACAAACTTTGTATGGGGAGCAGAAAAAAATGTATATCCAGGTTTCTCAGGGTATAAAACATTCCAAACATCATACAGGCCTTGATCCATCATTAAACCGCGTAAGGCGCTATACATCAGAGTTTTTCTTCCAATATATCTGTGGTTCGATCTAACATTTACAGCAGCCGGAATGTTTATATTCAAGTCCCCACACAATATCACTGATTGTGGCCATTGGGCCAATTCTTCATTAACAAAATTGAAAAATTCCGCGTTATCCAGATTTGGCCCATATATATTACAAACAGTAAATGTCCTGCCCTCAATCATTAACGTTCCTATAGCCCACCTGCCCCAGTTATCTGCAGCAGAATTAATGCACTTACCCAAGCTTTGTCTCATCAGTATAGCCACCCCTCTTTTTATCCCAGTTTGTCTAGAACAAACAACCAGTTGCATACCCAAATTCTTCAAAAGATCTTTTTTTAACCAAGGCACATGTGTCTCTTGTAGACATAATATATCAATTTGCAGTATTTGAACAATTTTTGCCAACATTTGTTGCTTCTTAACATTATTCATACCAGCAATGTTCAATGTACATATTTTCACCTTTTTATTCATCATAAAGAAAAAAGAATTCTATCCCCAGCATCTTAACTTTTAACAATACCTCTTCCTCTTTCAATACTAAAAACATTAACAAAAAAGTATAATTCTCATACTTCTGAGCCTTCCAATCCCACTTGTGCTCTAGAGCTGACTATTCACCCTGCCACCACCACCCCCTCTGATCCCCCCCACCAACTCCCTCCCCACAATCCCCACCCAGCCACCCCTCACCCCCCCCCCCTCACACATGAGGCCCAGGGACTGTTAGTCCCCGCATAATATGGAGTACCATGCCTCCCTTTTCCGAGTCTGCCCGGGGAGAAAAAACACCAATATTGATATATAAACATGGGCAAACCAAATCCAAGTCTTAAGTCCTCTAACTTATACTCTACACTCTTTACACCTTTCTTATTAGACCCTTCCACTAATTAATTCTAAGTATTCTTTAGCCTTGCTCTCCATAAAAAAGAATGTCATCTGCCCTTTAAACAACACTTTTAGCTTAGCTGGGTTCTGCAGGTATGCCACTGCCCCTTTACTCTGGAATTGTGGGATTAGTTGACGCAAATGCCACCGTTTGGAGACTGTTGCTGCACAAAAGTCAGGCCTCACAAAAAAACTACAGCCTTTGGCTAGCGCCCTCTTGTCGGGGCGAGCTCGTGAGAAAATATGTTCTCTTGCCAAAAAAGTATTAAAGCATACTAGAATTGCCCGTGGAAAATTTTCTTCAGTTTGTCGATTTTGCTTCTTATTGAACGGGAAGCGGTGAGCTCTTTGTATCTCTTTCATCCAGTCCCATGATGTCAAATCCGGAAAAGCTTCCTGTAACAGTTCTGCAACAAACTTCCGTGTATCGGATCCCTCTTTCTCCTCAGGGACCCCCAGAAAGCGCAGGTTATTTCTACGGCTTTGATTTTCCAATTCCATAAGCTTGTTATTGAGATCGTCTCTGTGACCCTTTATATGTTTCTTTCCTTTTGCCACAGTTCTATGCTGTTTGTGCCTCAAGGAAGATGTTCTTTTTTTCTCTGCTTCATGAGACTTTGCTGTCTACCTTCACTTTTCAAGAATAATTCCTCAAACTGAGAAAAGACGTCAGCGAAATACCTACACCCTGTTTGTGTGGTATTTCTGCCAATCATTCTATGAAAGATTCTGGGATTTTAGATGCATGCTCCAGCAGAGGACTCTTAACATATTGACCAGTTCTAGGGCTATTCTAACAGTGGCCTTTGTCCTAACCTTTTTACAGCTCCTGAATCTTTGACCATCTATACCCTACATAGTCTCTACAAAGCTGATGGTGGATTAGAAGGTCAAGCAGTTACCATCTGCTTCGGTGACATCACAAGCACAGCTTTGGTGCTGTCCACCATTTCCTCTCTCCATAGCTTTCTATGTGTCTAGGCAAAGCCATGGAAACATTGGTGCTCCGGAGCCACAGCACTCAAGGCACTTGAGACAAAAGAGGATGCAGAAAACCTGGATGATAGCAGCATGGTACAGTCCAACCCTCAGGCCCACCAGCAGCTAAATGATTAACGAATGATGCTGAACTCTCTATCGCATGGTCCAGGGTTCTTACAGTGATAAGGGTTGCTGCTCCAGAGCTGCTTCAGAGCTGCTGTTGCCTCTACAAGGTAAAGTCTAAAACAAAATTAAATCACCTACGTAGTCCACATACATCCCAAAGTGAACTGAGTTTTGTTTCTTAAAATGTACCATATCGGGGATAAATATTTGCAAACACTCATTTATGGCACCTCATTTGCTTTGTGAGAATAACCTATCTGCCCTCAGGGTTAGTTATACACAATAGATTTGTGTATCTGTTTACTTTAGAGTTATGATCACCTTCCCTTGGATGTGAACACCCCCGTTTAGACAGAGGTATGGTCCCCAGCAAATCTGCTAACCCCACAGCACAGAGCTATAATGTTGGCCACTAACCAGGAACATTTCTAGCAGTACTAATATCTTAAATTTTAGTTGGTTGACAAAGGCAATAATCTTCCTCTGCTTAACCATGCTTTTCCAACCTGTGCCTTCCAAGTCAGAAATGTAGGTGCTTTGCCTGGTCCAACACATCATGCACCAAACGAATTTTAAGCTTAACTAAAAGGCTATAACGCCACATTCTCTTAAACCTGACCCATGTCTACCCCAATCTGAAGAGCACTCACACCCACTATCACCCAGTGCCTGCACTGAATTTTGACCCCAACCGTGTCCCCTCATGAAGTTACCCCCTTCACTGCATTGATGTGCACATTGTGTTTCAGATGCTCCACCAGTTAACATTCTAACTCACAGTGCATGATAGTTGTCCCAGTTTCATCTTTCCAATCACTTAGACACCGGCTGGAGGAAAGATTCCCGGTCAAAAATGTTTTTTCTTTATGAGGTAAACCGTCCCTTTTTATAATCACCTATAACTGAAGTGTTGTATTCTGAGGAAAAAACCATGTCACAATTTCCTTTTATTATACAAGACTGCTAATACAACATTTTTAAGCACGCAGAATACTGCCTTCTCATTTTATTAAGTTGCCTTTTTAAGCACTTTTCCACAGTTCTTTTTCAAGCTAGAAACATTGTTTCAATACACTTCTGCCAGGCCCAGCAGTAATTTAAGTTCTCTGGGTTAAGGTTAAGCTTTTTGCAACTGCTTCAGTGAAATAAGAAACATTGCTTCAACACAGGACTGCCGGGGCCCAGTAATAATTTATGGTCTCTGGAGCATGTGTGACTTGTATTCTTGCTGACTCGTCTGCTAAATGGACTAAGAATGGAACAATGTGAACCTGGATATAAGAAACAATCTTTATTTATGAAAAAAGGAGCTTGACTTTTTGCTAAAAGAAATCGGTGTATAGACATGTGTTAAAAAAGGAAGTTGATAGCACATTATATTCACTGCTTACCTGCTACTTGGGCTACAAGTGTTGCAGGCGTCAGTCCGGATGTAATATTCCCGGTCTCATATTTTTTATATATGATGAATGACGATATAGTGCAAACTCCTCATTTCTTTTTCCCCTCACAACTTAAGTCTTTACAATATTCCATTTAGACATATGGCTATCAGCTTAAGAGCTCATTGTTGTTGGTCATGCTTTTCATGCTCTACCACAATACTCAAATGATATCATCAATATTTATATGCAACCTATTTCTCTCATGATAATTTTCATTAAAATAAGGAGATTTAATACTCTGATAATTATTTATTTATTCACAACTGAAGATTACTCACCTTGGTGCCTTACTTGAAGGGTTGTTTGTCAGCAGTTTTAAATATTCCCTGACATTTGAAGTTAGAAGTGAATGTCTAATACCAAGAGTGGAAACAAACCTTCTCATTCACTTTTATTTGCTGATGTATTAAAACAACCACGCAATACGTCTGGGAAAAACTCCACTGCATCAACTTCTAATAAGGCACATAATACTTCCTCGGCGGTATCCAATGCTGCCATGGATCGTCTTTTCCAAGAAATTTCAACAATCAGCTGTCGGCTAACAGACATGGATATAAACATTTCATCTCTTACCTCAGAAACTAAATCAATACGAGCTGACCTAGCACTATTCCATGCTAAAACGGAGGGTCTTGATCAACGTTTGACAATTGTTGAAAATAAAATCACTTCAACGCAGTCTAGATATGAAGAACTTCTTTTTCTGCGTAGTAAGTTCGTGAATTTAGAAGATCGCAGCAGAAGAGACAATATTCATTTTTTTGGATTTCCAGAAAAAATTGAAGGCCAGAATACCAGAGCCTTTTTGTGTGATGTGCTCTCTAAATTAGTTGGCATTCAGTTCAATCCACCGCTTGAGATCCAGCGAGCACATCGATTAGGTCCTCCACGACACGGTAAAGTCACACGTCCAAGACCCCTTATTGCTTGTTTCCTAAGGCATGAGCAAGTTCGACAACTACTGATAGCAGCACGTACTCAGGGTTCCTTCTCTTATGACGGTTATGAAATACGATTGGCAGATGATTTTTCCCGTGACACCAATGAAAGAAGGAAAGCGTTTCTCTCCATGGGACCTCAATTAAGGAAATTGAACATTAAGTATGGTTTGTTTGATCCAGCACGCTTCCGAGTCTCTAAGAATGGGGACACCAGAGACTTCTATAATCCAGATGACTTACGTTTTTTGGTTGACATGACATCTCAAGACATGGACACGCAGTCTGCTCCTACCCCTGCTCCTTCTCGGAATCCTCAAGCTATTCCCACATCTGTGGATGACATGTGTCCCAATCTGCATAAATCCCGTCACAGAGGCAGAGAATTTGAACGGTCTATTCGCAGTCAAGATGATAAATCTTCCGCCTTAAGTACTGTCTCCACCTTAACTCAGGAACAACGTCGAGATAAGTCCCGTTCTCCTCTAAAGTCTGCCTCTAATGAGAAATAATTTTGATGTCATGGCTCCTATATAGCTTATTAAGCCATAGGTTGCAGCTAATTTTGTTTATGTCTCTCTAATTGGCAGATATGGTTGAACTCTGTGCTGTATTACTGGTTAAATTCTCTTGTCCTCTTGGAATGTTCTATTTATCTTCCTGTATTCATGAATAGATAGTCACAATTCTGTAGCATTTTAAATATATTAGTCATCAAAATGTCTAAGTATTAACTTTTCATGCTTATCTTTTATTAGAGCTATTATTTAGGTTATGGAGTTTGATTATTCACTACTATTATATTTCTTGATGATGTCCTTTATAGGGTATTAGTGCATGATTTATCTATCACATGCAATATAGTTATTTTATCTATGATGACTATTTGACCTATTCTTAGATATTTATATATTTCAAATTCTATATCTTTATCAATATTTAGTTTACTATGACTTAAATCTTCTAATATATTTCCAAAATGTTATATTATAAATGTTATGCTCTCTTAATATGCTATCCTTTGAAGGGCATATTTTATATCCCTTCATATTCCTTACCAGCTGAGTTCATATTTTCTATTTTTACTTTATTTTATTCTCTCAGGTTTTTCTTTTCTAGCTTCTCATATCAATGTTATTGGCCACTTTAAATTGCTTTTTTTTCTCTCTTTTTTCTCTCTTTAAATGTTCTAGCCCTTGATTTTCCTTATTAATGGAGTCCCGGCCCAGAGCGGTGCTCTAGTGCACCCAGACCCGCGGTTAAAAGTCTATTGTTATTCTATTATACTCTTTCTATTATTCTTTTGTAGTCTATACATCTTTCTTTATTTGCTTTCTATACTTTATCTTTATGTATCCTTCTTATTGGTGGGTTTTTTCCTTTCCTCTTCTATACCCATTTCCATCACATCTTTTTGCAAGACTCATTTTTTTTTTTTTTTTTTTTTCTACCATGGTCCTTGCTCATGATTTATGTGCTTTATCCTGGAATGTCAATGGATTAACACACTATATCAAACGGAAGAAGGTTCTTTCCTATTTGCAATCTAAAAAGATGGATGTGGCTCTTCTTCAAGAGACTCATCTTAATACACTTGAGTCTGAAAAACTTCGTAGAGATTGGGTGGGTAAAGTTATCCACAGTAGTATCAGCAATGGGACTTCATCAGAAGCTGGCCCTACTAGAAAATGTGGGGTAGCAATCCTTATCAGAAAAACATTACCAGTTCGTGTACTTAAAACATGGGAAGACTCACAAGGCAGATATGTTTTTGCAAAAATGTGCATTGGTAATATTCATATATGTGTGGGTTCAGTTTATGCTCCTACTGGTGCTAAAAAATATTTCTTTCTACGTTGGAATAGTTTGCTGTCGGAGATTGATGCCTCACAATACATTATCGGAGGCAATAGGAACCTGGTGAGAGATCCAGTTTTGGACAAAACTGGACCTCTTGATAAGAATAATGCAGCAGACAGAGCCCTTATGAATGATATCATTGCAGACAACGGCCTTATAGATCATTGGCGCTTATCACACCCAACTGATGTGGAATATACATTCACATCTCCCTCCCATGCCACCCTATCGAAATTGGATTACTTTTTAATTTCTCAGAGAACGGTCCAATCGATCCAAGATTCTTGTATTTTGGAGGCATCCATCTCTGATCGATCTCCGGTCCTCTTGTGTCTACAGACTGGGACACCCAAACCAGGTTGTAAACCCTGGAGAATGAACATCCAACGTCATAAAACACCCCTTGGTAAAAAACAATTGCAAGAACATCTTCATGATTATCTCTCATTTAATCAAAATTCAGTGGATTCTCACAGGGTCATATGGACTGCTGCTAAAGCTGATATTTGTGGTAGACTTATGCAAGATGCAGCCCAGTTCAACAAACAAAATATTACTAAACAAAATCAATTGGAACAGGACATTACCAATTTTACAGGTTTATATACTAAATGCCCTACTTTACAAAATCGAAATTTACTGGAACAATCACGCATGGCATTAAATTCTCTTTTCACCTTTAAGGCGGAATATGCCTTACAAAAAATGAAAGGGAGGCATTATGAACAGGGTGAAAAAGCGGGTAGACTTCTATCAGCACAATTGAAGCAAAGAGAGGTTGCTATGGCTATCCCTGCTTTACAATCCTCTAAGGGTTCCATGTTAACATGTCCTCAGGATATTGCTAATGAATTTGCCGCATACTATAAATCTTTATACACTCCAGACGCCCATGTAGATCAGGGTAAAATTTTGTATTTTTTAAATGGATTAGAATTACCATCTCTTTCTGATAAAGATAGATCCATACTGGATGAAGACATTAGTAAAGAAGAGATTTCTCATGCTATGCTTAAACTTCCTTATCACAAAGCACCAGGAGAGGATTGTTTTCCAGCAGAATTTTATCGCTGGTCCGCAGATAAAATTATAGACTGTTTGCATGCGGCATTTCAAGAAGCCGAACGTACTTCCACCTTAGGTTATATATCTAATAAAGCAGTAATAGCAGTTTTACCAAAACCAGGAAAGGATCCACTTCTTGGTAGCAGCTATCGTCCCATTTCACTTCTTAATTGTGACATTAAAATTTTAGCGAGTGATTGGAAAAAGGCGATAGTGAATCCCATTCGAAAGAACGCGGGGCTGCCATGGTCGGATCTTTCCAATCTCCGTCCGATCTCTCTCCTACCCTACCTTAGTAAGATGGCCGAGAAATACGTGAATACACATCCGTCTCATTTCATCGAGGCAGCGGGAGGTCTGGACCATTCGCAATCTGGGTTCAGACCCAACCACAGCACCGAATCAGCTCTCCTCTCCGTGATCGATAACATCAGGATGGCACAGGATAGAGGAGGCTCCATGATTCTGGTGCTGTTGGATTTGTCCGCTGTCTTCGACACGGTGTCACACGAAATTCTAACCGGCCGTCTGATGAGGGTAGGGATAGGTGGATCTGCCCTGTCGTGGCTGGAGAGTTTTCTCTCTGGCCGCTCACAAGCTGTTCGATTGGGCTCCCATTCTTCTATCTCCAGGGAGCTCACCAAGGGGGTTCCTCAGGGCTCATGCCTAAGCCCCACACTTTTCGTGGGGCTTAGGCATGTACGCCCCCTTGGCCGACATTGTGAGAAAATATGGGTTCACGCCCATATCGAATGCTGACGACCGCCAGCTCTTATTTCCTTTTCAGACCCTGACGCCAAGAGTTAAACACACTTTTGCTGCAGGTATGAGAGCTGTAGCCGATTGGATGACCTCCAATTGCCTACATTGTAATGTGGGCAAGACGGATGTCATGCTTTTTGGAGAAGCTTCCCTCCTCTGGTCACCTGATTGGTGGCCTCTGGAATTGGGACCTGCCCCCTGCCCTAAACAGGTAGTAAAAAATCTTGGGGTACGCCTTGATCAGCCACTGCTTTTAAAAGATCACGTAACTCAGGTAACGGGATCTTGTTTTAGGGTCATTGGGCTTCTGAAGCGTGTATTCCCGTACCTAGCAGATAGTCACAGGAAAACACTGATTCAAACGCTTGTGATCAGCAGGCTAGATTACTGCAACAGGCTTCTTCTCTCTGCCAACGAGGAACAACTTAGCAGATTGCAGGTAGCCCAGAATACGGTGGCTAGACTGGTCCTTAATGTTCCAGCCAGATCCCCCTCACGCCCTCTTTTGAACAAACTCCACTGGCTGCCCATCCGCCAGTGGGTTAAATTAAAAATATGTTGCGTAATCCATAAATGCCTATTTGGCACTGGCCCAAAATACCTGACCGAAAAATGTAAACTTTACGAGCCAGGTCGCTCTCTGCGCTCTAGGAACAAACTGTTGCTTCAAGTCCCGCGGATTAAGAGGGAAAGGCAGGGTGGCCGAGCACTCTCCTACAGGGGTCCCACTCTCTGGAACACCCTACCCCTCACCCTGAGACAAAACTCCAATCTAGGAGCTTTCAGGAAACTCTTAAAAACACATCTGTTTCTGACTATTTAATTCCTGTATCCCTCCTATTTATTTTTTGGTCTCTGGTTTCTGGCTTATGGTAAGAACACAAGTGCGGAGATACCCCTTCGGGGGTCGAATTCCTGCGCTATACAAGCGAATAAATAAATAAATAAATAAATTCTTGCTTCTCGTCTGCGCAGTCATTCCCCCTCTCATTCATAATACTCAGGTGGGCTTTGTACCTGGTCGATCTTCCAGAAATCATTTACGCTCCCTAGCTCACACTCTGCATACTGCAAAATCTTTACAGGATGATGCTTTGGCTTTATCATTAGACGCCGTAAAGGCATTTGATAGAGTGGAATGGGAATATTTATTTCTAATCTTAGAAAAATTTGGTTTGGGAGAACAATTTATAAGAAAGATTAAATTGTTATATGAACAACCCACTGCACTGGTCAATTGTGAGGATTTACTTCCGATACTTTTACTATACAGCGAGGCACCCGCCAGGGATGCCCCCTCTCCCCGCTTTTATTTTTATTAGCCATTGAACCTTTAGCTGCCGCTATTCCGCAATCTTCCAATGTGGTTGGTATTTCCTTACCAGTGGGTGAATCTAAACTTTATCTATATGCGGATGATATACTGCTCACTATTACTGATTTAAACAGATCTTTACCATCATTACTTCAAATTATAGAGAAATGTTCTTCTTTTTCTGGGTATAAAATAAATTGGGATAAGAGTGAAGCACTTCCCATCTCAGATGGCACCTCAGGGGATGTGATACAGGGATATACATTTCATTGGCAACCTTCTTGGTTAAAATATTTAGGTATCTTGATAAATAAGGGATTGGACGCCATGGTATCAGATAATTTAGTGCCTTTAATCATTCAGATGCAACGAGATTTTGATAAATGGAAAGCACTGGGTCTGTCTTTATGGGGTAGAGTTCAAACAGTGAAGATGGTTACGTTACCGCGCTTTCTTTATATCCTTGGTATGCTACCTCTTCATGTTCCCTTATCCATATTGCGCCTTATAGATTCCAAAATTAAATCTTTCACATGGGGTTCTATTAAACCTCATCTGGCTATACATAAATTAAATGCTCATCATTGCTATGGTGGTCTCAGTCTTCCTTCCATTGAACATTATATCATTGCCTTGCATTTATCTCAGCTCTCATACATGCTCCAAGATAATTTAAATACACCACATTGGGTCCATGTTGAGCGTCATCTTCTCTCTGCAACAAATGGTCTTGCAGTTTTATATGGATCTGGTTCAAGCCGCATAGATCCACGCAACCCCCTATTGTGTGCAATACGTAAGATATGGCAAAGAGCGCATCGTATCTTGGGCATTAATTCTCGATTACATGTAAAGGCTCCTATATGGAACAACTCCAGAATACGCATTAAAGGTAGAAGGTTTCTATGGCGTCAATGGAAATCAGCAGGCATTCTCACACTAGACCAAATTCTCCATGACGGGGATCTTAAACCTTTATCACAGTTAATGGATGAATTCAACTTACCCCCGCTGCAGCATGCCAAATACGATCAACTTAGAAAATCTCTTGGTTCCACACCTTGGTCGTTATCTATATCACCAATAGTGTTTTATTTACAAATTTGGGGCAAACAGAAAGGTGTCATTTCAGGTCTCTACAAAACAATTACATCTCAATTATTTTCACACCCATTATCCTACGCTCTCCGACATAAATGGCAAACACGTTTACAGACTTCTTTTTCAGATCTGGAATGGATGAATATACTAGATGGTTTGGATAAGGGAGCTCGAGAAGCTTGTTTAAAGTTTTGCTTATTTAAAATTCTACATGACTGGCATTGGTCTCCGGTTAGATTACATAAGGCAGGCTTGTTACCGCATTCCAATTGTTGGAGATGTAATGCTTCTGGATGTGATATTGTTCATATTCTTTGCACGTGTCCATTGGTTAAAGATTATTGGTCTTACATAGGTCAGACCTTAGATAAGTCTATCTCACTGCATTTACCCCCTTTCCACAGCTAATATTATATTACATGATTTTTAGAAATGTTCCCACTCTTTCTAAACCACTATCTCGTTTCCTACTTACCGCCTTGCAACTGCTAAAATCTGTATATTAAGACAATGGAAATCTTCCACTCCACCATCTCAAGAGTCCTGGTTATCTGCTATGATTCAAAATGCTTCGCATGAAAGGATTATATATATTATTCAAGATCAACTAGAGTTATTTTCACAGATATGGAATCCTTTTCTACTTTCATAACATGTTTGTATTTTTTATGATTTCGTTTTTAACACTTGATTTTATATGCTTTTTCAATCTTTCCTTTATATATTGTTATATATATTTATTGTCCTAGATAGCATAATATTAAATATTGTTTTATATATGGATTTACTTTTTAATTTATATCATATGATTCTTACCCTTATTACTTGTATTTGAGTTTTCTTGTTTTGTTTAATGATTCTGAAATGCTAATAAAAAATTTTTTATCATAAATTCCAGCAAGTGCCATTCTGAGATCCATGGTAAGCAGTTGTGTGGTCTCTTTTGTTCCATGAACGGTCTTCCAACTGATTTGGTTTTTAGCGTCTTACCTTTCTGTTAGTCTATACTGTTTTCCAGCAAATTCAGCTTTATGTGCCAAGTGTCCACTATCACTTAAGAAAATGTTCACATTTTATTTCATTGTGGAATGTGGCCGTTTCAATGTTTTCTGCAGGAGAGCCACAAACCGTCAAGTTTTCTGCATTGCCTTGAACCAGAGAGGGAGTTGCAGACCCTGGACAGGCTGCCTAAAATGTTTTCCCAGACCTCCTGTATGCCCAAAAAACTGCCCAATTTCTAAAATGCGCAAAAATTCTGTTATTTTAGAGGGATGACTTATGGACCTCCGTGATGACATGAAACCCACAGCTGGGGGATGTGCTACTTATAATCAAATCAAGGGTATGCCAAATACATGGGACAATCTTACTCTTGTGCATCGAAGATCAATATATCCTAGGAAACCCCACCGAATGATTGGGTACATGTTATGGGTCAATCTAATTAACATATAGCATTCACGCTATACTCAATCCTGTACATTACTTTCATGAATCTTCTCCCACACCCACAACACCAGAATAGATCCAGAATATTTTACTCTCGATGTTGAGGCAATTGTGCCAAATGTAGCTGCACAGTATCAGTCATAGATTAACAAAACTTTCCCTGAAGTGATGCAACTGGTCAAAAGAAAGTACCACAGGTGTGGTGACATCAGTCCTTTCTTTCCTCATAGCGGATAGCTCTGTTGTAGATAATTCAGAACTTTTAGTGGCACTAGATTTGATTGGGGAACTCCTGCACAGGAGTATAATTGGCAAAGTCAAGCCAAGAGATTATAGAGCATTGACCACAGAGTTCACTTAATCTTTAGGTATAATGTCTCACTTTTTTGATGGTGTGGCGGAAAATGTTGGCACTTATGGCCAAATTGTTAATGAGGGGAATAAAGGACAGTGAGGAAATATGGTGTGAAATTGAGAGGCTTCACTATTGGCTTAAGTGTGGAAGTGAAACCATTGAGTTCTAGGTCTTACGGTTATATACTTCTGTACTTTTCCTACTAATTAACTGCATTGCATTTCCTACAGATGTATTAGTAGTCAGTTGTCTTTCCTGGGTATCTTATTCAAATTAATCACTGCACTACTCTTCCTTCCTGATAATGAAGAAATACCTGATAACCCTGATGGATCTTCAAAAAGAACAAAAGAACTGGGCTGGTGCAAGGCATTGTATGTGCTGGAAGTCTGTACACTCTCTGCCTGTAGGATTTTAAATTACGTTTCTCAGCATAATATCCCCGGTTGTGCGTGGAACTTGGCGAGGAGCTGCGGAGAGACGGGGATCCACACTGGTGTGCAGTCTGGGGCGGTGAGAAGCACCAGTAAGATCAACACAGCGGTCCGCAGCCGTGAAATGGTGGCAGAGCAGTACGGACACTAAGGAAGGCACGACTGAGCCCAGCAGGAGGCTTCTCGGGCTGTGGAAGCTCCTCGCCGGCTACCGATCATTAGCCCAGAGGTTCCGATTGCGAGTGGCAGCAGCGTCGGAGCAAGAGGCAGTGGGTGGAGCGAGACACCAGTGGCTGGGGCTGGCAGAGTGCCCCGCTGCGGAAGGTGCAAAAATCGAGGCCGGGCGGCTGGGCTTACAGGAACGAATCCGGCTACCACCTCAACTGGGTCTGCTGAGAGGGACTCTGGCGCCTGACCCTGGTGAGCTCCGCCAGGCGCAGAGGTGAGGAGTTGATATTGGCGAACGCCTGCGGGGGCAAGTGCAGGAACCACATTGAGCAGCACGGGCACTGAGAAAGGCACGACTGAGCCTAGAGGTAGGCCCTTAGGGCCACGGAAGCTCCTGCCGTTTGTCACCCCAGAGGTTCCGATTGCGAGCAGCAGCAGCGTCGGAGCGTGAGGCAGTGGGCTGAGCGAAACGCCGGTGGCTGGGGCTAGCAGAGGGCCCCGCTGTGGAAGGCACGAAAATCGAGGCCGTGGCGGCTGGACCTACAATCCGGCTGCCACCTCTACTGGGTTTGATGAGGGGGACTCTGATGCCCGTTCCCGGTGAGCGCCCCCAGGCGCAGAGGTGAGGAGCAGATATTGGCGACCGCCTGTGGGGGCAAGTGCAGGTACCACATCGGCAGCTGAAGAAGGCGAGAGCTCAAAGAAGCCGCGGGACGGTGGTGAGCGGCCCGGAGTGCAACACAACACCGGCAGAAAGATAGTGCGGGAGCGAAGACCCTAGACAGAGACCTCTGCGGGATTGGCAGCCCGACGCCCCGAGAGAGCCCACGTCATTTGGGGCGCAGAGCCTCTTTTACAGGTGGCAGGAGCCTCAGAGGTAGAGGCCCGAGCTTCGGGGTCAGCAGAAGAACCACCACCAAACCCAATACTTTTACCCGCTTTACACGCAAGGCGCCCACACGGAAGGGGGCGAGTGCCCCCAATCCTAGACAGCGCAGTTGCACCAGAAGGATCAGTCAGCCGACCTCCTTTCCAGGCACCAGGGGTTCTAGAGGCCGGGGCCCCCGTGCTCAGGGAGTTGACAACAGGCCCAACAGCAAACCCTACACCTTTGCCCGCTTCCCACACTTTGCTCCCACACAGCAGAGAGCGGGCGCCCTCCCGCTTACTTCGTGAGCAGGGACAGTGGCTAACCTGTGTACAAAGCTAAAGGATCAGCAGGATCAGGCAGACGAGCTCTGCGGTCAGAGGGAGAGCGGTGCCGGTTAACCGAAGGTCGACAGTGCCCGCACGCAGGTCGGGGCTTGGACGAAGGGACAGCAAGTGCCCAGCTGCACGAAAGGACAACCGAAACCGTCGGACGGTGCTCCTGAAGCGAGACAACAAGACGAGACACCCTTGCGACAGAGAGTATTAGCATGTTAGCCTTTGTACTGTACCTGTTGTTCTCCCCGTTCCTCCTCGGGTTCCTTGGTCCCGATTGTGTGGAGGGAGGCAACTTCCGGTCCAGTAGAGGTTGGTGCTCTATTCGCCTCCCACCCTTTAAAACTGGATGCAGAATTCTGGATGCAGAATCGAGCGCGCAGCGGGCGCGCCCACAGCACGCCACAGGCAAGCCCGTCCGCGCCAGGGGCCAGAGATGCTGTTCCCTTCACACTCCATCTGGGATCCTTAAAATATTCAAGAGAGGAACTTCTGGACCTATGCCCGGTAAGGGCTCTCTGCCTCCATATTATTGACCCTGAGTTGTTAGTGGACAGAAAGTGTTTTATCTACACTCAGTGCAATGTGGTGGTCAATAATGTAGTTATGGCGCCGCCTCCTCCGCATTCTCAAAGCCTGGATTTCACTATGTCGAGCTATCTTATTAACACTAGATCCTTGATTGGGAATAGAGTTGCATTTGAAGACTTTGTGTCCCTCAGGAACCCAGATTGGGTCTTTATTACTGAAACCTGGGCCTCGGACTCCTCAGGGTCAGATCTTGTTGAGGCTATTCCGGCTGGCTATCATCTTGCCAGATGTGACAGGACTGGCCGGCGGGGCGGAGGCCTGGCTGTCCTTTATAAGGACTGTTTGGTCTGCCACACACAGCTGCTTTTCGCTCCTTCGGACCCCTTTGAAGCTTTTTATTTTTTTATTAATTCCCTTCCAACAGAAAGTTTCTCTGGTGTTCTTTGCTATAGGCCCCCGGGATCCAGGACGACCTTTGGCCAGAAATTTTGTAGCCTTGTGGATCCTTTTTTAGATAGATTGAATTTTACTTTCCTTGGTGATTTTAATTTTCATTTGGATAACTCTCTCTGCAGGGACACTGAATCCCTCATTGAAATTTTTAATGGCTGGAGTTGCCCTCAATTGGTCAGGAGTCCCACTCACGTTGCGGGTCACACCCTTGATGGTATTTTTACTAATGACCCTCGTGTCTTTGCGGGAGACCCTGTTCCCTTGACATGGTTGGATCATTTTGCGGTACATTCTTCAGGGATGTGGAATTCCTATAGCCCGACGCCCAGGACATATTGTTAGGGGCCAAGGGCAACAAGTTTTCATGTGTACTTTGTCCTTGGGACAAGTAGGCCCGCCCCTGCAGCGCAAACCCTTTAGCTGCCAGTTTGCAGTACCATATTATGGATCAGGGAAGGGCACAGTCTGCAGTTAAGGTAATCTTTTTGTTCATATTGTTATGCTATTCAAACTTGTATTTATGATTCATTAATTGAAAACCTTTATTATTAGGGTGAGCTTTCAAAGTAAATCTTGTAAGCACTAACTGCACTACTGACAGTGCTTTCAGTATAAAAACGTGCTCACACATTTTTAAGGTTTAGCAATATTAGGCTATGTATAATCCTCCCAGAATGCTCTCTGATTTGATGCAAATATTTGAAGAAGCTTGAAAGCAAGATTGATGATACTTTGCTTTCAAAATAAAATGTTCATAAAAAAAATGAAAGCAGGGAAAAATAACTTTCGCTAAACTACTGAAAAATCTCTGGTACCATTTCTTTGCAGAATCATTTAGTAACATGTTTTTGATGCATGCTAATATTTCCCAACAATATTCATAATGGAGAATCAGTGTAACCTGTTCCAATAAGATTATGGGAAACAAAAATAAACAAGCATTGGCAAAGCCAGTAGGTCTGAAATTGGTGGGCAGCTTTTTAGTTTTGTCAATGTGTGACTTGTTTTGGCATGGTTTTTGTAAACCTTTATTGGTGTGGGAGCTGCCGGGCCCTCACCATTATAACAAACATTGGCAAAAGCAAAAATTGTTTTTGGTCTCAAAAAGCACACACTGCCACAGTAGTTACTCGCACTGAACAAAATTACTTTGTGTGCTGATATGCTCCATCTGAAAAAGCAGAATGCTGTCACTCACAGTGAAGCCAGCAAATACAGAGAAATAGACAGACTTTTAATAAACGCAAAAGGTCATGGTCAACACCAGACCAAATTAGGGGCCCTATTATTAAAGAAAGTCTCAAAAGGGCACCCAAAACATGCACTTTAGTAGGTTTGCACAGACTCAAAAGGGCTTTCTAACCCTGGAACTATTGCTTACCACTACCTTCAGCCCCAGTATGTAGATCTGTGGAAACGTGGCAACATAAGGGGACTGCAAGTATTCAAACACTACTATGGTAGGAGCCCTGGTGTAATCAAGAGAGACTATATCAGAGCTCTTATATAATGCCATCATTTGTCGCTGCACTACATGGAACCAAAGGGACATGTGGATTTTTTTACAGGTCAAGTAGATTTATGAAGCAACCTGCCCCATGGACATGTAGATATTTTATTAAATTCCACACCCCTGCTTTTTACTTACGCCGTGGTTTACCCTGGAGAAATACTTCAGAGCACAAACATTGGGTGGAAAGAAGAGACCGTAGCTGTATAACTATGCTATGGAGTTGTCGCAAAAACTGTCAAATGCTTTGGACAACCTGGCGCCAGTTAGGAAGCACTATTCTGCGAGACTAAAACCTTCCGCTCCTTGGTTCTTGGAGAAACTTAGAAAACTGAGATTAATTTGCCGTAGACAAGAAAGGTTATGGCGTTCAAAGTTAGATCCTGCAGACAGGGAACTCCATAAGATTTCTCTGAAATATTACAAGTAAACTATTACGGAAGAAAAAGGTTTATTATTCCAAGATGATGGATTCGTCTAAATCCTCCAGGGAACTGTTTAAGGTCATTAAGTCCCTCACTGTTCCGACAACAACTCATATTGTTGACTTCTCACAGTTATTTTGTGACAAGATTTCAGATTTCTTCACCTCCAAGATTAGAGATATATATCTGGCTCTCGAAGTTGCCAATGTAGGACAGCCCACGTATTTTATCACAGTTGTGGAGGAACTGGCTACCTCTGAGACTCTCCCCGCGCTCCTCACTTTTCCATTACTAGCGTATGAGGACACGGCAGATTGCTTGAAGTCGGGTTCTCCGCTAGATCCATGTCCCCTTAAGATATTAAAACGCTGTTGAGATGTAATTATTCCATATCTCACTGCTGTTTTGAATGTGGCTATCTCTGAGGGACAGTATCATTTGTCCTGGAAGACGTCAGTGGTAAAGCCTTTGCTGAAGAAGCCTTCCCTTGATCCTGTGGAACTTAAGAATTATCGTCCGATTTCGTTGCTCCCGGTTCCGACTAAGATTCTTGAAAGGCATCTCAATTCTCATCTTTCTTCTTATCTCAGTGACCATCAATTGCTGGACGACTCACAACACGGCTTTAGAAGCCTGCATAGCACGGAAACGACCCTTATGGTAGTTTTCAATAATATCCGTATGCAGGTGGATGCAGGTCCTACTACCCTGCTGATTCTTCTCGACCTCACAGCAGCTTTTGATACCCTGTCCCCTGTGAGGCTAGTAGAGCGCCTCATGGAGATAGGGATCGGGTGTTCAGCTCTAGGTCTATTTGCTTCCTTTCTGAATGATCGGACTCAGATGTGAACCTTGGGCCTTTTTTCTCTGCCCCCAAAACTATGGTGTGTGGCGTCCCTCACGGCTCCTCCCTGAGTCCGACGCTTTTTAACATTTATGTGGCCCCACTCGCCAAAGTTATAAGATTGTTTGGGATGGAAGTTTTATCCTATGCAGATGATACGCAAATTATGGTGTCCATTACCCATAATATCAGAAATGCGGCTTCTAATTTCAGGCTCTGCATGGAAGCAGTTGCCTCGTGGATGAGTTCAAACTTTCTTAAATTAAATGGGGAGAAGACTGGGGTGTTGATTTTTGGCAGTAGATTGGATATCTGGTCCAGCGATTGGTGGCCAGATTCTTTGGGCGCCTGTCCCTGCCCTGTCTTATTTGGAAAAAACCTTGGCATCCTGGTGGACAATTTTCTTACCATGAGTAGGCAGGCGAGTAGGACAGTTTCCACCTGTTTCGGGATTATCAGAACTTTAAAGAAAATCTCACCTTATCTTTCATTGGACTCCCGTAAACAGGCTGTGGCCTCACTTGTGACATCCAGACTAGATTATTGTAATGCCCTTTATTTGGGCATTAACAGAGGTCTGATTCAACGGCTTCAGCTAGTACAGATCGCTGGGGCCAGGCTTGTAATGAACCTGCCCAAATTTAATTCCATCTCTTCCTCTCTCAGGGCATTACATTGCTTCCCATTGACCGCAGGATTCTTTTTAAAACCTTATGCTTAGTTCATAAGGCTTTTTCTGGTACTGGTCCAGAGGGTATCAAGACACTTGTACATCGTTACAATCCCTCTAGGAATCTGAGGTCGACTTATAAGAACTTGTTTACTGTGCCAAGGTTCAACAAGGTTAGGTGGGGAGGCCGTGCCTTTTCTACGATTGCTGCCAAACTTTGGAACTCCCTTCCTTATGATCTTTCCGGTCTTCACTCTCATTTACTGTTTCGTAAAGCTCTGAAGACATGGCTCTTTACTCGGTCCGCAGCTTAACGCTCTCTGCCTTCTCCATGCATAGTCTGTTTTAGCGCCTTGACGCCCTTGGGCTAAGTCCCCGCTTTATAAGACCTAGTTTCATTCATTCATTTATTCATTAGGGCCTCGGTGGGACAAAAAAATGGTTGGCATGAGCCTGAAAGGGGAGAGAACTCTCAAGGAAATGCTCACCAAATCCCCTACAACAGTGGACAAGGGGGGCCAGTCCCAGCCGGCTTCTCAGCCCCAACCGGACCAGTCACCTAAGGACACGCCCATCACCAGGGAGTTTCTGGAAACGCTTTTCAATACACTCTGCAAAGATTTCCAGTCACTAAAGCAGGAGGTGGCAGGCGAAGTTAGAGAAATCCACTGAGATCTTGATGAACTGGGGGAGATGGTTGCAGCTATTGAGGATTGTGATCACTCCAAAATCGAAGAAATTGAGTCCTTGCAACAAAAAATCATCCGCCTAAAGGACCAACCGGTGGACCTTCAAGCACACGCCGAGGATCTGGAAAATAGGTCTTGATGCAACAAACGTCCGCATCAGAGGGGTTCCGTTGCGGGAGGAGGGGTCGGATGTGGCGGGCTACCTCGAGTGCCTCTTCAGAGACACCCTTGATGAGGCTTCGGATTTCGAGATCCGCATAGACAGTGCGCATTGAATGGGGTTGGGGAGGCGGGAACCGGACCCACCACCGGACATTCTAGCATTTCTGCCGGACTTTGTGCTGAAAGAACGTATCCTGCGGGAGGCCTGGAAGAAACAACCTATCAAGTACCAAGATCATCCCGTAGCTTTGTATCAAGATCTAGCCTCCATAACATTGCAAAAGAGAAAAGCCTTTAAGGAAGTGACATCCTATTTAAAAGATAAAGGGGTGCCGTACTCGTGGGGCCATCCCTTCCGCCTAATTTTCACCTGTGAACTTCTGGGCTTAGCGGGTCGCATCCAGGAGTCTTCCACTACCCCATTGCAACAGCCAATCGGGAAATGGTTGGCAGACAGTGGGATTCAGACGTTCTCCCAAACCCGACATGAAGCCAGACTCAGTGGCGTTATCCCAGGAGAGGGCATCGGCCCTGGAAGAGGTGAAGCGAGACATTTCAGTTCCTGAGTGAATGTGCAGACTCAAACAAGGATTTCATAGCAATATGGCTGACCCGGGGGAGGGGGGGGACCCAGGGTCGACCAGGCTACATGTGGACCCTTCACTCTTTCTTTTTCCCAAGTGCCGGCACTTTTGGAAGGCAGGCGCTGGACAATGATGGTTTGTTGGGGATGTTTTGTTGGGGTTAGGGAGGGGGGTTGGAAGGGCTCGGGGGTGGACGGGGAATGGTTGAGGTAGGGATGGGGGAGGGGAGGGGGGAGGAACCGGTGTCATCAGGGGGGGCCCCAGTAGGGCATCTCGTAGCGGCGGAAAACCCAGGGCAATGCTGTTCCACCCCATCCTGACACTATGTCGAGACCTACCTTGAAGGTTGTTACCCTCAATGTCAAGGGGCTCAGCAACCCCATCAAGCGTAGAGCCATCCTGTCCTACCTAGAGAACTCCGGGGCCTCCATATGTCTCTTACAGGAAACACATTTGCTGTCTAGAGATTGACACAGGATGCGATCCCGTGCCTTTCCTCATCAATACTGTTCCTCCACTACGGATAAGAGGGCGGGGGTCGCCATACTGGTTGCTAAACACTTCCAGGGTACAGTGGGGGATAAGGTGGCGGAGATTAAGGGCAGACTACTGGCACATACTGTCAAGGTGGGACGCATGACTCTGGTTGTAGGGTCTCTCTATGTTCCTAATAAAGGTCCGGAACCGTTTCTTAAGAGTGCACTGTCTGAAGTCTTACAAACTCAGGATAAATATGTTCTCATTGGCGGGGACCTCCACCTCGTTATGAACTCAGAACTGGACTGATCGGGCCACCGCTACGGCTCAACAGGGGCGATCTCACCAGAGGGGAGGACCTGGCTGAGTCAGCGAGGGCTCCTGGATGTCTGGCGGGAGGCCCATCTCAAGAGCACACACTACTCATTTTACTCGCACGTACATCATACATACGCCAGGTTAGATCATTGTATTAGTTCCTCAGAACTTTACACACTAGTAGATGAGGTAGACATAGTCCCTGCTGCACTCTCCGAGCACAATGCTGTGTCAATCTCTCTGACAGTCCCCTCACCTACAATGCTAAAGGAAAGTGGAGGCTGGGGGGCTCTTAAAGCGGTTGTGAGAGGGGAACTGATAGCGCTCTCTGCAGTGGAAACTAGGGAGCGGAAAGAAAAGAGAGAACTACTCACGGCCAAAGTCACGGAACTTGAAAGAGTACATGGCAGCACGGGAGCCCCAGTATATGGCGTCAACTGAAGGCAGCCAGAGCTCAACTCGCAGGCCTAGATCTGGACCGAGCGGAGTACGCAGCCCTGCCGCTCAAGCAAACCTATTATGTAGGAGGAAACAAAACGGGGCACCTCCTCGTGAGCAAACTTAGAGCTCGTATCCAGCAAGCCAAGGTCACGGCTATCAGCGATACCCGGGGCGAGGCAGTAGTGACTGACGACCAGATAGCAGAAACATTTAGGGATTTCTAAGCCTCCCTCTATAGCAGAGACTGCCGGCGAGGTCTACCTCACCAGCAAGCCAAGGTCACTGCTATCAGCGATACCCGGGGCGAGGCAGTAGTGACGACGACCAGATAGCAGAAACATTTAGGGATTTCTACGCCTCCCTCTATAGCAAAGACCCGACCATTGACACTGCCGGCGAGGCCTACCTCACCAGCAAGCCAAGGTCACTGCTATCAGCGATACCCTGGGCGAGGCAGTAGTGACCGATGACCAGATAGCAGAAACATTTAGAGATTTCTATTCCTCCCTCTATAGCAGAGACCCGACCATTGACACTGCCGTCGAGGCCTACCTCAGGTGGCGACCACGGCCCTCAATACCTCTGGGGCAGCAGCTCTAGACGCACCCATTAGGATCGAGGAGGTGATCAGAGCGATCTCCCGGCTCAAACCCTTGAAATCCCCAGGGCCAGACAGCTTCTCTGCGGGTTTCTACAAATCATTCTGCCCGCCCTTAGCTCCGAATTTAACCAGACTCTTCAATTCTTTCCAGGTGCCGGGCTCAATACCACCGGATATGCATAAACCGGGGAAAGATGTTATTCAATGCTCCGTTTACAGACCTATCTCCCTACTCAACCTAGACCTAAAACTTTATACGGGGTTCCTCGCTTCCAGACTGGGTCCACGGCTGCCTGGCATCATAGAGCCTGATCAATCCGGCTTTATCCCGAACCGCCAATGCAGCGACAACACCAAACGCCTCATGCATCTAATCGACAAGGCACACTACAACCAGCTGGACGCCATGCTACTGTCGATCGATGCCGAAAAGGCGTTCGACAGGGTAGATTGGGGTAGATTGGGGGATCCTAGACAAGACGCTGGCACACTGTGGCATAGAGGAACGCTTCAGGGCCTGGGTCGCGAGATTCTACGACAAGCCAAAGGCTTCAATCAGAGTGAACGGTACAAACTCACGCCCATTCGACATCCGGCGGGGTACGAGGCAGGGGTGCCCACTGTCGCCCCTCCTCTTCGCATACATAGAACCCCTTGCCCAGAGAATCCGGGATAACCCAGACATTGTGGGGGTTCCCTTTGGAGGGGAGCACCACACTATCAGTCTGTACGCGGAGACATCCTGGCGGTGCTGGACACACCTAAACGGTCAGTGGCAGCTTTCCTGCGTGTGTTAGAGGCCTTCGGTGAGTGTCGGGCTTTAAAGTAAATACTGGGTGAGCCATGCTTCTTCCCCTGGGGAGCAATGACCCCATGCCAGCAACTTTACCTCCAGAATATGGGGACCTTAGAGCGTACACGTCGATCCCATACTTAGGAATAACTTTAACCCCGTCCACAGAGCAGACGGTTTACTTGAATTACGCGAAACTCACTTCTCAAATCCAAGGGGTTCTGCGACGATGGCGACAGCATCCGTTGTCACTTCTGGGCCGCATTGCGGTGATAAAGATGTCCATATTACCTCAAATTCTATACGTCTTCCAAACCATTCCCGTTGGACCATCCCTAGGAACACTCCGAAGGCTACAAGATACCATCCAACAATTCATATGGGTAGGGAAGAGGCCGCAGATGCGTAGGGATTTGTCTCATCGGCCTCCAGATGAAGGGGACTAGGGATCCGTAACCTACTACAATACTATCAGGCAGCCCAACTCCGGTACTTAGCGGAATGGCGCCGACCTGAATCGGAATAGAGATGGCTCTTTCAGGACCGAGCGATGGTGCAGACTGCTCTCTGGAGGATACCCTTCCTGAGGCGAACGGACAGGCCGAAATATCTTACTAGATCCCCTATAACCCGCCTGACTATGAGGGTTTGGGAAGCAGTCGCGTGTAGGAGGGGGGGCTCACCTCGTTTCCCTCCCCGCTGACACCTTTGCTCGACAACCCGGAATTTGAACCCGGGATGGACAGACTAGCATTCTCACAATGGCGCGACTCGGCGTGCAAATCCGAAGGCCACTTATTCAATCTCGATGGTTTTCTTCAACTCTCAGACCTAACGCAGTTCTATGATCTCCCCAACCGAGCAGATACCAATACTTCCAACTCAGACATTGGCTGAGGCACCAGGAGGTACGCCCACTTGTAGGTAGGAAAATTACAGCTTACGAAAAATGGCTAGTCACTAAAGAAACAGATAAGAAGCTGATCTCTGAGCTCTACCGGATGCTCTAACCGCCGACCCCTAAACAGCACTCAGCCGGTCAGAAACGCTGGAAGGGAGAACTGGGCAGAGTTCTCTCTGATGAGGAGTGGCAGGCCATGTACTACAGGGAAAACCACACCGCTAGGAATACAGCGAGTAGGGAAGCAGCGGTTAAAGTAGCAACCTATTGGTACTTAACACCGGTCCACCTGAACAGGTGTAATCCTGACCGTTGCCCTACCTGCTGAAGGGGATGTGACGAAGAGGGAACACTGACTCACCTGCTATGGGGTTACCGGGAGGTGGAGGGGTACTGGACAGAGGCTCTCAACGAAATCGACAAACACTTCGACGCGGAAATCCCTAGATTCCCAGCATACACACTCTTGGGTCTACCCAATAAACTTACTTTCCCTATGAAATCAGTCAGAGGAAAACAGATGGGACTAGCAATGAGAGCGGCAGTGCAACATATTTTGTCGCTCTGGGGTACACAGACTCGTCCAACTCACACAGGGTGGCTCCACAGATTGTGGTATATAGTGGGCACCCAATCTCTGTCCTCTTTTGCTACTACTTGGCTGCCGATGCTTGCAATATTGGCGACAGAATTCAATGAAGTCACGTGCCCGAAATATCTCCGCCTCCTGAGACTTACAGACTCTTCACCGTCAGATGATACCACTGGGGAATAGGCGTATCCAATCCACAGCGTGCTCTGCCCACACTTGGAATATCTCAGACACTGGTTCCGGGAGGGGATGGGGGGGGGGGGATCTTAGTTTCTTTAGTCAAAATGAGTTTATATTTGGAGTTCCTGTCGGGCAATCCTGGACATTTGCTGCAAGGCATTCTTTACCAACCCTCTACCAAGCTGCTCAGTGGGCGGGCAGGGTGGGTGGTGGGCCCCATACCTATACAGAATTACAAGATGCTTCTACTGTGTTTTCTTTATTGTCCAAAACTCAATAAATCAAAGTTAACACAAAAATGCTGCCTAACGCACAGTTTGGTTGTGATTTGGCACATGCGTTTTCACTGAATTCTGCAATACATACTTCTTCTTAACTTAAATTGTACTCACAGAATCCTTTTTGTTTCAGATGCTTTGGTTACTTAATCACAGCCTTCTCATTAGAAGTCCACCAAAGAGACAATCGTGCTTTCTCGCTTATGCATTAAATCCAAATAATGTTACTTTTGTTTTTTACTGCTTAAGCATCATCTATACTTCCACATAATGTTGTGGTTTTCCTTGTTGTTGTGAAACTTTTTACGCTGTTTTAATATAATCAGTTACAATCATCCTAAAAATCCTGCTCATATTTGTAATAATCATTCCCTTGTCTCCTCATTTCTTGATTCCAAAGAAACCATTTTGTACCTCTCTGTACTAGCTCTAAGCGAAGCAGAGTTTTTTCCACTCCACGAGCTCTGCGGAGTGCAAAACTCCACGAATGGAGCAGAGTTTAACACCCAGGCCTAGTTTTTAGCACTCATTTAGTCATGTGTTATTTTTATCTTAAAGTTCTTTCTTTGGCACCAGTTGCTTCTATTTAAATTTTGTCACTTGGCCATTTCCCATCTACTAGGCCCACCACAGGGTTAATAATATCAACGTCATTTGTATTAAATGTCACTATAAGGTTCAGGATAAACACAGAACGGTAGCTTCCACTAATCATTATGTGGGATTTGGATCTATTGTTTGAGGATAGGTTTTGAAAAAAAGTGTGATGCCTGGATATCTGCAGAAAGAGATTGCGAAGAAATTCACAGATGTTCTTTCTTTTTATAGATTGTATTTGGAACAAAGTGATTTCCTTGAGAAGTTTACATGCAATGATATATGTGTTGATAGATCCTCAGAGTCTGTTACGTGCCAAACCTTTGAATTGACTTTGAGATCATGCTTGTATCCCCACATTGACAAGCAATATTTGGAGTGCTGTGGAAAGCTTATGGAGACATTGAAAAAAGATTATCGGTAAGAGTGAATGTTCAGCTAAAAATTATTGATTCTTTTATTGTTTGACATGCTTTTAATTGTTAGTTAGAAGTACTGAAGTGGTAAGTAAACTTCAAAGAAATTTAACATATTAATGTATGCTGCATGTTTGCACAGTAGACTGAATCGTTAGTAGAATCACATGCCTGGTTTATTTCTAGTCATCAGACTGGAAATCTTCAGTAGTCAATCAACCTGCAATGCTTCTGTACACTCATTTAGCTTTACTTTAGCCGTGCACTATATGCAGTCTCTCAGCTTCATTACATGGCTCGCATTCTGTCCACTGTGGAAGTGACCTTGAGTTCCACTCTCCAGAGCGGCTTCAGTAGCTCAAAATATCTATTGCATGTTGAGCTTAAGGAGGGGACCATGGAATCATCAGAGCCCTGGTTTCCAATTCAGGATTTTGCTGTTATTAAACAGATCTCTTCCCAATGGTTTCTGGCCTGTCTTATCAGGTGAGGACTCAGTCAGAAGTGTACCCCGCCATACCTGCTTCTATCAAGAATTAGACCTGAATGTTTACGCGACAGAGGCATGTAACATCTCGCCAGCATTTCCCTGAGGCAGCAGCCTTGAGAAACTCAGAAGGCGAAATACCACAGTGCAAGGGGTCATGGTTCGGGTATGGTGCCCAAAGAGTAGATCCTGATGACCATATAGTGGGACGTTGTTCAGTGACCTTCTGACATGGTTTTGATTACATTTTACCAATGCAGTAGAGAATATTTTAACTGTAATAAGTGCAGTAAGGTCTGAAAGAGACCTTATTCTTAGTTTTGAATGGGTGAATGGCCGAGAGTGTGGGGGAGTGGGTTTCTGAACAACCAAGTTAAACACAGCTGTAATTACATCACACATAAGAGTGAACCATAACAACAGAGGGCTGCTTGTGGTGGTCTTTCATCAGGCGACATTTCCAGCCTTTCGAAGACCGACCCACATAGCAAGTACCAGTTAAAGGACATGGTGCATTCCTTTTGTGACCGGTTTCTGAAACCAGGCACTCCTTTAATACACCTCCCATGGTCACTCACCTCCATCACAGCACCTTACACCTGGGATTCCAGTGAGGGTCAACAAAATTCTGAGGATGCACTGTGCAATATTACATTTCCTGTCCTGTAGAAAAAGAATAAAGGGAGACCTAATGCAACACAAATGAGCATGGCCAGCCTGAAGTTTAATCATTTGTGCTCTGTTTTATGGTGATGCTCCCATATAGTTTATTGGTATTAGCTTGTTGAAATTTTTTTTTACTTGAGCTGCCCACGCCACAGGATTATGAAAGAATCACTCGAGAATTGCACTGTAATAAAAAGAAAGAAGCATATGCATAAATACCAATAAATTACTGGGACATTAATGCCTAAAAACGTTAACAATTTATATCAAATGAAGACCCATGCTTCTACTTCAAGAAGGAATACTAGCCAATGAGGCAATCCCTACTCAGTGGGAGAAATTTCAGCTAAAGGGAGGTATACACATTATCTGAAGCTGCATTGGATTGAAGTGTAGTATAATGTTTTAGCCAGCGCCAAGACTTTTGTATGTCCTGATGAAGGGGTAAATAAGAAACTAGTTAAACCTTTATGACCTCAGCTGATGCTTTCTACAAATGGCAATGTCATAATATGGAGCTGTAAATCAATTTGTTTTGTCACCAATACAAGAAATTACAGTTGCAATATGGTTTGGCATACTGCAGGACAGGACATATTTTATCGATCTTAGTGAATACAATGTGAATGGATAAATAGGCAGTTGTAATTGTGTAAGATGTAGTGAATATTCAGTGAATTTAACAAATTCTGACATTCAAATGCTCTTCCCGAGTGTTAAGATATTAACATCAGAAATGAAGGTCTGTCCATCTTGGGAAAGCAGGATATTGGTAACATCAATTCAGATTCAACCCAACATCGGAGTGCTGAAGTACAAAGCTCTACAAAGAATACAAACAATAGATGCAAAGCTGAACGTCCAGTGGAAATAAGTCCCAAACCTTTCGGACACCTGTGTTTGGGGACAAAGGCAACAAATTAATCACTTAAAAGCTGGAAAGTTAAGAACAATATCTTCAAGTTACAAGACATATGAGTTCAAGACCAAGAGTATTTTCTGTTTCCTAATGATAGATGATTAAATGTAATATAGAAGGAATACTTTCGCGACCACTGGTCCCCGCAGTAGGCTGAGCATCTTCTAAATCTCTCTTAGCTCAGGGAAGTCAGGCTGTCCATAAAAGACTTTCTTACATGAGTCATAAAGTATTAGGTCCTAGTAAAGATGGGACAACATGACCACACTAAATTAAATTACAACCCAAGGAGGTACAGGGCCACACTTCCATCAACCCAAATGCAAACTCTGTGCATTTTGTTTACTGCACAATATATATATACCCCAAGGTTTCTAAATATGCGCAAGTTTTAACCTGCGCAGGTTACACAGGATATTGGGCAGGACCCCAATGATCCAGGAGCTGGCGGCACTGGTGTCACTAGACGCCACCATGGCATTTGATAGGGTGGAGTAGTCTTACCTGTTTGCAGTATTGGGGAAGATGGGCTTTGGACCGGAGTTCATTAACTGGGTGTGTCTGTTGTATGCTAATCCCCTAGCCAGAGTGGTGGTAAATAATCGAAAGTCCGCCGACTTTCTCCTTGGTAGGGGCACGAGACAGGGATGTCCCTTGTCCCCGCTCCCTGTTTGCTCTGGCTTTAGAGCCCTTGGCGGCGTGGGTTCGGTGGGACAGATCGATCCGAGGATTGCGGTGGACGTTGGAATGGGAGGACAAAATCTCATTATACGCTGATGATATCCTGCTTTACCTTACCAATCCAAGGGGATCCTTGATGTTTTTTTCTGGATGTGCTTGCTATATTCGGGAGGCACTCCGATTTTGCAATCAACTGGTCGAAATCAGTGCTCTTTGTCCTTAGAGGTGATCTGCCGGCAATCCCGCTGACCTGCCTGATGCAAATTGAACCGATAGGGTTTAGATACCTTGGTATCTATGTCACGCTTGACCCGAAGTTAAGGTATGCTGGTTGGTTGATTGCTTTATTTCGATATGCATATATCATAAAAGCATTACAAAAAATATAAAAACAGCACATCGTAAAAAGACTTAACATTTAAAATATGAAAATAAAAACAGCAGTTAATCAGAATAAATTAATTAAAAATGGATTAAATTGATATAGAAAGTCTTTTTAGTCGAATCAACCAGGCCTATTTTAAAAATTTAGACACAGCACAGACAATGGGAGGGGATGTGTCAGTTAATAAAATCCGAAGGGCCACCAAATACTGTCGAGTGCCCAATTCTCTACATAATGGTTTAAGCCAGCGTGATCTGGGGCGCACATAGTCCGGGCATTCAAAGAGGAAATGTGCCACAGTTTCAGGTTTATCGGGACAAGAGGCACAATAGCATGATGCCTGCTGAGACATATTCCACCTTGAGCGAAGATCAGCAAGGGGTAGAGACCCTAGTCGAAATTTAATATAAAGAGCCCGGTCCATGGCAAGGGTAATAATGTCCAAGTAGGGCTCGAAGGCAACAGTGTCTTTGATTTCCAAATAAGCTGCAGTTGCCTTGCAATGGCGCTGATTGTTGAGGAGCTTGGCAGAAACCCATTCCCAATACAGTTTTTTTAGGGACTCCTTTGGGGGAGCAGAGCGGTCGAGCCAGCAGGACCCCAATCCTAGGTCCCCTAGCAGGTGTTTGATATCCCTAAGCCATTTGATCTTCTGCCAGCCGTCTAAACACATAACCTCAGCCAGCCCATCTGCATAAGATTTTAACTCGGGGACCCTCCACAAGCGAGCCCAAAGCAGTAAAGGACGGAGACGGGCATGGTCCTTAATTGATTTGCAACCAGCATCCATTAGCACCGGGACTGTCGGGGTGCTCATCGGAATGGCAAGGAGGTCCTTGATAAACTTATTCTCTGCCTTGGTCAGAGACTCCATGTTGCCTAGACCCCATAGTTCCGCTCCATAGAGTGATGCGGATACTGCTCGGGCTTTATAGATGTCTATTATCGGAGCTACACAATGTTTTGATGAATTACTGTACTCCTTCAGGAGGGCCCCCCCCCCCCACCCTTTTGTGGCCAACTGTCATTTTGTTGATATGGGCAGTCCAGCTCATGGCAACACTCAGACGAATTCCCAGATAGTCAAATTCTGCCACTCTTTCAATGGGGATAGAATTCAAGATCGGGGGCGGCCAATTTTGCGTGGAGGGTGCATGATTAAATACTTAGTTTTGTCCACATTGATTACACGTCCTCTGGTAGTACAAAAATCCTGGAAACGGTTCAGGAGCTTCTGGAGGCCTTGGGGAGTTTTCGAAATGAGAAGGGTGTCATCGGCGAACAACAATGTGGGAATTTTTACGCCACCCATTCTGGGGGCATCTGCTGGCTCACTAAGCAAGTGCTCCACCACCCCATTTACGTAGAGAGAAAATAGGGTGGGGGCCAGAACACAGCCCTGCCGGACACCCTTCTCAACCCTAATCTTGTCGGTCTTTTCCCCATTCAGCCCCCATCTAACCTGTGCATAGTTGGTATTATGCAGTTTAATGAGGAGGTTTAGAATGTAGGGGGGCATCCCTAGACCATACAACACCCTCCAGAGTTCCTCCCTAGGAACCAGGTCAAAGGCAGTCTTCAGATCTATAAAGGCCAAGTAAAGACTGCCTTTGCCTAGCTCCACCACCTTCCAGTAAAGTAACAGGAGCCTAAACGCTTGCTCGATGGTTCCTGTTCCTGAGCGAAACCCAGCTTGCATATCAGATAGTATGTGGTTGTCATCCACCCATTGGAGGATCCTCCCCAGGATTGCTTTCCCCGCCACCTTCTGCGTCGAGTCTATGAGGCTTATAGGCCTGTAGTTCCCTGGTAGGTCCCGACAACCCTTTTTAAAAATTGGAACTACCTCTGCCCCTTTCCAAGACTCAGGCACAGAACCTCCCTCCATAATGGCGTTGAGAAGGGTCGAAATCAATACCCCCCATTCGCTTGGATAGGCTCGAAGAAGGTCCCCTGGCAACCCATCCGGGCCAGCAGCTTTTAGAGGCGTCAAGGATTTAATCATGTTCGTGACCTCCTGTGCAGAAAACAAGTCCATATCTCTATCCAAGGTATATGGCGGAAGGATGAAAGGATCATTGAGTGAACCTTCAACAGCAGAATAAAGCGTCGTGAAGTGGTTAAACCACGTCTGGGCAGTAATGGTACAAGGCCTCAGTGTATCAACAGGACGGTTTCTACTGCCCACTAAGTCCCAAAACCCTTTGGCGTCTCTCCCTCGACTAGCAGCCAAGAGGTCCTGCCAATAATTGTCCTCCCACTCCTTCTTTGCATTTTTTTGGCAGAGAGAGTAATACCTTCTTGCCTCCCTGGTCCTAGTGTGTGATTTGGATTTGACTGCTTCGACGAGCAGTGTCTTGGCCTCCCTGCACTTGCGGTTGAACCAGCCCTGCCTGGCCAATGGACAGAGTTTCCTCCTATTGGCTCTAACTGGGACAACAAAAAGATCGCTAATGGCCTTAGTTAGGCTCCGGAACCTAACAGTCACCCCCAGCAATCCATCCTCAGAGGAGTCAAGGTTAGCTGCCTCTAGGAGTTGCCTTATAGTGGAAGTTTTCTCCACTGAAAGCGATAACTTAACCCACTTTAGCCGTCGCATGCAGTTGGAGACCGATGTCACATCCGGGGCGGGGGTACAAGCGGGTCCACTCCCTATGCCAGTTAGCCACCCATGGGACAGTGTGAGCGAGAGGAGGTTGTGATCACTCTCGACGGAGGGTATAATTATCATATCTTTTACCATACTCCAAAGGTTTACGTCAAGAAGAAAATAATCTATTCTTGATGTATGCCCAGGCCTGTTGTATGTATGGGCTCCCGTTTTGTCAGAACCAGTCCTACCGTTGGCGGCCCTCAGATCAAACTCCATTGTTAGAGAGTTGATCTGGAGTACCACTTCTGACCATTTTTTAATTGGGCTAAGTTCTAGGGCAGGTATCCCCCACCTAGTGTCATTTTCCTCTTGGTCTTGTGTTACCTCAGGGCTAAGGGGCTCAAAGGTGCAGTTAAAATCACCCGCAACCAAAGTACAGTGCTTGTGTGGTGAAGATCGAAGCAAAGCTTCCAGGCAGGCTAAAGTTGGAGATTCTCTTCCCCCCTTCGTACCTCGAGCATAAATATTGAAGATATTTAAGATAACTCGTCCCTTAGAGTTTTTCAAGGTGATGTTGAGGAGGTCCGGGCATTTAGTATCATACTCCTCCACCCTGCAATTGAGTGCTGAAGCCACCCAGATGAGGAGGCCACCCGAAGGGCGACCCCTGCCAGTTTCTGAGTAAACAGCTGGTGAGAAGTGAGTAGAATACCCTGCCTTGTGTAGGGGCTCTATGCTCCAGGTTTCCTGGAACAGGCATATGGAGTATTGCTCCACAAGCGAGTTCCAGTCGGGCAGGGCCAGCTTCCTGTCTAGGCCGGCAACATTCCAGCTGAGAACCCTAATTAGTGGGTCCGCCACAGCCGCAATGCTACAGGTCTCGACTGGACCAGGGAATTCCACAGCACCCATAGTAGCGCAAGCATCCGTAGGCTCACGTGGCACCCTCCCCTCTCTTGGGTCTCCTGTGATCTCAAAGACAACCTGTTCTTCTGGTAAGTTCAGAAGAGCATTATCTTTGGCAATAGGGGTGGGCTGGGCATTAGATTGCCAAACCACCCGAGCCTCCTCAAGGGGATCACAGAGTCAAAAGCCCCAGGTACCCCAGCTCGATGTTGGGAAGGCTGTGTGCATCTGCGCTACAGTTGAGGCTGGGTGCCGATGGCCATAAGCATTATTTTGGGGTGGGAACACGGGATGGATAACTAGGGGGTTCGGAGCCGGCCGCGGGTAGAAGAATGTTAAGTCCACTACTTCGACACCGGGGACAGCCGAGGCTCGCCCTAGACTGCATATAGAGTTGGCAGCTCTTATGTCTTGGAAGTTGACCACCACACAATCCCCCTCAAATTGTTTTTTGCCCTGCCCAATCCAACCCACCCTGCGTACACCAAGAATCAGACCATCCACGCCCAATGGAAGGGGTTTGTTAGATTTTAGCCAGTGGATGACCTTATTCTTCAGTGCCTGGTTGGTTTCCTGCTGGGTGTCCTTCAGGGGGGGAACCTTTATTAGGACAACAACATAAGGTTGGCACTCTGGGGGAAGATTAACTGGGGGGCATTTGCGTATCACCTTTGGTGGGATGGCCGCTAGGGTGGAATTTTTAGGTGGACAGGTAGGCAGGTTAGCTTTTAAGGTAGTTGATACCCCACTATTTTTGGTGGATGGAGCGATCGCGGGTTTGAGGTTAGGACCAGCCCCTCCTTTTTGCAGCTTCTCTTGGGTAGGGGTAGGCCTGGATGATTTCACTACTGTAGGGGGACTAGCGTGCACTTGGACGATATGAGTAGTAGGAATCGTCTTTACCTGCTCAGCGCCAGCTGGGGGAGCTGATGTTGTGACACTCCCAGTCGTTTGGACCCGAGCAGGCAGTGCCGATTGGAGACCCTGTGATGGACCCACAAGATCCCCTTTCCCTACTTTCCCATCTGCGTCATCCTCCCTAAGCCTCGGCTGGAGTTTAAACAGGGTCTTCAGGGAGAAAAAATTATCTCTGGTGGTCTGTTCAAATCTATCCAACCTTTCCCCCAGACTCTTAACTTGATCCACGAGCGGTACCAGCAAAGACTTAACCAATTTCTCGAGGGGCTCCAGGGAGACACCCACATTTGAGGGTATGGGTACTCCTGGGGCTGGGTAATGAGACAATGGGGTTTCAGCGGCTGGCAATGGTAAGGTAGAACTCCCAGATGATTCAGGCCCACCAGATTCTAAATGCGTGGAACCCTTTTGAAGCTGAGCCCTTGGACGCTTGTAAAGCGTGGAGTATCTTCCCTTCCGGTTGCTAGTTGCCCTCTTCCTTTTCTTGTGTGCCCGGCTCGTTTGCGTCTGAGATAGCGGTTTTTGGCCTAGTGTAGGAGCCTCAGGATAGGGTTGGGACTTATGACCAGAAGAGGAAGGTATAGATGGGACAGGGATGAGCTCTGCACCAACCTGGCTAGGGGTGGGGGGATCAGGATTGATTATCAAGTTTTCTATCCTATCTATACCTGCCTCTATAACTACTATGTCTGGCTCTTCGGACAGAATTACAGGCAGGAGAGGGGTAGGGCGGGTAGGAGTTGGGGACAGGGCGTGTGCAACAGCTCCCAAGGAAGAGCGTTTGGAGGGAAAGGAGTCTTGTGAGAGACGACGTTCCGTCATTGCGATCTCCTTTTCGATGACTGCCGCCACCCTAGTGATAAATGTATCCATTGTGCCAATCATGGTGCTCCCCGTGGTACTTTCTCCCCCGCCCCTCAAAGATTTGCCAGAGCGGGTTGACATATTGGCCTCGTGGCCCACAGGTAGACTCCGAGATCCTGGACGTTGAGCGCGAAGTGAAAGAGGGGTGGCCCAGCCCAGCCTCAGACAGCCCCTGACTGCCACAGACTGCCCGCCCTTAGCCCGGGCTTCGCTCGGCGTCCCGCTACGCGAGTGCCAGTCCTTAATTCCGGGGCGTTGCGGGCGGGGGCGTGGTGACCAGGGGGCGGGGCGGCACTTGCAGGCGTAGCGCTGAGCCTTCTGGTCAGCGTAGTTGGATACTGTCGCTACACCGCTTGCTCCGCCTCCTCACAGCGCCTGGAATCAGCAGCTCTTCAGCGCCCACGGGAATGTAGAAAGACCGGGCTGCCCCTCGCTGACTGCACTGCTAACAACTCGGGCCCCCCCCCTCTGACTCGATTTAAGGGGGACGTGGCGCGATGGAAGGCACTTCCGCTCTCCCTTTTGGGTAGAGCAGTGCTTTTCAAGATGATGGCCCTTCCCCGATTCATATACGCACTCCAGAACACAATGGACCCTGTAATGGCATCCTACCTCAGGGAAATAGAGGCCCTCCAGAGACAGCTTCTTTGGGACAGTAAGCCCCGCATACCTTTTTATAAGCTCACTCTCCCCTGGTATGACGGGGGGATAGGATTGCCGGATCTACGGAAATATTATTGGGCCTCCCAGTTGGCGGCGGTAAATCATGCTATATACGGGCCCCCCGGGGACCCGTGTACGCTATGGACCGCTGGCATGTGCCGGGGGGTGACTTCACAAGGGCACTATATGCAAGACCTAGCCGGTTTCCCCTTGCGGGACCAACGCCACACGCAGGGCAGGTGTGGCACGCGGCCAATAGGCACCTCAAGTGGGAGGGGAAACTAACTCTGGCCACCCCATTATGGAGCTCGAAGAAGCTGGGAAGTTTATGGAAGTCCAAGGGATTTGACAAATGCGATCTGATTGGGATCACGCAGATCAAAGATGTTTGAGGGAAGGACACAGTTCACCCAGTTAATTCCGTCAAGCAACAATACCACCTTCATGACAATGAACACTACTGTTGCATCCAGATTAGGCATGCTCTGCTTACGCACATCCCCAGAGGCACAACGCTCCCTGACGCTCCCCCCCCCCCCCCCCCCTTGAAGACCGAGTGTTAGACGGTCACCTCCCAGAGAAGACCATCTCATTAATATATAAAAAACTCATTAATAATATGGAGGACCCGCTGGTACTTATTAGGACACAATGGAGTGCAGATCGGGTGGAGCTGGATGACGAGGATTGGCAGGAGGCGGTCTCCTCTCCACGGGTGGTGGCTAATCAGATGAGGCTCGGACTAGTGCAACTAAAGATTCTCCACAGGTCATATGTCACGGGGCCTCGTCTGGTTCGAATGGGGAGAGTGGGGAGTGTCGGAGGGGGTGCGGAGAGCTTGGAACTTTCATGCATATATTGTGGCACTGTACGGAGGTACAGGAATATTGGGTAAAGATCCATGATGCGCTGCGAGACGTCCTGGGAGTGGAGATATGGCCGGAGGCCCGCAGGTGTATTTTAAACATTTGAGAACCCACGGATCTGAGTGTGTATGGGAGACAATGGGTAGCGTTGGCATGTATGGTAGCCAAGCGTAACATTGCTCAGCTGTGGGGAGCTAGTCAGCCACCCTGGGTTGAGAAGTGGGTGGAAGACTTGGACTGGTGTATGTTCAGAGAGAGGTCAGTCTACGTTGCCAGGGGTTGTCCCGAAAAATGGGGGAAGGTCTGGGAGGATTGGAATCGATACCGTGGAGATATCTGTACGCCCCCGATATGTCTGGAAGAAGTTGAGGCGCATGAGTCCCCGTAATCCCTTATGAATAGTTTGTATTTATTATTTTGAAGTATGGAATGTAACTATGACAAACGTGAGAGCTGCTAGTGCCACCTGATGTCTTTCTTTGTTGTTTTGTTAATAAAAAGATTTTTTTTTTTAAATGTGTGCAAGTTGCCTGAGATGTTCCTGTGTAATCACTGGTTGTAATAGTATATCTATTTAAGTACACAAAATATATATATGTATATGTATATATGTATATATATATGTTTAGCAAAAAGAAGCACACAATTCTGTGGCACTAGGTCATACTGCACATCATCGTCCTGGAATATGCTTGAGAGATAGACTGTAGGCAGCTCAAACTGATTTTTTTTTTTAATGTGCCCAGAGTTCTCTGCTAAATGAAGGAAGAACCATGCAAATTCATCTTGGTGGTGCCATCCTGAGCTTATAGAAGCACATATGTTAACCTACACTAGAGACAAGTATTACTCCACAATCAAATGTTGTCACCTACTCAGTACTATGAACTTGAGAAAGTCAAGGCCAATCCTTCCACCTACCCTGAAGGGTGAACTTACCTCCTTGAATCAGGTCAAGATGGTAATAAAGACCCACATTACAAGGAAAAGGGTGTGAGAAACAAGAGTAACACTCCTGCAGTTTGGTGTTCGGAAGATCCGGACTGGATTTCTTAGGGACAGTGTGTCAACTCAAACTTATCAAGTTAGGTCTCCCCTCAAGAGTAAGAGAACTTCAATTACTAAGGGGTCACACAAAATGAGACAATTAAGACATATCAGTAACACAGATTGGGACTTACTTGGGGCTAATGGACTTAAATCCATCCTGCCGCTCAAAGTCTAGAGAGAAGGTGTAACGGCATCGGTGTACAGATCAATCTCCTTCAAATTCTCTTAAATTTTAGCCCGTCACACAATTGCTCCAGGTGAGCAGCAAATTGTCAGGGCGGTTGCCGACTCCGCTGCAACAGTGCTGTTTAAAAAGGTCATGCTGCAGATCTTTGGTGTGCTTTTGATTCCCTTTGGCATGCCTTTGGGTCCTACAGAGCCACTAGGGTTTCCAGTTGGATGTCTGGGACCAATGCTAACTTCTTCGCCAGTGCTCTGTATCTGCACTGACACTGACTCCACCAGTCCCGATTGATGATACAGTCCTAACTCCGATCTCTGACCCTAATCCAATGTCAGCCTGATCAAGGCCTGTGTTGTGCTATAAAATTACAATAGCATACAGCCAGATTCTAATCCAGTACCTCTGCCTTAACATCAGTACCTGAAGAGAATCCACACTACTTTTGGTTCCGATTCGTATCCAGTGCAAGAAGCACCCAGTGTCTTTCAGGACACTGATGATGATGAGGAAGGCGACTGCTTGCTCCTCACTCTTTATACTAAGAATTCATTGTACGTGGACTTGCAGAAATGTATTGACTAAGCATCATCAACCAGGCCCTTCTTCATCTGAGCTGTTATTGTCATTTCATGATACCCTTATAACTGCATAGTGTACGTCATGTTTATGCCCACCAGTCAGCCGACCTGTGGCTATGCGATACAGAATGGCCTCGGGTGACCAGAACTTCTAACTAAGCACCCTACAGCAGAGTGCCAATATGTCCAATCCTTGACAATTAAGATTTATCCGAATAGTTTTCCGACTAACCCTCTGGGTAGGAAATTGAAAAGAAAGCCTCGCTGCTCAGGACCGCCTGCTTTCCCGTTCCGCTGTAAGCCTCGCTGCTCGGGATTGCCCGCCTGCCTGCTCCGCTGAAAGGGTTGCTCGCAGGGACTGTTGTTGACGGCGGTGGACGGCCTGTGGGGTTGCGGTACTCTAGTCGAGGCAGCGCCCACCGCGCTGAGGAAATTTCCGGTCGAGCAGCGCTCTGATTCTAAGAAAGCGTGGTCGAGCGCAAGTGGCAGGGATTAGA
Source organism: Lissotriton helveticus (assembly GCF_964261635.1). Taxonomy (NCBI): domain Eukaryota; kingdom Metazoa; phylum Chordata; class Amphibia; order Caudata; family Salamandridae; genus Lissotriton; species Lissotriton helveticus. The sequence continues at coordinate 1,244,003,922 of NC_136069.1, read as the reverse complement.
GGAGGAGTTCACGAGCTTTAGAGATGGGGACAGAGCAGCAGGGAGCTTGAGCTAGAGCAGGTAGTTATCGCTGACACTTTTGCTCGCTCACCATCTCCTCCCTGTTGCTCCCTATTGACAACAGCTGTGTGTAACCGCTGTGTGAATCCGCTTAGCTAACTCTCGGCTCTGTGTGGCTTTGCTTGGCTCCTGTAGCCCATTGCTCCCTCCTACATCACCCATATCACTTGAGTGAAAACACAGCATGTAACTGCTGCGTGTAATCGCTGAAACAGCTGAAAACCATCGCAAAGAGCCTGGCAAGGCGCCCCTCCGTGGGAAGGAGCTGACTGTTGATTGCTGATAGTAGCCGGCAGCGGAGCACCAGCGGGCTCGGGGCAAAAACGGTGTGGACCCGGTGCAGGGGTAGACACGAAGGGTTTCTGATGCACAATTGTGATCACTGGCAGCTCAGGTAGTAGCAGCAGCACTGCAGATTGGAAAGCTGACTGATGCAGACTGTATTGGCTTGTAGAGGAGCAGTCCAGAGCAGTGAGGAGTCGAGGCGTTATAGGACAGGAATTGAAAGGTTTTGTGGGTTTGAGGGTATAAAAAGATACTACAAGAAACAACAAAAGGCTCATTGCTCTGCCCTCGCCTCCCTATGGCTTAGCCGGTGGCCGGTAAATCCGTCTTTGGCTCAGGTCTGTCTGAGCTAGAATTGTATGTTGGAGAGGAGCCGCTGCGCCTGAGTTGAAGAGGGTGCTGTCAGCAGAGGGACTGCAAGTCCCAGGGATCCAGTGTATCGCCCGCACCTGTGCCGGCTTTACCCCGCAGAGTCAGCTAATTAGTACATTGCCACATCCGCTTCGCGGAACGCACGCGGGCGCGCACCGGGCAAAGCCAGGGACAAGCGCGGGCCCTTTGGAGACCGGAGAAGGCCGGGCCGGGCCCCCCCTCTAGCCACTGTGGCTACCCAGGTTAGTTGGCGTACGTTGTACGATTCTAACTGTGTAAGTTTGGTTACAATCTTTGCTCGACCTCTGAACTGCGAATTTTCCTTTCTTTGCCAAAATGACTTCTCAGGAGAGCAAAAGTAGAGCGGCTGGGGGAATTGTTGCTGGGACATTGGATCAGTTTCTAATTAGAACCAGCTCAGTTTTAGCGCATGAGATTGCTCTGACAGAGCGCCGTCTCTACTTAGATTTCCTGCATACTAAACGATCATCATTTGGTGGTCTGACATCCGCATGCTCCCTGGAACGTCCCCCCGGCCATTGTGTCTGCATCCCCTGACCCTCTAACAGGCGATACTCAATCCCTACCAGTGCCCCAGGAAGTAACATCAGTATTGGAGGATACAACCAGCCCTGTATCTGAGGAGGTGGCACAAGAGGAAGTGTCCCGGGGTACTCTTCCTCGTATTGCCACTAGATCAGCGCTTAAACCACCAACCCAGGCCACGGTCCTAACCCCGGAGCCGGCTGTAAAGAGGAAGAGTGGAGGTGGCCCCCAAAGACAGAAAAAACCCAAAATGCAAAAGCTTAATAAGAATGGTGGGGTAGCTGCCCCCTCGCCCTCACTCTCCGCCCGTTTCTTTCACTCCTGCCGTCTTGAATATTGATTCACTGGGGGCCCTCCGTTCCGAAGTGCACAAGGCAATGTTGCTCAAAGTAGAGGAACTTGTATTATCATCAATATCCCCGATTTTTGATAGACTGACTGATATTGAGGAAAGACTATCACATTTTGAATTGTGTGCTGCTTCCAATTTTTCTACCATCGAGGTCTTGTTGGGGAAAACGTGCCCCCCCCCCCCCCCTGAAATTGTAACCAATGTTTTGAGTGCCCCTGTTAACCATATATCCCCCCTGTCCTGCCCTCCTTATCTAATCCTTCCTTCCTCCGTGCTTTGCCTCCTCCATCTATTTTCCCACCTCCTCGATTTGTAGGCATAGTGGGGGTTGTGGTGGTCCAGAGGCTGATTCTGTTCCATTGTGTGGTCATGAAGGTGAGATTGGTCATGAAGGTGAGATTGGGAATTTGTCAAATGAATTTGCGCAGCTTATCCCGAGTACTCCAAGGATTGAGGGTAGTAGACCAGGGGGCAGGTTTTCAAGCAACCCCAATCAAGATCAACGTATCGGTAGGGCCGGAACTCAGTTTAATGCCCCCTATGGGCACTCTAATCGAGACCTCCTACCAGCTCACATCTCTAAAGGTCATAATGAGGGCTCTACGATCTTACATCTTCCACCGGCCGCTGCTCGTCTGGTGGTGGTCTTAAAGAATGTCCCACAGCTATTGGAGGGGCAAACTGAATCTATTGAGCAGTTAATGTCTAAAGCCATGCATTGGCTTAGCGCCTAACTGAAGGATGTGGGGGCGCCGAGGTGGTATATCTGTAATCAAATGATTATGGCAAGACGTGTATCATGGGTTGGTCACTCCACTGAGGATGGGTGGGGTGACTGTGTAGTTGCCAATTTTAACAATTCCCATGTTGTCAGATTTGTATTGAGTTACTTGGGGAGCAGCAACCAATGGCGCCTACCTGGGAAAATCTCTTTACTACCTCTGGGTTCTTTTTATAGATCGAGCCATCCTTCTTTGAAAGGGGGCGCTTGTTAGACCTGCACCACAAAGACTCATAGGTGGCCCCTTTGATCTCAATCTTGCCAACAGATTTGCTTCCTTGTCTGGCCTAGATTTGTGCGATTGACTGTCACCCGCAGTCCTACCTGTGATAGAGGCCCAAATTACCCATCCTGTACCCTCACCTACGACTGCCCCAAGCTCTCATCAGGATATCCCAGAGGGGTCTGTGCATGCCAGGTCCCATTATTATTAGACCAGGTTGATGGTAATGTCATGAGCATATTTAGTTTGCTTTCATGGAATATTGCTGGTCTTCCAACGAAGACCGGTTCCTCTGATTGGTCTATTTTCATTGAGACTTATGATATTATCGTCTTCCAGGAGACCTGGTCTCTGAGTACTGTTTTTCGACCAGGTTACCTGGCCTTTGGTAAACCTGCTATTTCAAACCCCAAGGGGCGTCCATCTGGAGATTTGTTAGTCTGGGTAAGACAGCAGGTGGGTCTCCAGGTTGAAGAACTTGGTATTGATAACGTAGATACCCAGGTCTTACAAATAAGTTTTGAACACAGTCCTGGTTTTATACTTGTCAATGTCTATGCTAGAGGTATGGCAGGAGGGAAAGCATCTCCGACCAGCTCTAGCTTAGATTTGTTTTATTAAGTCAATGGAAGGGACAAGTAATTGGGTTATCGTGGGGAATTTTAATTGTACGTTTGAGCCTTTAGGTCTTGAAGATGCTAGCCTCACTAGTGATGAGGATATGAGTTGGGGCGTCCCTACCTTAATGCTCCCCCAAATCAATAAATGGACCGAGGCAGTATTACAACTTAAGAGCCTGACAATGGAGGGTGGGCTCCGGGCAGTCAACTGGCAAACTAAATCGGACGGTAAAGGCAATCCCTCCTTCAATATTTGGAGAAGAAGTAGTAGGATTGACTATATTCTTATCAACCTTGAATTGTGGTCCAGACTAAAGGATATGGAGGTTGTAAACAGACCAGAGTGTCACCACAACCCATTGTCGCTGACTTTAGAGGTTAAGGGTCGACTACCGGGGAGGGATGGCACAGAGTTTGTCACGGCAGATGTTGTGATGTCACTTGACAGCCTTAGACTAAAACGGGCACAGGTATCTGAGAATGAAGACACTATGACACAGATAAGGTCCACTCTCGAAGACTCTCTTGCAGACTTATCTCAGCTAGACTTCGATGAGGCTAATCTGACAACTCTTACCAAAGTATACGAGTCTCTGTTCATTTATGTATTTATTTATTTCTTTAGAGTTTTATATAGCGCTGGCTAGAGCCGAAGGTATCAGAGCGCTTTACATGAGAATCAACAATGTAACAGAAATAAAATCAACAATTACACAATACATCAAAAAGTAGGCTATACATTGGGAGAGGAGAGAAAGGAGAGAGAAAAGTAGTGGAGGGGGCAGGGGAAGTGAGAAAGGGAGGATAGGGTAAGAGACAACGAGGAGAGACGAAAGGAAGTCTGGGTAACGACCGACTGGGTAGGTGACAACCAAGGAGGGAATCCACGGCCCATCTTCCCTATAGCTAAACCAGGTAACTCCATCGGGCATCAGACAAAATAGTTCAGTCTCAGTACATTTAAAGAGGAGAGAAGGAGAGACATAAATAGAGTGAGGATGCAGGAAGAGACGACAGGAGAGACGAAAGGAAGTCTGTCTAAAGACCGACTGGGTAGATGACATCCAAGGAGGGAATCCCCGGCCTGTCTGCCCTATAGCTAAACCAGGTAGCTCCATCGGGCATTAGACAAAATAGCTGGATCTCCATTGATGTGGGAAAATTCACAGATTAACAGGGTGGGGACTAAGGGCCAGGACAGGTGAGGGCAAAGGTTGGTAGCAGGAAAGTGGAGAAGAGTAGAGGGAGAGGGGTAGGGGGTAAGGGGAGGAGGGAGATAAGGTCAGGAGAGACGAAGGAGGGTTTGTTGCGGCCGTCATTTTAGACGTTGTCTTTTATGTGTCACAGGTAGATTTAGCAATCAGCCGTACAATTTTCTTTCTAAAGAATGCTGTGTATTTATTGTTGCACTGTAATCTATTTTAAGGCCTGGACTAGAGAGAACTTTAGATGTCTCACTAGTCCCATATCTAAGAAAGATATACATCAAAAATACTTGCATAAATATAAAGGGAAACTGGATTTGCCCTATTCATCCATTGATCTGTTGAAATGTAATCTTTCTTCCGCTCACTACACGGCACAGCATGAAGCAATGGGTTAGCGTAGTGCAGCCATTTGCTCTCATGTGTGATTGCATTTTTTCCTGATCACAACTGCACACTCACCCAAAAAAACTGAAATGCGTTGCAAGAGCCAAGTCAGGTGGGACAATACTTTACCAATTATGTTTTCTTTCCATTCTTTATCTTTTTTTTTTTTGCAGTTAGCCATAGGTGCTTAAACTACGACTTCGGGTTACACTCGTTCTAGAATAGCACCCTGTCTTTGCAGAAGTAAGAAGCATGTTTTCCACCAGTGTGTTTTAAAATTATAGAGCGTTTCTATGCCTGTTCTAAACACACCTGCCTGCAAAGAAACAACAGTACTGTTCTATCAAAACAATATAGAGTAGTTAATGTTCAATTAAACCTTTTATTGAAAGCATATGACCACCATATTTAGGCTGAGCTTTTTTTATGCAGAAAAAAACCCACCATTGCACCAACTTGACAGGGCCAGGTCTATTGACTTAGCCAATGCTACTTGTATCACGATTTGTTAAAATATGAAAAAATGCTAGGTAACATAGATAACGTGCAATATAATTTGCCTTAAACCACAGAAGATACTGCAAAATGAGACTTTCCTTTTCACGTAATACAATGAACAGTGTTGCATAACTTTTTTCTCCATTGCCATATTACAGTGGCCCTGTCTGTGAAGGCTAACTCACGGTACAGACTGCTACAAGCCAACTGTCCCCTAAGTGACCGTGCAGCCTCTGCTGCCCAGGCTCACGGTTATGTAAACGTCCCTTTCCCTGCAGATCACACTGAGAGGATAACTGGCAGCATTGCACTGTTTTTAGCTCATTGATGAATTTTAGCTAGTTTGGTTTTTATGATCGCAGGGAGAGGTTTTGTGACACCAGCTAGTAACCTGCAGTGCCTGTAGCAGGGGTAGGGGTAGGCTTGCCAACAAATTAAGCTGAAGAGCCGAGACAAGGGTCTGGCTTGGTTCCAAGAGCCTATACAAAGCCCAAACCTAGAAAATGTTTGGCATGTAAATTGTGCAATCAATGTGAAAATATGATACCGCCTCTTCAAATTTCAAAATCCTTCATTTCTTAAACATGCAGAAGCAGTTCACTTAAGTTCATCTGATTATATCACTAGTGATCAGCATTTACCAGAAGTGATAGTCTGTAAACATGTACTTAGAAGCATTCATGTCTTCCACCCGATCACTCCCATCCAGATGACAATGCCATTAGCGAACCAAGAGGAAAATTAGCCGTTATGTGCACCCTATATGTGGCCTAGGTTGTTATTAGATATGGAGCAAAATTTTAGCCTGTTATATCAGACATGAGAAACTTTTGTACAGTGCACACCCTCAACGCATGCCTTACAAGGTGCTCTCATATGTGATAATTGCAATTTTATTTATATAGCGCTTACTACTCTTGATGAGGCATCAAAGTGCTTTTCAAAAAGGCACAGTGAAATAAAATGATTGTCTAGGATCGCACAATCTGGTCAAGCGGGAACGCCAGGATTGATCCCAGGTTCTGGTTTCACATTGTGCAATACAGCTACCAGACGGGTATCTCCATCTCTCTCCTGTTTCACAAGAAAGGTTCATGCTTTTGACTTTACGTGCCAGCAGACGAGGTTAGAGCATGGATGGGAAACACAAGCCACATGAGGGTTTTGCTCGTTTTGGGTTCAAGGGCCCAAAATGACAGCAAGGGGAGCCAGAGAAAGGCTTCTGGTCTGCGCCTCCAGTGGTTCTCCCACCTCGTCTATAGGGTACGTTTTTTAGGGTTTAGGTCATGATTGCGTGCTAAGCTCAATCTTCCTTACTAGATAGTGTCATTTCCCCCTTGTTTAGAGGGACCTTGTCCGGAACACGTAATGAAGGCAAGTACGTACTTGAATGTAAGAAATGATAAGTACATACTTAAATACAGCACTAGCAATGGAGCACGATGTAGGCAGGAAGGAATGCAGAATGCGTACTTAAAATCATCCTAGGCTTTACACAGTCATTAAAGCTTTCTTAACAATTCTTATGGAAAGGGCATAAGAGTGAAAGTAACCTGAGAAAAGGTTTAAAAAAAAAATCTGTCATGTGAAATAGAGAAAGCGTGAGGAAAAGGAAAAAAAAGCAACAAAAAAAAATAGAAGAGGAATGTGGGTATCCGGAATTTAAAAGAAAATATCAAGTAGGAAAGAAGGCGACAAAGAGAATGTTATAGGAGGTTATAAATGTGGAAGATGTAAGTAAGAGGGTAAAAGAGGTAGGCACGAAGAGGGGTAGGGGAAAGAGGGGAAAGGGAAAGGACAAGAGAAAAGTAGACCTTCGAAAGAACAAAAACATTAAACTGCTGGATTAAAAGATTAAAATAAAGAGATTTTTTTTTATAAAAAAGACAAACGCGAACAATGAAAAGTAGTAATCATTTTTTAATGCTTTGTAAAAAAAGAAAAAAAAATGAAATGCCCAAAAGGGCAAATCGAGAGATCATATAAAACAGTGAAAAATAAAAGGCAAAATAGTAACGGTGCAGAGCTCAGGAACAGACAGTGAGGGCTGAGGAGAGGAGGGTGCGGGGCCCATCCCTCTTCTCTGCCCCAGCGCCATCAGAGGATACTTGGCCCTGCATAGGCAGGCTGCATCACAACAGACACTGCTAGGCGGCGGGTCCCTTCAAAGGGTTGGTTGCCAGGGGAGGCGGGCTCTGGTTCCAGGCATGCGGCCACGGAGCTGGACATGGCCGGGCAGCTGTGCCTGTAGCCGGCAGGGGCTGTGCGCGCCGGCCTCACAGCCCAGCGGGAGCCCTCTGATGTTTGACGACCCCTGCCACACTGAGTCTATTATCAGAGCCTCCGTGGAGCGCCGAGGATAGGCCCCACTCCTGTCAGAGACCTTCGGGCTGGATGGAAGATGCATGCACTGCAACACGTGGGGCAGCTAGGAGGGAGATTTAACAGAACAAAACAAGCATTGGCAAAGCGAATAGGTCTCGCCTTTGGGACCTCAGAAGTGCTTGGCCAGAGATCGTGGATAGTGGGGCAAGATGCTGCAGTCATGCCCCACTACTCTAGTGGGGCAAAGTAGCTAAAAAGCTACTTTGTTAAGAAAGTAAAAAGATCAACTGTGCATCCCTCCCAAAAAGTCGCTAAATGGTATGACGGGCGTGTAGGCTCGCTTTTAGACAATTATCTCAAGCAATAAAGGCTGGATCTATTATGGAGATAAGGGAACTTAGGGCAATATACAAGGCCACCCAACTGAGGGCAAAAAAGGTGTTTGACGAAAATAGATGGAGGGACCTCCTCGAGGCAACTAATGGGGAAAACTGGTGCCGGTTCTGGCATTTAATTAAACAGGGCAATGGCACTGCTGGTCGGCCCCTACTAATAAGGTCCCCCCAGAAGTGTGGGTCGCACACTATCAGGCCCAATTTTCAGTGCCCGGACTAAGTCCTGGCCATCAGCCTTGCGTAGAGTCGGAGTTAGCCCTATTTTTTACCCTAGGCGAAATTGAGAGAGCTCTTGATGGAGTGGCTGCAGGCAGAGCACCAGGACCGGATTGTATTCCGGCGGACATATATAAATCAGACCGGGAGAACTGGCTAAAATATATTCAAATCCTTGCAAATGGCTTGGCCAAAGGCGCCCCCATTCCAGAATCCTGGCGTGGGGCAGAAGTTATCCCCATCTATAACAAGCATTTGTAATGCAATAGGTCTCGTAGTTGTTAGAGTTTGAGCCATTGGCATTGTAAATGGCAATGCCTTTTATTTATGTGTTGGTTTTTAAAATGTAAATAAAAAGTCATTGTCAATTACAATGCCAATAGGTTAAACTCTTGCAAATGCGAGACCTATTGCATTGCAAATGCTTGTTCTTGTACCATTCAACCTGTGACTATTCTCAGACACTTCCGTAGCAAGAATAGAAGGGTTTGCAGGCCACTGAGGCACATCTGGATTAGATCAGATGACAGAACTCCCCTCACTCTCCGCTGGAACGCCTAAATAAATCTGGAGAGGGTTCTTTTTTGGCTTGGTTCATTAATCAAATCAGAATTCCTGATGAGGAGGAAGTAGTTACCAGCCACTGAGGAGCAAAGTGCAAAGGACAATGAATCAGTAATGCAGGGACCACCACATCCCCTGGAATCATTAGAGAACCTGGTGAAAGATGTTGGGGTTAATGGCACCTGGCCAACGTTAAATAAAGACAATAAGTAGAAGTGTTATGTGGCAGCAAAGCACTGCAATGTGTTAATGTACAATAAAAGCCCCAGAATCGGCCACTACAGCTTAGTGTCTGTGACCTGAATTGTAATGTTCCTGTTTGTGGAAGGGATTTGCCTTTCTCAGCCAGCTCCCATCACAATTATCTCCAGATCCGCGGCTAGCTTAATGATGGCTCTGTAAAAAGCGAATTGAATGTGAACAGATACCCGTAAAAGATCAACAGCACGTATGCAGGCTGGGACCGCCATTTCCACTAGAAATGACATTAGGGTGGCTGCCAGCAGCATAACATTCAAATATTGCTTTTCACGCTTGGAAGTTTGCATATAGGCTTTAAATTTAACCGAGCCCGGTCTCCATGGGCAGAAAGACACCGTGGTGTATGTTGTGGGGGCAGGGGTTGTTGAGGTGTGATGGCAGGAAGTGTGCGGAAAATGGGTGGAGGTAAGGGAGTTTGGTGAGGAACATTAAGGGCCGATTACAAAGTCTTTAAGGACCTGATTGAGACCAAGTTGGCTGGGCGAGCTGCTGTTTGCATGACATCGAGTCAAGCAGCTTCCTGCTGCACCCCTCGGAATATTGGCGCCCTGGGCTGGGCCTAGCTCGCCCATACCCAAGGCCGGCCTCCGATGCTGCGTTGCTCTTGGTGCTACACACAGCAGAGCAGCAGCCATGGCTCTGCACAAATGATAGGCAGCGAGCTGTGATGAAGACATCACCTCTCTCTCTCTACCCCATCAGACCTGGTGCCTTCAACCCCGGCTGTGCGCCGCATCCCACTCTGATAAAAGGCGGAGAGCTGAGAGTGAGTAATGGCGGAGCCCCCCTGCAGCCCTCAGCTCACCGGTGCTGCCGGCCTGACCTCTGCTAAGTACTTGGTGATATGTAATGCTGAAGGTCACAGGTCAGAATCACGTGGGGGCTGAGAGTTTTCAACAGTTTTCGCAGCAGATGGACAATAAATCAGAAGGGCTGTGGAATGCGCCCTGCCTGTTTGTGCAGCTCCGGTGAGCGTCAGTGTGCACTCTGACAATCTAGGGTCTACTCTCGTGCCCTAAGAATCTTTTGGGACCTCTCCCCTGGCAAAAAAAGTAGTATAAACTTGAGGACAGTAAAATAGAGTATTCTGCCCATGCTCCCGTCTAGACGACAATGGGACTGTTTTTTGGTTTCGTACCTTTGAAGAATTTTTGTTTGTTTGATGCACTTTTTTGAATGTACAAAGCACTATATATTTAAGTTGTTCCACTGTATATAATTGTTGGACACATTGTTCCTTGAAAGCAAAGAATTTTTTCAATGTTCAAATTGTATATATTGACAAGAATTAATAAGTTTGGGTCTAGCTTGCCCAATGATGGGTATGTTTGTTTTGCATTTGAAATAAGAAAAATGAAAAAAATATAAATGCTTATATCCCAACGTTAATCAAAAAACCGTATGGGTAGATACATGTCTGTTTAATTTATGGTGTAAGAGGCAATTTGTTTTTTTGCACATTTGTATTTGGATTCCAGCCTCTGACCATTCCTTAACTGAATCAATCCCCTTAATCAGTACTGCATCAATGTGGTAAACTGCACGTGTGCAGCATGCAACAACAGACAGATCGGCAGTACATACCTCTGAACTGCACATTTGGTTGAATGAGCACTAGTAAGCGGTCCTGGGAGTGTAAATCGCCAGTGCAGCTTCCATCACCACCAAAGGGAGATAAGCTGAACAAGCGAAAAGAAGTGCTATGTTGGCATAGTTCATGGTTTCATTGCTGGTTTTTAGACGCTATAAAAACAAGTGACACCCGCGAGACTAGATAAGTTGTGAGTGTGCACATCCCAAAACCGGAAGTTCGGGAGCGTCACGCCTGTCGTGGGGCGGGACTTCCGTCTTCTGCTGGAAGCCCGCGCCCACGGAGTGGCTGGCCAGAGGAGCAGTGGTGATGCAGGGCTCCCATGCCTGAGGGAGAGCCCCGCGGTGGCTGCAGAAGTCAGGAGTGGCGCCGATGCGGTAAGTGGGGCTTAGTTGTGGGGGGGCGGGGGCGGCAGCATGTGTGTGTGTGCAGGGAGGGGCTGGCTTTGTGTGTGTGCGCCGTTACTGCATGCGAGCCAAGCGATAGCAGGAGCTGTGCGCGCACGCGTGTGCATGTCTGTGTGCGCATGTGCAGGGGGGGCTGGCTGTGTGTGTATGCACCGTTACTGCATGCGAGCCAAGCGATAGCAGGGGCTGTGTGTGCGTGTATATGTAAGCGCGTCTGCGCAAGCGCGTCTCTGAAGCGCGTCCACAGACCCCAATCGGCGCGTGCCCCGGTCTGTACCACTTGGGAGGCAAAACAATCGCAATAAGTCTCGCTGGTGACAGCGGTTTCGCGCTGCAACGTCAGGCGAGACCTAAAAAGGGGGATCGCGCCTGTCCATCTAACTATAGGCCCATCAGTCTTATAGAAAATTGTGGCGAGACTAGTGCTAGGCAGGGTAAACAGGTGGATTGATGAGAACAATATATTATCTACCTTCCAAGCAGGAATTCGTTTACATGTTAGCACTATCGATCACGTTTTTAGATTCATGACGATTTACTGGAATCCTGTTCTTAGCGGGGGGGACACTTTATGCAGCATTTGTAGATCTTAAATCTGCTTTTAATCTAGTTCCCCGATCTAAGATGTGGGAAACCCTTAGGGAAGCAGGGATGCCCACTAAGATACTATCCTTTATAGTAAAACTACATGAATCAACACATGCCCAGGTACGCTGGGGTCTGCAAGGTGAGCTGACAGACCGCTTCCCCGTGAACAGGGGTGTGTGCTGGCCCGACCCTTTTCTCATTGTTCATAAATAATGTTATCGCATATTACTCTGATTATTCCACGGACGCACCCACTCTTGCTGGATCCAGGATTCCACTTTTAATGTTTGCAGACAACACTTTAATTTTGTCTAAGACTCAATCTGGTCTGCAACGTGCGCTGGAGCGCTGCACTTTGTTCTGCAATGAGCATGAATTAGCAGTTAACGTCGATAAGACGAAGTTCATTGTCTTGCACAGACATAAAGTTGTGAAAGCTAAAGTGGAAATGAATAATGTCCCTCTGGAAAAAACTGATTCCTTTACTTATCTGGGCGTTACTTTGTGCAAACGTTTGAACTGGAAGCCACAGTTAGATCTATTAGTACTAAGGATAATCAGTTAGCAGGTGCCCTTTTAAAAGAATTCCGACTGTCCCAAACTAAACCAGTGGGTCCGGCGCTATCTATTTATCAAGGGAAGGTTAGAGCTTCTATAATTTATGGGGCGGAACTCTGGGGGTTCGAAAACTTAGTTCCTTTGGCCATAGCCCAGAATAAGTTCTTGAGGGCAATGACGGCCTCCCCAATCCTCGCCTCTTAGGCCTTTATTTTTAGATTTTGGATGTATACCCTTTGAGGAGGCCTCGGGTTTTATACCACTTGCCTACTGGCGAAGACTTTGGACTACTCCGGAGGTTGCACCCTATGCAAGAGCCGTCTTGTCTATTAGAGAAGCCAATAAGTAAGTTAAATAAAATCTCCTGGCTACGGAAGATTAAGGCACTGCTACTAGATCCGAGCCTTATTCATCTGTGGGCTGACCCGGAAGGGAATTCTTTCCCGTTGAAGAAAGACTTGAAAGCTATTTACAGGGACAAGGCTTTTGTAAAGTCACTGTCATCTGTTGTTAGTGGTTCCCTGACATTCCTCTTTTTATTTTTTTTTATAATTCTTTTTATTATGAAAAAGGAACAAACAAAACATTGGCATCCGGTGATCAACATATTAGCAGCATTGCAGGGTTTAACTTGTGTCAACTTCCCTTTGTCTCGTCGGAGGGTGTACACAAGTCGCCACAATGGCTATTCCAGGCCCCCCAGATCTTCCCCCACTTCTCCGGGCAGCCCCTTGCCACATACACTGCCCTTTCCCTAAACATACACCAGTCGAGATTCTGGGCCCACTTGGTACGCTGGGGTGACTGGCTGGCTCCCCACAATTGAGCAATATTACGCTTCGCCAACGTCACCCACTGTTTCTGATATCCATTCAAATCCATGGGTTCCCAAACATTCAATATACATCTCCGGGCCTCTGGTCGTATCTCCTTTCCCAGTACCTCCCTGATCACGTCATGTATATTCGTCCAATAGTTCTGTATCTCTTCACAGTGCCATAGGATGTGCATGAAAGTGCCCAGTTCTCCACAACCTCTCCTACAGTCTCTGCTCACTGCTCGTCCCATGTGTACTAATCTAGGCCCTGTGATATATGATCTATGCAGGATCTTAAGTTGCACCAACCTAAGCCTCATCTGAATCGCAACCACTTTGACATCCCTCTTTTTAGATTTTAAGTGTGAGTATAAGTATGATGCTTATTGGGATATTATCACATGTCCTGGTGATAGGAAACCTTTCCACCAATTTAGAGTGTGTACACTCCCCTTAAAATTATTTATCAATAAGTGGGGGGAAAACCGGGACACAAAATGTGATATTTGTCCTTGAGAGGATGAGACCGTAACACATGTCTTGTTCGTGTGCCCTGCTTACAGGGGCCCTCAACAGAAATGGCTCAAGCCGGTCTGTAGATTGCTGGGTACAAGATCCTACCAAACGGCTTTGCTTATTTTCAAAACCGGAACTTCTGAAGTCATTGTTATCGCCATGGCTAAGTTCTTGAGCTGGGCCTGGGTTCTTAGAAGAAAGAACCAGCGAGTCTTCACGTAATCTATTTGGTCTTACTGTGTACTGCTGCCTGAATATCCTTTGATTATGTACTCTCCTTCTTATATTAACTCTGTTTTTAAATTGTTTTGGGGTTTTAAATGACATGTCTTTTTTTTTAAACAACATTTTGTATGTGATTTTATGTTTTTTATATTAGATTGTACTGTTTTTATGTGTTTTTTATGATTGATTATGATCGAATAAAGACGAAATCGAAACAATCGAAAATAAATAATGGTTTAGGAAAGAGGATGTTTTCTTCGCCTTGTCTAGCACTCAGAACTATTATGGCTGTTTGCTTATACGGAATTACACCCACTCATTGTGGGATATAGCCAGCCACATGTTGACGGGTGTCCAAGAAGACCTCACTGTGTCTCTAACTCAAACTATTTAGGATGGCTGGGACAGAAGTAAAAACTCAGAGCTGGTCTGGCCACTACAGACTTCTTTTACAGGGATATTTGCACCTGTGTCATGCTCATGAGGCCTGTCTGGATGCAATCAGCTAGGTTTTCTGGAGGCGTGCAAGAGTCCTTAATAAACATTCCCTTCGACAACACAAGCCTATTCGGGGAGGAGGCTGATTCTGCACTAGAGCAATTCCAGAATAGTTGTGGCACATTATGGTCTTTAGGGCTGTTGATGTCAGCTAAGCAATTTCTCCACCCATAGAGACATTCTAGAGAGTGTTCAAGGAGACTAGATTATAGATAATGCATGCCATTCCAACCTGTACTGCAACAACCAACAAAGTCATTGCAAAGCAATGGATATGGCACCAACAGTAACAGTTCAGTCCAGCAGGGACAACACTCCTCCAATTATTCCTTCCCTGCTTCAGCAGCCAGCAAGTCGTTTTAGTTTGCCCTGTCACAAGCATGACTAGCTGGTTGGAGGCAGAATGTGATATTTCCTCCCCAGCTGGATATCCATTATGTTGTACTAGTGGGTCTTACAGATTGTTCAAAGGGGCTTTAGCCTGCCCTTTACTTCCTCCCCAACCTACCTTCCTCCCACAATGGAATTACTTTTTCAGAAGCACTCTGCAATCCTGATGAAGGAAGTCAGCTTTGTGTTGTCTCAAGGTGCCACCAAATAGGCGCTGGACTTGGAGAGAAAAGGGAGAATGCTACTGGTGTTACTTCCTCATCGGTAGAATGAACATGGTGGCTTTTAAGGCCTTTCCTCCAGCACAGCATATCTGGAACATTCAGGATATGACTCCAATGATTTTGGATTGGTTTTAGGTCTTGTGAGGACTAATCTGAGGCTTCTTGGTCTCCTGGCTTTGTGCATCCTTCTCATCCTGAATGCTGGGTGGCACATGCAGGCCCTTTAGTGGAATCTCATGTCTCAGTGGGCCCGGCACAAGGAATGGCACTCCCACTCCATCCTAATCTCACAAGAAATGGCTCACGATCTTCTGTGGTGACAGGCAAACTCCATCCTGACCTGCAGAAAACCACTGTCCTCAAATTTCATGGTTGTAACAGACAGATCAATGTTGGGTTGTGTTTTGAATGTGGCTTCTCACCAATAAGCCACATCCAATCCCAGCACTCCCACTTGGGAGGCAAATATAACACTGCACCTTTGAATAATATACACTTTTGAGCATGTCTTACCACCTCTGGCACAGCAAGACTTCAACACAAAACAAACAGCACCTTTTGAAAAGGGGTTTTATTTAACAAAATGCAAAGACTCTATCACTTTTAGAATAAGGCTTGGGGTTTATTACATAATACTGTCTAAACAAAGGCTGTCTCAGATACCAAATGAATTCGATTCAAATATATGTAGCAAACGTATAATCTAAAGGCATGAATCAATAACTGAGCAAACGATAATACTAATTAATAAACAAGCAATAACTGATATAAGATAAGGTACACTGGACGTCCTGCAAGAGATCAGAAAGATATATAAATATATATATGCACACAGTAGAGGATCCCTCTGGATGTGCACCTCCCACACCACAAGGAAAACACCTCAAACGATCACAGCCACTGGCTCACATCACAATGGCAATAACCACAAAACTCAATACGTCACCTGATGCATACACTGCCCACTTCAGGCCGGGGTACGTCTTTACACAGCCGGGGATCAGAGCTCAGCAATCAGGGTTCAATCCGAGATAGACATGTCTGCCTTCGCTCGGAATCCAAACTCCCAAACTTGCACCAGACCAGAGAAGGCTCCCCCTTTTAATACAAATCCAAACATAACGAAGCTTCTAGCAAGCCTCGCCCCTCGTTCTCATGAGAGCCCGTACCAGTCTGCTTCAAGGCCATGGCATCTGTTGATCAGGCCTTTGCTATGGATTCGAGACGGACCATGTACATTCCTCTGATAAGGACCGGTTTCCTCTAGTCTGTAAAGTGTGAAAAACAGGAGGAAGAGCCCTCCCCACTTTGCAGTTACGTGCAAGCACAGAAAACAGCTTCAGTCATGAAAATGGAGTTAGTTAGGCCTTGCACACAGGCCCAAAGCAAGATGGCATTGAAAAGCAAGATGACTTGAAAGCATGTCAAAGCTAAGCACTGCCGTAAAGCAAGGTAAAGTCAGAAAACAGAATGAGTAACAACTCATAATTCTCACCAATGCACCATACAATACACATTCCTAACAACTGCACGCCTTCAAATGCACATCCCACACGCTCTGCTCTTGGCAAGACTGTTCCACTCAGTAACAGCTCCCACTGAAAGACAGCAAGATTACAGAACAGAAGAGAAGCAGGCAAATGCAGGACGATCCTACATTAACCTTATGGACACACAAGATCATATGGACCACCAAGATATCCAACCCATGGTACAACGGGAGTCTCAATGAAGACAGACGGGCTATGCGAATGGCAGAGCGCACCTGGAGATCTGCCCCTCGACACTGCACCTAAAAACTCTGAGGAAAAAGAGAAACGCATACTTCAGGAAAATAAAACGCTCAAAGTCAGAGTTCTTCAGACTCCAGCTAGACCAAGCAAAAAACCGTCCAAGTAAATTGTTCGAGCTAATACGATCTCAATCTAAGGAACAACCCCCAGCTGTCGACATGATGAGCATTACTCCTTCATGTGAAGATTTCTCGGCTTTCTTTATCAAAAAAACTGACAATATAAGGAGTGACCTCCTCAAGGACGCAAGCCTTTACTCAATACCCAACTGCATAACACCCAATAAACTAAAAAACAATGCGACATGGTCATCCTTTGACACCTACTCTGTAGAAGAAATTGACAGAATACTCAGCACCCTAAAACCATCCAATCACCTCACTGACCCTCTCCCTGCTAACGCCGTGAAAGACTTCATCCCTTTGCTCCTCCCACTCTGGACTAAAATTATCAATAGCTCACTTCAACGAGGAACCATCCCTGACTCCCTCAAAATTGGACAAGTGACACCTTTACTGAAGAAACCAACCGCCGACCCCACTGATCTAAGAAATTACCGTCCGATTACCAACATTCCCACTCTCGCCAAACTTTTAGAAAAATGCATCCAACTACAACTGACAAAGCACATAGAACAGTTTGATCTTCTCAACCCACATCAATCGGGCTTCCGAGCAGGGCACAGCACTGAAACAGCTATGACTCATATAATTGACGACGCCCTCCAAATTTTAGACCAAAATGATACCTGTCTCCTCATCCTTCTTGATCTTTCTTCAGCATTCGACACAGTAAAACATGAGAACCTACTCGAACTCTTAAACACAAGAATGGGCTTCTCTGGGACTGTTCTCCGTTGGTTCACTTCCTTTCTACACAACCGGTCTCAAAAATTCAAGAGCAAAAACATGATGTCTTCCCCAGTACCGGTATCGCTAGGTGTCCCTCAAGGATCCTGCCTATCCCCTACTCTGTTCAACCTAGTTATGGAACCTCTCACCACCTTGCTACAAGCATCCAATGTACACTTTCACATGTACGCCGATGACACTCAACTATATCTCAAGTTACAATCCCCCAAAGACATCCTGAGTCTGAACTCAATGATCAGAAGCAGCCAATCTTGGCTGGCCGATAACCACCTCAAACTCAATGCTATGAAAACTGAGTTCCTCCTAATCTCACCTCCCACGAAAATATCTTCTGCACAAACATGGCTTAAGCACCTAACAACACTCAATGTCCAACCGACCATCGTGGATTCAGCAAAATCTTTAGGCATAACACTCGACACCAACCTCAACATGCAGCAGCATATCAGCAAGGCAACTAAGGGGGCGAACTTCCAAATAAATTCCTTGAGGAAACTTAAACCCTTCCTCCCAGCAAAAGACTTCCAAACCGCAGTACAAGCACTAGTCATCCCTCGCATAGACTACGGCAGCGTGGCCCTCTGCGTACTCCCCCTAACTACAACTGCACCCCTCAGAGCGTCACTAAACGCGGCAGCAAGACTCATCACTGGATCAAAAAAACATTCGCATATCTCCCCTGACTTTAAATCCTTGAACTGGCTGCCTTTTGAAGCCAGAATACAGCTGAAAATTGCCTGCATGACGCACAAAGCTATACACCTGAAATCACCCGGCTACCTCACTCATAAGTTGACAATTTCCGGCGGGTCCAGAACCACCAGAAGCACAAACAATCTACTGCTGAAACCTCGAAGATTCCGGAAGGAAAAAACGTACAAACGCTCCTTCTCAGGAATGGCGCCTAGGATCTGGAACGCACTCCCTCCTGAAACCAGACTCATCTCCTCCACTCTTCTTTTTAAGAAAGAAGTCAAAAATATCCTTATGGCTAAATACACTTGAACAACTACATTTGATTTACAATGTGTCGATCAGTATTTCCAATCAGATTCCTATGCACATGTGTTTTTACTTGTATTAGACTAAAGTGCTCCCTCATATCTGTATTATCTTCTATTTCTGTAGTATCTACATTGTTTTGATGACAACGTTCCAACTATGCCATGCTACCTCATACCTGTACTATATGTAATATTTGTACTATTTACATTAACTTGATGAGCTACCTTCCTACTATGCTCCCTTGTTTCCCTACCCTTCCACCTGCCTTTGTAAAGCGCTCTGTTATCTGCAAAGATCTTGTTCGCGCTATATAAAATTTTTTTTTTTTTTTTAAAGACCTTTATTGATAGAAAAAAGGCAATTACAGTGCAACAAAGAGCCCGAGGGCTCACACATACGATACATTGCAACATTTTGTAGGCACAAGGATATGGTACAGTAGGACCGAGGTCTAATTTTAAAGGTTTTCCTGTAGGAGAGACACAAGCAGGATATCGTAGTACAACAAGTCGATGCTGGTGTAGGACATGCAGGATATACCAACATATGACGGATGAAAACAACCAGAGTCGCTGCGAGGCACCCGGAAGAAAACGTCTAAGCCCCAAGGAAGAAAAGGAGAAGAAAAAAGGGGGAAAAAGAAAAAGGAAAAAGAATAGAAGGCCCATAGAACCAAAAAGAAAAACAAAAAGAAAGCAACCCCGCCCCCCGTTGACCCCCCACCCTGCACCCCTGCAGCTGGCTACGGCCTGACCCCCCCTAGCAGTGTGCCTGTCGCCCAATAAAAGGAGTCCCGAAATATAGAGAGAAAAAGAAAAAGATAAAAACCCTAACCTAAAGTTCTCATAAAAGAGAGAAATGCGGGGAGGAGCCCGCTATCTGTCTCCCGGCTCCGCTATCTCGTGGAAATAGTAGCAACAGAAAGCCTGAAGCCCGATAATAATAACATGCCCGATATGCCGAGGACACTGGAAGCAAAGCAGCAGCGCGCAGTATAAACAAGGCAACAACCTCCAACCCAGCCATCCAAGACAACCATAAGGAATCCCCAAATCACGAAGAACAAACGGAGGCCCCCGTGACAGTCCCCTAGCATCATCAATACATGTCCCGGCCACTCAAAGAAGACTAACCCTCCAGCTGCCCCACCCGCAAGAGCGGCGCCAAAACAGGAGTCAATAGTTTGATGGCAAAAAATAGTCCAAAAAGCACGGAATGGGGCACAATAATAACACCAGTAAAACAGAATCACAGCAGCGTTTCCCCCATCTGCCACAATCAGCAACAAGAAATCCGCCAGGACGATAGTAGAAGTGTCTATCCTTGTCCCGTTTTCTCCTTACCACCACAGACCAGTGCAGGCGATGCCGGTGCAGAGCACAGTCCAGGGACATATCCGCGGTGCGGGTAACTCGATGTATCCGAAGCAGAGAAAACCAGGAGTCTCACAAAGGGTACAGAGTACGCCGACTCAGAATCATAGGGCACAGCCGGGACGGGGAGGGAGACATTGGCGTCCATCACCACTCGGGGTGAAGCTCGGAGATCCGTGAGCATGGCGAAGAGGGAAGGTGCACGCCTTAGCGGAAGCCCCAGAGGGGCAGACGAATCCGGGAGCCGACCTCCCGTAGTCAATAGCAGAGGCTGGCTGAAGGTCACGAGGGCGCCATAGACCCCAATGGTCGCCATCTTAGCACAGGCGAAGGTGGAACAAAGAGCGGTGCCGGAACCCCGCGAGTCGGCCATCTTAGGACGGGGCGATACACCAAGCAAGCTCTCCAACTTATCCAGCAGGGCGCAGCCAGAACGTAGCGCCATAGCGCGGAAGGAAAGAACCGCTTCCAGGATATCACCATAGCCATGAGTGGTAGCACACTGTATGTCAAACATGTCTTCTCACACAATGCGTTCAGAGACACAAGTCACAGGCAAATATTCAGGATACAGCAAAATATGCCCACCATAGCGTCAGACAAAGAAGCCCCGGATCGGAGCATGCTGCGCACCATAGAATAAAACCAGGTCGTGCTGCGAGGAACAGATGATGTAGTCAGGGTGCGGACAAAGGCACAGTACATTCAATATGTCGTCCCGCTTAGTTTCGGGTACCTGGCCAGGCCAAAAGCCCACCACCATTAGTGGGACGAGGTGCAGGCAAAAGACAAAACAAATAGCAGTACACTTGCCCGTAACGGCACAATTTCAGCCAGGTTAGCTTGTCCCAGCGCCGGGTCCGCTGCCCCTCGGTAACCACCGATCGAGACCTCACAGTCACCAAGCCCGGGAACGCGTGTCCGACGGCCGGCCTCAACAGTCACGCGAGGCCCCGGTCACCATGCCGATGCAGGCCGCCAACTGTGTCCGAGCGTTTCCTCCACTTGCCGGAGAGCAAATGCTTCAGGATTTCAAGGCGGGTCGCCGGTGCGCGTCTGCGGTCGGAATCAGCCACCTCAGGTCAGGATATCTGGCAGGAGAGGCTCGACAGCGGAGACGATCCCCGGAGCCGAGGGACTACACGTCTGACCCGCGCGCCATCTTGGCTCCTCCCCCTATATAAAACTTTTAAAATAAATAAATAAAATAAACCCTCATGTGCTATTACTATAAGCCGGGCCAAGTGTAGTATCGGATCCTGTGTCAGTAGGCACCATGCCTCTGGAGTGGGCTGGATCAGTAGAACATCTTCCCTGTAGTCAACCACCTTCCCTGTAGTTAACCACATTGTGGGGTCTCTAAATGCCAGAACTGACAAACGGAGGAGGGCTCGTCTGGCAGAACCACAAGTGGCGTCTTCATCCTGATTTGGTGTAGGGCATCTTCTGACAGTGGATACATCCTGAATCGATCTTTTTGCAACATTGAAATATTCAGTGTCAACAATTCTGCATGTTGGAATCTCTTCCAAGGCACTCTTTACGAGACACATTCCGGCTGGAATGGAAGGAAGGGCTTCTGAATGTATTTTCATGGCTACTTCTCATGCCTCACGTTCTGAGAAAGATAGACTGAGTCCAAGTCATTCTTATCACCCCGGACTGGGCCAGGAGAGTGTGGTAACACTGAACCGTTGGCTATATTAGTTCTTATGTGGCAGACTCCGACCTCTGCTAGATGAAGGCAAAGAACACCTTACTACCCCTATCGTCCTTCACCCACGCTGGAGTGATGGGTTGACATTATCTGCAGCGCTCAAAACACGCACACACTCACTCACACTCTCCTTGGTTAGGCATTTCTGCAGAGCTCTCAAGTTTCCTATGTGACATGCTCTGGGAATACACTGCAGGTTTTACTTTGCATTCTAGAATGTGTGTAATTGTAATTTAGCAAATGAATAGAAATTAGGTGAACCAAAGGCCTCGAAAAGCTCACACTTGACATACAACAGACCTCCCCCCAATTTGGGAAACTATGGGATGCCTTGATAGGCCATTTTACGTTTTTACCTCTAGTGAGGGACTACCCACCTAAATTAAGAGCACTAGAATTGTTTGCAATGAATTGTGTATGACCAAAGATGCTTTATATTTGTAAATGGTGAAAAGAGCGGGGGAAACGCCACGTGAAATATCAAGGATGTGGGTCGGTGTAATATGTTTGGGGGAGGAGTTGACGTTAGAGGGTGTTTAAAAATAGGATGGTACTATCCATTGTAGTCAAGGGTTGTTAACCTTAACAAATGTAAACAATTTGGGCATGTTAATAGTGATTTCACTGCGCCTTTTTCTGTTGGCATAGGTACTGCTGTGTTTTTTTGTACTCCCTTTATAAGAGCAATAAAATGTATTAGGGGAAAAAAAGACTACAAATAATAGAATGAAGATAAACACGCATTTCCAAAACCAAGAGGTCTCACCTTTGAGACCCATTTTAGAGATGCCTTACAGAGTCAGACTTTTTCCTGACACTTGTCTGATTCTTCCATAAAAAAGAAATAAAAAAGCAGAGATGGCCACCAACACCCTGCATGAGATGCTGGACATAATAATAGAGGCTCTCAGGAGGAGTTTTGAACTCTCCACACCTACACTGAATGGCTGTAAGAATAGACCCAGAACACCTGAGCAGGCAAAAATACAAACTGAAAACACAAGAATCAAACTGACCGCACGAGAATCACCAACCTCTTCCAAAAGCAAATAGTGAGATGATGCTTACAAAAGCACAGGAGATTAGGGTATCAACTAATGTACTTTTCCTGATAATGTTTGAACCTGTTTTAAGAAATGAGTTTTGAACTCTTTGAGCAGCATATCCTCTCCTCCCTTTTTAGGGCCACGGCTTAGAAACGTGAGCAACTACAGGACGTGAGGACACAGACCATCCACTCATCCCTTACCTGAGCCCTCACCCTAATCACCTCCCAAACCTTGACTCGCTCTCCCGCCCCTTCTTTCCTGTCCCCTCCTGCCCTCTCTTGTCCACCAACGTATCCACTTAACAAACCTGCCCACCTCCATCCTCTCGCTTGGCCATGGGACAACCAAAACTCACTCTCTTTTGCCTCTGCCCCTCTTCCTTAGCTATTGCTTCCATATCTACAACCTGCCTCAACTTAATTTACTTATTTTCACTGACTGCAGTCCAGATTAATATAGAACCCCTGGCACACGGTTACAAACCGCTTCCTTTTGTGAAAGGGGAGAGTACTCACATGAATAGCAGATATCCTGTTTTCCCTACAGAAACAACTAGATAGTGTGCTTTTCTTGTGGACCCTTTACTGAGTATGGAAATATTTTGTCTTTGCTGGTTCTTCACCAATGTTGCATTTGTGAAACCAATCAAAAATTAATAAAAATAAAGTAGGAGGATACGCATAAGTCAAGTTTGCAGTTTTTATTTGGGAGCTGGGTACACACCCAGATCCCCATACAGAGTAAAGCTTTTCATTGGGAATCCAGGGTATGTGTTTATCCTATTCAAAACGTAATCATTTTCTTCATTCACTTTTCTCAGCTTTATTTATTTCTCTCCTAGCAAGATTTAAATAACTACAGTTCCCATTCCTCTGATTTGGGATCACGTGCAGTCTATATCTTTAATTGTCGTAGGCACACAATTTTCTACTCCTAAGTACACTTCATTGCTCTCAATGCATGCAATGAAACAATACTCAAGTTGCTGCTCTTAATCAAAGGTATTTATTCTTCAAATGAAACTCCAGTTATATCTGAGCTTTGTATTTCTTTTTGTTTAGATTAATGGAGCACCTACAGGCCATGAGAAACTACTTTTTGCTTGAAGCAGGAGATATCATGTATGACTTCTATAGGCCTATTTTTGAAAAAATAAGAGCAAAGGAGCCATGGCAGGATGCACAAGTTCTTATTGTTGAACTCCAGGAAGCAGTTGCTCACCGTCACTTAGAAGACAGTTTAAGGTAAGCTCCAGAGTGAACAATTATGCAGGTATTTAAAAATATAAATTTCTGATCTAATTTTATAGGACAGTTTCAGTTTTTTGCTAAAATAATTTCTGCCATTCTGTAACATTTATTTTAATTTCATATAACTTCGAATAAATATTCCCCAGCTACTACTGACTCTTAATTTCCGCCCATATCACTAAAACTGCCGCAACCAAATTTATACCCTGCTTACCCTTCTGCAATGGTCTTCTTCCACCATGTTTTCTTTCTCTCCGGAGTGAAAAATTAATAATTGGTTCAGCTGCAAAAATTACTCAACCAGCAATAAGACCATGGTTTGTACTATTAACTTTTGTCGCTGTAGGTGTTCACATATCAAACTGAATCCCAAGATTCAATGCTGTGTAAGTTTCCTTAATCATTTGATAGATAAGTGATCAAGGATGATTTAATCTCCTTACAATGTGCATGCTTTGTGAAATTGCTACAAATGTGTATGCATTACCTTTCTGCCCCTTGCAACTTGTTTCCTCCTGCAATATAATAGGGAAGTAATGACCAATGTCAGCCTTCCACGCTTTACAGTAAGTCCTGTCTAACTCTGGGTTTAATGTCAAAGGAATTTTATATATCTAAATATATAATATGGTTTTATATTCATTACTTTTCTCTGTGGCTATGACATGGGTTCCCTCGTGTCATGGAGCAAATAGGTAACAAGCTGGTTATCAAATAACTATCAATATATGAGCAGATAAAGAAAAGGATATTTCCTCCGTTACTCCCAAGTTTTAGACCCAGTGAATTACCAGCATGCTGTCTGACAGCCCCAACCCTGAATATCATTGCTCTTAAGAATTTCTGTACCAGACAAAAGCTTCCTGCAAAGATAATTTACAAAAAGTAGAAACGAAAAGCAGTACGATGCGAATACCTAGGGCTCAACATAAGATCGGCAAACAAACAGATCTGCAAGTTACATGCTCTATATCATCCACCAGGAAACAATATGATTTTCATCGACCAAATGATGGAAATCATCACTGCTAACGCCAACTCTGACATCAATAATATATTTTTAGGTGACTTCAATCTTCGTTGGAACGACAACAACAACAAACAGGTCAACGCCTTCAAAGAATTTTTAAATGATCTGAAACTATCCCAAGCATGTCTCCAACCAACGCACTCAAAAGGAGATACACTGGATTGGATTATCTCGAAGAACCAGGACATCTCAATTCTCTCCATTGAACAGTGCGACTGGTCAGATCACCATGCCATAACCTTCCGAATACAATCACGGGAAAAAATAAAAACGACTCAAACTACCAAAATGAAAAAATGGATCCGAGATACCAGAGACGCTAATATGGATCTGCTATCCGAAAGTTGCAAGAGAGACCTGAACCCACCTGACAACTTGAAAAATGGGATTGACCTAACGAACCATTACAATACCAGAGTAACGAAAATTGTCAATGACACCATTCCACTCAAATTAAAAAGAGTTACAGAAAAGAATAAAAATCTCTGGTTTAATGGAATGCTGAATGAAGAAAGACGTACCTTGAGACGAGCAGAAAGAAAATGGAGACAACACCCATCCTCCCCTACACTGAAATCTCTCAGAAAAATCAGAAATGATTATAACAAGAAGATCATCAACACAAAAAAGGAATTTATCAGAACTGATTTGGATAACGCCAAAAACAGACCACGTAAACTATTCGAAATCATAAAACAACAATCCAACAAACTAGCAAAATCTGTCCAAGAGGTCACTAAAACACAAATAAGTTGCGATGAATTTTCTACCTTCTTCAGTAACAAAGCCAATAAATTGGAAAAAGAGCTTAAGACTGCCGCAGATAACATCAAAGACACCACGCCTACTCCGCCTTCCGTTCCGAACTATGAGAACAGGACAACCAAAAACAAGGCACAATGGAACACCTTCAAATTATTAGACCAGAATGAAATTGCTTAAACACTTGCATCCACAAAACCCAATAACCATTTTAATGATCCTATACCATCGAAATGCCTGAATGAAATCAGCCATAATATGATTCCAATATGGACAGACATTATAAACGCCTCACTCTCACAGGGATGCCTGCCAGAATGTCTGAAGACGGGACAAGTAATCCCGATCATTAAAAAACCCACAGTGGACCCAACAGATCCAAACAACTACCGCCCAGTAACCAACATCCCTTTTCTCGCAAAACTCATAGAGAAATGTGTACAGAATCAACTGAGTAAACACATCGACAATTACTCTTTACTTGATGACTGCCAATCAGGATTCAGAGCTAATCATAGCACGGAAACAGCAATCCTTCACATTGTCGATGATGCACTGCAAGCTCGCGATCGAAATCAATCGTGTCTACTCATCCTTCTAGACTTGTCAGCAGCATTTGACACAGTAAACCATGAAAAATTACTGATCAGACTTCAAGAAAGGATGGGAATGTCTGGCACGGTATTGAAATGGTTCGAATCATTTCTAAAGAACAGAACACAGAGATTCCAAGTAAACCAAACACTATCGCCTTCATGCCCAAACACACTCGGAGTACCGCAAGGATCCACATTATCTCCTTCTCTGTTTAACTTATACATCGAACCTCTCACAGAAATTCTACGGAATTCAAAAATATCCTATCACATGTATGCAGATGACACGCAACTTTACATCAAGATCGTCAACCTGGAAGACATAACTACAATGAATGATGCCCTCAAAACATCGCTGAATTGGTTAACCAACAATCATCTCAAGCTCAACGCTAACAAAACCGAATTCTTACTCATCTCACCACCAAAAAATCAATCCTTAATCAAAGAATGGTCCAAAAGGATTACAGCATTAAATTGCATCCCAACTCTAGTTGACTCGGCGAAATCCCTCTGAATCACACTGGATGAGAACCTGGATATGAAAACTCACATTAATTCCATGGCAAAAAATGCCCGTTTCCATTTGAACTACTTGAGAAAGATGAAATCTTTTTTAACAGAGACAGACCTGAACTTGGCGGTGCAATCGCTGGTCATATCTAGGATCGAATATGGTTGTACTACTCTTGCTGGCCTACCAAAAATTTCAACTGCACCATTAAAAGCATGCCTCAATGCTGCCGCAAGACTTATTACAGGATCGAGGAAATTCGACCACACCAAACCTCACCTGAAGGCCTTAAACATACGAGGCCAGAGTACAGATGAAAATGGCATGTATCACCCACAAAGCGATCCACCATAACACACCTAAATATCTCGCCCACAAAATAGAAATTGCAGGAAGAAACGGACTTGTCAGGAGTGCGAATTATCTGCTCCTGAAACCACCCATCTTTAAGAAGAAAAAAACATATGAAAGGACCTTCTCAGGCGTAGCTCCCAAGATTTGGAACTCCCTTCCTGCAAACATTAGAAAAATTAGAAACACAACAACATTCAAGAAAGAAATTAAGAACTTTCTTATGAGCAAATTCCTCCCATAACCAAGTTTTGCACTTCTGAATACTTTCATGACCGTTAGACATTCATCTCAAGCTCATCTTAAAGCTCAACGCTATATGTAAAATCTATTTGTAACCTATACCTTTTGTTACCTTTTGATGTTAAGCGCTCTGATACCCATGGGTCATGTCCGCGCTATAGAAAACTGTTAATAAATAAATAAATAAATACCCTCAGATATTCCTATGTGGTAGATAGAAATTAGCTCAGCCACTAAACTGCGGAAATCTGGATTCTTTACTAGATTTTCTTACCAATCTTTTGAATCCTCGGTCGACTGGGTCTTTTTGTCTGCTAAGAAGTGTAAAGGGGAGAACAACAGTACACATAGCAACTTTAATACTTTAGCCAATTAACTCCAACTCAAGAACCACTCACTACCAAATGAAATTTTAGGGGTTTTATTACAGAGCCAGAAAAACTGAATATACAAGCACCTCAACAAAAGGTTTAAGAAATAGACAGGCACTAATACAAACATAATCCTACGCAGGAGTATCATACGACTCAATATGATGAGCAGAGTTCTTTCCAAAAGTATTAGGCAAATGATAACAGTTCCTGATTGCGAGCCTACCTCAGGTCACCGAGGCTCCATCCAACTGTGGCGAAAGGAGTACCAGCAGGGTTGAAAGGGGCGGCCGGGCTTTGCTCCCCTGCAGCGCTTCTGTGACCAGCACTTCCGGCTGGCCGGGCTTGGCTCCGCCGGTCGGGAGCTCCCCCAACTACAACCCCCAGCAGCCCTGAGGTGAGAGCGCCTCCCCCAGCGTCAGCGCGTAGCGCCAGGAGGCGCATAAGGGGAGAACTCCTCCCTCGTCCCGCGAGGGTGCGCGCGGGGCGTGCCGGGCGAAGCCTGGGCAAAGGGCGGGCCCTCTGTGGCCCTCGTAGACCGCAGGAGACCGGACCGGGCTACCCCCCTGTCATTTGTTATTTGTTATTTCATTCCCCAGCGTGTCAAAGGTAATCATTGCATTTCGTGATTGTTTAAATACAACATTTTCGCTGTTGACCTGATGGAAGCCAAAAGTAAAACTAAGAACAGAATGCTGGATAGAAAAACTCCGATGCATACACGCTCAACTACAAGGAAACAAACTTTGGCGCCAGCTCCCCTACCGACTTTAACTGCAATTGACAGGATGTTGCTACAAACTATTGGAGTGGTTGCTAACGCTATCGAAAATACGGAAAGAAGACTTTCTTTACCGGCAAGTCTGTGTCCAATAAGTCAAATACCAGCAATTGTTAATACACATGTTAGCACTACAAATGAAACAACTATGTTCCATGATTCATTTTTGTTGGAATCATTTGTCGGTTTGCCAAGGTATGGTTTAAGCCAACCAGAAGTATCGCAACCTTTAATACCTATTGTTTCTTGTACTAGGGAACGTAGACTGTCAATAACACCTGACTTATCAGCTAGTATATTGCCACCTTTAACACCTACTGTCTCTTGTACCAGGGAGTGTAGATTGTCAATAACACCTGACTTATCAGCTAGTATATTGCCACCTTTAACACCTACTGTCTCTTGTACCAGTGAGTGTAGATTGTCAACAACACCTGAATTATCAGCTAGTATATTGCCACAGCCCCAAACTCATAGTGATATGCCGGTAAACGTCACAGATTTGGATGGTCGTGATACTAACACTGCCATTCCAACTGTACAAATTAGTGATACCAGTCTATTAAATAGTGAAACTGACTGTGACTCTGTACCCCCCAAAAGGAAGTTTACCCAAGGTCGTAAAAGGATAATAATTAACAAACAGCCAAAAATATATGGAAGAAGAAAAAAGAGGGTTCTACAAACCCTGGAAACCAACGAAAGAGAGGGTGATACACAGTTGGAAACTCTATCTCCAACAAATGTTAAGGCACTCACAGCATGCTTCGAGGAAGTGATAAAAACTTATATTGCACCTGTGATGGTAACTCTAGAAACTCTAAGTAAAAAAATAGAGAATCTGGAAAAATTGGGCATAGCCAACCTGGATATCCTAGAACATCTGGGCACGCAAGCCGGACCCCACATAACTAATGTAGAATCTGGGAATCCGAGCAAAAACAAATTAAACTCAGTAAATTATACCTCAAAAATGCCCATTGTGGCTGCAAATCCGGTGCTTTCTACACGTGGTAGGCAGAGGCCAACACTCACCACCCCTAAGACAATGAGTGGGCAAAATGTAGTTGGGGGTCAAAGAAACATCAATGACCCGGCATATAATAAACAGAGCCTACCTGTACCGAGGCGTCATATTAATAATGTTACTCCAGCCACTATTAATTTGCCACCTGGTTGTAGACCATTTGTAGCTATACTTGCGAATGTCCCGAAGCTGCTGCCATACCAATTTGAAAATCAAGAAACCCTAAAAAATAAAACCTTGTATTGGTTAGTGAAAAACTGTGGTTTCCCAACACGAGGTGCTGATGAGATTATAACCACACAGAGGGCAGGTTGGGTGGGTCCAAATAAAAAGGAGATAGATGGGGATTGTATAATTATAAATTTTAGGACTACAGAATGGGCTAGAGATTCGATCTTACACGCACCGATGCCATCAAGCCACGAATTTAACATCACGCTGTTCCCTTTAGACTATTTCTATAGGAACCTGGCAGGAAGACAAATTATTACACATAACTTCCAACATCCAAGAGCAGCTACTATAAAGTATCCTAATGTTGTACCCATCTGTCCTCCCTTACTCCCCAATCTATATGACAACTTCCTGGTCTCAACTTCTAATAGATTTCAGTTGTTGAACTCACTTGAGGAGAACGACTGACTGGCTGATTTATCCTTGACCCAATACTCTGGTAGCATTGAAATGGGTGACATACTAATATTGGAAAAGGAGTCGGGTAATGAAATTTGTTCGCAAATTATAACTGAGCCACATTTATTATTGCCAGAAAATGTGCTATGTATAGGCAATGTTACAGATAATGTTATAAATGACAATATAACCGCAACAATTGTTAATGATAATGATAGTTTGATTGTAAGGCAGGAAACATCACTTCTGTCTAATAATCCCGAACGTTTAGGTACGAGTTGTGCTGACTCCCTTATAATTGTCACCTGGAATATAGCGGGAATCGCTTCCAAATTATGTACCCCGTTCTGGGATAACTTCATTACATGTGGCTATGACATTATTTGTTTACAAGAGACATGGCATACAGAACTAATAGAAGTTGAAGGCTATATCTCCCATAGTGTGGCAGCAGTAGCTTCCAAGGCTGGTAGAGCTAAGGGTGGTCTACTGACTTTGGTTTCAACTAAACTAACGGAATTTATTGCTGGGGGGCACACTGTAGTTTGCCAGCATGCATCAGTATTGCGATTAATACATAGTCATGGTAGGGACTTAATTATTGTAAATTTTTATAATAATATTGTGGGCTCTAAACGAGATAAGATCGTCCCCGAGGTGGAATGTGCTATCGAAGCTGCAATTACCCTTACCAAGAATAACTTTGTAATACTGTGGACAGGCGATTTTAACATTCAAGCCTGTAGACATGCCCGGAAGGGAATTTGTGGTCACCATGAGGATTATGCAGGGGGTGATAGCGTTTACGTTAATCACTTCCCGCATAGTAATTATGGCAGCGTATTGAACAACTCAATAGCCAAATTCAATCTGGAACTACTTGAATGTACAAAAAATAAAAATAATGAAATGTGCCTAACATTTAGGGGGAGAGATGCCCATTCTAATATCGATCATATTTTATTGTCTAGTGGTTCGATTTTTTCCAATGTTTGGGTAACAGAGCAGCCTGTGAGTGATCACAACAGCATCTCAGTGGAGCTAATGGGCTGGGGCCCAAAAACTGTTGTGCATGGTAGATCTGTCCATGGGATTTCCGCTGTGAGACCAAATGGTAAGAGAATCAAATGGGCTAAAATTGACCCTGACAAGTTAATGAAGGATGTTATTTGTAAATGCACTAGAGAGGTTGAATATTGTCTTGCACCTAATGTGATAGCAACAGCCGTTCTCTCTAATTTTATGAAAATTACATGCACAGTTGAAAATACTTTGTTAAGAAGAAATAGTAGGATTAAAAGAAAAAAAACTGTCTGGTTTGACAAACATTGTGCTGAGACTTTGAAAAGGTTGAAAAGTGTACTTGATGTTAAACCCAGAGATAAAGAAATAGTTAGAGAAGAACGTATTAATTACAAAATGGCCTTGTCAACTAGGAAAAGGGAGTTACAGAACGATGCCTGGAACAAACTTGATATGGCTGTCACAACTAAAAATCATAAATTGTTCTGGGATACTATAAATGGCCCATTTCTAAAGAATGAAAATATTCCAGAGGTCAGTTCCCACGTTAGTTGTCTAGCATGGATTGCACACTTTTCTGAGATTTTTAAATCTGATTTTAATCCAGATGGGTCTATTTTATGTTTTAAATGGAAGAAAATGCAGTTGTTTTTAACATTAAATGAAGTGACTGATGCAATTAAAAACAGTAAAGGGGGAAAAGCACCTGGGCCCGACGGGGTACCCATGGACTTTTAGAAATATGAGATATCATTATGGGCCCCAATCCTGACTCGCTATTTTAATGCAGCGGTGGAAGGTAATTTACCAGCGACATGGGGCCAATCCATCATTATACCCCTTTACAAAAAAGGTTCCAGATCAGAGGCTAGGAATTATCGGCCAATCTCGCTTCTGGACTCGACAGTTAAAATCCTTAGTCGAGTCCTATTAGTGAGACTGGAAGCCTGGACCGAAGAGAATAACATCTTGTCCCCTGTGCAGTATGGGTTTCGTAGGGGAATAGGAACAATGGAGCAATGCGTGAACCTGGAACTCATAGTCGGCAAGTATACCAAAGCTAAACCTGGTAATCTTTACCTATGCTTTGCCGACTTGAGTTCCGCGTTCGATCTGGTGGAACACGCATTGCTCTGGCCCACATTACTGGCAATGGGCGCCCCTACTGAAATTATCCATCTGCTCGCCCGTTTGTACAATAATTTATCAAGCAAAGTAAGGTTTGGAACAGATGGTGAATGCACCCCTTTTTTTGATGTCAAGAGAGGCATCCGTCAAGGATGCGTACTCGCCCCCCTATTATTTTCCTTATTTATTAACTATGTTGACACAACTTTAAGAATGACCAATGCAGACGCACCAACTATAAACGGTAACCCTATCCCAATCCTTTTATACGCGGATGACGCGGTCCTCCTCTCCAGAACTCATAATGGACTGCAACACCTAATTAATCAATTCCACGTATTTATAGAAAACAGGGGATTGAAAATTAATAAAGGGAAGACAGTTACCATGGTGTGTGGTAAGAAACAAAGAAAACACAAGTCTTTTTTCTTAGAAGGGGGGAAATTAGAAAGTGTTAATAGTTTTTGTTATCTAGGTATATTACCTTCTCAGGAGACGGGAAATGGATTAATGAACAAAAAAGTGTTCTTTTTAAAATGGCCAGGAATACCAACTGTATCTTCAGATTTGCTGCGAAACTAGGGGATCGCAGAATTCCTGACATGTTGACCCTTTTTAACGCCAGATGCATTTCGTCAGCCATATATGGGGCTGGAGTTTGGGGGTATGATGCACAGAGTGCCAAAACTGTTCAGGGAAGGAAAATGTGTTTTTAAAAAGACTAATCAGTGCCCCAGCTACGGCTTCAACGGAGTTATTACACAAGGAATTCGACCTGTATTATGCCAAAGATCTAATTGCGCTCCGTCCTCTGTCCTTATGGCGCTCAATATGGGCAAAGGAGGAGACAAAGTTTACACAGGATGTAATAACTGATTGTATTAATCTTGACCATCGATCAAAAATTCCTTGGCTGAACCATATACATTATTGGTATAAAACATTGTATGGCCTGGACATTTTTAAAGATTTTAAAATGGATCCTATTTTATCAAAACGGGAGCTGAAGGCCTCTTTTTTGAAATATTCAGCAGAGATTAGAGTGGAAAAATATAAGAAACAAAGTACATTCAATCTCTACCAACAATATAACATTAACGTAGGTTTCCAATTTTATCTTGTAATAGTTAGTATTCCCTCCCATAGATTTGTGCTAACCCGTCTCCGTTTAGGAATTGTGCATCATCTTGTGGCCTTCCCTGTGCCTAAACAACCTGGAACGTGCCCGTGCCCATGCGATGGCAAATCAAAACAGAGCGTATGTCACTTTATGCTATTTTGCACTTTTTATACGTCTTTTAGGAAATATTATTTGAAACCCATCTTTTTAAAATATGATACGCATCATTTACAAACAGCAATGAAATTAGTGTTTAATCTAGAGTCCCCAGATGTATGTTTTTATGTGGCTAGTTATATTTTAAAATGTATCTCCGCTAGAAAATCAATTATTATATGAATCTTGTAAGCTGCTAAATGTATTATGCACTTTATAACAGGATGTTGTTGTTGTCATGTATTATTATGCTAATTTGCACACATATGTTTGAGTACTTGCTGCTATGGTACAATATCCACTATTGGAATGATTCAGCACTTGCACTTTTGTCATAGTTTGTCATAGTTATTCCTTGTGAATAGCCTGATTAGACACTGTTATATGCATATTGCACTTTAGGAAGTATGCAGCAGAATTCCTTTTAGAAATTATCAATCTGTATTAATACAGAGATGATACTTAGCACTTTAACTGCTTATTTGCACATTATCAATGGTCGTATATTATCAATACTACAGTCAAATGTATTTTTCTAGATGACCTTATGATTTTGTACTATTATAGTTGCTAAATGTTTTTATATTAAGCGCAATCCTGTATTTGTTATTTCTCTTCTCTATAGCTGTTTCAATATGTGTAAAATTTTATGTCTGTTGCTACATGGTTGTGTTATTTTACAAACCGAATAAAGCATCTTTGACTTTGATAACAGATCCAGCTTGAAGCGTTAACTGCATTTGTTCAAAAGGATAGAAAAGAAAGTTAGTCTGTCCCTACACTAATACTAAATGGCATCCCTACTTAGAATCAACCCCAGGCAAGAGAATAAGGTGTCATCCGTGAAGACTTCCTAAGAAGTACATTCACTTTCCATCAGTAAGTAGCCTAAGCCACCAAGCTCGTTCTAAGATGCTCCTTCTATTCTCCTGCCTAGCTCCCTCTAACTACATCTCCAACAGAACCCCATGTCTGCCTAACCCAAGACCTAACTAGCTACGAGCTAACTCAAGACAGACTCTCCACCCTCGGCACACTTTCCCTAATACAAAATCCCAAAACAGTTGACACGCCTCAGACACTTCCCTTGAAGCAGGTACCAGTGTATTGATTTTTCTAGTCTGGCTCCGTCTTCATCCAAAAACCGTTGCTGTGTCCTTGGGTCCCAGGCACCTTTCTCCGCCAAATGTTGCAGTTGTGCATTCCAGGGCACTCCTTCATTCCTACTCCTACTATCCTAACTTCTAAACAATGGCTCATTCTACCCAACAAGCTCCATGGCCTTGCACCTGCACCAGAAATACATGAGAAACAACTTTGTACAAGCTCCAAGTTACACTTCGAAATGCAGCTGAAAAAGGAAAGCCTTTTCCCAAGACGTTTCAGGCCTGCATCTTAAGTCATGGTAAGAAAAATACAGTTAGGCCTCTGCTGGCTTTTCGTCCCAAGCTTTACACGGTAAAAAACACTTCTAACATAACATCAAAACAGGTTATTCGATAATCACCTCAAAAGCATTAATTCTCATTACATTTCTAAAGCAATGTTATTCTCAGGTTAAAGCATCACACGTTTATTAATATACATTTCTGCACGTGCAACTTTAATATGGCAACATTAACCTAATGCAACATTTAATACGTGAAACAATAATTTCTTGACATTACCTAAAGCATTTCTCAGTTAAGGTACTACATTAGTCTTCAGAATTACATGTGCACATAACTACAGTTGCAATACACTCGATTAATCCTACATTTCTAATGATTCACACACTAATATAATCCTCTAAATATGCGGGTGCTGACTACTTAGGATTATGGTACACCCCTACAATTCTTCGGAATAACATGGCGCTCTATCACTTCATTTTGCAACAATGAAATGGCAGAAATCAAAAACATGTCCACAAGGAAGCAGTCTTCTTATTAAAGTGTACTGCATGTAGGCCATAGAAATGGCATGAACATCATTATGCTATCGTAACAAAAGCAGGGAATTGCATTACTGAACTTCAGAATATTAAAGGATGTCAGAGAGTTGATTTCATGCAGGGAATCCTGGATAATATCCAAGGAGACTCTTCTGAGTATCAAATAGCTTTAGATAAAATAAATTGGAAAATGATTTTTATAGGCGATAGAAGTTGGCTATGTCATGAGTGATTTATTTCTGATCATACAAGGCCAGAGAGAGTATCACTAATGAGTAAAGACAGTTGAACAATCACAAAATGTGTATCAAGAGCATCCCCAGTAGTGGGGGATGAAAGAGTTCATTGTTACTAATTTGAACATCATCTAAAGTTCATATGATTTGGTCCCCTTGTACTTGGTGATGGACTGTAAATATGTGTCTTTAGTCGTGAGTGTGCTTTAGCTTCACTACTAAGCTTGGCCCCTTATTTTAAGTCTCATTTGCATTCAAGTCTGTTACTCGATTGGTTTTCCTCTGCAAGGCGCTAACAATTCTCAGAACCCTTAACTATGTGGGACAAGTTAACTCTCTGAATTCATTTGCCAGATGAAAAGGCTAGGTTCCCACATTATTTCAAGCTTGTTCTCTTCTTCTCCAAAGTCAGAGAGCTTTTTCCCAGCTCAGTCTGTTCCCATGTCTGATGCAGCCAAAATCTGTGGTCAGGGTTTCTATCAGTACCAAAATGTTCTGAAATCACCTGCTTGGCGTAGCAAAGGTAAATAATAGCAATGGGTTCATTTAAACATATCAATAAATGATCACAACACACATGGGTCTCAATTCCTTGGTATATTGTTATTCATATACCAAGGTTATAGAAAAAAAGTTTTTAAAAGGCTGCTTTGGACAGTGACATAGGTGAAGCGGTCAGGCAGTGTGATCAAGTGACTTAGACAGAAACCACATATTCATTGACATAAATCACTTACATCGGTATAGTGCCAGTTTGTTTTTTAAAAGTCTGTACAAGACTTGCTAGCTTTATTAGTTATTGATGTTTTCTTCCGGGTTCAGAGTTAATGCGGGGCTTAGCAGATATACTGTTGACATTTCAACCCTTCTTAGTCTTGTTTCTTACAAACATCAAAATGGGTCTCCCTCAGGACTAAAAACATGTGCAGCCCGTGTGGTAAAAGAGATGTATAGTGTAAGGCTGTGTGTGTTGTTGCATGACAATGGTTTATTTAGTG
Source organism: Lissotriton helveticus (assembly GCF_964261635.1). Taxonomy (NCBI): domain Eukaryota; kingdom Metazoa; phylum Chordata; class Amphibia; order Caudata; family Salamandridae; genus Lissotriton; species Lissotriton helveticus. The sequence goes on along the minus strand of NC_136069.1, from coordinate 1,243,967,057 downwards.
GGATGGCTGAATCGAGGCTCACCTGAAGTCACAGGAAATAATTTGAAAAGGTCCAGTTTTTATCCTGGATCCAAAAGCAGAAGCGATGTGGTGGGCAGTTTAGGAAAAAAAATCTGTATAAGGGAATACATGCCCTCATCAATACTAATCCATTAATATATGATGAAAGCACTGTCAATTTATAGAAATCATGCCTCATCTCACCTCCCAACCAAGATGGGGCCATACGCGGGTGGTGCAACTTGTGGATCCAAAAAGGTTTCCACGGGGATAGTGCAAACTGGTCCTGACTATAGGGTCCTACCTAAACAATTCATGTGTCATTAGTATAGTTTCTAAAAACTGAATGGCATTGCCCAAATGACCATTTGAAATTCCAAGCTTACCTATTATTTAATTGATGGGCGATGTATCGTCACCTCTGACAGATGCGTCATGAGCGGGCCAGCTTGTGGATCTGAGTGGTCTCCATAAGGACAGTTAATACTTGTCCTTTTTATAAAATGCTTATATTAATATGTTGTATTAGCAAATAGGTTTTCATGAAAAACCTCAATGAGTCATTCAAAGAGTTAGAAAGATGTGCTGCCAGTTCTTACCTATTTCTTTAGAAAATAGGCGAATAAATCATTCCTCCTCCCTGCCGCGTTCAGAGATACTGAGGCACGGCAGAGGAGTCCTGCTAGAAAAGCGCAATGAGGCCTCCAACGTAAGTGTGCATGCAAGGCTACGCTCGGAGGGCCTCACCCCAAGATGGTGGCCCGCAGGTGGTGGTCCAGAAACAGCTCAGTCTTGGGATGTTAAATTGTATCTTTTGGGAGCATTATCGCGGGTATGGTGAATCCAGTCAGCTTTGTTCCACGTATGGGTAGTACAGTGTATATTTAGCTATTTGAAGTGCTGGTAACTTTCCGCAGGCACACTGCTCAATCTTAAGATGATACAATGTATCGATTGGGAGCATTAATGCAGGTATGGTGTATCCGGACTACTTTGTTCTGTGTTTGATTAGTACAATGTATCCTTTACTAGCGACTTGGAGTGATGGGAGCTTTCCGCAAGCACAACGCTCAATCTTAACATGATATATTGTATCCATTGGAAGCAATAATGCGGGTATGATGTATCCTGTCAGGTTTGTTCTGTGTGTAGTGGTACAATGTATCTGGAGTGCAGAGAGCTTTCCATCAGCATTCCTCTGTGAAGTCACGAAGTGTCACACGAGTAAAAAAATACGACCCTTGTGCATTACGGAAAGTTAGGATTATTCATGAGTTCAGAAGGGAAATACTTGTCTCCAATTGCAATGCAGTGTATTGCCAGAATGTTTAATTCACATGTTGGTAGCACAAGGTGATATAGTGTGTTATAGTCCGGGCCACTGGAATGATATGGCAGGAGAGGGCCAAATTATGTGGTGGGGTTGATTAAATTATGCTGCAAGAAAAGCCAAATTATGCAGCATAATGTATCACATTTCATAATATTACATTAGTTCATCATTTTTAAATTTCATAAGTCTTTGAGCATTGGTTGCACCTCATTAGTACAAGTTTAACATCCAAATATATAAATAAGCAACAGAAAGGTGTGCAGTGCAGCTTTGCAAAGTGGCTTCCACTGCCAGCAACATGTATCATCGTATTTTAGTAACTTTTGAACCGTTTGAGCTAGAAACAAACTTTTTCTTGTTAAAATCAGCAGATTATGCAGCAGATGATGTATTGTGTGGCAAATGTGGCACGCCTGTAATTATGTGAATATCGCAGTGGCCACACTATTGCATAATTCCAGTGGCCCTGACTATTGTCACTATTTGAAAGGACGCATACAATACTCTACATATTTAATACAATACAGAATATAGTATAAAGCAATTTATTGTAAAACAATTAATGTGCATAAGTTATAAAATAATCAACGTCAATGCTTCTAGTGTGAGTTAAAATGCAATTGTAGTATTAACATGCTGGCTACGTAACATATCATGTTGTACAGGGTATACAGAGACACATATACAGTAACATATTCATCAGAATTCGCAGAATCTACATATTGTCATAATGTGGTGGAATGCAACCATATCTTCTGGCAAATATTAGTGGAAAGGAGATCCAAACAGACCCATATCTCATCATAGTAGACAAGTGATAGATTCCTCTGTTGCTTAACAATGCTAATTGTCTGGAAATACCCTCACACTAATTAAAACCCTGATTGTGTAGCAGGGTTTCTGTTCTCCCACAGAACTGTGCACAGAGGATTGGAACCTCAGCGAGTTAGGGTGACACAAAACTCACCTTAGTACCCAACAAACCCCTTACCGAGCTAGCTACAGTGTCTCATTGGTCATAACAAACTCCCAATGTTTAGACAAACCAGAACATGAACTTACAATACCTCAGGTTACGTGAAACACAAGAACACTCTTTCGTTATACAATCATTTCAAATCAGAACTCGGAGTAAATGAGGACACGTGCACATTTGAAATATTTATTTACTAATGCCGTCTTCTCAGGCGCAGTATCTTAGATAATACAAGGAAACATATTATCAGAAGCAAAGTTATCAGCATAGTTACTAGTCCATAGAAAGCAAATGGTGACAGCATGTTAACATGCTGTAATGAATAAGAGTTAACAACACTTATTTCTCACCCTCCCTAACACACATATTATATTAATAGCTAAGAAGGTCTCTTTGGGTTTTAGCAGGGCGGGCCCATACCTCAGGATCCTAGAATGAAGAGATCACATCAGCATACACCAGCTCTCTCTGCATGCAAACAGCATCAAGTGTCTTTGTGTGCTTTAAGCACAGCCATATAAAACCCGCCCAAAGCCCAAAGTTGGCAGAAGCTGCACTTATGTTATGTCTGTAAAGGTGCGGAGATCAGACCTCATAACAATTCTGTATCGTGTTATTCCTGAAGCTTCAGCACTCTCTGTACAGACATAGTTTATTAAGCAAAGCTGATATCAGAGTAATAACGTATTATTCTCATGTAAACCACAACGAACTACTAGGTTGAAAGCTAAATCAACATTTAAGTGTCGTGTGCAGAAGCAGCAAAAGGAAAAAATGGCGTTTAAACTTGTAATGAGCCTATGCTAACTTAACGCATTATAAAGATATACAGTAGTTATATGACACCCCCCATGATCCTAGGACGGATAAGATAAGATAAGATAAGGGCAACTTCATGAAAGCAGAGTTCAAGAACCATGAACAATCTTATAAGTATAAAAAAAGTTCAGTAATCAAATCAAAAATTAAAAATGTCAATTTCAGAATTCAACAGCACTCAAGCCAATAGGACTGAGAGGTGAAAAAATGCAAAAAAGTGGGGCATCATCATAAACTAATAAGGTTCCATCAAGGCAAGACCGAATATGCAAAATATGCAGCAACAGCCTCCAACAGGAAATCACCGTCTTCATCCGAAAACAGTTCAGCCATCCAATTCAAAAGAGGAAAAGAACAAACGTGTTCTCCCAATACTGGAGCCTCTATTACCATCAGAGGACAACTCGGTGGGTTTTCAAGAAAGCTCAGTGCCAAGAAATATTGCGCCGCTGTAAGAATATTCCAAGGACCCATTAGTCCATGCATCTCTGCTAAGGCCATAACCCTGTCGCCAGTGCAAACCAACTCGTGAGTAACGATGGGACTCATCAGCTGATTAAAGTCGACTTCAGGAGAAACCGGTCCGCAGAGACACAAATCAATGGCCCAGTCAAAATCACAGCTTAGGCAATGAAACACCGGCTGGGCACAGGTGAAGTAGGAAAATCAAAACGACAATCCATATGCCGTGCTTAAAATCGCAAGCGGCAGCGTGCCATAATATTCAAGCATCCGGTTGCGAAACAGCACCAGGAGGGGCTGGGCTGTTCCTTCCACATGTGGGGCATCCATATTTAAGGAAGCAAACAATCACTAGAACGGCTGCCGCTAGTGCCAGAATAACCGGGAATCCACCAAACAAACTCGAAAAAATGGAATGGAAGAAAGCAGGGATGACTCCAAAGATTTTTTCAAATGAAGTTACAAGACCACTGCTAACAGATTTTAAAAAATGTGCCAGGCCAGTTGTGGAGGACGCGTTAAAGATAGAATGTACCATCTCGCTGAAATGCAACGGTAAATCAGTATTTAAAAGAGCCTGAACCTCAGTACGGGTATTAGCTATGTGAAGAACGAAAGTTTCCCTAGCCGAACTCAAGGCCACTTCTTTCTGGGACAATAGAGCCCTTATTCTGCTCATGCCGCTGAATTCTGCTTTCAAGGTTGGGATGCGTGGCCAGATGGAAACATCCCTATTTTCATGCGTGGGTGGGTACAGAACATTTCTGCAGCAAACTACACATTCAGTTACTGTTGGACCTGGCCTCATGGCGTGGTCCTACCTCTCCCGCACGGCGGGCCCCAGACGACACCAACCCTCCACCGAGCCTCGGGCGGCCCCTCCAGCCCGATCCTGCACGACCAACATTGCCGGTCCGGTTACCATCCCGGATCAACACTACCGGCCTAGCTCCATCATAGGCCCATCACGCCCGAACACGAGGCCTTCCCCGACGCCATCTTGGAACCACCACGGCACGGGCACGTGGCCTCTGCCCTGGCCCCGGCCCCAGCGAAGCCCCGACATCGAGGTGCCAGGATCCACCCAGGTGGTCGAGTGGCCACTCGACGGATCCCGGAGGAAGGGGGAGTTTCGATGGTCCCCCAGCCGCCCCGGACGCCTGGTATCGATCGCCCTCCGGCCTCCCTGGCCGCTGGCTCCACCCCCCTGCTGGGTGTCTGGACACCATCATCCCGGCCCCTCTGGCCCCCAGGCGCGAGGGTCCGGACATCAAAGGACTCCAGTCCTATATCTGGGCCAGCCCCGGAGTAGGACCCCAGTTGTATCCTGGACTGGAAGCCCTGCTGACGCTGTCACGGCCGACACCAGACGAACTCATCCTTCCTGTAACCCGAAGCCATCTTGAGAGCCTGCTGGCGCTGCCGCGGCCTACCTTGCTGAGACCATCTTGAGAGCCTGCTGGCACTGCCGCGGCCTACCTTGCTGAGACCATCTGGAGAGCCTGCTGGCGCTGCCGCGGCCTACCTCGCTGAGACCATCTTGAGAGCTTGCTGGCGCTGCCGCGGCCTACCTTGCTGAAACCATCTTGAGAGCTTGCTGGCGCTGCCGCGGCCTACCTTGCTGAAACCATCTTGAGAGCCTGCTGGCGCTGCCGCGGCCCGACCTCTCGGAACCCCCCAGCTCGAGGATTGAGAGCTGTGCGTAGGGTATCCCTTCTTCCAACCGAGTTGAGACTGTCCCGCTACCCTACCCCCTTTACGAGACTTTACGGATCCCTCAATCTGCCTGTATATACTGCCAAGAACCAGCAACCTTTATTATCTATAAAAGTTTAAGATCTTGACCTCTGTTGTGGTGTCCGTCTGTAGTGTTGTGATTACTCTGCTGTACGATCCTAGGAGAGGACCCTCACCCAGGAGGCCTCTCGGTAACGCTCTGCTACTTCCCGAAGGAGAGGTGGACCTAGGGGTGGTCAGTCAGACATCTTCTGCCTCCCCCGTGGTCGCCTTTCTAACATTGGTGGCAAGCGCCGGGATCCGAGCCCACGCAGATCGTACAGGAAGTGATTCACTCACTACCAAGAAAAACCCACTACGACCATGAGCACAGAATTCCAGAAAGAGAAAATGGAAGACTACAGTCACAAGGAGCTAAAGCAATTCTGCAAAGACCTAGGCATCGCTACCACTGGCTTAAGCACCAAAGAAGACTTTAAATCGGCCCTGCAGGCCTGGGTGGACGCTGGCGACGCGCCACCCCCGAGTGAAGATAACCCGGGCCCGAACGGAAGCCCGGAGGCTGAGACGAACCCAGCGGGAAGGAGACCCGCAAACCCAGACACGGGCCTCTCCCATGAAGACGCCCGAGAACGAGAGAGGAACCGGCTCCACGAGTTGGAGCTCGCTCGACTCCGACAAGAAGGAGAGATCCAACTGGCAGAAAGGAAGTTAGCCCTCTAGCAGCTACGGCTAGAAGGAGACCTAGAAGAAAGGCGAAGACAAAGAGACCTCGAGGAGAAAAAACTCATGCTCGAGCACGAGCACGAGCGCGGCCTCAAAGAACTGGAAATTAAGGCCAAAACAAACGAGACCGGCACCTCCGGAGGCAAGACCTCCCCCCCGCCGGTGGACACGAAGGTGCACATACCCAAGGATGTCGTCAAAGAGTACTATAAGAACGACAACATCCAACAGTGGTTCAAAGCCTACGAGGTCGCCATGACCGCCCATCGAGTACCCCTCAAGGACTGGGGCGCCGGCCTATGGGGGAAGTTTATCAACGAAGGGAGAGACGCCCTGCTGGAGCTCCCTGATACCGAGAGGACCTCGTACGAGCACATGAAGACCGCCCCCCTCACTCGCTACGGGCTCACCCCCGAGATGTACCGGCAGCGATTCCGAGACTGCAAAAAAATCCCCGGTACCACGTGGGTGGAGTACGTGAACTTTTACAGCAGAGCCTTCGAGGGGTGGGTCAGAGGCTGCCAGGCCACCACCTACCAGCAGTTGGTCGACCTCATTCTATGGGAACATCTTTCCAATAACTGCTTCATTGAACTCCGGCAGCACCTCCTCGACAGCAAACTGACTGAGCCACGAAAACTCGCTGTCGAGGCGGATAGATGGGTGAGCACCCGAGTTCCCCGGAGTCCGATGGGAGACTACGGCCGGGGATCCCCGGGGAACCACCGACCACGAGGCGGCGGAGGAGGCCAGAGCCGGGGACGGGACGCCCCCCCCAGGGGTCCTCCCCTACCTCCACATCACCATCCCTGGGCCGAAGAGGGGGCCCCCCAGCCAGACCCGGGCCCTGCTTGAATGTTACGTGCCACAGATGCCAGCGACAGGGCCATTACGCGAATGACCCTCTCTGCCCCATGAACCAGCGACCCGGCACCACCGGTCCTCCAAACCGCCAGATCGCGGCCGCCGCCCTGGGTGAAGAAAGAAGCGAGGAAGAGGACGACAACTACGAGCAGGCCGAGTGGGAGCCCGCCGCTATGACCTTAGCATGCCTGGGTACTCACGACCTTATCCCCCGAGACCCGATCCCAGGCAACACCCAGAAATACCGCCAGTGGGTCACCATCAATGGACGCCGGGCCGAAGCCCTCCGGGACACTGGAGCCAGCGTGACGGCGGTCCGCTGCCATCTGGTGACCCCAGAACAGATCCTTCCTAACGTCCTGTGCCCAGTCCGGTCGGCAGACAACTCGGAGACTCTGTGCCAGATGGCCCGCATCCCCTTCGACTGGGGAGGAGTGTCGGGCATGCTTAAAGTAACTGTCCGAGACGATGCCCCCGTGGACTGCCTCCTCGGGAACGACCTGGAAAGTTCCCCCTGGGCCGGCGTCGAACGGAGAGAGCACCTGGGGATGCTAGGCCTTCCTGAGTGGGCCTGTGCGACCACCCGCTCCATGTCCGCCCGAGCCTCCACCCCAACGGAAGAAGCCCCGACCGAGGAGCCGGAGTGGCCCGCACCTCCACCGGCCGCCGTCCCCGAGGACGCCGACCCCGAACCCGGCCCCCAGGGGCCCGGCCAAGAAGACCTCACCGAGCTCGGCCACCTTCCAGAACTTGCTCAATGGCGCCAAGAAGGTGGCCCCACCCGCGAACAATTCCGACAGGAACAGAAAACCTGCCCCTCCCTCGAGGGAATCCGACAGCAAGCCGCTACTCAAGCCGCTGGAGACCCCACGGGGTCCCACTGGGTCTATTGGGACAACGACCTTCTCTACAGCGAGCAAAAGATTGCCGAACTAGGGGCCAGCCGGGTGCTGGTCGTGCCCCTCCGATTCAGAGACTTCCTCCTGAACTTAGCACATGATGTGCCCCTCGCCGGGCACCTGGGGCAGGACAAAACTTACAGCCGCCTGGTGACCCATTTCTATTGGCCGAAAATGCGCAACGATGTGCATAACCACTGCAGAACCTGCCCGACCTGTCAAGCCAGCGGGAAGAGCGGGGGGAAGGTCAAAGCCCCACTCCAGCCGTTTCCCGTGGTGACCACCCCCTTCGAGCGAGTGGGAATAGACATTGTAGGACCCCTGGACCCTCGCACCTCGCAGGGACACCGCTTCATCCTCGTCCTGGTGGACCATGCCACCCGCTATCCCGAGGCCATTCCCCTCCGAACCATCACAGCCCCCGTGGTGGGCCGAGCCCTCATGAGCATCTTCTCCCGAGTCGGCTTCCCCCGAGAAGTCGTGAGTGATCGGGGCTCCAACTTTATATCGAAGCATATGCGGTCCCTATGGCAACAGTGCGGGGTCACCTATAAGTTCACCACCCCGTATCACCCCCAAGGAAATGGGCTAGTGGAACGGTTTAACAGAACACTGAAGGGGATGATCAAGGGCCTAGAGGAGCCGCTCCGACGCAAATGGGATGTCCTGCTGCCCTGCCTCCTATTCGCCTACCGAGAGGTACCCCAGAAATCCCTGGGGTTCAGCCCTTTTGAACTATTGTACGGGCACCCGGTCTGAGGCCCCCTCAGCCTGGTCAAGGAGGGCTGGGAGACAGCCGTTCGAGATGCCACACCGGATGTCTACCGATACCTCCTGACGCTCCGCAACCAGACTCGGAAGTTCGGGGAACTTGCCGAGGCCAACCTAGAGGCCAGCCAGGAGGAAATGAAGCGCTGGTATGACCAGAACGCCTCGTCCATCGAGTTCGAGCCAGGCCAGCAGGTCTGGGTCATGTCCCCAGTTGAACCTTGTGCCCTCCAGGACAAATGGACGGGGCCCTTCAAGGTGGTGGAGCGCAAGAGCCCCGTCACCTATTTGGTGGACATGAAATCCCCCAGGAACCCCCTCCGGGTTCTACACGCTAACCGGCTCAAGCTGCACTTTGCCCGCACTGAACTAAGTCTGCTGCTAGCGACCGATGACGGAGCTGAAGACGACTCCGAACCACTACCAGATCTCACAAGCACCTCCGAGAAAGACGGCTCCATCGAAGGGGTCAGGCTCTCCTCGACCCTGACCCCAGAGCAGTAACAAGACTGCCGGAAGCTGCTGGAACAATTTGCGGATCTATTTTCCCTCACTCCGGGGGTCACCCGGTGGTGTGTCCACGATGTGGACACCGGAGACAGCCCGCCTGTAAGACACCGAGCTTTCCGAGTGCCCGACCGGGTGCGGGCCTACATCCAATCAGAAGTGGCCAAGATGTTAGCTCTGGGGGTAGTCGAACCCTCCGACAGTCCCTGGGCCAGTCCCGTTGTCCTGGTCCCTAAAGCCGCCACCCCCGGAACAGCTCCGGAGCTCCGGTTCTGTGTTGACTACCGGGGATTGAATGCAGTCACCAGGACCGACGCCCATCCCATCCCCCGGGCGGATGAGCTGATCGATCGCCTGGGGGCCGCCAAATACCTCAGCACCTTCGATCTCACGGCTGGGTATTGGCAAATCGGCCTTACCCCTGGTGCACAAGAGCGATCGGCCTTCTCGACCCCTGATCGCCACTATCACTTCAAAGTGATGCCCTTCGGCATGAAAAACGCACCAGCCACCTTCCAGAGACTAGTGAACCAGGTGCTGGCCGGACTAGAGGAATACAGCGCCGCCTATTTAGATGACATTGCTGTGTACAGCCTGCACTGGGATGAGCACCTGACCCACCTCTGGAAGGTCCTGACGGCCCTCCGACGGGCCGGACTCGCCATCAAAGCCAGCAAGTGCCAGATAGGCCAAGGGTCCGTGACCTATCTGGGACACCAAGTGGGGAGCGGGCAAGTGGCTCCCCTCCAACCAAAGATAGACGCCATCCGGACCTGGGAGCCCCCGGTCACCCAGACCGCCGTCCGAGCCTTCCTGGGGCTCACTGGATATTATCGGCGATTTATAAAGGACTACGGGAGCATTGTGGGGCCCCTCACAGAACTGACCTCAAAGAAATTACCACAGAAGGTGCACTGGACCCCTGCGTGCCAAACAGCCTTCGAGACTCTAAAGACTGCCATGTGCACCGCCCCTGTGCTCCAAGCTCCCGACTACAGCCGAGAGTTTGTGGTCCAAACCGACGCCTCGGAGCACGGCATCGGGGCGGTCCTGTCGCAAGTTAACCCCGAAGGGGTCGACCGGCCTGTGGCCTTCATCAGCCGGCGGCTGCTGGCCAGAGAACAGCGCTGGAGCACCATCGAGAGGGAAGCCTTCGCCGTCGTTTGGGCACTAAAGAAGCTCCGACCCTACCTCTTCGGCACCCACTTCCGAGTCCAGACCGACCACCGGCCTCTGCGGTGGTTGATGCAGATGCGGGGAGAAAACCCAAAACTGTTGCGATGGTCCATCTCCCTCCAAGGGATGGACTTTACTGTGGAGCATCGCCCCGGCAACGACCACGCCAATGCTGACGGCCTGTCCCGATTCTTCCGCCTCGGCGAGGAGAACCCCCAAGAGGATGGGTGACTCTCCCCTGCCTTCAGCTGGGGGGGACGCGTGTTGGACCCGGCCTCATGGCGTGGTCCTACCTCTCCCGCACGGCGGGCCCCAGACGACACCGACCCTCCACCGAGCCTCAGGCGGCCCCTCCAGCCCGACCCTGAACGACCAACATTGCCGGTCCGGTTACCATCCCGGATCAACACTACCGGCTTAGCTCCATCATAGGCCCATCACGCCCGAACACGAGGCCTTCCCCGACGCCATCTTGGAACCACCACGGCACGGGCACGTGGCCTCTGCCCTGGCCCCGGCCCCAGCGAAGCCCCGACATCGAGGCGCCAGGATCCACCCAGGTGGTCGAGTGGCCACTCGACGGATCCCGGAGGAAGGGGGAGTTTCGATGGTCCCCCAGCCGCCCCCGGACTCCTGGTATCGATCGCCCTCCGGCCTCCCTGGGCGCTGGCTCCACCCCCCTGCTGGGTGTCTGGACACCATCATCCCGGCCCCTCTGGCCCCCAGGCGCGAGGGTCCGGACATCAAAGGACTCCAGTCCTATATCTGGGCCAGCCCCGGAGTAGGACCCCAGTTGTATCCTGGACTGGAAGCCCTGCTGACGCTGTCACGGCCGACACCAGACGAACTCATCCTTCCTGTAACCCGAAGCCATCTTGAGAGCCTGCTGGCGCTGCCGCGGCCTACCTTGCTGAGACCATCTTGAGAGCCTGCGGGCGCTGCCGCGGCCTACCTTGCTGAGACCATCTGGAGAGCCTGCTGGCGATGCCGCGGCCTACCTCGCTGAGACCATCTTGAGAGCCTGCTGGCGCTGCCGCGGCCTACCTCGCTGAGACCATCTTGAGAGCCTGCTGGCGCTGCCGCGGCCTACCTTGCTGAAACCATCTTGAGAGCCTGCTGGCGCTGCCGCGGCCTACCTTGCTGAAACCATCTTGAGAGCCTGCTGGCGCTGCCGCGGCCCGACCTCTCGGAACCCCCCAGCTCGAGGATTGAGAGCTGTGCGTAGGGTATCCCTTCTTCCAACCGAGTTGAGACTGTCCCGCTACCCTACCCCCCTTTACGAGACTTTACGGATCCCTCGATCTGCCTGTATATACTGCCAAGAACCAGCAACCTTTATTATCTATAAAAGCTTAAGATCTTGACCTCTGGTGTGGTGTCCGTCTGTAGTGTTGTGATTACTCTGCTGTACGATCCTAGGAGAGGACCCTCACCCAGGAGGCCTCTCGGTAACGCTCGGCTACTTCCCGAAGGAGAGGTGGACCTAGGGGTGGTCAGTCAGACATCTTCTGCCTCCCCCGGGGTCGCCTTTCTAACAGTTACGGTGACCACATAAGCTACACCTCTAATTAACCCGCAACAATCTTCATTATTTAAAAGTAAATAACTTCCGTTTCCCAGCAAGGTAAAAGTCGGGGTGATTGCAGGAACTGGAGTCCCTTTTAAAACACAGGCTAAGTACGGTGGTCCTGGTTACAAGAACCGTGCAATTGTATATGCCTACACATTAGCGAATGGTCTGGTGTTTCTGTACACTCCTCCCCATTCAGATAAACCTCCTGTCCGTCTTTCAAACATCTATAAGTGAAAGGGAGGGACCAGACTTCATGGAGAAACGCACTACCCAAGGGTTCATAGCGACCTATGGCAACATATCTCATACAATTTGTAAACTTATACAAAGCAAAAGGTAATGTTATCAAACCGTGGATTAGCCACGTTGCATCGTTGGCCTCTGCCACAGAAAAAGGCAAGGACTCCAATCTCTCAATATGTAACATAGAAAACGAAGCATCTCGCATGGAAAGCAAGCGCTGCTTGTCAGTCAAATTAAAAGGGGCAAAGAGAGAAGAAATGTTCATGTAGGTCCATGGCACCTTGCCAGCTTTCAACGTTTGAAGGGTCCATGCAAATTGCATGATAGAACGTAATTGATTCTGACCATGGTATAACACAGACACCTCATCATGCACAATATCTACTACAGAAGACACAATATTATCTAAAGTGTAAATGCGGGAAGAAAGCATGTTAATACTATTATCTACCACAGCAAGCACTTTTTCTAGATTTGCTTGATCTATAGCTCTAAGGCGTGTCGCAGCCTCAATCTGTGATGTCTTCCAGATTTCATTGTAAACAGCATATAGCCATCTTTTTGATCTACCACTAGCCGGGCCCTATTTGAAATCATTTAAATCTACATCATCATTCAGCTTTGCAAGATGTAATTTAACTGCAGACAATGTTGAATGTTTCAGCCAATTCTGACACAACTTGCCCACAGAGTAAGTCGTGACAGAATGCTCAGTTTCAAAACGTGGATCAGGTCTGACCTGTGTAAAGCCATCAGATAAACTCTGAAAACGGTGCTGGCATGAATCCGCACTTCTGTGCCACACTAGCCAACCTTTTGGATCCATACTGGATATGTTAAATGATGAATTCAGCAATAGGGTTTGCAAGTCCCTAATCGAAAACTGAGTATAGTTACTCCAGCCAGAATATTCTTCTAACTCAGGGATGGTAGGAGCATTTCATTTTTTAGAAGTAGCCAATCCAAAGCATGTTGTCTGTGAAATAGAAGAATTCAAAAACAACATCTGATTCGGGATGAGACAAGCACGGTGCAAAGCCTCAGTGCCTTGTACCTGCCAGCTTTTAGAACCCCAAACCGATTTTAAGTCAATAGTTTTCTTCCATAACTCATAGCCGCCAACAGCCAGCTGATCAAGAAAGGACTTCGAATACAACAATTTGGTATCGGTAAGTCTAACCTTGGACATAGGCTTCTGTGTCATTTTGAAATAAAAGGACTCGGGATTAGACTGATTGAAGTCAGTAAAATAAGTGTACTTTTTCAAAAAAGTACTTGAACTGCCCTGTTTAGGGGCTGGGCAATGCTCCTATTGTGTATAATTTACAGTATTCCCTTTGGATGCTGTTCTATGTAAGAAGTGATTGCCAAAATGTTGAAAGCAAAACAAATCACCATAATTAGCAGATTCTAAGTACAAATCTTCTGCATCAAAGGCAGCATAGTATTTCAAATCAGAAAACAAAGACTCTACGGCCTGAACATCCCAATCATCAGAACGTATGTCTTGTTTCACTACATCCCCCATGTTAACTCGAAGCACAGTGGGGACATTAACAACCTCGGTAGGGCCATGAATCTGAAACCTAACAGCATCCCACACTATCCCATCAAGGACAGGCCAAGCAGTGATGTTAACAAATGTCAAGTCTCTTTTCAATCTGTGTGCAGAATGCGATGAGGAAAGGGGGGCCAAAGTTCCATTTAGATGTCGAATGCATGTTCTTTCTTCGACATAGTGTCCATTCTAAGTCGGAAAAAATAAAACACAAACCCAATTGATATAAAAAGGTAAATTGAAAAAAGCACCAGCCAAATATATGTCCAAGGGGGAATTAAAAAATGTTTTTTAAATAAGCTGGCATAAACTGCAAAACGTGAGGGTTTCTGCGAGGCATTGGAAACAGTGTCAAATGAAAATCTGGATTCTGTGGCCAAACGGGCTTGCAGGTCAGGCATGGACAAGTCAGTGGGGTAAGTATAGTCTATTTCAGCAAGGTCCGTACCGGGCAAAGTACTTAATAAAGGACTGGAAATAGCAGGCAACTCGATTGCCACTTCAGTTTCATGATTAGAAGCAGTGGGCAAAACTGAATTTCTCACAATGGAAGGGCAGGAAACAGCCGGTGTCATGCTAAGAAGAATCGGCCACTCTGTGTATCTTGACATTGTCAATTGAGATAAACCTGTTTTCCCTACGACCAGGAAGTGGTGGTAAAATGACTGTTCTCGTGCCCTTCACTCCAAGCACTGGAACTGGAGCTCGATAGGAAGGACCAAATTCTTTCTTGTTATCGATCTTCTCTCGAACCAGTTCACCAACTTGGGGTAGCCAGCCGACTACCGGGATCTGCAACACAGCATCAGACGTGGAGGGCAAGTGTTCCTTTGCAAGACTGTCTCTGGTCTTTTGTAGATCCTGTAAAACAGCACAATGTTCATCTACGTCAAAGGTTGTGGCGCGAGCTACGCCGTCTAGACCGTCAAGGTCAGGGACGTACATCTTGATGCCAAAGAGCATTTCGTATGGGGTCCGCCCACCCAGAGACCTTCTAGGGAGATTATTAAGAGCACGCTGCACGCCATAGAGGTGGGCTAGCCAGTTTCTGCCAGAGCCTATAACTCGAGCTGTCAAAGATTGCTTTAAATCACGGTTCATTCGCTCCACTACACTATTACCCTCAGGTCTGTAGGGAGACGAAAACTTGACTTGGACCCCCATCGAATTCATGGCATCCTTATACGCCTTAGAGGCGAAAGCCGGACCCTGATCCGAATGGAAGGTACCACAGGCAAAAATCCCTACAAAGATGCGCAAATCTCTAATGACAGTCCGTGAATCAGCGCTGCGATGGGGCCAGACCCACAGAAAGCGTGTGCATGAATCAACTGCTACTAAGACGTACTTATACGCAGTATCAGAGGAAAAAGGACCGCAGTGATCCAAATAAACACAACCTAGAGGTTTATTAGAAATGTACAACTGCGTCTGTGGCGGACGCGCAGCAGTCGAAGGTTTAATCTGCTGACAAATGTCACAAAGAAGGACATAATCACGCATCTGTTTGTACAGACCCCGCCACCAGAAACGTTGTTGTAATTGAGTTACAGTGGCCGAGACGCCCTCATGCGCAGACGCCACACCTTCATGAGCCGCTGTAATCCAGTCTGCCCTGCGATCCGAGTTGGGAATCAAACGTTCCCCAACATCAGGAATTTTCACAAAAGGAACCTTTTCGGGACTTAAGTGGTATGTGTACTTCGAAGGGAACCCCGTAGGATGTTTACCTCCCTTCTCAGTGGCAGCAACAGCTGCCAAGATGTCACTATCAATCTTACTTT
Source organism: Lissotriton helveticus (assembly GCF_964261635.1). Lineage (NCBI taxonomy): Eukaryota > Metazoa > Chordata > Amphibia > Caudata > Salamandridae > Lissotriton > Lissotriton helveticus. The sequence continues at coordinate 1,243,951,632 of NC_136069.1, read as the reverse complement.
TGGACCGTGTAACTGCTGCAACTAAGAATGTAGACACCGCTGATTTCGCCGCTTCATCAGCAAGCGAGTTACCGACAGCGTGGACTCCAACACGCTGGTGGCCAAGAGTATGAATTACAAAAACGAGCGGCAATGTAGCCTTAAGCTCCGCCACTCGAACCCAGATCATCTTATGTTTTATCGTGCTACCCTTGGAATCACGAAAGTCATTCTGAATCCAAAAGAACAAGTTTTCATTGTAAGACTGAACACAGTAGAAAGAATCACTTACAATAAGAGTAGTAACACTAGGATCAGCGTACTCCAACGATAGTAAGAGAGCACGAAGCTCTGCCAATTGTGCGGTGCAATTTCCCAGTGGCAGCGTGTGCACTTCTCTGGATATAAACTCATCGTTCAACATAGCACCAATCACAATGGCGCATGCGGAAACATAGCCATGTTTAGAGCCATGCGCAACCTGCGCCGAACTATCCGTGGAAATGATGCAATGGAAGTCCTCCAAAGGTCGCATAGCTAGAGGAGCAGGATGAACAAACTCATACTGCAAGTACTCTTGCGACCGTAACGAGGCATCAAAAATAAACGTGACATCCGTGGACGTCAAGGACGCAGCCCACTGAATCCACCGAGGGTGCAAAGCTTTTGAATTTGGTACACTGGCTTTCGTGACTGCCTCCAAATGAGGACAGGGTGTAACAACCAACATGCGTTTCCCCTGTGATAGAGCCCGTTCCTTAAGAATAGCCATCTGCACAGCTGTTAAAACCTTTTCCACAGTGGGAAACCGCATCTCAGCCGAAGTGTACTAGTGTGACTTGTAAGCAATAGGTACTGTGTCTCCTTCATTAAAAGTGAGGTACGTGAAACCCACTGTCCCCGGTACTATTCTTATCACCAGGTTGGTATGGTTATCACGAGTCAGTAAGAACTTAGAAGCGAGCAGATCAGCCTGCAAGGACTGCAAGATGGCTGAGTGCGCAGGCAGCCAGCATGATTTAGAAAAGGTTGGTTGTATCAAAGCATACAAAGGCTTGATACGCTGGGCATATTCCGGAATGTATGTCCTCCCGAAATTTAAAAAGCCCAGTAAAGACTGTAATTTCTTCAGTGTTGTAGGAGCGCGCAACTCTCCGCATTTCTCCAAGAAGTGAGGTGCCAAACGGCAATCGAGACAACATGTAGCCTGCGAATATCCGCTAAGGGACAAGCGCCGTGATTCGGGTGCGGGGTGAATCCACCCAACGCAGGCCAATTTGTGCCTGGAATGGACAATGGACCCAACCTCGCAGCGGACAAAGGGGGGGGGTAGGGCGCCATTAAACCAAACGCGATGCTGCCAATGATCAATAGGTATTTCCAGTGCCCTGTACGTTGTATATTCAGCCGGTACAGGTGAGGGTGTGTAGGTGTGGAACACACCAGAATTTGCTTCCACTCCCGGAAACGTTACCCACGAATAAAACAGTTCGAAAGGGTACGCCGGATCTGCACACACCACCAAATCACAGCCAAGCCATCTAACGGGACTTGATAAGCCTGTAAATGGTTGCGCACCGCAATGCGACTATGCTGTGGGATGGCCACAGCCTGCGCCATGATTGCACCGGAATTACTGAAAAACAAAGGAAACTTTGTAGCACAACTGGGTAGTAATTCAAAGAAACCGTTTTAGATGGATTCAAGCTTGAAAAGACCTATTTAAAAAAATAGGTAGGTTTCACCGACACCACCGTTTTCTGGAAACGACAGTGAAGGGGTTAAGGTTTGAACGATGTACTACTCAAGTGTCATGATATAAGTCCACCAACATTGGGCGCCATGTAGCATGGTTTCTGTTCTCCCACAGAACTGTGCACAGAGGATTGGAACCTCAGCGAGTTAGGGTGACCCAAAACTCACCTTAGTACCCAACAAACCCCTTACCGAGCTAGCTACAGTGTCTCATTGGTCATAACAAACTCCCAATGTTTAGACAAACCAGAACATGAGCTTACAATACCTCAGGTTACGTGGAACACAAGAACACTCTTTCGTTATACAATCATTTCAAATCAGAACTCGGAGTAAATGAGGACACGTGCATATTTGAAATATTTATTTACTAATGCCGTCTTCTCAGACGCAGTATCTTAGATAATACAAGGAAACATATTATCAGAAGCAAAGTTATCAGCATAGTTACTAGTCCATAGAAAGCAAATGGTGACAGTATGTTAACATGCTGTAATGAATAAGAGTTAACTACACTTATTTCTCACCCTCCCTAACACATATATTATATTAATAGCTAAGAAGGTCTCTTTGGGTTTTAGCAGGGCGGGCCCATACCTCAGGATCCTAGAATGAAGAGATCACATCAGCATACACCAGCTCTCTCTGCATGCGAACAGCATCAAGTGTGTGTTTGTGCTTCAAGCAAAGCAATATAAAACCCGCCTAAAGCCCAAAGTTGGCAGAAGCTGCACTTATGTTATGTCTATGAAGGCGCGAAGATCAGACCTCATAACAATTCTGTATCGTGTTATTCCTGAAGCTTCAGCACTCTCTGTACAGACATAGTTTATTAAGCAAAGCTGATATCAGAGTAATAACATATTATTCTCATGTAAACCACAACGAACTACTAGGTTGAAAGCTAAATCAACAATTAAGTTTCGTGTGCAGAAGCAGCAAAAGGAAAAATGGCGTTTAAACTTGTAATGAGCCTATGCTAACTTAACGCATTATAAAGATATACAGTAGCTATATGACAATTGAGGGTGTCAAGTGTTGCAAGTTGAGAATAGTTGATAGATTACCTACTCACATGTTGAAAATTATCTTTTTTTCTAGAACCCACCATTTCAGGTCTCTACTTGATGTTTAGGTGTGTTGAAGTGCTTGCCCAATGGGGCTCCTTGTACTGCACAACGTATCCTACTACAGTGTTGCAGAATTCCTCCCTTTACATTTTTGAATATCTAGCCTACATAAAGCTTATCACACGGAAATTTGTTAACATATAGCACATCCGTGCTGTTACAGTTGGTATTGAGGCTTCAGGGTGTAGTTGTGATTCATGTATGTTAATTCCTTGCTTTCAACTGTCGATTCGCAGGCCTACCACACTTGTAATGCCCCACCAATGGGGTAAATTCAATTGTGATCCCAGATCGGGGGCCCTTGTTGTCTTAGTAGGAAACTAACCGCAAACTCCCTCACGTTCCTTCCTCTCTTGAAGGCATACAATGGTTTACCTTTTGTAACCAAATCATTTGAAACTAGGGCCCAGTTTTTCCTGATTATATTTTTGATGTCATTTTTTCGGGTACAGAATGTGGTCACACAAATTATTCTATTCCTTGCACTGTCTGATTTATTAAGTGTCTCAAGTAAGTTGTCATGCAGGCAGTACCATGCTCTTTTCCTTGCCCTTTTCAACAGGCCCTTGGGGTAGTCTTGTTCCTTAAATCGATCAACGAGTAAGTCAATCTCCTTGAAATAATCTACCCTCCGGGTTCAGTGCCTGCGTATTCTGAGGATATGCCCGTAGGGTAGATTGTCACACCGGCTTCTCGGGTGGTGACCTATGTAACTGAGCAGTATATTGCATTCACTGAGTTTTCTGTAAAGGATAGACTAAAGTTTTTTTATCCTATTAATACTGTGATCCAGAAAATTGATTTTCTCTCTACTGTATGTAATGGTGAATTTGATATGCTGGGATCTTTCATTTAGCCACAAGAAAAACTCAGCGAGTGTCTGTTCTTCACCTGCCCATATCATTAGTATATCATCGATATACCATTTCTGTAGTGTAATATTGTCCAGAAAGGGGTTGTCAGTAGTTTATATATGAGTGCCCTCCTATTTGGCCATGTATAGGTTGGCTAGATTCAGTGTGAATCCAGTCACCATAGCTACTCCCTTGGTTTGAAAGTAGTAATCATTGATGAACACAAAACTGTTTTTAGACATCACTATTTTTAGCAATTATACAATAAACTCATAGATACAAATTTAGGAAAAAAAGAGAAAATTGTCCGGCGCTGCTTCTTAGATCCCTGTTCTCCTCTTAGGGAACAAACAATATACCATAGGATATGTACTGAGAAAAACACAAGTTACAACTGTGATTTGTCTGAGACATCTTTTTATTCTTGCTTATTGTTCCATGATTGAAATATTCACAGAAAATCTTCATTCTTTTCAAACATCAACCTTGAATTTACTTCTTCATTGTAAAAACATGAATACATCCAAGCCAACATGTTTTTTGTGGAAAAATGTGCTTCTTCAGGTCTTTTGGATGTATGCAAGTTTAAATACATGATGAGTTCGGATATTGTTTTATCTCTGTGATCTTGTCCTGACTCCGTCTGAGTTTACTTCTTCTGCGGCTAGTTCGCGACCCGCCCCCTTTGATACCTCTATCTCTTTGCCAAGATTTTTGTTTTCTAGATTCCAAACTGAGGGCTGCGTCAGCAGCATCCTGATTCTCTTCATTTCTCTTAAAAAAGAAGACCAGGTGGTTTTTGATAGTGACGTTGAAGGATTGTCACTTTCAGTCTCACTGCCACTAATTGCTATGCTGTAAACACTACTAATTCTAGATGTGTCATCAACTAAGGGTCTGCCCTTCGGAGCTACATCTTTTTTCAAGGTAGTGTCAAATTTCTTAGCATATGTGAAAACACATCCTGACATGTAATCCCTTTCATCTCGGTACAATTTTTGTTTTTTCTTCTCTTGAATTTCCTGGACAATTGAAAAGTTCTATTTCTTTACAAAGATCTTCAATCAGCTTATTTACTGACTGCCTATGGGATTCTGCAGACTCTATAAGCATATCTATTAGTTGCCTACTGGTTTGATGTAATTTTGCCTCCCTTCCTGTCTGCTTTATTCTCATCCAAATCATCCACAGTAGGGAAAATATTACTTCATAGACCTCTAGGGATACGATTAACCTCCAGATATTTCTTGAGCGACTTAATTTATAGAAATCATGTCTCATGTTACCTCCCGACCTAGATGGGGTCATATGCAGGTGGTGCAACTTGTGGATCTAAAAAGGTTTCCACCGGGACAGTGCAAACTGGTCCTGAGTATAGGATCAGTCCTACAAAATGGATGCGTCATTAGTATAGTTTCTAAAAACTGGATGGCAGTGGCCAAATGACCATTTAAATTTCGAATCTTGTTATGTTATGTTATTTATGCTTTTGTATAGCGCAACGGATACTCAAAAAGAGTGTCCCGGCGCTTTGGGTAAGGGGAACTAATTCAGAATAACATAACACAGTTAAAAAGAAAACACAACACACACAGAGACAAAGAGGGACTGCTAGGGAGGCCTACTGGGTAAACAACCAAGTTTTAAGACCTCTCCTAAAATCCAGAAGAGTGGTAGCTCCCCGAAGTAGAAGTGGAAGCGAATTCCACATCTGTGGGGCCAGCAGACTGAAAGAGCGGCCGCCCAAGCGAGCTCTCTTGATACGAGGGACAGCCGCCAGAAGCAAAGATTCAGACCGCAGAGAGCGGCCTGGCTGGTAAAAGACCAATCTCTTTTGGAGATGCTTTGCTCCCACTGCGTGGAGTGCCTTATAGGCCAATATCATGGCCTTAAAAGCGATCCGTTTACGGATCGGTAACCAGTGCAAAGTCCGCATTAGCCCGGAGGCGCTGGTGCGTCTGTTCAGACCAAAAATGGCCCTGGCCGCCGCGTTCTGTGCAACTTGAAGCCGCTGCAGCAGGTACTCTGGTAGGCCCAGGTAGAGAATGTTGGCGTAATCCAACCTGGAGCCGATCAGGGCCTGCACTGTCAGCCTCCTATGCTCCTCCGACAAAAGAGGCAGGAACCTCCGCAGCATTTTTAGAAGACCGAAGCCGGTGCCGGTCACCCCAAAGATCTGGGCTTTCATCGACAGTCCCCTGTCCATCTTAACCCCCAAGTTCTTAGCCATAGGGGAAGAGCCGGACGGAGGGAACATATCGATGGGCCACCAGGCCTGCCAGCTAGGCTCCGTATCGCACCCGAAGAAGAGTACCTCGGACTTATCGGAATTGCACTTGAGGCTGTTCAGTTGGAACCATGAGAACACCGCCCCAAGGCAATTCCGGATACTCTCCCCGTCAAAGTCAGCCCCTCTCTCGCAAGAGAAGAGGAGCTGGGTGTCGTCGGCATACGACACGATCCGGACACCGAAAGACTCCGCGACCGCCGCCAAGGGGGTCATAAAGATGTTAAAGAGGGGCGGGCTCAAATCGAGCCCTGAGGGACCCCGACTCCCAATGGCGGCATCACAGCGGTGTCAGGCGGAGTCCAGATCGTTTGCCGGCGGCCGGCAAGAAAAGATGAAAACCATTTGAGCACCGTCCCCCGCAGGCCAATCTCATAGAGTCTTGCGAGGAGGCCATCATGGGGGACGGTGTCAAAAGCCGCCGACAAGTCCAACAACACCAGCATGACTTTACCCCCGGTATCCAACACTCCTTTGATGGTTTCAGAAACCTCAAGGAGCGCTGTTTCGGTGCTACGATTTGTACGGAAGCCAGACTGGGAGTCGTGTACCTATTATTTCAATGATGAGTGGCTGTATCGTCACCTCTGACAGCTGCACCACGAGTGGGGCAGCTTGTGGAGGGATGCAAGTGGTCTCGAAGAGGACAGTTAGTTAAACTTGTCCTTTCTATAACTGACTTAATATTCATTTTCAAATGTTTTGTATATCACATGGTTACCTATTTGGGCCTCCCAGTGCTGAGACGAGCAAGTTTGTATTTTTTGACTTGTGTGTTACTTCACGGAGCGATGCTGGCGGAAAGCTCCAGGCACTCCTGATACATTGTACCAACCACTCGTTGAACAAACCCGGCGGGCTACATCTTACCGCGTTATTACTCCCAATAGATACAATATATCATCTTAAGATTGAGTGGTGTGGCTGCTGAAAGCTCCCGGCACTCCAAATAACCAAAGGATACATTCTACTAACCAAACGCATAACAAAGTTAGCAAGATCCACCGTTCCCACGTTAATGCTCCCAATAGATACATTGTATCATTTTAATTTTGAGCAGTGTGCCGGCGGAAAGTTCCCAGCACTCTATATAGCTAAAGGATGCATTGTACCATCAATACAAGGAACAAAGCGGAGTGTTTTCATCGTACCCGTGATAATGCTCCCAATAGATACAAAGAATCATCCCAAGACTGAGCGGTGTCTAGACCGCCACCTGCGGGCCACCATCTTGGGGTGAGACTCCCAGAGTGTTGCCTTGCGTGCACACTTACGTTGGAGGCCTCATCCCGCTCCCTGCCGCTCGTCAGTATCTCTTAGTACGGCAGGGAGAAGCAACGATTTATTCACCCGTTTTCTAAAGAATTAGGTAAGAACTGGCAGCACATCTTTCCAGTTCTTTGAATGACTCATGAAGGTTTTTTTAATGAAAACCTATTGACTAATGCAACATAATAATATGTGTCTTTTATAGAAAGGACAAGTTTTAACTGTCCTTGTGGAGACAACTCGGATCAACAAGCTGCCCAACTCATGCCACGGCTGTCAGAGGTTGCAATACATTCGCCGGGCATTGAAATAATAGGTAAGATTGGAAATTCAAATGGTAATTTGGGCAAATCCATTCAGTTTTTAGAAACTATACTAATGACACATGCATTTTGTAGGAATGATCCTATACTCTGGACCAGTTTGCACTTTCTCCATGGAAACCTTTTTGGATCCACAAGTTGCACTGCCCCCATTTGATCCCATCCTGGTCGGGAGGTGGTATGAAACATGATTTCTATAAATTAATGGTGATTTCACCATATATTAATGTATTAGTATTGCCAAGGGCATATATTCCCTTATAGGGGCTTTTGATGGGACCTTTGCTAATTATTTTCTTTGACTCCAGGTGAGTCTTGATTCAGTCATTCCAAGAAATAAACCATTATCATGCAACAACACACATGGTCTTAATCTATGTATCTCTTTGACCACACAGGCTGTACATGTCCTGAGGAAGACCCATTTTGATGTTTGTAAGAAACGTAACTAAGAATGGTCGAAAAGTCAACAGTATATATGCTTTGCCCCACATTTGCTCTGGCTCCAGCAGAAAGCATCAATAATTAACAAAGCTAGCCGTCCTGTACAGATTTCTAAAAAACAAACTGTCACTACCTGGAATTTCTGGCTTTTATGGAGAGTTATAGCTGATAGAGCTTAAAAAGTGATACTTTGGTTCCCCTTAAAAGAGCTGGCACCTGTAGACCTAGCTGGTAACATAAATTATTCTTTCTGGTGGAAGTGATCTACAAACGTTATGATATCTGGGGGCATATTTTCTTCCTTTGAGCTTGAACCTACCAAGTGAGTGCAGTCTAGCAGAATTTTATTCTGCTTGAGGCTTGACAGAATGCGTGATAGCAGTCTTTTGATTTAGGTCTTTATATTGTTTCCTTTCTCGCCAGATGGCATTCCTCTGATTCATATATTCTGCCTCCTCAAATGATTTTCCAAGGCCTTAATGTGTGCCTGGAGCATGATATTTTGGTAACTTAATGAGAGAACTTCAAGCTTCAGAGGCTCAGTTTATCTCCCCCTTCTAGCATCACTACCCAGATTCTTACCTCCATTACATCTTACCTAAACTCCTGCAGATCTTCTGTGATTTACTCTCTCAGATTTGATATAGCCTAAAGACCCTGGAATACTTCCTCCAAGAACTGTGCGTCACAGAGAGATTGGACGTTGAAGGTCTTTCTATAAGAAGATGTGAAGTTGGTTTGCTTGACATGCCTGGTCAATGTGTCCCAGGTCTATTCAGTAAATCTTAAATTTCTTGCTCTTGGTTGGGGCCGTGCTATGTACTTGCCTCTTGGACATGCAGGCTAACAAACTGGTCAAAGCACAGCGGATGGCCTCGAGCTCACTGGGCAACCCACTGCGGCACCGCTCCTGCTAGATTGCATTAACTCTTGTCTCTCCATCATATACGTGGTCCCTAGCTGTTACTTTATTTCTAAGAGCTAATGTTGTTCCCCTGATCAGCAACACAAAGGAGAAGTAAACGAATTTGAACTGGCAGAAGACTCCTCACTCTATCCCACCCAGAGCTGATGGTGACGGATGAATGACTGCTGAGTGAGGAGGCCATCTGGGAGAGTTGGAGATCAGAGTATTCTATTCTCTAGCAAAGACCCACCTTCACATCAGTCTGTTGGGGTTGCAGGCCATTCTCTTGCTTGCCATTGAAGGCCTTCTTGTTGACCATCAGGGAAAGACTGGTTCTGGTTCAACATCACTACCAGGTGTTACTGCAACAAGCAGGGTGAGGTAGGTTCTTGGGTCTTGTGCAAGGCGGGGTTGCGTCTCTGATATGGCCGAGCCATCTAGGCATTTCCCTGGTTCTGAACCACTTGGCGGGAGCTTTAACCACCATGGCAGGCAAACTCAGTCTGCAACACCTAGTGGATCATGACTGGCAGTTTGGATTTCCACCCAGAAGTGTCACAGGACGTCTTCCAGCAATGGGGATAACCCTGGCTTGATCTCTTGGTCACCGCCAAAAACAAACAATGCCAACACTTTTGAGTTTTGGGGTTTCCAAGAAGTCTCTCTCAGATACTCATTCTGCATGAAGTAGAGCTCGAGGTGCTTGTATGCTCTCCCACCTTTACCTTTCCTGTCCGAGTTTTCAAGAAGATCAGAGAGACCCAAGTCATCTTAGTGGTTCTGGATTGTGCCAGGAGAGTAAGGTAGCTGGAACTTCTGGGCATCTGTCCTCTTATCAGGCCTCCGCTTTCTCCAGTACTTCTTCTGCAGCAGCAGGGCAGGGTCCTGCACCCAGGCCTGTGCAATCTATACCCCCATGTGTGGAGATTCAGGATAAACAGTCGACTGCTTTAGACCTCCCTCCCATAGTCGTGGAAGTAATCTAGCCACCGGGTTGCCATCTACAAAATCTGTTGATGGCGGAATAATTTTTTTTTTATTTTTTTATTTTTTTTAAAACCTTTATTGTGAAAAGTAGGAGATACATGCGTAAGCCTACAACCATCGTGGCCGGCCACAAAGACAGTCAATAAAAACAGGATAACCGTAGATGAATCTACACTCAGGATAGTTCAAAATACACCAGACGTGATTGCAGGGTGCGCTACACAGGATATGAGGGTTTCATTTTAAATTTAGAAGAAGAGAGGGGGCTGCAACAACAAGGACTACACACCATACATAAGGGGATACAGTAGAAACAAGGGGGAACCACCCCATTTACCATCAGAGATAGGCTATGAGTTCGGCAAGTATAGAATTTGAGCAGCCGCAGCGGTAAGACTGGACAACAAGCAGTTTTACAGAATCAACATTTCTGGGTGTAAACCCGGAGAGCCCACCCCCAAGAACAGGAAAGAAAAGCTTGTGAAGACACAGAAAAGAAGAAGGTGTGCGACCCAGAGACAGCCAACCCTAGTAAAGAGGAAAGAACCCTCCCAAAGCCGGAAAAGAGCGATAGAGACCATAGAACAAAACAAACTAAAATAACAAACCCCCCCCCCGCACCCTCCACCCCGCACCCCTGTAATGGCTATGGCCAAACCCACTAACAGTGTGCCTGTCGCCCCGGAACTGCCCCACAGTAGGGAAAAATATAAAGAGTGGAGGAGGAGAGAGACAGACTCGCTCCGGGCATTCAGCGCCCCCAGCCGGCAATCAAAACTTAAACGTACAAGGGGTCATCATTGAGCAAAATGTAGACAGACGGGACTATTGCGAGCGGAGCGGAAGCAGTAATAAGCATGGTACAGGATTGGCTAAAAAAAACAGCACATTCCGCCCCCCATATCAGCAACATCCACTATAACAACCACGTTATGAAAACAGTACCCCATGCAGCATAAACCAAAAACAAAAATAAAAAGCAAAGTTACAGCAGACCCTCGGCCTCTTCTCACATAATCATTATAGTCACACAGGATGGGAACCAAAGCAGCAAAAGTCAGATCAGAGTATACTAGTCGCAAGGGACAAAATCAACCCAGCGCAGCATTAAGGAAGGCAACGTGTCGCGTAACCCTCACAGCCCCCAGCCCAAAAGACGAGGACCCGAAGGAGAGTTAGTCATCCCTGTCCAGTCTTACGTATATCACCAGATCCAGCAACATTACCAAACTCCAGCAAGTGCGACGGGCAAGACCCAGCTTGAAAACAGACCTCCCACACATCATGCAACGAGGTAACACAGGAGAACAACATGGCAATGTCCGAAAACGACAGGAGCAGCACCAGGATCTCCGGCAGCAGGTCGCAGGAAAAGGGTCCATAAGTCAAATGCAGTCCAGCGCCGCTGAACTGTCCAGTGCATCCAAGGGCACGATCATGGAATGTTACAAGGCACGGTGGTTCTGATCCTCCAGCTGCAGTAATGGGCGCCATCTTGAAGCTTCTGGGTGCCGAAGACGGCGTCTCGCCATGTGCTGACGGGTCAGCCGATCTCATTCGTTCCACCGCGAGGGCCACCCTGTTCAACTTGCCCCCCAGTAATCGGGCGCCCTGAACCAAGGTGTCACGGAGGGAAGCTAGGGAAGCCATCAAATCGCCAAGATGTAGATCAGGTCCGTGCCCCCCGTGTATCATGTACCCCTTCTCCATAGTTGCACGGGGCCGAGCAGGGCCGGAGCGGGGCCGAGGCACAGGCAGCAAGGCGGCAAGCGGTGTAACCAAGAGCAATTAAAAGGCACCGCCAGGGTTAGTTCAGCTGAGCGGCGGCTCGTTGGAAATTCGGGAGCCTCCTGCCATGAGCGGGACAAAACACTTCTCGGCGGAGAACTATCGAAGACCGCGTCGCACCATCCGTCCACATGGAGGCAGAATGATATGCACGGTCCTCACACTTGCGCACAGTCCGCCAATATGGGCCCGCCAGAAAAACTGCCGCTACACACCACCACGGAGCTGACCGGTCCCTCCAGGTCACCGGCGGCCGCTGTTATGCACTCAGGGACCCGCTTCAGTCCAGCCGAGGCCCCGGTCTCAGGGCCGTCGCGGGCCGCAAACTTCGCCGACCCTAACTCGCCTCCAGAAGCAGGCACGGACCTCGGGGCTTCACCCTCGGGAAGCGGACGCTTTCATGTCCCCGCGCACACCGTCTTGCTGCGGTAGTGCATACAGGATGTGGTCTCAGGATGAGATGGTGATCGGAGCCGAGGGACTAAGCAGCCATTGCGGTTGCCGGCTTGGCTCCTCGATGGCGGAATAATTTTGGTACTTGGTGTACTTAACACCATACAGACATATTGCAAGCAAAGTTGTGAGATGTACTTTTTTGTGCTATCTTTAATCCAGCAAGAAATGTCATGGGCACTTTAAAGGTTATTTGTTAGGCCTTTTGGCATTTTTGCATTGCTGACCAACCGTCCTTGTATAAATCACAAGTCATGCTATGTTTTCTTAAAGATTTAGTTCATATGTTCCCACCCAAAGCTTCTGTGATGCCGCAGTGGGACCTTAATTTGTGTCTTGCATACCTTGTGTACCACATTTGAGCAGATGCACAGTTATCTTCTTAAAACAGTCTTCTTTTTGCTATCACTTCAGCATGTCGCATGAGTGAACTGCATGCCCTGTCTATTCAGCCACCATGCACCACCTTCTTCACAGACAAACTGACGTTGAGGACCAAAGACTCATTTTGTCCTAAGGTTTAGATACCTTTTCATGATGAGCAATCCGTCACTCTTCCATTGTTCTTTGAATCCACCCGACTCCTGAAAAGAGGAAAGACCACATTGTTTTAACCCTAAAAGAGCCTTGAGATTTTTATATAAATTGTACCCAAGGTTATTAGGTTGACAATCAGCTCTTTGTGGGGTTCTCTTGGGCAAAGTGCAGAAAACGATCATATCCAGGTGGGCAAAGTGCATACAGCAGCGACACCAAGGTGCATAGTCTTCTGTATGAGAATCTGCTACGCACTGGCCAAGAAGAAGCTCTCTGAAGGCTCATTCCATCAGAGCCCAGGTTGCTATCACTGCATTGGTGTGCAGAACACCTGTTCTGGACATCTGTCAGGCTGCAGCGTGGGTGTCAATCCACACATTCATGAAGCACTATTGTCTTTCTATCCAGTACCTGCGGGATGAGCCCTTTTCCCCTTCAGTCCTGCATGACTTTTTGGTTTGAGCCATCACCTTGGGAGGTACAGCTTTGATATCTATACACAAGGTAAATAATCTGTGGTTAGAAGTATCCATCATAAGAACAAGTTACTTACCTTTGGTAATGTACCTTCTGGTGGCTACTTTGTCACTGCAAATTAGATTCCTCACGCCTCTGCTACCGCCGCTTTCTGTGGAAAAGTTATTTATTTGTATCTATAAAAATGTCACAATCTGGAGAGCTGCACACTGTCACATTTATTCACAAGAAACTAACGTCAGCGCACAGGGTGGTGCTTATATGAATGTGGCTCCGATGTCACTCCTGGGGTGGGACAGAGTTGACGCTGTGCCGCACAGCACCACCTGGAATTTAGGAGGTGAGTAATCTTCAGTAAGGTAGAGAGTTCACCAGAAAGTGTATTACCGTAGTTAAGTAACTTGATCACCATCACATTAACTGCTTCCTTAAATGCATGAGTGTTTTCAGCTCGCGCTATAGGGAAATTGAGCTTTTTTCCAATAATCACCCCTCCGTGGAGACTACAACTTTAAAATACTGATGAGTTTGTTCATTAAAGGATGCTATTGTTTCTTAAAGCTATGTAGAAGTCTAAAGTTCCATGGATCAAAAAAAGGATTCCAAAATTAGGGGACAGTGTTGGAACTTTGCTATAGAAATTAAATGGGCTTCCTATTAGTTTGAGATTGGTTGGGCTTTTGCTTCAACTGGTGAGTTAATATCTCCATTTGCTGTCAAGGTGATCAGACTGCAAATTTTACAGAATTTTAACGTGAAATTGTTGATAGCAGATTTTCACAACACATCGCAGACATGCGGCCCTTTTTTGTTTCACCCCCTAAGATCCATCAATGGAGTATATTATCTGAACTGGCCTTTAATATCTGAACTGGTCTTAAATTACCATACGGTTACCAAAATGTATATTCCTACCTATTCGTATTACCAGTATAGAATAATGTATGGATGTGCTGGAGCAAAGTGGATTTAACTAAAGTGCTTTAATTTGTTTTTTAGATTGACGATCTCTTTTGAAAATGTTGAGCTTAAAAAGAAGAAAGATCTTGTTCATACCCTAGATGGCTTGACAATGAGTTACAAGGTAATTTAATATCACAACTACTAGTCCTGACGTTTGAAAGCATATTAGTAAGCAAAATAATGATTTATTTTTCCTGATTCTTTACCTTTCCTATCTCTGAAGGTTCCTTGGCCGATAGATATTGTGATCAGCTCAGAAAGTCAGAAGATTTACAATAAAGTGTTCCTTCTTTTGCTACTGATAAAATTGGCCAAGCACAGCCTGGACGAGTTACAGTTTGGTGGTAAGGCACTGTTGATTGGGAAATGAGCACTCTTAACAACTTGAAGCAATTTTCTGTGCACTTCAGTGTAGGCAGTCTGGATTCCTACAGTGAAGCCAAGAAAATCCCTTTTATATGACAGGCAGTCCGTTAGATCCATATAGCCCCAGAACCTGTACATTCTGTGTAGGCAGGCTTGATAACTAAGTGGCACTATGTGCATTCACAGTATGACATTGACTGCTAACACGAGGTAGGTTTGTGTGTGTGTGTGTGCGTGTGTGTGTGTTTGTGTGCATGCCTTTGTCTCTCTCACTTCTGCCACCACACACGGTGCCACTGTGTGTCACACAATATCGATTATTTTCACATGTTGAAGATCCAATATTACGCGGTGAGCATGTAGTGTGACGGGAACCATTGCACAGAGTTGGTTTCCAGCTCGTGCATGGGGGCTCTTCATAGTGCAAATCCATTATGGGCTGTTGCTTCCCTGTGACATGTTTTCAGGAGCCTTACTTGTGTGCATCTCTCGCTCTCTCTCTCTTTCTCTCTCTCTCTCGTTCCACCCTCTCTCTCTCCCTCCCCCCCCCACTCCCCCACCCCCCCTACCCACCGCCCAAGAGTGTCTTCAGGTGAAGATGTGTGTCTGTTCAGGGGGTTTATGTGTCTTTGCAGGGTGTATGGGTCTCTCATGAAGTGCTTCTGGTGTGTGTTCACTAAACAACGATCATAGCAATCGTGGTGCTCTGTGAAACCAGTTGTGCTGCATTCATTACTTCACCAGAGCCTGTTCCATGCGTATGAAGGGGCATAGTGAAAGCTCCACACATTCTCTTCTCTATCACACTACTGTTGTTTTTCTAATCTTAACAGGAGAGAACCAGTCAATGTTTCTGTATGAATGGACCTCCCTCTTACCACAGTACAGAGTTAGAAGAAGCATTAACCTAAAATAATGAACTGTGGACGCAAAGTCTTTGTACGTTTTAAAAGGCATTGGGAGATGCGGTACTAAGGAATGCCGCAAGACAACCTTGCATCCAAATGCGCATCTGGTAGAACTTTCTACCAAAAGCTAGGAACATTAGGATCCAATTCTAATCCCAATTTCTGAACAGTAGTCCTAAGCCAAAGGAAATAACACATTCATCGCGGTTGTCTGTGGACCCGTGGGCAGCGAAGTAGCCATTTTAGATCGCCCGAAAATCCATAAATTCTTTTTACAGGAATTTGATTTCAGTTTATGTAATGAGCTTTTATCATTTAATGTGTAGCATCCATCATTCAGGGAGCTAGAGAATGTCTACCTGCAACATAGATTAAAGCCTCATACCCTGAGAGGTCGTCTAGGGCAAAAGGCAGGGTGACAAAGGGAAACATGCTTTTTGGCTGCAAATAAATCCTGTCTTTGTTCCCTAAAGTCTATAAATCGGCAAGAAGAACCATTTTGCTGGGAGGAGGGGGGGGGATGGGTCATTAAGAAGCAAATTACTTTTAACATTTGTGTTTTCTCTTGCCCATTGCAGATCTTTTAAGTGAGGCCGAAAGCGCATCGCGTCGATTTTCACCTTTATTTGAACTATCATCTGAAACCCGTGTTTTAATACGGAAAGAACCCGTAAAGCAACAAATACACCGCATGTTCCTCCTGAGGACGAAGCTTATGCATTTTGTTAATAGTTTGCACAACTACATGATGACAAGGGTTTGTCTTTTCATAATATCACTTGTGTGAGCTTCTTACTGCAGTACTGGTGTAAAGGGTCTCTGCTGACATGCGATTTTAGCTGGTTAAGTCACAAAGTGGCTGAAGACTTGGGACCACTGCCTACGTCTTTAAACAAGTAATGATAAAGCTAGAAGGTCTAGCCTTGGCAAACTGCAAGCATATGCCATTAAAATAACAAAGCAAACTTCCACCTAAATGTAGGCGTCATAATCTTAACATAACAATTATAAATTACAAAATAAATTAATCATTACATATTTTAATAGAACATTGCAGGTGATCGTGTACTTAGAACAGATAAAGAAACCATTTTTAGTTTTAATGGCCATTGCTGTAAAATATGATTCTTTTTGACTCAAAGAAAATATACTAATGGTTTTGAATTACTGTAACCTGAATACATATATGTTAAGCACACAAGGATGACTAAAACATGCTAAACAATAGAAAATAAACAAAACAAAGGCATTTGCAAATTAAAGTATTGGCCCACCAGACCTGGCACTGAAGTCTTTTTCTGTGGATATGCAAATGTAACCTCACAACACACTGACAGTAAAAGAAATCCAACGGCTGAAGGGGGCTGAAGCTGTCTCCAGGCTACGCATTAAAATAATCCTTTTTATTTTCGGGCTGTTTTTAACCAGAAATATAGTTTTTTGTTTGAAAACGGTGGCTGAAGTCCCCATCTTTTCTAGTGTCTTTGGTTGATCAGGGGTCTTTCTGGCTTTTAAATCGACATGTAAACGTGTCGGACTGTTCCTAGGTCTGCGATTAAAGTGCAACATTTTTCAGATAACATTTTTAGAAGTATTTTCTTCAGTGCATCAAGTAACAATATTTCTGTTAAACTTCTAGAAGTAAGACATTTTGTCAGGGCATAGAACAGCTAGTGGTACAGAATAATTTTCAGGGTGGTCATTGTTTATATGTATTTAAGTACAGCTGTTTTGCCATGGCATTGTGATCTGTTGCACTGGACCCAGCTAGGCAAGATTCCCCCTTGTATATTTGACATTCCGAAAGTAGCTTTGTCTAGCAGTCAAGGCTTACTTACGAAGTTAGTACGGGTTCGTAATTGATACTGTATGTGTAACTCTTGAAATCCTTTTTAGGTCTAGCCTACCAGAAAACGCAGCTTTCCGGTTACAAAGACCTATTAAGGGCTTACAAAGAACATACAGGGCCTTGGAGTCCGCCCGTTGCTTACTATTGGTTGGCTTTCATGTCACACTTATTTGCCAGCTTCCTATTTTTGCCCCATCTTGTCAGTCTTTCTATTCTCGTTGCCATCTCTTTTTTGATATGCTGAATTTTATGCTTCCTCTTTTTGATTTTTAAGCACCACTCTTTTTTTTTCTTTTTTTTTTTTTTCTTTTGTGTTCTAGCTGTCTCCCTCATGTACTTCTCCCCCCTACACTCGGAGTTCCTCACTGTCACTCATGCATGTGATTTTTCGTGCCCCCTGCATGTTGACCTCTTTCTCATGTACATCCCAAATGCTTTCTCCTCCTTGTGCTTCTCTGCCTGCTCCACATCCTCTTGTCGTTGCTTCCCTTCACCCATGCACTTCTTTCACTTGTTGCTTTTCCTCCTCACTCCCCCATGCTTCTGCTCTCCCCAAGCATTGCTGTCCCCCACCCACTCCATCCATGTTGTCAACCCAACCTATGCTCTGTGATGCTCCTGCCACCTGTGCTTAAAAATAAAAATGAACGCAAACATGTGTTTTTGGCAAATAAATTAAAAATATAGCTTGTACTATTTTGTACGCGTGTGCATTCATGGTGCGCGAACCCACAAAATGATGTGACCACCACATCATAGCACATTTTTTTTTCACCCTTGTTTTATTAACCATGCTGCGCTGCATGGCTAAAAACCACTGTCAAAGCCAATAGGTCCCAAAGGCGAGACCTGTTGGCTTTGCCAATGCTTTTTGAAAAGTATTGCAATGTGACCAATTAACAAACTACTAATGTGTGCGCCCTGAAGTCTCATGATGCATTTAGTTATAAACTAATTATTTCTATTTGAAGATAAATATTTGGATAGACTTCAATTTATAAAAATATTTAATTAGGAGTTTTAATGAACAGTTACACTGAATCCAAACTAAATGAGTTTTAAAGTTGAATTTAACATTTTCTCACTCATGAGTGCATCCGGCTTGGCAGCTATCTAACGAAGTGAACAAATTACATTGAATTTAGGATTGAAGCTGACTGGAAATATGTTTCTTCAATCTTTCCCTTTGCATTTTTTCCTATCCATTATTCTTTATGGCTTTGCAGATTTTTACAATAGATCATTAACTGCATGGCCGTGTAGTAATTTCCAGTATATATATTCAAATAAATTATAATTCTATTATTATTTGGCCGTCCCTTCTAGCGCTGACTCCCTCAACGCCAGCTTGTAATGGTTGGCTTTCAGTAGTACTGCCTTGAAGTTGCTTGGCCTGGCCCGACACAAAGCAGGTGCACCTAGGATACCTTCTGAGATCGTGTGGAGATGGGGAGATAATATTTGAACTTTTTCATCAGTTTTTTCTAAAAGTCATTCTTTATTTTTCTAGTTATTCCTCTCTCAACTGCATCTATGTTGAGACAAAAGTGAAAGCACTGAAAAGTCCTTCTCTGCTGATGAATATGTACCTCTGTCTCTGGTCATATGAGAGAGGATGATAGATTTGCTACAGCGAGGCACACTTTCTGGAGGTGTTCCGCCAAAGGAGCCACATCCTAGATGGGATGACCAGGAGTTCAATTTTTTATGCTTCTTTCGTACTCTTCCCACCACCATGTTTAATTAATTATGTTGGACTGTTTACAGGTGCTCCATTGGTGTAAGTCATTGGCACCATCAAAGTTGACTGCAAGTGTACATACACTCAAATCTATGCACACTTAATTCTCTGTTCATTTCAGACATTTGAGAAATTACTCAAATAAATAAACTTTTCTTTGCATGAGATAGCAACCTCATGTCCCCGGAACACTGGGCCTGTTCCATATCTTGTACCAAGGTACAAAGATTATCCTTTCTATCAATGGAGTCCAAAACATGTCCTTTAGGTTAATAGCTATGGGTTTCATGGTCTTTCTGTCAACTTCCATGGACTGACAGTCTACTTTTGGAGCAATTTTGTATAAATATAGGCAAAGGGACACAGAAGCGTGTCTACATGTAGTTTCTTACAAAACAGTGATCAGCATGTGTGCAATTATTTTTTTAATTATACATTTTTGTTTATTCAGTAAGTGATGGTGCTGTGGATGGTCCTTAATGAATATGCTTTTATCTTACAGATTCTTCACAGTACAGGTCTTGAGTTTCAGCACCAAGTAGAAGAAGCCAAGAATCTAGACCAGCTGATTAAAATTCATTATAGATACCTATCTACTATCCATGACCGCTGTCTACTGAGAGAAAAGGTATGTCTCGTTGACTAGCACTAAAGGTGCACCAGTACTTGAATAGACCTACAAATGCAGTTCCTTTTTGGTTACGGTTTTCCTCTCCAGAGAGACAGATCCTCCTTCAAAATAAAAAACATAATCTGAATATTTGGGTAATTGTATGGCGCACGTTCACCTCCAAGGTGGCCTCTTTGCACTATTGACAGATAATGGATGTTTATTGATACCCAACTCAGTGGCAGTCTTTCTATCGACCTCAAAGGGATGAAAGGTTGAGTGGAGCCAACAGGATTAGAACCTTGGTCCAATGCGTCATACACGTATCTCTGAAGTAAATGCATTAGTCCACTGAATCTTCAGACCCTGCTCTGTTTGCCTTTGTATACACACATTATATGATAGAAGGATACTCATTATGTGGCATACCACTACTATATTGTTCAAAAGCCTTTACACTTTTCATGCAAGCCTGATGCCAATAAACTACTTTGTTGGTGACCTTAAACTCGACATTTATATTGCTGTATAAAGCAGTTGATGGCAAGTTAATATTTCCAGTTCAAGATTGGAGAATACTTAAGTTGCTGTTCCAACAGCCCCATAGGTCAGAGAGTGTAGAGGAAAATCAAGAACTTTACATAGGATGTGGTGGAAGGATAACGTCCCAGAACTGTTCTTTGACACTGACTATAGATGCTGCTTTTTTAATTTCCCTTTTCTTCCCTTATTGAAGTAGTAGGACAGTAAATGCCACTTCATTGTTTGGTCATAAAAGGACCTTCCTATTAACAATCCTGCTTTGAATAATTTATAATGACTATGGATATTTTGACTCCATTTGCATACATTTTGTTACAAAATGTCTAAAATATTTTATAGCTAGGGATTTTCTCTAGCTTTATGCTGTTAAGCTATCCTGTACACCCATCATTACCAGAAGTGATGTGACTATTTTGATCCCTCTAGCCTCGCCTTTGCAAAATGACTCTATTTTAAATAGTTTGCTTGGTGCAAGTCTAACCAGAGGAAGTAACTAAATGTTACTCAGTGGCACCAATTTATGTGATAGTATCTATAAACTCATAGCTCCTCTCCATTCTTTGCTTAAGTGGGCCCCTTGACAAGCTTTGGTGCTTACTAAGCAATAACTTTTCTCCATAGTAACCCTTGGAATCCTGAAGCATTGAATACATTCACCTAGGTGCAGCCCCCAGAGCACTTTTACAGAGAGGCACTTTGCTTACAAAAATATATTTTTTAAATATGCACACACCTGGAGGCATCATCAGCTAAATGTATCTTTTTATTGTACAACTCATCCAATTAGAATTCGAAAACTAACCTGAAAACAGGTCTGATTTATGTGAGGAAATGGAGTCAAGTAGACTGAAAACCTGTACTACTTACTGTCATTTTGCCCAACAATGTCCATGAAAACTATGGTAACATCATATTTATGGCAAACTGAAATTTTGCAGAAGGTGCAGTGCAGTGCTTCAGAGGGTGGATCGGGGACGCAGCCATTGTTTATTCGAAGGAAAGCAGTCTCCATATACATGCTGCACCTTCTTATAACCCCATAAGAAGGAGAATTGCAAAATGGTGCCATACAGAGATCATCACTAATGCTGCCATTCTCCATTTGCATTAAGGTGTTCAGTGCCAAATAAGGGCTCCTTTCCAGTATGTTTGGTGTCCCAGCATTCTATGTCAACATTCCTTTTGACATAGAGGCATACACTATGGGTAGAGTATTTGATCGACATGTACAACACTTTCGACATTGAAATTCTCAATTTTGAGTCTGAGGATTTTGAGGGCCTCGCTCTTTCTTCTTTAAGTAGGGTAATGTCCATTCAAAAAAGCCGGCATTTTAGGCTAAAGTGCACTCCACCACATAGGTCAGTACCGCATACACACCAGAGGAAGTTGCCTGTTTTTCAAAAGCCATTACCAGGGAAGAGATCTTCTAGGTGTGAAAGAAACAGACGGGAAAAGAAGCAAGTGTCATCAGTAATTAAATCATCATTATTTATTGCACCCCAGTTGCCGTCTTGTTCATGGCTGAATCCTCCAGGAAACACATCAGCAGAGGGGTATCTGTTCACCAACATCTATATTAACATGCACTTTGGAGATTTTGCCTGTTAGTAGCATTATATTGTTTTGCAATGTCTTCGCCAAGAGACCAAAAAAGCTAAGCATTCCCTTGCACTCACAGCAAATTAGTTAAGATTCAGTTCCAGGCCTCCTTAAATTGAAAGTGAAAATCTTCTCTTTCAAGTTATCACCAAAGGGAGATTTCAGGACAGGGAAAATCACTTATGGAGGCATATGGCTTGTACTTTCAAGAGAGGATCCTCAACAGGACTTTGGCAATGTCTTGATAGTAAGGTAAAGATATAATTCCACTGTACCATCATCAGTTTTTCTAGTAAAAGAAAACAGGAGAATTATGGTGTGCTAATTTAAAAAATAATAATAATCACTATGACCGTTTACAGAGTGTTTTGGCATGAGACAAACAATGTAAGAGAACATTCATGAATTGAATCAGTTCTTTGTGGAAGATCTCCTCAGCAATAGGAGTCAAGACACTGAGAAAGTACTAAATGTAAGTCTATGGATCTCTTATCAAGTAATTACTATTAGCGAAGACATTTTTATCAGACACCTCACAAATACTGCCATGAAATGTTGATGAGAAAATAGACTGGCCTGTGGTCTGGTGTGATGCGAGATGTCATTAGCCTTGCTTGCTCCTTAATCACAGAGCTTGAAGCTCATTTGACTGAGGAGACTTATAAAAGAGACGTTGTAGTTGGGGAACCCTGGGGTAGTATGGGAAACCTGAACTATTGGCCCTCTAATTTCTTCTCCATCATCCCAAACTCTTTCTAATCACCAATACTGTGGACTGTTTGTCCTAACCTTAGCCACCCCTGCATTTCAATACTTTCTACCATCCACTCTCCCTACCTTTTTAGGTTTCGGCTACCGTCGCACTGCGTAAGCAGTGGGCAGAGCCGAAATCTTATGTCTGTAGTATGGGGGCCTGAACACGTCCCTCTCCTCCATTGGCTGGCGTCGTAAATGCTGGCCAGCCATTGGAGGAGAGGAGCGTCACTCAGTTCAGGGCCCGCCTTGACGCGATTCGGGGGCGTTTCTGGGTCTTTTTTTAAGTCCCGCCCTCTCCTCTTCCCATTGGCTGGAATTTTACCTTCCAGCCAATGGGAAGGGGAGAGGACGAAAAACACGCCCCCCGAATCTCAAATGTACCTTGTTTGCCATGGCGCCTTGTCTCTCTTACTGATCCACTGTTTTAATTTCTCCTACTCACTCAGCGTGCATGTCTCTCCTTCACTCTATACTGAGGACAAATTTACAAACCCCTTGCGCCACTTTTGCGTCATTTTCCCCGTTAAAAATGACGCAAAAGTGGCGCAAGGGACTTGTAAATATGCCCCTCAGTGTTCTATCTGACACAGCTTCGACCCTTAAGTGTGTTGTCAGGGTCTCTTACTGAGCAACTCACTCACACCCTCCCTGTTTTCAGTCCCTTGCACTCTGCCTCTCACATTAACACCATATTGAAGCAAGCTGTCTCACGCCCAGGCTGCCCACCTATCCTTGTGTCACGCATTATACTAGGCTACCGGTGACCTGCGTATTCAGACCCATGCACCTCATACCTGTCTCACTCGCCGCGCCGCCTTTCTCACTGTACCTGTTTCACACTTACACCCGTCTGTGTCCTCGAGCCTGTCTCTCGCTTACTGCCTAGTCTCACCCACCCACGCCCTTTGCTCTTTGTCTGCGTTTCTCACCCCCCTGTGTCTCATCCTCCTCTCTCTGTCTCACCCCTGACTTCCCACCCAAAGGTTGAGACTGTCTCTTAATGTATTCACAAAACGCTTTGACCCCGCCCATCCAACTTCCCCCTACAGTGCCCAGCCCTGGTTAAAACATCCATCTCGCCCGGCCCGCTCAACCCGGAGGCCCCTTCCCGAGGATTTTAACGACCACTGCCCAAATGTATCGGTATGTTGGACAGACTTCGCCTCGCTTGGGAATTTACACTGGCTTTGAATACGGAGAAATCTAAGGACTCAAACTTACAAATTAAATAAAATATTCGAGGGCCGATCCGGCCTTGGGGTGAATAGACCCATTTGCATCTCTAATCGAAGATCTGCCTAATCGCGCTCCCCACAAAAAAAGAACGAAACGCGGGTCAAAGAATGTCTTCTTTGTCTCTTTCCGCACATTTTCATTAAACGAAGTCTGTAAAAACTGAGAAATATCCCCCGGGGACCGCGAGCGACGGTGACCGAAGATTGCACCCTGTGCATGCAGGACATGTTTGTCGAGTTTAAACAACATACCACACTTTAAAATAAATTCCACAATCATGTTATTTTTTTCTGCAAGGGACCACTTCGGGGAAAACAGGAGCACACAAATTAATTTAAAAAAATGCAAAATGTAAAAAACGCAACGCAAACCAGCTTGCGCATCTAAAACTACTACACATTCTCCCCATCCCCACTAAAAAGAATTAAAAAGCAAACTGTTTGGCAAAGGTAGATATTGTAATTTTTTTGAATTATTCTGAAATCTCCGCCCGAGAAATACATGACCGTTTAAGCAAGGTCTGATGGGTGAGGCGACTGGGTCTTCTGGCCGGCGTGGGGCTTGCCTAATGAGTATTTCTGCCTGAGTGAGTGCCGAGGACGGAGGGGTTGTGAGCGTGTGATGCCCTTTCAAGT